>NW_022196230.1:224711-1424711 GCF_008641045.1 Pistacia vera
AAAAAAAAAAAAATTCAATATAAATTACACTCTATTATCTCTCAATAAAGAGTATTATTATTTTTTTAATGATTAGATCATATGACTATTTCATCTTTAAAAGAAAAAAAAATTATACTTGAGGATATGATATTTCAATGTACATTATAACTTTATAATAGGAAAGACAAAATATTAGACAATTTTCCCAGACCAGTCATAAGTATAGAAATTGATGAAATTTCATATGAAAATCCTCCATAAAACTTTGCGATATAAATTATAAAAATTAAGTGCTTTTTTGTTTTCTCCTCTGAAAGACTTAAGAAAAACTTATTGCAAAAGACTTATATGTTTGTCTTAAATAGCTTCTCCAAAAATATTTAACCTTAATCATTATTAACTTTTTTATTTTACTTTTCATTAGAGTCGACATAGGGGATACACACACAGTTTATTTGCATATTAAAATATTTTTGTTATATTTTATCTAATTCTTAATTTGTAATACAAACTATAAATATACATCAAACTTGACTTTGATAAGGATATTTATATAAAAGTATTAGCTTTCAGATATTTAAAATTTGTAAAAAGAGACACTTGATACTTATAATCAGATATTCAAAAATTACAACAAACATATCATAAATATTTGATCCACTCTCATTCATTCACAATTATTCGATTGTTAGCACTATATATTTTATTCAAATTTTTTTTTTTTTTTTTTTTGTAATAATATTCCTAATATGGTAAAACAAATAAAGGAAATCATATTAGAGTAATACTACACTTATAAAGACTTTATATAAAGTCATCCATACAAAGTGATCACTACTTATGCATTGTTATATAATTCACTATCTTTTAATGTGCATTTATTAAATTGATTTTTCATATTATTTCTTCCTATCATAATCTGTCACATCACTTTATAAGAAAGACTTTGTATAAAGTCTTTGTAAGTGTAGTATTATTCATCATATTAACAGAAGTAAACTTGTAGAATATGATTCATAATATAATAAAGAATTTGTCCTATATCAAGATTTTAATATTTTCAGTTTGTATAAAATTTGTTTTATTTATTTATAATCTAAAGTTTCAATTACTTTGTTTTTAGGCTTAGTTATTGGAATGGATAATTAAACTTGTAGATGATGTGTCTTATTTACAATCTAAAATTTCATTTAGTCTTTTTTTTTTAGACGTATTATTGGATTAGGTAAATTTTTATTTAATATGTTTTTAGGTTTAATTATTTGAAGGGTCAATTAGGAATTTAATAAAGTGTTGAGGGCCTCAGGGCAGAGAGTTCCAAATTTTAGGGCGGGTGCTGACCCATCTTGGGCTTGAATTGGCTCTGCCTTTGTATTGGATCATATTGTCACATTCGTTATTGGTTAACTTTTTGTAGTGGTGGTCGAACCAGTGGGAGAGACTAGAGAGGAAACATTCAACCAATGTAATAAAATGGCTATCATCATTTAAAGGACTAGAAGAAAAATAACAAGGTTCCTTAAATAGACACCTTTGATCACTCAAAAGGACATTTTTTAGAAATTTATCTCTAAAAAAAAAAAAAACAAATGTATGTTATTGATAGAAAAGTATTCATTGATTGATAAATATATCTGTTATCGATATAAATAAAATTTGTATAATTTTTTCTTTAATTTTTAAAGTAAGTGTCCTTCAATTAATAATAACCAATTCTAAAAGGGATGACAACATACTCACTTGTCACAAAGGAAACAAGTTTTAACATGCGTTGTAATGCATAACTTTCTCCGTCAAATGTCAAAAGTTGATGCATTATTTTATAAATACAAGAATGAAGAGGTAGAAACAAAAAACGAAGATGCCAATCATATTCAAGTGTCGTCACTCAAGTGCAACAACTCTACAAGCATGTTACGTCAAATGTTCATTCAACAACTTCGTGACTACATGGCAAATAAACTTTTTAAAACGGTTAAGGTTTTTATTTTATTTTTAATATTAGCTGTTATTGTGCTAATTATTAATTAAAATTTGGAAATGTTTATTTACTACTGTTTTTAGTTTATATTTGTCGACTTATTACCTCTTACATTTTTTTAACTAATAAAACTTAATGCATTATTTAACTAATATAGGATTTAATATCTTATGGGAATAGTAGTCAATATGATGATATTCAAATATTTTTATCTGTAAAAACAAATGACTTAAGAATTATAATCTGACTATAAAAAGTTTAAAACAAACATATCATTAGTTTCAGTTATTCAATTCAATCCAGTTTACTAATTAACTCAGCACTGTTCAGTTTTCAGATAAAAAGACAAAAACTACCTTAGTGTTTTAATTGTATCATACATAATATACATCATTTTACAAATACTTTTCTTTCAAATATTACAAAAAAAGGGTATGGTTAAATTCGGCCCAAATACACTCTTTAACGCCTCGCATACTGTTGATGCAAAAATCGTACCAACTAGAGTGATCCGATTGACCTTGGCGGAATCGGAACAGGTGTGTGCGTGATTAAAGATAACTAACAATGAATGAATGAAAAAGCTGTAATGTAAAGAACACAAATTGGTTTTTAAAGTGGTTCGGCAAATTATAATCTTGAGCTTACGTCCACTGTATTTCTTATTGCTTTGAGAGCTTACAAGAAAGTATTTCTAACCCCTTTTCCATCATTGCAAGGAGTTTATATACAAGTTCTGTACAAAGGAAAGAACGAAATTAAAGGAATTACAATCAAGATTGGAATGCAACTCCGATATTCTAGCAATTGAATGCTGAGATTGCACCGTGATTACTGTCGATCTAATCTCTTTCGAAGTATTCGGGATCTAAGTTTATCTGTGATCTGCTTGAACAATTGTCTAGGTTGGTTGTGACTAGCTTATGCTAGGTCGAGCTGCATCTCGACGAGCTTATGCTGGGTTGGACAATCGTTTGAGCCGAATGAGTTTTGGGTCCGACTATAACCTCGTAGAACTCTAACTTCTTTGAGCTTGATGGAAAAATCACACACAACATCTGCCCTCTAAGGTTCAATGCTCGTTTCAAGCTTCGAAGACTAATTACTCTATTTGATGTTAAGCTTGGACTTCGTAGGTTGTGTGTTGAATGAAGATTTGACCAAGCTTCATGAGTCAGACTCATCTTTAGTCGATGTAATCAACACTTGGCCTTTTCTCTATTGTGATATTCTCGACAAACTTGGAATTTGAAATTAAGGGCATGTGAGTAATTTCCACGCGGTTATGTCGCATTAAAAGTAGTTGGCTTTTGTAGTTACTTTTCGTTGCGGGTGGGTGACTACAACTGTCCACGCGTGAAGTCGAGGTGATGTATAGCGACGGTTATGATTGAAGCCGTCTGATGGTTGATCGACCTTCGTGGATGATTGACATGTGGCCACGTCAAATGGTTAGGCTTGCTCGACGAATGGAGGGTTGAGATTTGCTGTAGATCGACGGTTATGGTCAAACCCCGCCTCTTCGTCTCCCATGCATACCACTATAAAGGCGGGTAACCTTCGTCAAAAACTCACATACTTTGCAAAAATATTCGAACTTTCTTTGCTTTCGCTCCATCGTTGTTCTTTCGACTTCACGTCATTTTTTTGGCGAGTTCTCACGACTTCTACATTTCGGTAAGACTTCTTTCTCCTCTTTTACTTGTTTTTACGTCTTTTGTTGTTGAGGGTGACCAATGTTGTGGCCACATTAGCTTTTTAGGGTTTTTTTGAGTATTCCCATCGATTTTGGGTTTAAGGAGGGTTTATGGAGACAGCTGCTGGAATCTTGATAGCTCGCTTGTGTTTGCTGACCGACGTGAGCTATCTTGGGTCTTGAACTGAAAGCAAAGTGTGGATAGGACACTGAATTTTCGAGCTTTGACACTTGATCGCTTTTGTTTCAGGTACCTAGAGGTGAGCTTCCATCATGTCTTCCTCCAGCTCCCACAGCATAGATCGACATTTTGATTCCCTCACAAGCTCGGCCGTTCACAGGGAAGTAGTCCTTGAGGTTTTTGAGGACTTTATCATGCAGAGCTCAAATACTGATACTATAGGCTCTTTTGATCATGCTTCTGCGGAGACTCCTCCACCGAAGAAGTCTCTAATTCATAGGCCCCGGAAGGAACCACATTCCTTGATTGGGGTTGAGGATATTAAGCGCATAATTGATGTTTATGCGCCTTAACTTCCCTTGAGGGTTTTGGGGAGCTTCTCCCAGAAAAATCCCCCCGCTGGTTGCATGGCGATTTCTGATACCCTTTTGAGGTGCGGGACTTCCGTTACGTTCCCCCTTATTACTTCATTGCTAACATTTTAGAAAGGTTTGGCATTGTTCCCCTTCAGTTGCCGGCAAACTCATACATAATAATTGTAGGCATGTACATAGCGTACATGATAGCTGACTTGGGTGAGCTATCTGTAGAAGAGATTGTCCATTTGTATTGACTAAAAAAGAGTCATGACCAAACATACTACCTCTCTAAGGCAAGGATAGTACAATTCAACAGTTTGGTCGAGGTCCCAAAGAAGATTCCGCATTGGGACTCTCAATACTTCTTCTATGAGGCCAGAGAGATCGTGTAACACCCACATCAAGGTACGTAATTTTATTTATGCCCTAATACCCTTAGTTGGATGTCTTTGATGTTACCGTAGACAAATGTGAAGGAAAATTCCTTAAAACTTCATTAGGGGTAAAATGGTCTTTTCACTCATAATTAGATGAAAAAGTGGGAAGTGAAAGGAAGAAAAATAATGTGAAGAAGATAATAAAAATGAGGGTATTTTAGTAATTGACTAAAGGACATAGATGGAATTTTATAGAAAGTGCAAGGGCAAAATGGAAATACATGCTTATATTATTTGATATAAAGCTTCATTTGAAGAAACCCTAACATACCTTCCGCCCTTGTTCACGCCACCTTAACCCCATTTTCTCTCAATTTTCTTCATTAAATTTCAAAAGGAAATCATAGGATTTGGCTTGGATTTTTAGAGGTTTTCAATCCTAAAGTAAGATTCTAGCAAAAGGAGTGTGATTAAAGTTTTTAAATTCTTATGGTTTTTATATGATCTAGGTCCAAGAGGAAGAGAGTTTTTAGCAAAAGGAAGTGATCTCATACATTCAAGGTAAGTAAACCTAATTTTAGCTTTGAGCAAGACTTGTGTTGAATGAATTTTTGCATGTTTGTATATGATGGTATGAGAGAATTATTGGCTGTCTTTGATGTTTAATGATGCATAATTTCCAGCCATGAGAAGTAGTGTATGAGTATGTGTTGAATTGGTGGTATTATGGAAGAATTAGTGATGAAATTTTGAAGTGTAGAGAATTATTGGACTTGGCCAGGTTTGATACTAAAGTTAGTGAGTTTTTGGCTCACATTTTGGTGGATTTAGAGAGATGTGGAAGTGTAGCCAACTTAGTAGTTGTATGTGCATATGAAGTGTTTGATGAAAATCCAAATAGAATATGCATGCATGAGTTGGCTAAACCCTAATGAAGAAAGGTTCAAGAAAGGCAAGAATTGAAGTAGGAAGATTATGTTTGGGCTTAACCAAGTGTAAATGTTAGTATTCAAGAGTGCATATTGTTATGCCAAAATTTAATATATCACTTGGTCATATTAGTTCCATGAGAGAAATGGCCCTTAGTGTTTGGTTCTAGTTACTTGAACCTTTACTACTTCTTGAAATGCACATGGAAGTGTTAGAAAAGAATTGCAAGTTAAAGTGTTACTTTGATATGACAATTGTGATAGTAGAGAATGGTAGAATATGTCATGACATACCATTATGCCATAATGAATTTTCAAGTTTGTGTATGTGAACTTGGAAAGAACATCAAAGAATGGGCTTGATTATGCATTTATTTTGCTTATGATTTATATATAGCCTTGATTTGGTAAATGAGAATATGAAAGAATATGTTAGCAGAGAATGGGAAAGAAAGAAAAGAAAATGGCTTGTAATTTTCTTTTAAGCTATCATGCAAGTATGTATATTTTCTCATTTACTAAAGAATGCAAGTATAGAATTTCCATAGCTTGGAAATTCGTGTTAAAATGTGTATAGTATCTCTTTCTATTCTCTTTCTACAACATGCTATGTTATAAGGTTTTTGCGATGGGAAACCCATGAGTGACAGAGATGCCCACATACACGCAGCCATGAGCGAGCAGCCACAGCAGAGAGATACAATATTTGTACAGTCCGTCAATAGTATATATGGATGAGGACTGTACCCAACAGAGCATACCTACATGCACACCGCCACGAGCGGCCATAGCAGAGAGATACAATATTTGTACAGTCCATCAGTAGTGCATGTAGATGAGGAATGTACCCACTCACATGGCCAGGGTTCCAAATCCATGCATTAACCTAGTCTGATCGGCAAACCAGAAAGAAGAAAGAAAAGAAAGAGAAACAAAGAAGAAAAGAAAGAGATACAACATAAGAGATAGAAAATAGAAAAGAAAAGAAAGTTCTTTTCTTAGGAAAGTGTATTATTCTACATATGTATTATGCTACTTACATGATTCAGTATTTTCTTATGTGCTCGACGATGTACAATTTTATTCATTGTCTTTGCACGTTGATAAGTAGCAAATCAGAGTATCAGAAAAGAATGCAGAATATCAGAAAGGAATGAAGAATATTATCAAAGAATAAAGTGAGAAAAGGAAAATCAAAACATGAGTAACAGAGGAAACACAAAAGGGCAGTTTGGTTTACTTACTGAACAATTAGTGCTCACTTTGTTATTTTATTGGTTTGCAGATGATTTACGACCGGGTGGGACGTCAAGAAGCGGAGGAGTTTGGCAGCACTGTTCAAGATTACCTTGTGCTTACTAAAGTATATCAATATTTTGTGTATATATTTATATGAATTAAAATTAGAATTTTCGGATTTTACGTTATGTATATATGTTTATAAAAGTTATTTAGTGGATTTTATCATATATTTCTCAAAGAATTACTAGCTATACAGTATATTACAAACCGACATTTTTGCTCCAAAAGCTAGTAAAACCCTGATCTTTGTGTGTACAAAGTGTTTCCAAGCTCGACAGGTGAACTAATCAATTTTCTGTGTTTTGTAGTAAACATCGAGCAGAACTTCCTTCATGAGGCGAGCTTGGAGCGGCTTCAATGATTTACCAATCTCCCCAGCAGTGAGCGCGACGTTATCAAGCTTATTACGCTTTCTCGGTTGAAATCGATGACGCCAAGTTTAATACCTTTTTTGAGAAATGTAAGTACTTAATAGCTCGTTGCTTTTGATCTTACTCTTTTAGGTTGCTAACCACTTGCTTTTCCTTTGTAGATATGTGGGCCGAAAAACCCAAAAGCCTAAAGAAGAAGGCACCAGCCTGTGCGGTTGCCAAGAAGTCGTCGATTGTTCCGACGAAGAAGCAGCCCGCGAACACTGTTGGGCCGGCCGGGCAAGGTACCTCATGACTAGTCCTCAAGCACAGTGGCGGTGAACTTGGGGAAGGCCCAAGTGCCAAGAAGCCTTTGACTACCTCCAAGACAGTCGGGGGAAAAGGTACCTCTGAGCCCCCAAAGGGCTTGGCAAAGCAAACCCCCGAGCAAGCTAGAGGCTTGGGGAAGAAGAAAATGTTCGAGCAGCAAGATGGCTCATGCAAGAAGAAGATGCTTGAGCAATAGGAAGGCTCAAGCAAGAAAAAGTCGACCAAGTAGTAGGGGGCTGTGGAAAACAAAAGGTTACGAAGCAATAAGTTGGCTTAGGCAAGAAGGCTGCCGGGCAAGAAGGTTGTGGCCAAGGACTTAGTAAAAAAAAAAAGTCCATTCCTACGGTTGAGACCGTCATCCTCGTGGGAAATAGATCAAGCTCACCTCTGAGAGGAGGTAAAGGGAAGGCGGACGAGGCAGCTCAGGCTACGCTCGATGCAATGATCGATGGGCTCCTAGAGCACATCAGTGTTGCAGCTTCGATGGTCAGGGAAGTCATCTTGCCGTGGACCTATGTGGGGCTTAGAGACGCATCTCCCTATGAGCAACTTGCTTTGGCATGCAACTACGTCACCAAGGTATCGACAGTCTGCCCTTTTTCCTTTCTCATAGGTTTTTCGTTTTATTTCTCTCTAACTCTTTCTTTCTTTTTAGGCTTGCGTGGTGACTAAGCTCCTCCTCGATAAGAGCTATCTCACACTGGAGGGTACCCATGTAGGGTGGCAAGAAGTAGAGAAACTGAAGGAGGAAGCCTTGACTAGGGTCGAATTGGCAGAAAAGGAGAAGAACTTGTTGTAGGCCAAGCTTGACTGAAAAAGGAAACTAAGGCCTTTGAGGTCAAGGAAGGGGAGTTCCTTGACAAAATTAAGGCAAGCAAGGCCGCTCGAGCAAAGGCTGAGGAAAAGTCAACCGAGGATGAGAAGAGTCTGGCATAGTGGCGTGCTGTCGTAGGCAGCTAGAATTAAAACCTTCCGAACCTAACTACGGAACTGTAAATAGGGTAAGCAAGGGTCGATCCCACGAAGAGTGTCTAGCTGAATTTTCTTTGATGTGAAAAACGCTGGGGGGTTTGTGTAAAAACAGAAAACAATTTCAGTAAAAACAAAAACAATTTAATTCGAATTCAATCAAAAGGACGAACTTGGTCTCTGTCAACATCTACCATCGGAATCTTACAACTGATCATTGATGCAAAGATAATCAATTCACACATTGAATATTCACCGTTGGAACTAATTTCCTATCTCTCCTTAATTGTAATTAATCAGGAAACAAGCGATCCTAATTAATCTTACCCCTAAACAACCCTAGACAAGCGCTCAAGATTTAATCTAGTGGCAGCCTTAAGAATTAGAGAGATCGATGAAGCTAAACAACACAAACACAAGCGGTTGTATTTAATTTAGTTGAATGTTCTTCGTAAGGTTACTAATTCCTGACGCAGCAAATTACTAACCCTAATTGCTTCACAAGTTGGAGGGATCAAACAATTACGGATTTGATATCAAACTTAGCAGTAGATTTCAACAAATAATACACTAGTAGGCCTCCTAGTAATTAAATGCATCAATCATGAAAATATGCACAGAATAACATTCAATACTCAAACATGAATTTAACACTAAAAACAGAAAGATCTCACAGTTTATTTGATTCCGAGGTTTCCGTTTCCTTCGACCAAGTTACAAAAGTTCTAGCCGCTCATGGCCATCACAAAAACTCAAGTGAAAGAAAATTTCAGAGAAGAGAAGAGAGAGAGGCGTGGTCCCCCAAAACCTACTCTGATCTCCCTTTTAAAATCTAATTTAAGAATTCAAATCCCACTCAATCTCCTAAAAGAAATATTCTCCTATCCTAAAATAACATTAATCCTAATTTAATTCTAATTGGAAATAAAATAAAATAGAGTCCTAATAAAATAGGAAGGTGGTGTTTCCAGCTGTAATTTTCGTGCAGCATGTATGTCTTCAAAACGTGCAATAATAGACTGACTTGCATAACAAGTCAGAATGCTCCAGGACGTCGGTAATGCAGGTGTGTCAACTTCAAGCTCAATTACAACCTTGATTCAGTCATTATCTCTAAAATATCAAAAACTGAAAGTTGTAGATCTCTTTCTTAGCGTTCCACAGAATTTTGAATCATCTCAATCGGAGCTCGGATGAGAGAATTATTCCCAGAATACGAACCAGTGGCGAAACTGTCCGAATTCCCCTAATTAATTCCGTTTTTCAATTAACACCTCCATTTGCTTCCTAAACCAAAATAAAGTAATAATTAGTACAATTAGGAAACAAATACATATAAAAGACTAAACATTAAGGGGGTTAAATATGACATTTTGCATTCCCATCACATAGTAGTGAGGTGCCAATAACAAGTTGAATTCCAAGCTTACCATGACTCAGAAAGCTGCCTCGAATTGGGAGGCCAAATATGAGAGGGCTTCATGCGACCTCTCTAATGAGGTAGAAGACCACAAAGAGGTTGAGTCTGAGGTTGCCCGGCTTACGATTGATGTCAAAGAGTTGAGGTTGACCATCACGAGCCACGCTTAGGACACCTTAGTCTACCTCGTTTAGCAGTTGTGGGAGGCTCATCCCTCACTTGACTTTTTCTTCCTTCCTATGGCCTATTGAAAGGAAATTGATAGGATGAAGACTCAGGCACGGAGCATGGAGTATGTTTATTTGGATAGCTTTGAGTCTGACAATGAGGATGAGGGAGAGGTTAAGGATGAGGATGAAGAAGCCAAGATGAAGCAAGAGGTTGAAGATCCGCCTCCTCTGGCTTCGCTCCCACCTATCATTGTCGACCTTCCCCCAGTCAAGCCTCCAAATGATGTCCCAGCTCTTGCCTCTGAAGAAGCTGCCAAGACTGTTGCTATCGACGATGCTCTTATTCCTGTTGGCAATGGTGCCCCTACTCCTGTTGTCTAGAATTTTTTTCTATCCTTTTTTTTTTTTTTTTTTTTTTTTTTTTTTTTGTTTTGTTTTAGTTTAGATTGTAACTACTATAATCAATGAAAAATTTATTTTGCCTATTTTTTTCGAGCAAGTTTTTCATTTCTACAGAGTCATTTAAATTGTTCAGATCGAACTTAACATAAAAATTCGAATTTGCTCCAAGTTATGCGTAGCCTGCCTTTTTGGGAACAAAAATAGTTTTAAGTTATGCATGGCTCGCTCCTCTTTAGGAACTTTTCGAACGAAAAGAAAATCTTTCACGCGATAACGTCGAGTTTGGACAAGTTCTTCTTCTTGAGTTTTGGTTGCCGATTTATGACTGATTTTACTTCGACGTGTTTTACTCGAGTTTTTCCTGAGTTTTAACTTCGTCGAATCGGGGGATTTCTCCCTTAATGAGTCGAATTTTGGCGTGGCTTATAAAGCTAAGCTGCCTTTTTTCGAACTCTTGACTCTGAGTTTTTGGATGTGATCGCTTAGGTCGTGATTATGAAAAACAGATAAAAAATAACAAACAAAATAGAGCTCATGAATAATACCTTATTATTAATGAATGAGATTTGGCTGTAAAGACCTTACATAAAATAGGAAAAAGAGAAAACATAATTAAAACCCGAGCTGCTTATTGGTAATACCTTCGTAGATGCTTGGTGTTCCATGCTCGCAGTACAACATCACCGTTAAGGTGTTCTAGGTGGAAGGTTCCCGATGCAAACTTTTCAGAGATCCTAAAAGGACCTTCCCATTTGGGCCTGAGTGCCCTCAAGTTGGGGTTTTGTGTACCTAAGACAACCTTTCTAAGAACTAGGTCACCCACCCGAAAGTCTCTATTTCTGACCTTGGAGTTGAAGTATCGTTTGGCTCGATGTTCTTCGATTAGATCCAGCCTTAGGTGGAGAAGATCTTCGTTTTTTTCATTGAAGACCTCTCTCCAAAATGAACTAATCCCCACTTCAATCCGGCCATTGCTTCGCATCTGTGTGAAAGTGAGAATGAGGTTTCTCCTGTTGAGAGTCTAGCGGTTGTTCTGTAAGACCATAAGGTCTCGGGCAGTTTCTTAACCCATTTTCCTTTAAGGGAATCAAGCTTCTTTTTTATGGTGTGCTTGATCACTTTATTTACAGCTTTTACTTGACCGTTGGCATGAGGCCGATAAACAGCTGAGAAGCTTTTCTTGATCTCGAGCCTTTCGCAGAATGATTGGAAATCTTCAAAATCGAATTGTTTCCTATTATCACTTATTATGGTATGGGGGATTCCGAATCTACAAATGATGTTCTTGTATACGAAATCCTTTAGCTTGTTCGAGGTGATGGTAGGCAAAGGCTCAACTTCTGTTCACTTGGTAAAATAATCCACTACGATCACTGTGAACTTAACACCCCCTTTTCTTAGAGGCAAAAGGCCTATCAAATAGATCCCCTAGATCGTGAATGGCCAAGGACTTGTTAGAATGGTTAATTCTTGGGGTGGAGCTCACGGAACATCTACAAATCTCTGACAATTGTCACACCTTGGCAGAGTACTTTGTATGCCAGAGATCTACCCATTGCATGGTTCCCACAAATGCCTTTGTGGATCTTTTTCAAGACATATTCTGCATCTTCGTGATCAACACAACGCAAGAGTGGCGAGTTATGTCCACGCTTATACAATTTGTCGTTGATAAGCGTGTACCGAGCTGATTTTTCTCGAAGGATCTTAGCTTCATTTCTTCCTTCGGGCACTATCCCATCTCTTAGGTATGTAGTTATTGCATCCATCTAGTTATACCTCTGTCTTGTTACTAAGACTGACTCCTATGAAGCGAGGATGTTGGGACTTGGACAAAACTTAACAGGAATGGAATCAGTCACTTCTTGGCTCATTCCTGAAGCTAGGAGAGCTAAAGTGTCGGCCACTGAATTCTTCTCTCTCGGGATCTAAAAAACAGTGAAAGTTTTGAAATGCTCGAGTTCAAGTTTTACTTGCTGGAGATAGGATGCCATTCTGTCCTCCTTTGCTTGATATTCTCTAGAAATCTGATGGACCACGAGCTAAGAGTCACTATAGATCTTTATTGACTCTGCCTCCATTTCTTTGGTGAGGTGGATCCACTCGAGCATTGCTTCACACTCTACCTCATTGTTCGAGGCGACAAACTCAAATTTGACTATAGCTTGGATTAGGTTCCCTTCAGGACTTTCGAACAAAAGCCTAGCTCCTACCCCTTTTTCATTCAAGGACCCATCTATGTACAAGGTCCACTGCTATAAACTATTAAGCTTCAGTTTCATAGACTTGTTTGCTTCCGAGGTGCTCGGCTTTGGCGGGCTTATTTCTCCCTTAGGCTGATAGGAGAACTTCGAAATGAAGTCTGCCAAAGCTTGTCCCTTAGTTGCTGTCCTTAGGACATACTTGATGTCATGCTAGCTCATCTCCATAGTCCCTTGAATTAATGTACCCCATGCCTCGGGCTTCTACATTATCTTTCTCAGTGGAAAGCTTGTCAGGACATGTATGAAGTGTGCTTGAAATAGGGTCGCAATTTTTGAGCGGTGATGACGAGTGCATAGGCAAGCTTCTCCATCTCGGGATATCTTGTCTCAGCATCGAGCAACATACGCAACAGAAAAACAAAAATTCAATCGGTAAATCAATTACCTTTCTTTGCCAAGATCCAAGTATAGGTTATACCGTTTACATGTTTATAAACAAAATCTGTATAAAGTAAATCCATTCAAGGATTAGAATACTTATGTATGTTTGGAGGCTCCTCCGAATATTTCTGACTTCGGATAGGAACACTATTCATGATACTGTTCACCGTCTACTGTTCACGTGATTTTTTGCCAATCGATCCAAAGTAGGATCACACTCGGAAGTCCACATGAAGATAATCCGCAAAACCCTTGATTATTTTGCTAGAACAATCAAGGGCTTCAAGAATCAAGAAAGAAGAACAAGAAAAGTTTTCTTCTTTTGAGAGAGAGAGAGATAGGGTGGCTAGGGTTTTAATTGAATGAATAATTCTCTTATTTTGTTTTAATTTTAAGTTTCACTTATATAGTGCATCAATTAAAACCCTATTCCACTTAGGAATAGTCATGGGCTCCAACCTAGTCACCCTTGTAGCCAAACACACTCTTTATGGTATTTTAATTAATTAATTATTATTATAATTAAAATCAATTAATATATAATAATATATTAACATTTAATTAATAATAATAATTCATTTAAATATATACAGAGATATATTTAAATATAATCTCACTAATTTATTTTTAATATTAAAATTAAATACAGGCAACAACCTCAGTAAATTTAATTGCACTGTGAAATGACCAAAATAGCATTTTGTCCTAAAAGACAAAAATACCCTTGTCACAAATTGATTCTTAAATTATCTTCTAAGTGTGTGATCCGTAGGCTCCTCATCATATCGGCAGTGTGTAGTATCGCGATTAACACCAATTAATCGTCTCACTACACACAGACCAAGATTGGCCCCTAACAATGCATAATGGCCACCCGATAGATTCAGATTCAACGAAACCACAGCTTGCCAATGGTTTGATTACCGTGCAATCAAATCCTTTGATCAACTGTTATCTCATCGAGACTGAAATACAGAAATAGTGTCAACCTCAGATATCCTCGACATGTTTGTATTCAGTTACTGGACCAATGACATGAATATTAAATTGGATTGAGCATCAACTCAATCCCACTGTGGCCACATATTTAGTGTCATTGCCATTTACTGAATTACCCAGTGAGATAACTTCTCCCGTACCCAGGAGTGATGAATCCTTTGTCGATCCACCATAGTCTCGATGCCAATCACTATCGTATTGATAGCTCTAAATAGAACTACATTGGGCTAGAGTCAAACTACACCAATTGGTGCACAAGGCGCTCCCGTGATCTTAAGTCTAAGGATCACATGCACTACCATCCGTTAGTTTTGCAATGTGGGTCTAATTACCATGACCCAATCTACAATGCCAGAGGTATGTATGGTTTTGTTCGCCATGTTTAGCTTTCTTAGTTTCAACATTGAGAATATCTTTATTGTTCAAATCAAGAACATATAATCCGTTATATAACCTTGCAATTCCAAATATAATACCATTCAAACTAAAGGACAACAATCCATTAGAAATCTCAAAATGATATCCTATATTATCCAAAGCGGATATTGAAATAATGTTTCTAGAAATCGCAGGTACAACATAACTGTCTTTGAGTTCTAATAATAAGCCCGAAGGCAAAGAAAAACAATAAGTCCCTATAGCTAATGCAGCCACATGTGCTCTATTTCCAACTCGTAGGTCCACTTCTCTCTTGGCGAGCAATTTATTCTGCCTTAGTCCCTACACATCAGTACAAATGTGAGTACCACATCCTGTGTCAATGACCTAAGATGTTGAAGGAGAGAAGTTAATCTCAATCATAAACATACCTGAAGTCGAAGCATCTGACTTCTTCTTGTTTGGGAGGAAAGCCTTGCAGTGCTTCCTCCAGTGGCCAGGCTTGCCACAATAGAAGAAGACTACCTTCCCACATTTCCCAACGCCACCCGCAGGCTTGAGAGCATCTTGTTCTTTAGGCTTGGGCTTGGGATTGGCCTTGGCCTTTCCCTTGCTCTTACCCTTTCCTTTATTGGAAGCTACCAGTAAAACAGGCTTGGAGTTCTTCAAGTCTTGCTCTACAGTCCTTAGCATATTCAAAAGCTCCGACAGGGTTTTCACCATAATGGTCATATTAAAGTTCATTATGACCGGTGCATAAGAGTCAGGCAAGGATTGCAAAATTAAATCCATTTGTAATTCTGCATCCAATTCAAACCTGAATCTCAAGCCTCTCTATGTGCTCGATCATTTTGAGTACATGAGGGCCAACTTGGGCTCCCTTGGTCAAACGACTTCTAAACAGTGCTTTTGACACCCTGTACCTCTCATGTCAAGCATTCCCTTCGTAAAGCTCCTTGAGGTGTAGAATAATGGCAGCAGCGTCCATATTCTCATGCTGCTTTTGCAGTACTAGTGTCATTGATGCTAACATCAAGCATTGAACGCCATTAGCATCATCAAGGAACTTTTGATAAGTATCCTTTACTTCCTGAGTGGCATCAGGATCAGGCTCAGCCATGTATGGCTTTTCTATGATATACAATTTCTTTTTTGACTTTAGTATAATTTTAAGATTACTATACCATTCCGATAAATTGGATCCATCCAACCTGTTTTCTTTCTCGATTATCGGTCGCAGGTTCATAATGCTCATTTTTAAGTGAATATACAATTCAGAAAAGTAAAGTCAATATAAGGTTTATTATTTCTTAATATGGTATTTTATTAAAAAACACTCCCACTATTTTCCTCAAGCCAATAGCCCTCACTATTAACTCAGGAAAGCTCATTGGCTTTCCTAGTGGACTGAGATCCCATCTGGCCCATTTCAAACCTTCACTGTGGCGAACAAGCCAAAATGGGTTGATTAGGCAGGATAACAAACTTAATCCACACCAGTTGATAGCTCCCATTACCAACTTCAAATGTGAAATAAGCCAACAAGCCAATCACACAATCCAACGGCCTAGCCATCGTCCTCAAGTGTGATTCCCGAAATTAGTAGAGTGGACACTACATGTCGCCACGTACACTCAACATGTGTACTTCTCTACTATGCCTATGATTTGTTTATCAACCTTCGCTGTAGCGAACAAGCAAAACTGTCATTTTAAGTCGACCCATCATCATTAAGGAAAACTCCAATGAATTTTAACCTCCCACTGGTAGAAGTGTACCCTTCGCTGTGGCGAACAAGGTTCCGACGAATAGTGGCTTGATTAAAACCATGGTGATGGAAGGCATACATGACTTAATATATCTTATTTGAGGGTTTTTATTTAATGTCTCACCAGATTATTATCTTTGTTAGAATGACATTGTTTGGCATGTTATTGAACATTTAACCTTAGCATGCATTCTAACCAAAATAAAACGTGCCAGTACATGGCCCACTAAAACTAATTTCCTCGAGCCTAGAGGAATCAGTGGGTCAACCTAGGGTTTAAAAATAAATCTTGGATCTTCAAGTTATTCCTTTTCATAGCTCCTTCGTTTCTTCTTCACGATCATTACAAATAATTTTATAATAAAAAACCTATTCTAATTTACATCAATAAAATAGAAACCTCGCGTTACATACGAGGGGAGTGAGATAAGGAGACGAAATACATGGAGATTTAAGAAAGAGAGGTATGACATGCAGGTCCTATTTGTTTATAAAAATTACAAACAAACCCAATAAACAATAAACAATAGGTCTAAGGCTCATGT
Organism: Pistacia vera; assembly: GCF_008641045.1. Lineage (NCBI taxonomy): Eukaryota > Viridiplantae > Streptophyta > Magnoliopsida > Sapindales > Anacardiaceae > Pistacia > Pistacia vera. Next base: position 241,495 of record NW_022196230.1, read on the forward strand.
ACCGGGCACCATGCAATTATCAAACAAGAACATTGCATACATTAAAAAACAATCAATTTTTGAATTGGGTGGGTTGAATTATCAAGTTACCACCTTAAACGTGCAGAATAAATATTGGCTTTAAAGGTTCAAAAACTACAATTTAGCCCCTATGCAAAAAATAGAAAGCAAAAACGGAACAGTAGGTTTCTTGCCGGGGCGAAGAAATTCTTCGGCCTGGCGAAGTTCATGTACACATGGTCGCTGTGGCGAAGTTTTAATTTGCCACGGTGACCGTGAACTTCCAGAAAACACAAATCGTTCCAAAGAGTTTTATACAGCGGCGAAGTGTTATTTCGCCACGGCTAATGTCGCAAAACAGTGAATCAGGCACAGTAACATCTTTTGCAATTTTTCACAATCAAATTGAATGCTTAAACATTCGACCAAGACACCAACCAACCAATACACATTCAATCAACACATTATTTAATCAACTGATTAATTAAGACATTCAACATACATAATTTTTCCAGATTTAAAAAAAACACTTCAAATCATGCAACAACATGTTATCAAACAAATTACATGTTATCAAACATCAATTAAACAATATAACCTAATACCCGAGGCTCTGATACCACTGTTAGTAATTGATCTACCATATGCAGTGGAGAAACAAAAATTCAATCGGTAAATCAATTACCTTTCTTTGCTAAGATCCGAGTATAGATTACCGTTTACATGTTTATAAACAAAATCTGTATAAGGTAAATCCATTCAAGAGTTAGAATACTTATGTACGTTTGGAGGCTCCTCTGAATATCTCTGACTTCGGATAGGAATACTGTTCACTGTTACTATTCACGGTCTACTGTTCACATGATTTTTTGCCAATCAATCCAAAGTAGGATCACACTCACGGAAGTCCACACGAAGATAATCCGCATAACCCTTGATTATTTTGCTAGAACAATCAAGGGCTTCAAGATTCAAGAAAGAAGAACAAGAAAAGTTTTCTTCTTGAGAGAGAGAGAGAGAGAGATAGGGTGGCTAGCGTTTTAATTGAATGAATAATTTCCTTATTTTGTTTTAATTTTAAGTTGCACTTATATAGTGCAACAATTAAAACCCTACTCCACTTAGGAATAGTCATGGCTCCAACCTTAGTTCACCCTTGCAACCAAACACACCCTTTATGGTATTTTAATTAATTAATTATTATTATAATTAAAATCAATTAATATATAATAATGTATTAACATTTAATTAATAATAATAATTCATTTAAATATGTATAGAGATATATTTAAATATAATCTCACTAATTTAATTTTAATATTAAAATTAAATACAGGCAACAATCTCAGCAAATTTAATTGCATTGTGAAATAACCAAAATACCCTTTCGTCCTAAAAGACGAAAATACCCTTCTCACAAATTGATTCTTAAATTATCTTCTAAGTGTGTGACCCGTAGGCTCCTTATCATATCAGCAGTGTGTAGTATCGCGATTAACACAAATTAATCGTCTCACTACACACATACCAAGATTGGTCCCTAGAAAGGCATCATGGCCACCCGATAGATTCAGATTCAGCGAAACCACATCCTGTCAATGGTTTGGTTACCGTGCAATCAAATCCTTTAATCAACTGTTATCTCATTGAGACTAAGGTACAGAAATAGTGTCAACCTTAGATATCCTCGACATGTGTGTATTTAGTTACTGGACTAATGTCAGGAATATTAAATTGGATTGAGCATCAACTCAATCCCACTATGGCCACAGATTTAGTGTTATTGCCATTTACTAAATTACCCAGTTAGATAACTTCTCCCGTACCTAAGAGCGATGAATCCTTTGTCGATCCACCATAGTCTCAATACACTTCTCAATGTAGCCAATCACTACTGTATTGATAGCTCTGAATAGAACTATGTTGGGCTAGTGTCAAACTACACCAATTGGTGCACAAGGCGCTCCGGTGATCTTAAGTCTAAGAATCACATGCACCACCATCCGTTAGAGGATTTATTATAAACATTGGGGTTACCATCCATATGGAATCCTCTGGTGGGTCTGTCCAGTGAACTTGCCTCTAGTAAGCACCCATGCGTTGTACTAGGTTGTCGGCAAACAACCTTGACAAGTGAGATTAATTATTGCCTTTTGACAAGTTCGTTCAACACTATGATAGCCTTACCGTATTATCTATGTCCTGGGTCAAAATAATACTGGGGCTACGAACATTTTTAGAATGGCCACCATATGTGATCATGGGGTTCTCACTATCAAGATTTGAAACACTTGATACCCTCGTCACGGTTCTACCATCCTAAGGACATATATCATTACATACATGATATAGAAGAATATTCCTTTTATTGATAAATAAACATTTATTACAAAGTCAATTTTACAAGAATTGATTGGCTCTAGGGCACCTACTCTAACAGGGGCTCACCTTGGATGGGCTTTGATAGCAAATGGGGATGCCTCAAGTGTTTCTTCAACTTTTGGAATGCTTTCTCGCATTCCTCTGTCCACTTGAAATCCTTGTTCACCTTTAGCGTTTCGAAGAAATGTAGGTACCTGTCTGTAGCTTGGGAGACAAATCTGCTTAGTGCGACCACTCACCCTGTCAAACTCTGAACCTACTGTATGCTAGCTGGGTTCTTCATGTTAAGGAGAGCTTGAATCTTGTCTGGGTCAGTTTTGACACCTCATTGATTTACAAGGAAACCTAGAAACTTCCATGAGCTTACTCCAAAAGCACACTTCAGAGGATTAAATCTCATTTGGTATTTTCTAAGGATGCTGAACATTTCTCCAAAGTGCTCTATGTGGCTTTCGACGACCTTTGATTTGATGAGCATGTTGTCAATGTATACCTCCATTGTATTGCCAATTTACTCAGCGAACATTTTGTCCACCAACATTGATAGGTCGCTCCAGCGTTCTTCAGGCTAAATGACATTACCCTGTAACAATAAATACCTCGATCAGTAATAAAGGAGGTGTGTTCTTCATCAGGCTGATACATCAGGATTTGGTTTTATCCTAAGTATGCATCTATGAAGCTTAGTAGTGCGTTCTTGGTTGTTAAATCTACTAATTAATCGATCCAGGGTAACAGAAAGTTGTCTTTAGGACAGGCCTTCTTCAGATTAGTGAAGTCAACGCAAGTCCGCCACTTGCCATTCGACTTTTTCACTAAGACTGGGTTGGCAAGCCAGTCTTGGTACTTTACTTCACTAATAAAATTGATGTTTAAGAGCTTATCAACTTCATCCTTAAGTGCTCTGGACCGCTCAGCACCCATAGATCTTCTTTTCTATCGAATTGGTTAAACACTTGAGTTGACGTTTAACCTGTGGCACATTACCTCAGGGTTGATTCCCACCATGTCTGCATGTACCCAAGCGAACGCGTCGAGGTTTTTCTTTAGGAACCCCACAAGATTGTTTGTTAGCTCGTCACTCAGACTGTTGCCAATTCTCAGCACACGAGTTGGTTCTTCCTCGTTAACAGATACCTTTCGCAGCTCTTCGGTTGGCCTTGCTGCGGGCTTTTCTTTGTGGATGCGAGGATCTATAATGTCTTCCAGAGGTTCGAGCTTTGGCTTAGACTCAACGATGACCATGGTTCTCGGGAGCAACCATTTTTGTGCAGCATGAATGGTTCGATTATTTCATTCCCTAGAATCGTGCCTCTTGATTGTTACAACCCCACCTAGAGTTGGGAATCTCATTGCTTGGTAGCATACCAAAGTGACTACGCTTAGGTCATCCAGGATTGGTCTCTTGATAATGACATTATATGTGATCAGGCAATCGACCACTAAGAACTCCGCCATCATCGTCTTGATCTTAGGCTCTTCCCTAAGAGTCATGAGAAAGTTGATTGTTCCCTTTGGGACTAAGCTATCCTCGATGAATCCGTAAAGCGATGATGGACATGCCCTTAAGTCTTGTTCTGTGAACCTCATTTCTCGGAAAGCTCCCAAGAAAATGATGTTCGCTACACTGCCATTTTCGACCATTACCCTGAGTACTCGGTATTATTGATCTTTGCTGCGATTACAATCGCATCATGATTATGGCGAGGAGATTCTTCACATTCTTCTTTGGTGAATCTTATAACCTCGTTCTCTTGCTTGGGCCGCTTTGGCAGCTTTTCTTCACAGCTCATTACTAGAGGGACCGAGTTTATCTTAGCCTCTTGTGTATATTGCTCACGAGATCACCTTGAGCTCTTTGCAATGTCGGGCCCCCCCATAGATCATGCCCACTAGAACATCGTTGTTGGCTGGGGCTTGTTGGATCTAATTATTCTACTTGCCTGTATTTTCGCGAGCTGGCGCCTTGATAAATTCTTTCAAGTGGGCTCTTCGTATTAGATCTTCGATGACATCTTTGAGTGCCCGACACTTATTGGTGTTGTGCCCGATGTCTTGGTGGTACCGATAGTATTTCTGACAATCTCTTTTGCCGGGTGCCCTTCTCATTCTTTCTGGCGTAGGCAACGTCTTAGCCTTACGGGAGACTTCATATATGTGAGCTATATCTTGAGTAAGAGGAGTGTACTCCGCATATCGCGGTAAAGGTTTCCTTTCCTCATGGTTTTTTGCCTTTTTTAGGACCTGTTATGGTCCCTATCATTGCAATCTTGACCTTTCTGTTTATCTATTAGGTGATCTTGTTGCCTGTCCGGGGCTCTTCTTGGTGAGCTTCTAGCTAGGGCCACTAGCAAGCTTTCCACTCGCTAATGTTTAGTGGCCATTTGATAGAACTTGGCCAGCTTACATGGTCTTTGCTTTGGAACTCTTTCCATAGCTCCGTCTATGACCTGATTCCTGCTATCAGCAAAGTCCTGATCGACTCTTTTGGTGCATTCTCAACCTTTGCTCGCTCATTCTAAAACCTCATTAAATACGAGGTCAGTTTCTCATCTTTTTCTTGACGAATATTGCTCAGATAACTAAATGGTATTGCGAACTGTCTCCTCACTTGGAATTGCTGTAGGCACAGCGAGGAGAACTATTGCCAAGACTGAATTGAGTTTGCCTTGAGCCTCTTGTACCACCTCTTGGCATCCCCAACTAATGTGATTGTGAAACAACGCCACTTTGCCAAGTTACAACCTGATGTAGCTCCATCAAATCGTTAAAAGAGTCAAGATGGTCTTTGGGATCTCCTTTCCTGTCGAACTTACTTTCTGGCACCCTGAATCCTGAGGGAAGCAGAGCTTGACAAACTTCCTCTGTGAACTGAAAACTCACTATTTCTTTCGCTGCATTGTTCTGGAGGGCTCATAGATCATCGAGAAATTTTTGCACCTGATCTAAATCTTCATTATGAGGAGTACTCTGGCTGCGGGCTCTATTCAATTTTACCTCGAGCAAGTGAGTTTGGAGATCCGTTGCTTGTGAGCCTCCTCCATCATGTGCATTGATGTGCAAGGTTGAGTCATGGTGGCTAGGTTGGTAGGTGTTATCATACTCATCAGTCCGCTACTCGTGATGTTGGTTAAAACCAGAACGTCGATCATTGCCAGATTAGCACGCGTGACTTATCTCGCGAGCTTGCGACGTTTGAGCCCGCCTTTGGTATGGGTTAAAACCGGGCTGATGCTAGGGATATTGTCGAGTAGATCGAGTATCCCTCAGGTGACCGTTGCCTTTATTCTCCCCCATGGGTTGTTTCCTAGTCGCCTTTCAGGGTTAGTTTGCCTGCGAGACTCACGTTTATGAGCAAAATGTACCTTGTGGTGTCGGAGGTGTCGGTCGCTCCTTGGTGTCGACGATCCAGATTGGTTGTTGGTTGAGTTTTGATTTTTCGAGGTAGCATCTGTGAAGCGTGGTTGGTTAAGGTCCCAGGGGTCCAGTTGCTGATTTCTTAACTCAACCATGTTATGTTGCACCACTGTGCAACCATTGTTCTGATTATCTCCATCAGTTGTCCATTCTCGGGATTCAACATCCCTACCTTTTGTTGGTTCATGATCTGTTGCATTGGTAGCATTGGTGGTAGACCTGAAGAAACAGTCTGATGCACCTCTTGATTGGTGGTTTCCATTTTTTCATGGTTTATGGTGTTGGTCTTTGATCTGGTATGGACCATTAGAATTTTTAGGTGATCAGGTCACTGAAATGGATTGTCGAAAATTTTGAAATTTGACAGAGGCCCCTCCTTTTAGTGTCAAAATGTTGATACGAAAATTGCACCAACTAGAGTGATTCGATTGACCTTGGTGGAATCGGAACGGGTGTGTACGTGATTAAAGATAACCAGCAATGAATGAATGAAAAAGCTTAAATGTAAAGAACACAAATTGGTTTTTAAAGTGGTTCGGTAAGTTATAATCTTGAGCCTACGTCCATTGCACTTCTTATTGCTTTGAGAGCTTACAAGAAAGTAATTCTATGCCTAGAATAATTTTTTAACCCCTTTTCCATTGTTGGAAGGGGTTTATATACAAGTTATGTACAAAGGAAAGAACAAAATTAAAGGAATTACAATCAAGATTGGAATGCAACTCCGATATTCTCGCGATTGAGTGTTGAGATTACACCATGATTGCTATCAGTTTGATCTCTTCCGAAGTATCCGGGATTTGAGTTTATCTGTGATCTGCTTGAACAACTGTCGAGATTGGTCACAACTAGCTTATTCTGGGTCGAGCTACATCTCGACAAGTTTATGCTAGATTGGACAATCGTTTGAGCCAAATTGGTTCTGGGTCGAGCTATAATCTCGCAGAACTCTGACTTCTCCAAGCTTGATGGAAAAATCACACACAACACATACTACTCTCGTATCATTAAAAATTTCAAAATTAGATTTATAACAAATTTAATTTCAAAATTCTAAAATGTGTTATATATATAAGTAATTATTTTAGAAAAAAATATATCAAAAAATAAAATAAATTTCTTATTAGCTTTGTGACATATTAGCTTAAAATTATTTTGTACAAGTTTAACAATTATTTTGTAGTTTTCATAATACGTTGTATAACTATTGATCAAAGAATTTGTACAAGTCATGTGATCTAGGTTTCTTAGTTTTTTCTTTTCTTTTCTTTTCTAATTTTTGTTTTTAAAAATCGAAGATAAATTAAGTAATAATTTGATTATTTGGTATATAAACGTTTAACAGAGTGTATAGAGAAAAATCATTTTCAGAGAAATCGAATGGTTACAACGGCGTGACAAATTTAATGTCAATTATTGGGAGGATGATGTAATTATAATATAATTTATGTTATTTATCCACCATAAGATCAATTAATATGAAATACATCTAATACTGTTAAAAAGTAGCTAAAAACCCCATACCTTAAAGATAGGGATAATTCCTAAAGCTCCCAAAGGTTTGGCCTAGCTGAATAAACCCCCTCTATTATGGGTATTAAAACAAAAACCCCTGTTATTAGTCACTTTTTGTTAGTTTAATTTCAGGTAGAACTACATTAATGCTCTTCTCCCCCACCCAACAAGTTCTCACCTTATTCCAAAAACACTCCAAGTTCGAAAGTCAAACACACTCCACCATTGATCACCATAACTGCAACCTTTGTTGAGGGTACAATGTTGGCTTTTAAAGGCCACGATGTCAGCCTTTGCTAAGACTGCAACGATGACTTTTTAAGGCCACGACAGTGGCCTTTGTTGAGCCTCAACGACAGCATTTGAAGGTCACGGTCATGGCCTTTGTTGAGGCCTTAAGGATGACCTCTAAAGGCCACAGCTTCAGCATTTGCTGAGGCTACAATAATGACCTCTTAAAGGCCACAACCTTGGCCATTGATAAAGCCGCAACAACTGACCCTTAACGGTGAAGTTCTTTGAGGGAGGTAGCAGTGGGAGTAATTAGTAGGGTATTCGTGAAGAAGGGGTAGGAATGATAGGTTTTTTAGTTATTTGAGGTATCCAGACCCACTATAATGACCTCTTAAAGGCCATAACCTTGGCCATTGATAAACCCTTAATGGTGAAGTTCTTTGGGGGTGGTAGTAGTGGAAGTAATTAGTGGGGTGGTGGCGAAGAGGTAGGAATGATAGGTTTTTTAGGGTTTATAATTTCTTGTCTTCTTTTTTTCTTTTTTATGTATCTAAGGTATCTATGTCTACTTTGGAGTCTGCCTAATTCTTAGGACCATGTAACATCCTATAATCCTAATGGATCAAGATAATTGTATATATATGGCATGTACCTCTTTTGTTACTTGAATACAATACCTTTGTTTATTGCTAACCCTAATGTCTAATGGTTTTGCCTTCCGTCCACAAGTGAAGAGGTTAATTTCTTGTCTTTTTATTTTTGATTAGAAAATTTTTAACTATTTTTAGGTATTTTACTCATTTGTCTTTGATGTTAGAACTAACGAAGAGTAAGTGACAGTAAGGGCATTTGTGTTATTACCAATACCTGAGGGGGTTTATGGGTTTGACCAAATCTCAGGGGATCTAAAAAGTATCCCTTTGTTGTTAGGGTTCCTATGTAATTTAAAAGTTAATTATAAATTGATCTTAGCCCTTTCCATCATTTTCCCACTTCAAAATATATTTTTTTCATTCATACTTCCCTACCATTTTCACTCTTTTCATTTTTATTTTTTTTTAAATTCTTCAAATCCTCAAATCAATGAAGCGTACATAAATTTTCTAAAAACCTTTAACTCAATAAATAAGATTACTTTGAACCATATTTCAGACATCATTTTCTGAATATAACATTCATTTACCTATACTAATGGATCATTAGTTCGGTGGAGCAACTCCAATAACTTTTCTCCCTTTTTGTCAATTAATTTGAAATAAAATAATAAACACTAAAATGATTTTTATTTTTATTATTTTTTTATTTATTGTAATGCTTATAAACCTCTAGTTACAAGCTCACTTCTCTACTCTAAAATTCCATGGCATATTGTTGATCACCTTCCATTTCGATGAGGAGAATATATAACTATGGGCCGGAGAACAAACATTTATATTACTCAACCAGCTAATTTGCAAGATTTAATAGCTAAAAAAGTGTGTTTTTTTTTTTTTTTTTGGGTAAGTAAAAGTGTTGTTGTTATGGCAGGTGGGGCACCATTTTCCACGGCGGAGGCTAGGAGGTTGAGGCACCTTAAACCGTGAGTTAGGGCTAAAGTTGAAGGAAATAAGGTTACTCATTTGTTAACAACTACAGATTTCTAGTAAACATTGATCTTAACAAGGAGTATCAATGTAAAATTGGTGTTCTAGTCAAGGGCGGAGCCGGAAATTTTTTTGGGAGAATGGGGGTGGGTGGGGGGGGGGGGGGGGGGGGGGGGGGGTGTTTTCACAGAATTAATGTTTAGTGAATGACAGGGCCAGAAAGTTATTAGGAAGTTACACTTACAAGGTCTAAAGTGTTACTTTAAAAACATGGCATGCCTTGAATGAGAAAAACTAAATTTATAGGGAATAAAATGATATTTTTTGTACTAGCTTTTGAATTTTTTCTCCTTGGGTGGCAATCGCCACCTCAGGCCTACACATGGCTTCGCCACTATGGGTTCTAGTCCTCCAGGTAATTATTGGGGTGTTGGGGATCAACACGTGGGTCTTCCTATAGAAACCCACGTGCCCACAGGCGTTGACTCGACCAAGATCTTTACCATGAAAAAACAAACTAATGCAATTAGTTGAATTTCGTTAGAAAACTTTTATATTATATTTTCCGAGTAAACAACATATTCCCACCTAAGGTTTCGCGAATCTACAAGCTCCCACCGTTAAGTCAACATAAAATTATTTAATATAATAGTTAAAAGATAAAATGGTCATTTACATTTTATTAATTTGAAATAAAAATAAAACTTTTAAAATAACCCTTCACATCTGAAATTTCTCTCACAAGCACCCTCTCTCAACTCACTAGTGAATGATAGGGCCAGAAAGTTATTAGGAAGTCACACTTACAAGGGCTAAAGTGTTACTTTAAGAACATGGGGTGGCTTTAATGATAAAAACTAAATTTATAGGGAATAAAATGATATTTTTTATACTAAGTGTTAAAAATTTTATCCTTAGGTTGCGATGGCCACTATCGTTCTAGTCCCCTAGGTATTTACTGGGGTGTTGGGGACAAGCACGTGGGTCTCCCTATAGAAACCCACGTCCCCACAGGCATTAACTCAACCAAGATCTTTACCATGAATTCATTAGAAAATTTTTATATTATATTTCCTGAGTAAAAGACATGTTCCCACTCAAGGTTTTGCGAATCTATAAGTTTCCACCCTTAAATTAACATAAAATTATTTAATATAACGGTAAAAAGATAAAGTGGTCATTTATATTTTATTAAATTTGAAATAAAAATAAAAATTTCAAATAACCCTTCACATTTGAAATTTCTTTCACAAGCACCCTCTCTCAACTCACTACCATTGTCATTGTCAGCCGTATTCTATGGATCCGTACCAGATTTCTCACCCAAATCGATAGGATTCATCACCCTCAACCAAACAATTAAACTTCCTCACAGAACTAAACAATCAATCAACAAAATTAAACGAAAAAACCTAGAAAAAAAACAATCAAACGAAATCAATCACAACGGTGTGTGGCCGACAAACAACGGGCTACCGTGGTCGGGGATGATGGGGGTTTTGGAGAAGGGATGCCGGTGAGTTAAGGGGTGGTGGTGGGAGGGATTAAGGTCGCCAAAATCAACCGGGAGGCTTGGGACAGTTGCGCGTCGTGTGAAAGAAATCTGACTGTGGCCGAAGATTGGTGGGTGAATTCACGACGAAGAGGGTGAGATTTTGGTGGCGGGTGGACAAGGGTGCTATGGATGGTGTTGGCGAAAGTTGCCAGCTTCGGATTCTAACAATTTTGTCATGCATATATATAAATAAGTAGTTAATTAGGCATACATGTATAGATGATAATAAAAGGTTGATTGAATCATACTTCACATTCTTTTTGTAGACATTTGAGTCACGAAATCCTTTGAAAGACATTCGTCTTCTCATAATATCTAAATGAGCTGTACTAGTAAATATTAATATTGATGAAACTTGAAAAGTATGACAACGATCTGTCTGCTAATTCATTTATTTATCAGTTAAGTTAAAGCGTAGTCAATTATTAATTAGAGAATATGTCCCTTTCTTGTTTTGGAGGAAAAAAAATCAGGACATCTCCCATTACCAGAATAAATAATGCAATTTATAATCTTTATTAATAAAATTTTATTTTATTTCCAGCAAAAAAGATTTCATAATTTCATGCTTTTATGAATGCTTGTTTCACGTTAGAATAGAAAACCCAAAAAAGAAGATTCCATACTTTAATCAGAATATTATTAATATTATTATTATTATCATGAATTATAGTAGTAATGTTAATTTGATGACATATAGCTAGGGGTGTTCAGTGCCGGGTACCCTGCACTTTTTAAAGGAACAGGAACAGGAACCGGAACCGACGGTTCCTTGAAATTTGGAATCGGAATCGAAACCAACGGTTCCGGTTCTTAGGTACCCAGAACCAGAACCTGTAACAACGGTTCCGGTTTTGGGTATCCTATAAAATTACAATGACCCCCTCAAAAGTTTTTAAAAAGGTAAAAAAAACCTTAAAAACTTATAAATAACCCCCCACCTGGAACTTGTTAAAAAAAATAAAATTACAATTTATAAATTCAAAATTAAAAACTCCATTACTTTGTAAAGATAGATTCTCAAAAGTCAAACCAACTTACTTTAAATGTTATGAAATATAAATATAAATGTATTCACATTACTTTTTCTACAAAAGTTTTTATTAACCCCCTTACTCTTTAATTTTATTTTATATTATTCTCGGTTTCCGGTTTCGGTTCCAAAAATTTGGAGCCAAAACCTACCCGTTGACAGTCGATTCTGGGTAGGAACCGGAACCAAACCCTGGGTATCCGTCGGTTTTGGTTCCAATCGGTTCTTTTGAACACCCTTACATATAGGTGCCATTAGTTTGAAGTCATCAGAAAACCAGGTGCTAATATTTAATAAAACAAAGAAAGATTATACTTTGAGACCGAGGAGCCATAGATTTTGACCAATGACCAATATATTATATATAATATAAACAACTTTAGGCATTACTAAAATCTTAAGGCCGGCGATAGGAGCATGAAGCAAGCCTTCAATAATGTTCAATCAATCCGTATTTTACTGCAGGCAAAGCCACCAATAAATTAATAAAATAATATGTAGCTTTAGTTCCCAAATTATATTAGTCTTCTTAGGAGTATACACCAATAATTATATATAATATATGTGAACGAGATAGTTGTGAAATTGAAATAATAGTATAGTTGAATGAACAGAATTGCCAGTAATTGAAATAATGATATAGGTCTTCTTATTAACACAAAAATGAGGTTAGAAAAATAGTCAATGTTATGATGATGAGGAAGATATTTGTGGTTATTCAGATATTGACAGGAAAATGAAAATGACCAGACCAACACATGCGCTATAAGTGATTTTTATTTTTTAAAAGGGAATGCCATCACATCGCTACCCACTCTACGCGCATAATAATTCAACCACTCTTCCTTTCTCCGAGTGCCAGCGCATTTAAATACATAAAACAAATGAAAAACAAAAATTATTGCCAATCTAATTATAACTTTATAAATGTATGCAGCATCCACTATATACACACATACACACACAACACCCCAACTAAACCATTCACTTTTTCATCTCTCTCATCATCCTTGTGAAATCTTTTCTTCTCTTTCTTTGGCTACAAAATGTTTAGACTTGTTGTGGTTTGGTGCATTTTGTTGTGTACGCAAATTGTAATCGCATTTGGTTCAAAAACAAGGCACTTCAAATGGGAAGTGGAGTACATGTTTGGAGCACCAGATTGCATGGAGCATGTTGTGATGGGAATTAATGGACAGTTTCCAGGGCCAACCATCAGAGCTAAAGCTGGAGATACAATTGCTATTCAGCTCACTAACAAACTCCATACTGAAGGAGTTGTCATTCACTGGCATGGAATCAGACAGGTTTCTCTCCTTTATTTATTTGCATGAGAACATGCATGTTTGTTCTTTTAGTAATTAAAAACAAATTTGTTGATTGGCTTACAGCTTGGAACACCATGGGCAGATGGGACTGCTTCCATCTCACAATGTGCTATCAACCCTGGAGAAACCTTTCTTTACAGGTTCAAAGTTGACAAGGTACACTTTTTTCTTTGCATGTTTTAAACTTTGCTATTTCTAGATCTACCCATTTATATTTATGGATGGCCGATGGGGTACAGGCAGGAACATATTTTTACCATGGACACTTTGGGATGCAAAGATCAGCAGGGCTGTATGGATCTCTGATAGTAGATGTGGGAGATGGAGAAAAAGAGCCTTTCCATTATGATGGTGAATTCAACCTATTACTGAGTGATTGGTGGCACCAAAGTGTTCACGACCAAGAAGTAGGTCTCTCCTCTAAGCCATTTCGTTGGATTGGTGAGCCACAGGTATAGTTTATTTTATAAATAAATTGCCACTCTCCATCTTCATCATTCAACATTGAATTGACTTCAAAGCACATAAAAAGGAAAATATTATAGGTTTGGTGGGTGGTCTGGTCCAAACTCGGTATTCATAAAAGAAGATAAATGGAAATTGTTTTGATATGTCTGCGAAATTTTTGCTTCAGACACTACTGATTAATGGAAGAGGGCAATACAACTGTTCCATGGCCGCGCATTTTAGCAATTCATCCATTAAACAATGCAAGTTCAGAGGAAATGAACAATGCGCACCCCAGATTCTGCGCGTGCTCCCAAATAAAACTTACAGGCTGAGGATTGCTAGTACCACGGCTCTTGCCTCACTCAATTTGGCTATTGGGGTAACCTATTCTATTATTTGTTTTTTTTTTTAAAACTTAAAAAGATATAATAACAAAAGTAGGGAATATATATAGTTTCTCTTTAGATATTTTATTCTCGAATCAATAAAAAGATATACTGATTAAAGGTGATACTACTTTTGTTTAAAGACGTTAGATAAATTATAGAATATTAGTTGAGAAATTTCCTCAAAATAAAAAGTTAATGCGTAATAGTTGTCCACTAAGTTGCCTTTTCCAGTTTTTCACATTCAATTAGTTTAGTTGTGAATGTGAATCCAAATCAGAAATCATAATAGCAATTAGAATTTAGTTAGTGTGATGCTGCCATCACTTTTTTGCTTGAGTGTAACAAATATATATTTTATTTCTTATTACATTACATGTGTCAAGAATTGAGCATATTTATCACTTTTGAAAAATAAAAAATTGTAGAGTGAAAGTGCCATTTATAACTGAATGTTTGGATAAGGATTTTTAGACATATTATTCAATTAAAGAAAAAAAAATAGATCATTTATTTCAAATATCACTATCAGAATGTAACAATCTGGTTAAAAAGATTTAATAAAAAAAGTAGGGATATGTAAGCGTGCCTGAAACTTTTTACCAGTAGCAGATGTGTGACCATACACTGACTCTCTGCCCCCGACTGCGCCTGTTTCTGTGTTTCTGCTTTCAGACAACAATATCGTTCACATGTTCATTTTTTCCTATTTCTAAATATATTATTTCTATTCATAATTTCATATTAGATAAACTTTGATTTAAAAAATAGGGTTGTTTATGTCACTTTGATGCTTTAAAAATTATAGTTAGTATTCTTAGAACATGTCCTAAAAACCACATACTAAAACAACCTTAAAATATAATTTCAATCTTGTTAGCTTAAGTATAATTAGTGGGATGTGATAAATGATAAATTAATAGATTAAGATAAATTATTTTCCCAAATAAGTTAAACTAGCTGAATTAATTAATTCACTCATTAAATAATATGCATGTAAATGTTTATTAATTTTATATTTTTGTATTAATGATCTAGAATCACAAAATGGTGGTGGTGGAAGCCGATGGAAACTATGTCCAACCATTTGATGTAGATGATATGGACATTTATTCAGGTGAAAGTTACTCAGTTTTATTTACAACAAATCAAGATTCCTCCAAGAACTATTGGATTTCAGTTGGTGTAAGAGGAAGAGAACCCAAAACCCCTCAAGCTCTCTCAATTTTAAACTATCATCCAACTTCTGCCTCAAAATTACCTCTCTCTCCACCACCCATTACTCCAAAATGGAATGATTATAACCACAGCAAGTCTTTCTCTAACAAAATATTTGCCCTAATGGGTTCCCCTAAGCCTCCTGAAACTTACCAACGTCGAATTATTCTTCTCAACACCCAAAACACCATCAATGGATTCACCAAATGGGCTATTAACAATATTTCCTTGACTTTGCCTGCCACTCCTTACATTGGTTCTATTAAATTCTCACTCAAAACTGCTTTTGATCAGAAAAGTCCACCGGAAAACTTTTCTGAAGATTATGACGTGATGAAGCCACCAGTTAACCCTAACTCGACGACGGGAAATGGGGTTTACATGCTTGGTTTTAACACCACAGTTGACGTTATACTTCAAAATGCTAATGCATTATCAGCAAACGTTAGTGAAATACATCCATGGCATTTGCATGGGCATGATTTTTGGATGTTGGGGTATGGAGAAGGAAAGTTTTCAAAGATGGATAAGAAGAAACTTAACTTGAAGAATCCACCATTGAGAAATACTGCAGTTATTTTCCCTTATGGGTGGACTGCTTTGAGGTTTGTTGCTGATAATCCAGGAGTTTGGCCATTCCATTGCCACATTGAACCTCATTTGCATATGGGTATGGGAGTGGTATTTGCTGAAGGTATCCAACATGTTCGTAACATTCCAAACGAGGCACTTGCTTGTGGTTTGACTGGGAAGACATTAATGAAAAATGAAGGAAATTGAGGCTAATATTTCTCACTTCTAAGCTCTGGTTTTAACCGTTTATTTATATATATGTACTCTCATGTAATAGCTGTATAATAGGTTGTCATATCTATCGTTGCTTAAGAACTTATTTTGTGAACCAGGTTTTGGGATTTTCCAAGTATATCCTAGATAGTATATATTCTGCAAACATTATTTTTGATTGACCTTAGGTATGTGGAATATTCTTATGCATCTGTGCATGTTACCAGATTGTATGTAACTAAGTTATGGCGTATCTCGAATGTAAATGTGTTTTTACATCTGATAATGGTTTTTTGTTTAGCTTACACTAAATGCATGATCATTTTGTAAGTTTTTGCTCTGTGTTGAGTATTGAACTCTTGCACTGAACAAGTTCTTAGTCTGTGAGTCAATAAGTATTGTGTGGTGAATTACTTTTGTTGAACAATTCATCAGTCATAGAGAAAAATTTGTGTTGTGTTGTGGTTCTGCATAAGTAGCGAACTCATGAGTGAAGAGCCTTGGTTCGGGAAGGTGTTAGTAAATTAAGAATAACATATTTCCTAATTTAATCCCAAGATCATGTTAACATGTTCATCATTGCAATCACATTAATATAATTAACGAATTGCAATAAACAAAATCACAACATAAATACCTCTGGTAGGGGTGAGCATGGATAGTGGGTAGAACTAGAACATATGGGTAGAACTAGAATTGGAATCGGAACCAGAACCTACTCGGAATAGATACTGTGCGGGCAGGTTCTGGTTCCATTTTTTTGGAACCGACATTGTGCAGTTTCGGTTTCGATTCCTGTATGTGGAGGAACTAGAACCGGAACTTGGAAAAAAGAACCTGCAGCAAGTACCGGACTTGGAACCTGCTTGGAACCTGCAGTGGGTACCCTGTTTTGGAATCTGGGCTGAAATAAATATATATGAAGAATGGGGGGTTTATTGTAATTTTACATATAAAAAAATTAAAATGGAAAAAGTTAAATTTTTACAATAACCTAATTAAATAAATATACAATTATACTTATTACATATAAACTACACTATATAAATTTTTTTAATATATTATAATATATTAATATTAAAGTTTTGATTAATTAAGTGTATAATTGGAATTAGGACCAATTAATAGTGTTTTAATGTTATTAAAAGAATTATTTTTGAATAAAATAGTATATTTGATTGACTAATAATATAATATTTAGTTATTTACTTCAATTATCAAGTTCTAAGTATATCATTACATTATAGTTAAATTATTACTTAATTAATTATAAGTTTATAACATTACATTAATAATTTAGTACATTACTTAATTAAATAATTAGAAATTTAATTAATTATAACATTACATAATAAACAAATGATTACTTAATTAAATGGTTACTTAATTAATTATAATATTCCAGTATAAATATTAGTACAATACTTAATTACATGATTAGAAATTTAATTAATTATAATATTACATTAAAGATTTATAGTTTGATTACTTAATTCATTATAACATTACATTATAAATTTATAGTATGATTACTTAATTAATTATAACATTACATTATAAATTTATAGTATAATTGCTTAATTAATTATAACATTACGTTATAAACAAATGATTACTTAATTAAATAATCACTTAATTAATTATAACATTTCATTATAAATATTAGTACAATACTTAATTAAATGATTATAAATTTAATTAATTATAATATTACATTAAAGATTTATAGTATGGTTACTTAATTCATTATAACATTACATTATAGTTTAATAACGTAATTAATTATAATATTATATAAATAAATGATTATTTAATTAATTATGACATTATATTATAAACATTAGTGATTTTCCACATTAGCACAATACTTAATTAAATGATTAAAAATTTAATTAATTATAATATTCCATTATAAACATTAGTACAATATTTAATTAAATGATTAGAAATTTAATTAATTATAATATTAAATTATAGATTTATAGTATGATTGTTTAATTAATTGTTTGTGTTTTGGTTTTGATTGAAGAATTTTATGTGAATTATGATGAATTGATTGAATTCAAGTGTTGCCTAGAGATTAGAGGATTTATGAGTCACATTGGACATAAATGAATGTGTAATCAAAATTTGTTAGGGGTGTATTTGTAAACTTTTAAGGTATTTTGGTCATTTTTTAAACTAATAGGGGGTAATTAATTTTTTACAGGGTGCCCGGGAAAGGAACCGAAACCTGCATTTTAGGTTTAGGTTCCTTGAATTTAAGAACATGCACTTTGTGGTTCTAGGTCCGGTTCTTTTTTTTGGGAACCTGCACTGTGTAGTTTCGGTTCCGGTTTCTCCGAAAAATGCAGGGTACCCAGAACTACTCACCCCTACCTCTGGTAGACCCAAGTTGAAATACAGCTTTGCACATAAAATTCCCTTATTCCCAATCCTCCAAATTGCAAAACCAAAGATAAAAAACTAATCCTCTTTCTCTTTTATTTGCAAATGGTAATGAGTGTGTGTGGTAACTGCTTGGCAGTTACCACTTCAAATATTGTATAATGGGTGTCCTATTCGTATCCAATATCTCATACTCACACATGATAAAACCATCTCTTTTTGCGTTTCTACAAGATTCATACTTTGTAAATATATTGTGTGATCATGCATACATCGAGAGCATATTAGTTATATATATGTTAGGAATATATAACTTCTCGAATAATGAAACTTGGGTTGTATGTTGTATGCAATACTCTAAATTACTTTTCTTTCTCTAATGATCTCATTTATAATAAATATTTGTTGTATTCATAATTATGTTTTGTCTTTACATAAAAGCAAAACATAATTGGTCGACCAATGAATACATATGATTATAGTGTGATAATCCAAAATTGTATCTTGCTCTTTTCTCGATTCTCGCAACTTTAATTTAATTTGCGTTTTCAAAAATGTCATAATAGATTAAATTTATCTTAATCTTTTGGCAACACTTTAAGATAGTAATCATTATATAAAGCTTTCAAGAAACAGAATAAAGTCATAAGGGTATGAGATTTGTTGTTATAATCTCAACGTCTCACACAATGTTAAAGTTGAGATTTTGACTTTCATTACCCTCTTGGTCAATATTTTTGCACATGTGGTATGAATCACATGCTACAACATTTTCTCCTTTCCCATGGAGTGTATATCCCTTTTTTCTTGTAAATGTCGTACATATTTTAGTTCAGACATACTTAATATCTAACTTGAGTTCACTTTATACATACTTTTAATTCATTAGAATTCTAATATAACAATTAGACATATAAAGTAATAAATTTTGATAATTTATCACTTATGGTCTTATTTCATTATGACATTATTTTTATTCTGTTTTAGGCGACGTTAAATATTTTAAGCTTGGCTCTCTATTATTACCTAGATAATAAGCTTAAAACCATCTTATCTCCAATCCGACAAAGTAATGGAGTGATTGCCTGTGTGAGAAGACCAATTTTTTAACTGTTCGACACGTTTTTCAAAATAAATGTATATATATTTACATAAAAAAGATTTGGCCTAAAAAACCATAGTGAAGTAGCATAAGGCAAGATTTAGCCTCTCAAGATGCTAACAAAGCAACCCAGATTTTGTAATAATTGCTTTCTACTAATATACTCATAAAAATACACATAATAAAAATACATGTATAGTAACAAAAGTAGTTGGGCCCAAATTTTTCTTTTATTAAAATATATACATTCTTTACATCGTACAAAATCTCATGTACCAAAACCATCAAAAATAGTAGACAGTGTAACTATTGCTCTTTGCTTGTCGACGTCCATTCGACCGCATCCTCACCTGGTTCCTGCAAAAACATAGAAAACAATGGGGTGAGCACAAACAATGCTCAGCAAGTAAATCCTCTACTCCTCTATCCCCGTAACTCTTTTCTTAATTCTTTCATTACGTTACTCTCTTCTAAGTTTCTTTCTCTTCTTATTCTTTCTATTCTTTATCTCGGTTTCTCTATTTCTCACAATTCTTTTCTACTAATTCTCTTTCTCTCTCTCTGTTCTTTCTTATGCTCTCTTACTCTTTGCCGATCGGACTCGGTTATGCATGGATTCAGAACCTTTGACCATGTGAGTGTATTCTCTCTCTCGGGTACTCTCGGGTATAGCCCTCATCCACATGTACTCTCACGGGCTATACCAATTCTTTCTCTCATGCTCAGGTTGCTCTCTCAATGCGGCGTACATGCGGGAATACTCTACCCATCACTCACGGGTTCCCCATCGCACAACCTATTCTCTTCTTTAGCACTTCTCTTTCTTTTATTTTCTTTTTCTTTACTCTTAAAGTGCTTTATTCTTAGCATTCTGTACTCTTTCTCAAGCTCTTACACAAGCTATTACACAAATGCAAAATATATGCATGTGGATGACTCATGCTCATTAAATGTACTCATGAAATGCAAATATGCAATGTTGCAAGAATTTGAAGTTCCCTACTCATACTCTTGCTTCTCTTAGGTATTTCATCAAACAATAAGTGTGCATACAAAAACTCTATTTTAATTATAACTCAACTCTACTTTAATTATAACTCTACTTCTCTCTTTAACCATCCAAAATGGGAAGAAACTCTCTTGTATAATCATAATTCTTGTCAAGGAAAAATACTCCCAAAAAGTTTACTCAAAACTCATCCAACTTCAACCCAACCTCAATCTCTCATCACACATCCAAAATCACTTCTCATAATTGAAACATATCCAACAATCATAAATAAGTACACATCTCATCTCAATTTCTCAACAAGCATAAGATATACATACATAAAGAACTCAAGTGATTTCTTAAACCTTAACTTGAATTGGATTTACTTACCTTGTGATTGAGTGACTCCACTAGAATCTCTTTTCCTTTCGTAGATAGTCCTCTCTCTAAAACCTTCAACAATAATAATATAAGACTTCAACACTTCTATAAATAAATCTCACATATATAGCAAGAAATCTTACCTTAGGATGCTTTGGCTTAACTCTTTACCAAAAACCACTCAAAAGCCCTCTAAAAGTCCTTAGATAATTGAGTGGGAGGTTGAGAGAAAATGAAGAATGGGAATGGCGGTGGAAGTAGAGAAATGAGGGGTTGTTCTAAGACTAAATCCTTAATATCTCATTTTACAAACATTCTTTCCCATTTTGCCCTTACACTTTCTTAGAAATTCCATCTTTGTCCTTTAATTCATTGCAATCACACCCCTAACTCTAATACATTCTCCATGAAATTTTCTTACATTTCACTCTCCACTTTAGCTGCTAATTAGGGGTAGAATGGTCACTTTGCCCCTAAGGAAAAATTCTCTAGAATCTTCACCAAACATTTCAGCCGGCTCTTCGCCGCAGCGAAAAATTACAGAATGTACATAATTACAAAACCTACTTCGCAACGGCGAAGATTATTCTTTGCCCCGGCGAAGTCTGGAACACCAAGATTTCACCAAGTCTTTACAATTTTCAGGGCAACCGCTCAACCAAAACAAAACACTAATTCAACTAAGGGCCAACCAAACAATATTAACAACATGTAAACTCAAGTAAGGGCAAATCAATGAAAATTTGGGCAATACCACATACATTAACTACGTCCCTCAAGTGGGTGTTATAATTCTCCCCCCCTTAAAAGAATTTCGTTCCCGAAATTCAAACAAACAACTCCGGGTAACAATTCTGGATATCTTGCTCTACCTTCTATGTGGCTTATTCTACCTTGTGATTTCTCCAGAGGACTTTCACTAACGGAATACTCTTATTCCGGAGCTCTTTAATCTTCCAATCTAAGATCTGAACTGGACGCTCCTCATACACAAGATTCTCTTCCAAGTCAACGTCCTCTATGCTCAGTATATGGGAGGGGTCACCTACGTACTGCCGAAGCATCGGGACATCGAAAACATCATGCACCTTGTCCATGCTAGGTGGTAGTGCCAATCTATAAGCCACTTTTCCCACTCGCTGTAACACTTCAAATGGACCAATGTATCTCGGTACTAATTTCCCTTTGCTACCGAAGCGTATCACTCGTTTGTAGGGGGAAACTCTTAGGAACACCTTATCACCCACTTTGAACTCAACATCTATTCTCTTCAAGTCGGCATAACTTTTCTGTTTGTCTTGGGCTTGTTTCATTCTGTTTTTTGACTAACTTTACCTCCTCTATCACTTTCTGAGTTACTTCTGGCCCAAGAGCTGTTCTTAACTCATCCTTCTCACCTATCTCATCCCAATGTAGTGGAGATCTACATCGTCTTCAATATAAAGCCTCGTAAGGAGCCATCTTAATTGTAGACTGGTAACTATTATTATAGGCAAACTCCACCAAGGGTAACATTTCATGCCATGATACTTTGTAATCCATACAGCAGGCTCTCAACATATCCTCAAGCACTTGATTTGTTCTCTCTGTTTGGCCATCTGTCTGAGGATGATAGGTAGTGTTGAATGCCAAACGGGTGCCCAAATTTCTCTATAAACTAGTCTAGAAAGCTGAGACAAATCTGGAATCTCTATCTGATACTATTGTCTTGGGTACTCCATGCAATCTCACTACCTCTTTAATATAAATCTGAGCCAACTGATCCATAGTAGTGCTCTTCTTTACTGGAAGAAAATGGGCTGACTTAGTTAATTTGTCTACAATCACCCATATAGTATTATATCCTTTCAGTACTCTAGGGAGACTTGTGATAAAATCCATCAAGATACTCTCCCATTTCCACTCCAGAACACTAAGCGGTTGAAGCAACCCTGACAGCCTTTAGTGTTCTACTTTCACCTGCTGACAAACCAGGCATCTAGCTACAAATTCTACAATGTTTCTCTTCATACTTGGCCACCAATAGCATTTCTTTAAATCTTGATACATCTTGATGGCTCTAGGATGAGCAGTGTAGGGTGTGTCATGAGCCTCCGTAAGTATTCTCTTCCTCAACTCATCACCATGAGGAATACACAACCGATTCCTAAAATGGAGGACTCTATCTACTAAGTGAAACTCTGTTGTCTTGCCTTCTCGGATTTGCTGAACTATTTTCTGACACCACTCATCAGCCACTTGCTTTTCTTTGACTTCTTCCAATAAGGTAGACTGAACCTCTAACTTGGCAAGCCGTCCCGATATGATCTCAATTTGTTCTCTACACAACTCTTATATTAATTCCTTCTGTTTAGTAAGTCGGGACAAATAAGCTTTTCTACTCAAGGCATTGGCTACTACATTGGCTTTCCCCAGTTGGTACTTAATCTCACATTCATAATCCTTAACTAGCTCTAGCCATCTTCTCTGTCTCATATTCACCTCCTTCTGAGTGAAGAAGTACTTTAAACTCTTATGATCAGTGTAGATATTACTCTTGGCACCATAAAGGTAATGCCTCCAAATCTTTAATGCAAAGACTACGGCTGCCAACTCTAGATCATGTGTAGGGTATCTTGTCTCATACTCTTTCAATTGCTGAGAAGCATAAGCTATCACCCTACCTAATTGCATCAATACAGCACCCAATCCTTGCTGTGAGGCATCTGTATAAATGTCATAATCTACACCCTCATGAGGTAACACTAACACGGGAGTTGTCGTTAATCTTTTCTTCAACTCTTGAAAACTCTCTTCACATGCTTCTAACCATACAAATGGAGTTCTTTATTTAGTAAGAGCTGTCAACGGTTTAGCCAACTGGGCGAACCCTGCTACAAATCACAGGTAGTAGCCTGCTAGGCCCAAGAAACTTCTAACCTCTTTTATTGTCTTCGGCCTTTGCCATTCAAGGATTGCCTTCACTTTACTGAGATCCACTGAAATCCCTTCCTTAGACACAGTATGGCCCAGAAATATCACTTGATCAAGCCAAAATTCACACTTGAAAAACTTAGCATACAACTTCCTTTCCCTTAATCGTTGCAGCACTATTCTTAAGTGTTCCTCATGCTCTTCTCTCGACTTAGAGTAAACTAGGATATCATCTATAAAAACCACTACGAACTGATCCAAACAATCATGAAATACCCGGTTCATCAAGTCCATAAAAACTTCTGAGGCATTAGTTAACCCAAAAGGCATCACTACAAATTCATAATGCCCATATCTTGTACGAAAAGCAGTCTTATATATATCTTGCTCCGCCACTTGTACTTGATGGTACCCTAACCACAAATCAATTTTGGAAAACACTGCGGCTCCTTTCAGCTGATCAAACAAATCATCTATCCGAGGTAGCGGGTACTTATTCTTCACTGTCACTTTATTCAACTTCTATAGTCTATACACATTCGTAGTGATCCATCTTTCTTCTTCATAAATAATATTGGAGCACCCTAGGGAGAATGACTCGGTCGGATAAAACCTTTATCTAAGAGCTCTTGGAGTTGCTTCTTCAATTCCTGAAGCTCGGCTGGGCCATTCGATACGGGGCTTTAGATATCGGTGTTGTTCCTGGTGCTAATTCAATACTAAACTCAACTTCTCTTTCCGGAGGCAAACCCGGTAAGTCTTCTGGAAACACATCTAGGAATTCCTGAACTACTAGCACCTACTGAATTTCTGACTGTGGAACATCACTACTCTGCACCATGTGAGCATATACCCAGAATACCCCTTTCTTAACATCTTTCTAGCCTTCACATTACTGATCAACATACTCAACTGATGGCCATTCCTAAAACTAAATTTATCTCCATTATCGAGATTAAATCTCGCTTTCTTCTTCCGACAATCAATTTCTACTCCATACCTCCCTAGGAAGTCCATGCACAAAATCACATCAAAGTCGGGCATATCAAATACTATTAAATCAACTACTAACTCTCGGCCAAGAATTTCTACGTACTCTCCTGGAACAATCTCATGAGTCAAAACACTAACCCCATCGGGTAACTTTATCTTAATGGGTTGGCTCACTCTGGTAGGTTTCAAACCTAATCTTTCTATCATCACATGAGATATAAATGAATGAGTGGCTCCAGAATCAATCAAAACATATAAAGGAACTGCATGAAATAATAACTGACTAGTTATAGCTGCTGGACTGGCATCTACTTCACCTTGTGCCACGGTAAATACTTTGGCATTTGTACCTTTAGAAGTCTGAGTTGCAGGTGGAAGGGGAGCTTTACAATCCTTCATCAAGTATCCTGGCTATCGGCACCTATAGCACACATTTCGGTCCCTTAAACACTCTCCTGAGTGGTTCCTCCCACACTTAGGATAAGGGGGAAACCCATCGGTCTTGGGCCGTTTATTCTGCCAATCTTTCCTACTCTTCTTGGGTTGGAACTTTTTCTTGGTCCTCACTTCCCTGTTCCTTGTAACATCTACTCCCTCTCTCTCTATGTGAAGTAGATGATGGTTCACTGGATACCATTGAAGATAATCCCTCTGCAACAAATTTGTTTACATATATTTCTGCCCTTAAAGCTCGCGCTAAAGCTTCATTGTAAGTATGAGGGGGCTTGGCTCCTGCCATCACATCACGGGCTATATCCGACCTCAATCCATGAACAAATTTGTCTTTCCTCAACTCCGGAGTATACACTATCCCGGGTGCAAAACGAGTAAGGGAATTAAATCTTACCGAATATTCTTTCACCGTACTAGTCTTCTGCTTCAAATTGATAAACTCTTGAATCTTCTCATGTACCTAATCCTCTGTTCGGCAGTCGGCCTCAAACAATCTCCTGAATTCTTCCCAACTCATCGACGCCATGTCATGAGTCTCTTCCATTAATTCCCACCAAATCCGGGCATCACCCCGAAATAGGAAACTTGCATACTAGATCCTTTCTCTATTGGTCATAGGAAACAATGCCGCTGTTCGCTCCACAGACCTGAACCACCCCTCTGCCTCTAACGGGTCCGTAGTACCCCTAAACTCTGGCGGCTGATGTTGGCTGGGAAGCCCATAAATCGGCTTAATCCTATTTTGTACTTTTTGAGGTACCGACCCTTCTTTTTCTTGCCTTGCGGTAGGTATTCAAATAGGGGTTTTCGTTCTTTCCGGAACAGCTTTTCCCTGACTTTCTGCTAACACTTGCGGTACAATGTTACAAATTCTTGTCTCATCAAGAGCTAGAGGAGTAGGTTCTGGTAGGTTAGGAGTTTCTCCCTCACTCCTCACATTCTTGCCACTCGATCGAGTTCTACGTCTCATCTACAAAACAACTACATGTGATCAATTCAAACAACACTTAGAGGAAGGAAAGAATTAACATACAATGTCGGCTATCGGACATCGCAGCGGCGAGAATAGCACACTGTCAAATCCCAAAATCTTGCTCTGATACCAAAAATGTAATAACTGCTTTCTACTAATATACTCATAAAAATACACATAATAAAAATACATGTATAGTAACAAAAGTAGTTGGGCCCAAATTTTTCTTTTATTAAAATATATACATTCTTTACATCGTACAAAATCACATGTACCAAAATCATAAAAAATAGCAGACAGTGGAACTATTGCTCTTTGCTTGCCGACGTCCATCCGACCGCATCCTCACCTGGTTCCTGCAAAAACATAAAAAACAACGGGGTGAGCCCAAACAATGCTCAGTAAGTAAATCCTCTACTCCTCTATCCCCGTAACTCTTTTCTTAATTCTTTCATTACGTTACTCTCTTCTAAGTTTCTTTCTCTTCTTATTCTTTCTATTCTCTATCTCGCTTTCTCTGTTTCTCACAATTCTTTTCTACTAATTCTCTTTCTCTCTCTCTCTGTTCTTTCTCATGCTTTCTTACTCTTTGCCGATCGGACTCGGTTCTGCATGAATTTGGAACCCTTGGCCATGTGAGTGTATTCTCTCTCTCAGGTACTCTCGGGTATAGCCCTCATCCGCATGTACTCTCACGGGCTATACCAATTCTTTCTCTCATGCTCAGGCCGCTCTCTCAATGCGGCGTACATGTAGGAATACTCTACCCATCACTCACGGGTTCCCCATCGCACAACCTATTCTCTTCTTTAGAACTTCTCTTTCTTTTTCTTTACTCTTAAAGTGCTTTATTCTTAGCATTCTATACTCTTTCTCAAGCTCTTACATAAGCTATTACACAAATGCAAAATATATGCATGTGGATGGCTCATGCTCATTAAATGCACTCATGAAATGCAAATATGCAATGTTGCAAGAATTTAAAGTTCCCTACTCATACTTATGCTTCTCTTAGGCATTGCATCAAACAATAAGTGTGCATACAAAAGCTCCACTTTAATTATAACTCTACTTCTCTCTTTAACCATCCAAAATGGGAAGAAACTCCCTTGTATAATCATAATTCCTGTCAAGGAAAAACACTCCCAAAAAGTTTACTCAAAACTCCAACTTAAACCCAACCTCAATCTCTCATCACACATCCAAAAGCACTTCTCATAATTGAAACATATCCAACAACCATAAATAAGTACACATCTCATGTCAATTTCTCAACAAGCATAAGATATACATACATAAAGAACTCAAGTGATTTCTTAAACCTTAACTTGAATTGGATTTACTTACCTTGTGATTAAGCGACTCCACTAGAATCTCTTTTCTTTTGGTAGATAGTCATCTCTCTAAAACCTTCAACAATAATACTATAAGACTTCAACACTTCTATAAATAAATCTCACATATATAGCAAGAAATATGCTTTGGCTTAACTCTTTATCAAAAACCACTCAAAAGCCCTCTAAAAGTCCTTAGATAATTGAGTGGGAGGTTGAGAAAATGAAGAATGGGAATGGCGGTGGAAGTAGAGAAATGAGGGGTTGTTCTAAGACTAAATCCTTAATATCTCATTTTACAAACATTCTTTCCCATTTTACCCTTACACTTTCTTAGAAATTCCATCTTTGTCCTTTAATTCATTGCAATCACACCCCCAACTCTAATACATTCTCCATAAAATTTTCTTACATTTCACTCCCCACTTTAGCTGCTAATTAGGGGAAGAATGGTCACTTTGCCCCTAAGGAAAAATTCTCTAGGAACTTCACCAAACATTTTAGCCGGCTCTTCGCTGCGGTGAAAAATTACAGAATGTTCGTAATTACAAAACTACTTTGCCGCGGCGAAGATTATTCTTCGCCCCGGCGAAGTCTGGAACACCAAGATTTTGTCAAGTCTTTACAATTTTCAGGGCAACCACTCAACCAAAACAAAACACTAATTCAATTAAGGGCCAACCAAACAATATTAACAACATGTAAACTCAAGTAAGGGCAAATCAATGAACATTTAGGCAATACCACATACATTAACTACGTACCTCAAGTGGGCGTTACAGATTTGGCCTCTCATGAGGCCTTATTTGGCCTTGCAACTACCAAGGAAGCTACTTGGAGCCTAATTTGACCTCAAGCCATTTACCAACAAGAAATGAGGCTGAATCTAGCCTAGTGCTTGCAAAGAAGCGAGATTGTTTTCCAAGTTAGGGAGGTTAGTTTCTAGATATAAAATAGGAGTGAAATTGTTAGTTTTTAAAGTTAGAAAGGAAAATAGGTGAATAGATCTTAGGGTTCAAAGGGTAAAAAATTCATTTTTAATTTTAATGGATTATTATTAATTATTTTTAATGGAATGGAAACAAAGCTTACATTTACGAAACTAGGGGTTGTTTTCACCATTTCCTAAAAATTAGGGGGTTTACTGATAAAACCTTAAATGAAGGGCCTATTTAAAAGGATTGTGAGAGTAGAACTAAATGGATATAAATAGAAGTTATAGGAGTCAATCGGATAATTGGGAGACAAGAAATATTGTTCCTATCTTTTGGATTTGTTTGTAATAAAATAAAGGGTATAAGTGAAGGAATTTTGGAATAATAGGACTGATTGGATTAGTTTAAAGTTTATTTTCTTATGATGAATAATAAAGGGTAAAGATGGCATTTTAAGGTCAAAATGAAATTTAGTTTGATGTCATTTCAACTTGTCATTCGGCCTTGAAAGAAACAGATAAGGACAACTACCATACAATGCACACAACTACCGCACATTAGGCGCACAAGTAGTGCACATTAGCAACAATGGGGTACACTGCACCATAGGTACATGTTAACAAACCATTCTACTTGGCAAAAACAACATGCTACATTTCATATTTCCATCGCCAGCAACTGAAAGTTAATAATATGCTCCCACTACTCTTAATTTCTCTCTGTCTTCCTCTCTTTAAATTGGTTTTGTTGGAGAGTGTGGAAGAGTTAAAAGAAGTTCGTGTGACTCAAGATTTTAGTTATGGATTGGTTGGTGGAATTCGAAGGGAAACCAGTATGTCGGTTGATGATTTTAGGGCACGGGATGGTTGTAACGGAGTTCAGTTGAAGGATGAGTCTGTTACTCCTGCTGCTACTGAAATTGATGGGTGCCAAGGTGATATGGGAAGTTCGCACTAGCAAGGGACTGTTAGACGAAAAAGAAGAAGAGTTATAGATAATTTGAATTCATCGATTGGACCAGTGTTGAGAAGAAATACATGTATTTTTTTTTCTTTTTTTAACATTCAATTTATTTAATCTTCTCTTTATAACTTACAGGTATTAGCGGAAGGTAGAGCTAGTTCTCGAATGGCAATTCTTAACATACCCTTGGTTCTGAATGCTCTCAACACAAATATGGTGTGGTCTTTGTTTCTATTATATTCTTTATTTTTTATTTTGCAGTTCGATTTCAATAGATGTTTATTAAAAGTTGTGTCATCTAGTTTTTTTTTTCACCTTGAATG
Source organism: Pistacia vera (assembly GCF_008641045.1). Classification (NCBI taxonomy): domain Eukaryota; kingdom Viridiplantae; phylum Streptophyta; class Magnoliopsida; order Sapindales; family Anacardiaceae; genus Pistacia; species Pistacia vera. Next base: position 271,131 of record NW_022196230.1, read on the forward strand.
TATTTATTTATTTTGTGTATTTAGGGAGAAAAGTTGAATAAACTCTATAAATTTTGGGAAGATGATACAGATATCGGTTTTGTGATGATGAAGGTAATTCTTCTTTGATTTTTTCAAATTTTAGATTCAAGTTTCAACTTGTTTACTTGTTCGATGTTAATGAATGATTTTGGTTTATTCATTGCCAAGGAATAATTTTGAATTTTTGAAGGGCATGATAATCCGTAAATTATACAGTTTTCACTTGATCTTTTTGACGGATTTCAGGTACTTTCTAGTGCATTTTTACCTGAATTGGTGCTTAATTCTTTACTTTTCATGTTTCAGGTTAAAATGGACTTTTTGAGCAAATAAAGACAAAACTGGATAATTTTGACTCAGAATTGAGCGGATTTCAGAAGATAGGAGAGTTCCGGAGCAGGACAACGCACGATGAAGCTTGTTTCCAAGGAAGAGAGCCGAAAATCGAAGAATCGAACGAAGAAGCAAGTAGAGTGGCAGTTCTGTAAATTTCAGAACCCTTGAAGGAGCTTCGCCCCGGCGAAGAAATTGTCTTCGCCGCGGCGAAGTAGGCCAGAAACGAATTGGGCATTTCCATTCTTCGCCGCGGCGAAGAATTCTTCTTCGCCGCGGTGACAGTCAAAGTTTTTAGTTTTGTAAACGCACAGCTTCGGGTGTGCGTGTTTTTAACTGGGTTTTTAGGACTAGGTATAAAAGGAAAACATTAACTTTTTAGAAGGGATCTCTGGGCAGTAAGGTTAGCCGTCTTTTACAATTTTAGAGAGAAAAAGCTGGTATTTTTCGGATTGTGAAGGGGACATTCAGATTGCAACAGAGAAGATTTGTCTTTTGGAGAGATTTCTATTCCTTCATCTCAGTTTCATTATGTTTATTCTGTTTACTTTTGATTTCCGTTTTTATTCTGTTAAGTTAGCTATGAACTAATCTTCTATGGGTTAGGGTTTTGATTGTAGTTTGGATTTGGAATGGGTTGAGTATGTGATTGTGCTATTTCCATGTGAATAAGCTGTGGTTGTGTGTTACTCTGAAATTAATTGTTGTATGTGATGAACATGATGAGATTGAGAAATAATTCATGTTAAGCTTCATGGGTAATAACCATTATAGTATTGGATGCTAGAGATAGATTCAAGAATTAATGAAATCAATTTAGGATTCTTGTGCTTCATGATTTAGAATTGTTAACCTTCAAATTGTTGGGTGCGGAATGTTAATAATGATGAATAGGAAAACATAGCCCGAGAGGGTATGTTATCATAGTAGTGAATCCGATTTACAACCATTGCATGTGAATGTGAAAATAGTGTAACTTTTAGGTATAACCCATAAATAATCCAAACGAAGTCAAAACCCTACCCGTTTTACTTAATTTGAATCTTTGTGTTCCAATTGTTTTCCCTTTTTAAGGATTAATTACTTGTTAGATTTTATTTTGTTTTCTTTAAATTACAAATTGCTCCCACAAATCCAAGATTTCCGGGTGCTTCAACTTGTTAACACCATAGGAACTTAGTGCTTTGCTACCAGTCCTCGTGGGAACGATATCCTACCCATCACTCTATTACTTGAGCGACTAGTGCACTTGCTAGTTTTGCATGTTGTAGTAAACACGCATCAGGGCAGTTGTCGGGCATTTTGTGCTGGTGGAGATATTGTTGCACTCTATCATTTGATCAACCAAGGTAGGGCCCAGTTTTTGTTACTACTATTCAGTCTATTCTCCGTATGGTGTAGTTAAAAGGAATTTATTGTTTCCCTTATGTCACAGATAAATGCTTTTGTTTGAATAATATATTTCTTCTTTTTCAATGATTATTTGCAGAAAGTTGGCATCACGTAGTCGGGTAACAGAAGATGGATTGAAAGTTTTTAGGATTAGAAAGTTTGAGATAAAATCAGGTTGTTATATATTGCTTTAAAGAGGAAACCTGTGCTTTGTGGTTTCTTGTTCTTGTTTGCCTCAAGTTATTTATATTTGACGTTTGTTTTATTGGTAACTTGTCCTGAATCCCTGGTTCTGTAAAGGAAAAAATATGAAGATATAACCAACATCTCTAGAACATCAAACAAGGTCATGATTTTAATGGTTGACTTGCTTTTAGGATCCCCTGCTGTGGTATTATATTTTATTTTACCTTGTTGTTTATCCTACATTGGAATGGAGAGGACAGATGTGTGATAAAATGGGGGCAGATTATTAAAAAGACATTTGGAGTTAAAATTTTATTAAAAGGCTATGTAGTTTGTAAATGTTAACTAAATAGCCTTATCTTTGATTAAGCTTAATTAAATATGATTAGGGGTTAATTAGGATTAATGAATAATTGTGTAATCTTTTAAAAATTATAATACGTCCCCAAAGAGTCAAAATTCTTGCAAACAAACCCAAACACCTTCTTCTTCTTCCTCCCGCCACGTTAACGCATTCCTCTGTCATTAACATCTTCTCCAACACAGATCCTCCTCCCCCTCTTCCTCCTTGTCCTGAAATTTCGTCCAGGTATGTATATCTCCTTTTCGATTTCATATTTCGATTTACAAAGATATGGGTTATGATTTTGATTTAGCATGGATTGGGTTTGGGTTATGATTTTGATTTACTTGTTTAGGTTGTTGGGTTGTATTTGATGTAATGGAAGTTGAAAGGAGTGAAATATGTTGAAAATTTGTTCTGGGTATGTGTTCTGGGGTATGATGGATCGATTGTAGGTGGAGATGACTGAAAATGTGTTCTGGGTATGATGGTGTATCGCTTAAGTGATCTGGTAGGTCTAGTAATGCAGCAGATAGATCGCTTAAACAATCAGGTATGTGGCATAAGATCACTTAAATGATCTTCTAAAAGTCTGGTGTATAGGAGCAGATCGCTTAAGCGATCAGTAAATGATATAAGATTGCTTAAGCGATCAGTAAATGGCATAAGATTGTTTAAGCGATCATGGTTATTTATACTGGATTAAATAACCATGATTGCTTAAGCGATACATCAGACTATATAAGCGACTGTGCAGATTCTTTTTAAAATATTTGAACTCTTAGTACAACATTTAAGAATATTTTTTTTCTTGCATTACAAGTAATTGGCTATTATTACACATGGGACAAATTGTTTTGGGTGTTGAATATTTTGGTAAGTGGGTGGAGGAAGAAAGTAGCTAAAAGTGGATTGGGAAGAGCAAATAAGTTATACCAATTGCTGTGAGCATAGATGTTAGTTTTGATGAGTTGATTGATGAAATAATTAGAAGAGGTGATTTGAGTTGCTCGCGTAGTAATATAGTTGTAAAGTATGTTTTAAGCAGAGTTCCTGAACATTATAGGTACCTTCTGCTATATTAAAGTCGGATGAAAGTGTGAAGTTATATATGATTGATGTAATCGATAATGGTTCGAGGCCGATTTTAAGAGTTTCTTTTGTAGAAAAACCGTTGGAAGTTTGTTTAAAGGAAGAGGATAACGAGGAAGTAGGCGGAGATTTGTTTGGTTTTAATTTGAACTGCGAGGCCATTGATTTGTTAGTTGAAAAATCAAGAGTAGATGGTGAATTGGGTGGTGAGAAGGACACTGTAGAAGAGGTTGGTGATGGGAGTAGAATGAAAATGTTGAGGAGGAGGACCCCGTACATGTTCCCACAGATGTAGAGATTCCTTTAAATACAGATTATGCAGAAGGCGTAGATTGTGAGGAAGAGAATACTATGGTTGTTTATGTAGGTTCAGAGGGGACAATTGGAGGTAGTAGTGAATCAGTTAATGTTTTTATAGATGGATCGGAGTTGGGCATAGGGTATTTATTTGACAACAAAGAGGAAGTGGTGAGGAAGCGGTGAGGAAGCTAAAACTTGTTGCCGTGAGAGGTAATTTTGAGTTCATCACCAAAAAGTCAAATTCATTGGCTGTGACGGTTGCATGTCGTGACCAAAAGTGTAAGTGACGGGTTTATTGTAGAAGGTTAGAGAGTCAAAAAAATTTATTCTTAGCACATATACACGTGAGCACACATGTGATTTGAGACATATTTCAGGTGAGCATCGATAAACGTCTGTTGATCAAGCCTCCGCTGATGTTATTGAACAATTTGTCAAAAGTTGGTTCGTTGAAGGGAAATGTCCATCTCCTAAGGACATTCAGAGACTTGTGCGCATAGAGTTGAGATATGCTGTTAGTTATTGGAAATACTAGAAAGGGAGACAACATGCAAAGATTTTGTGAGGGGCACGCTGGAGCACGGGTACGCAGTATTAGAAGCGTACCGTTATATGCTTGAGTTGACAAACTAGGGTAGCAAGACGGCTTTGAAGTGGGACAGGAATATGATGTTTAAGTATTTTTTTGTTGTTTACGGTTCTGCTATAAGGGGTTTTGTAAACATGAGAAAAGTGTTGGCTGTTGATGGTTGCTTTCTGACGGTAAAGTATGAAGGTACATTGTTGGTGGCCACTGCATAAGACAACAAGAATCACACATATCCTGTTGCATGGTGTGTGGTTGACTTTGAGAATGACGAGTCGTGGACTTGGTTTTTTCGGCAATTACATACGATAGTGCCTGATAGTGACGAGTTGTGCATAATATCCGATAGGCACAACTCTATAAAAAAGGGGATTGCCACTATTTACCGTCAAGCACATCACAGATTCTGTATGAGGCACATTGGTGAGAACATAAAACAAAAGTTTAAGTGTGCTGGCCTCCTTCAGACATACTACATGGCAGCAAAAGCTTATCGGGTTGATGAGTTTGAGGAGCACTTTTAGGAAATCCGAATCAACGATGATAGAGTTGCTAAGTATCTTGAGCATGATGTTGGTTTCGAGCGATGAAGTAGAGCTTACTTTCCTGGAAGAAGGTTTGATGTCATGACCACGAATATAGCGGAGTCCATAAATTCACAGTTGTTAATAGAAAGAGAGTTTCCAATAGTTGCACTTTTTGATGCAATCCAGAGGACATTTTCACGGTGGTTCCATGAGTGTCGTACGGAGTCAGATAATTTTATTACAACCCTTGTTCCATCAGCTAAAAAATTATTGCGAGAACGTATGGAACTGTCAAATGTACTGTTTGCCTATCCTTTTAATGCTCATGAGTTCACTGTGCGCGGCTGGTTTAGATGCCGTAGTTAGCCTTGTTAGTAAAACTTGTTGCTATAAAGTGCTCGACATTCAACGTTTACCTTGTTCTCATGCACTAGCAGCACTGAAACACCAACGGAAACCGGATTTTGGTTCAAGAATTTACATGGAACTTTGCTCTCCTCTCTATATGGCAGATCATTACATGCTAGCTTATTCAGAAACAATATATCCAGTGCCTTCAGAAGAGCAGTGGGTAGTGCCGCTAGAGTTGGCTGACATTATCATCCATCCGCCATTCAAGAAGACAGCAAAGGGGAGAAAAAGAGTTAAGCATATTCCATCAGCCTTTGAGGTTCCCCGGAAGATGAACAAGTTCTCAATTTGCAAGCAATCTGGCCACAAGAGAAGCAGTTGCCAGAAGTAATCACATGCAGATCCAGAAATTTAGGTTCAAAGAAGGATGAAATTCAAGGAGTTGCCAAGGCCAACCATTGATGAGTTAGTCTTTTCAATTATTGATGTTTTAAATTTTATTGCTACCTTTAATAAATCATTCTTTGTATTTAGTATTCTTGTCACATGACCTAAATATTTTTTGGTGATTTTAGTTTGAAATTAGGTTGTCAAATTGAGAAGAAAGTATGGAATTAATACGTGTTGGTAATTTTAGTTTGTCAAAATTCAGGAGAAAAGCTGGAAAAGTATATATTGCCTATGATTGCTTAAGCGACTAAGTATATTGCTTAAGCGACAAAGGGTTTTTCAAACCAGATCGCTTAGGCGATATCGGGCAGATATTGATTCTGCCCATCACATGATCGCTTAAGCGATCTACGATTGCTTAATTGACCAAGTGAAAAAGACAAGAATCTCTTAAGCGATATCACGGATCGCTTAAGCGATCATGCACTTGGGCAGATTTGATTCTGCCAATCACATGATCGTTTAAGCAATCGTAGATCGCTTAATCGACCAAGTGAAAAAGAAAATAATCGCTTAAGCGATATCTACAATCGCTTAAACGACCCTGTGTAAACGAAGTTCATTCGACTATTAAATAGATTTTTTGTGCAAATGGTTTTTCACAGTTACAGCTCCATACATAAAATTGTTAGTTGTTGGCAATAAAATATTATTTATTGAATGAATCGTACGGAGCTGTAACTGTACAAAATTATCTGCACAAACAATCCGTTGATTAGTCTTTCAAACTTCGTTTACTCTTTAAAATAATAACTCTTTTAAAATCAGACTGAGAAGAATCTCAAAAGAGTTTAATATTTATCAATGCTCTAAACATTTCACCATCTACTTGTTTATCCATATCACAACTGTGAAGCCATTTTATTGCTCGATCTCTTAACATATAGGGTTTACGATTCGTTTAGTGGACCATGACCGTTATTATATTTATATTAAACATATAGTTCTTTTACGTCAGTATGAAACATAAAAGGTATAAAATGTTTACGTCTATCCTAAACATATAGGGTTTACGATTCGTTGAGTGGAACATTAGGCGATTTTAGATCGTGTAAGAAATCATGTCCTAGGCAGAATCGCTTAAGCAAATATTTTGGGAATATTTTAAAATATTTGTTTGTTTAATTATTTAGTAAATATTAGTTTATATTTTTATTACTTTTAGACCCCTTAAGTTTATTAATATCAAAATACTGACAGAAAGAATTTTAAAATTTAACAAATACACCCCCGCCTACACAAGGCACCAGATTTCGGCCACCAGCGTCAGAATCTGGCCGGGAAAGGGTGTTACGACTCACAGTGGTCGGAATGGTGGGTAGGGCGTCGATTTGGCCTTTTTCGGCCAGATCGCCCACTGATGTGGTCGGAAAAGGCCAGATCACGGCCAGATCTGGCCGTCGACAGACGGAAAAGTAGATCTGGCCGTCATTGTCGGTCAATGATGCCCAAGATTTGGCTGTCGTTAACCGTCAATGTCGGCCATTTCTTTGAAAGTCGACGATGGCTAGATGTGACCTTTTCTAGGCAGATACACAGTGGATCTAGCTGGAAAAGGCCACATCAGTGAATTATCGACCATTTTCGGTCGTTTGTAGCCGTCGGTGGTAGCCAGAATCTAGGAAGCTGGGTGTGTGGGGGTGTTTTTGTTACTTTTTAAACTTTTTTAGGCAGTATTAATAAAATTAATTCTCTTAATGGGTCTAAAATTAATTAAAAAACTACTAATATTTCCTAAATAATTAAACAAAGAAATATTTTGGGAATAGGATTTGTAATATTTATAGGAATATTCATCCAAACGCACCCTTTATGTTCTAAACAAAGAAGAAGAACATATGTTCACTAAGATTCCATGGTTACTTTATAAATATAATAACGGTCATGGTCCACTGAACGAATCGTAAACCCTATATGTTTAGCATAGACGTAAACATTCTACACCTTATATGTTTCATATTGATGTAAAAGAACTATATGTTTAATATAAATATAATAACGGTCATGGTCCACTGAACGAATCGTAAACCCTATATGTTTAGCATAGACGTAAACATTCTACACCTTATATGTTTCATACTGACGTAAAATAACTATATGTCACCTTATAAATATAATAACGGTTATGGTCCATTGAACGAATCGTAAACCCCATATGTTTAGCATATATGTAAACATTCTACACCTTATATGTTTCATACTAACGTAAAAAAACTATATGTTTAATATAAATATAATAACAGTCATGGTCCACTGAACGAATCGTAAATCCTATACGTTTAGCATAGTGTTAATCGCTTAACCGATGCTCTGAAATACAAGTCGCTTAAGAGATTTGTATGTATCGCTTAAGCGATTCCTTGCTTTTGCTCTGGTCGCTTAAGCGATCCGTCTGTATAGCTTAAGTGATTCTTTGCTTTTACTCCTGGTCGCTTAAGTGATGGGTAATCGCTTAAGCGATCTAGTCTGCGATAGATGCCCATATCTATGATCGCTTAAGCAATTTCGTAAAAGACTCTTGGTCGCTTAAGCGATTTGAGATCGCTTAAGCGATCTTGTCCAAGGCAGAATGAATCTGCCCAGATCTATGATCGTTTAAGCGATCCATTTGTATCGCTTAAGCAATTTTTGTGAAAGACTCTTGGTCGCTTAAGCGATCTTGTCCAAGGCAAAATGAATCTGCCTAGATCTATGATCGCTTAAGCGATTTTCGTGAAAGACTCTTGGTTGCTTAAGCGATTGGAGATCACTTAAGCGATCTTGTCCGAGGCAGAATGAATATCTGCCCAGATCTATGATCGCTTAAGCGATCCATTTGTATCGCTTAAGCGATTTTCGTGAAAGACTCTTGGTCGCTTAAGCGATTTAAGATCGTTTAAATGATCTTGTCCGAGGCAGAATGAATATCTGCCTAGATCTATGATCGCTTAAGCAATCTTATGTATCGCTTAAGCGATTCTTCCTAAAAGAGTCTTTGTCGCTTAAGCGATTCGGGATAGCTTAAGCGATATTTTCTGAGGCAGAATGAACATTTGTTCAGATGGGTAATCGCTTAAGCGATCTTATGTATCGCTTATGCGATGCTTTGTAATAGACTCTTGGTCACTTAAGTGATTTGAGATCGCTTAAGCGATCATTTCTGGAAAAGTCTTGGTCGTTTAAGAGATATATGTGGTCGGTCATATACGTAATTGTTTGGTACCATGCCCGTCTTTAAGTTAATTAATGTTGAAATGACTGTGATTGGGAAACATTTGTATATCACTCATTTCCCTCCCAAATCCGAAAAGAATTTGTATCGCAAAATTAAGTAATTTATATCAATCTAATTCATCACAAATCAAAATATAAGAGACATTAATGCAATTGAAAGTTTAAACTTAAAATCATCCATAGTAGTGCTGAAACATAGTAATTCCTAAGACATTTAACTATACTTGTGATTGCAATAAAATGTCCTCCACCCAAACAATTGCAAAGAAGATCCCAATTCCAAGTATCATTTTTCGTCTCATTTGCCTTCCATACATTCTCTCATTTCCCTTCTGTGACCTGCCAACCAGCTTTTGAGAAGTTTTCGAATTCTGTTTGCTAGGAACCTATCTGAGATCAATGTTTGGTACCATGCCTTCCCAGCAGCCTTGATTGCAGATGCCTCTTCCTGTCAACCAGCCTTTGAGAAGTTTTTGAATTTTGTTTGCCAGTAACTTGTCTGAGATCATTGTTTGGTACCATGCCTTCCCAGAAGCCTTGATTGCAGATGCCTCCTCTTACCAACCAGCCTTTGAGAAGTTTCCTCTCATTGTTTGCTAGGAACCTGCAAAATTATCCGGCATACACCTGCAGCCACGTCAGCTTTTGTAAATTAAAAAAAACACCTAAAAAAGTTACACAGTAGGTAGGTGAGAAGTTCACTCAGTCCGTCTCTTTTGATAAAGCTCCATATAAGCATGACAACTACAGCATCAGCACCAGAACCCAAGTATCAACATCAACATCACATAAACTACAAAATTCAAAGTCCAACTTTCATACCTTTTGATTGGGTTCTGGTCACTCAAAACGGATCCATTTGCCTATGGAAGCAATCGACAGCCTAGCGCTTCCGACAGTCTCTCATTGTTTCGTCATGCAAGCCGTTCATCGAGGTGTTAGTCATGTCGAACTGAATAAATTTCAAGGCATATGCTCCACATTTAGCACTACAATAGGAAGAAGACATTAGCATTAGAATAAACATATATAACAATTGTATTATGTAAGTTAGTTTTATACAAAATTTACCTTGACTCATTTATTGGGACGGTAGAGTGCTTCAGTGGCCACTTTCCGGTTAGTACTTGATCACCCAAGTGCCCAAACATCCCGCTATCACGCAACAGCCACTGGAACAACCTGGACAGTGGTTCCAACTCTACCTCCAACTACTTGTCTCGACAAATAGTTGGGTTGTAGTCAAGGATCTTCAACAACCCCTCATCTAGATGCGCGACGACTAAGGGTGTTCAAAAGAACTAGTTGGAATCGGAACCGTCGGGTACCCTGGGTTTGGTTCCGGTTTCGGTTCCTACTCAGAACCAATCGTCAATGGGTAGGTTCCGGTTCCAAATTTTTGGAATCGTTACTGTACGGTTAAGGTTCCGGTTCCTATAGTTAGGAACCGGAACCGGAACCAGAACTAGGAACCAGGAACCGAGACTAATATAAAATAAAATTAAATATTAGGGGGGTTAATAAAAACTTTTGTAGTAAAAGTAATGTGAATACATTTATATTTATATTTCATAACATTTAAAGTAAGTTGGTTTGACTTTTGAGAATCTACCTTTACAAAGTAATGGAGTTTGTCATTTTGAATTTATAATTTGTAATTTTATTTTTGTTAACAAGTGCCAGGTGGGGGGGTATTTATAAGTTTTAAGGGTTTTTTTGTCATTTAAAAAACTTTTGGGGGTCATTGTAATTTTACAGGGTACCCAGAACTGGAACCGAAACTGTTGTTACAGGTTCTGGTTCTGGGTACCTAGGAACCGGAACCGTCAGTTCCAGTTCTGGTTCCAAATTTCAAGGAACCGTTGGTTCCAGTTTTGGTTCCAAATCTGGTTCAGGTTCCGGTTCCTTCAAAAAGCGTAGGGTACCCAGAACCGAACACCCCTAGCGACGACTACTATCCAGTGCATCTCTCTGACGAGGATGATGTAGTAGACTCTTTTAACAAAGGCCCAACCATGGACATATTTGGGCCTTTCCCCCCGTACATACTGCATAATCCTGTCATCAAACTGAAAATCATCAGGGATGCAGTCCAATTGTTCTGGGGCCATTCTTTTTCGCTTTGCTCTTTTTGCTGCACCTCTACCAACGACATTTTTAATTAAAGTGCGATATGTCAAAACAAGCGTTTGGCCAAACGCCACATCGGTGGTGGCACAGTCGAGATACAATAGATCACCATCACTAGTCTGTCGTACCCTCATCAGTGCCAATATCTCATCGATGTGCTGCATCAAATAAAAACAACAAGTATGAAAAACATATGCAAAAATAAGGAAAATTAAGCGTAAATAACTCACCGAGTCCTCAAGCCACGTGCCTATCGTCAACAACTTTTCAAACCATTCCCAGGGATAATCCACTGTCTTACACTTTATATGGGTATTACTTCCTGATTCATTGTAATAGGCATAGAAGCATTTTTTCTTTTCCTCTATTGGCCTATACAAATCGACATTTGAGTCCATTTTCGCTTGCCCACTTCCTCCCTCTTCCTCCATTTTTACATCCCCGCTTCCTTCGCCTCCCACCTCGCCCTCCTCCATTATCACTGCCCCACTTCCTCCACCAACCTCCTTAACCTCCTCCATTTTTTTCTTAATTTTCCTCTTCTTTACCTGTGTCACTACCATGTAAGGCGATTTGACAAACTTGCTCTTTTGGCTCTCTCTTTTAAGCCTAGTTTGCACTTCAACCGTCTTTAATTCTCCACTAACTTCCCCCTCCATTGTACCAACTTTCTCTGCCAGCTTATCCACTTTCTCCTTCACCCTTTTCATGCGTTTTTCCATCTTATCAAACCTGTCATAAACGGCTGTTGTAAAACTCTCAAATAGGCCATTTATGAGGTCAACCACCTCATTCTCTCGACGCCGATGTCTTGGCAAAGCGGTACTTGTTCTACCGGTTTGCTGAGGCATACGAATCTCTTCCTCTCCTCCTCCTCCTCCTCGAGCCTCCCGCCGATTGGAGCTTCATCATCCTCGACATCAACCACGTTGTCAAGCAGTGGCCCTACAACTGCCGTCACATGCATGACCTCTTTTAGGTCCCGCATTAGGCGGTCTATCCGTTCATCCCTTTCATCCTCCAGTGCTTTGAAAGATGTGACATAGTCCTCTTCCGCTTCATCCTCAGTAGCGGTGAAAAGGGACGGACGACTCTCCGCAATAAGAAACAAAATCAATCTGATTGAAGCGACATTTTAAAGCAACTGCATATTCAAAAGCTTAATCCTTTAATCTTACCCCAACCCCTTCAATCTCAATGTTTATTTGGTCGTAATCCCAATGGGTTCACCTCTCGACATGCCACCGCAACATCTTAGGAAATTGCTGTTGCACATCCAAACTGTTGCTCCTCCCCCCCCCCCCTAGCGAAAACAGGGATGGCCTCATACATCCAAGCCTACATTGTAAAAAAACAGTCCATATCATAATTCAAACACATATATTACAAAAAATATAACAAAAAGCTATTAATATTTACCTGCATTGCCCATGGGAAGCCAAACAAATTGTACATGCTTGGTTTATCCTTCCCGACCCATTGGGACTGCTTTAACACCATGTCTGGTTTTTTCAGGCTCTTGATGGTTCGCTCAAATGGTATCCGTCCCCACGGATAAGAATTAAAGAACTCCAAGTCACTTGCAAACAACAACCAATCATTCTCAACAGCTTTTGTTAAGTCACTAGCCAATAAGATCGAATGTAAAAACAATACCAAGCACACTTTTATCTTCTCTCCATCATTAAACCGACCTGTTTCTAGCCTCTCCTCTAAAACATGTGCTGTAGTAGACTTTACCCCCTGCAAAGCCTTTTTACGAAACCTTATGGCTCGCAGACTCTTCCTTATTGTTTCTGCCTTTGGCTTATCTAGCAATTTCCTACATCCTAAGCCCGTCACCAAGGCATATTCCATCATCCCAAAACATAGTGGCTTTCCGTCCACCACAAACCACATTTCTTTATTTTAATTGCATTTTACTGAGTGCAACAACATGTAATGGACTCCCTGCCCCCAAAACGCCTTTTTCCAATTTGTTCTGATTCTTAAAAATCGACCGAAACAAGTGTCTTTGAAATCTCTTGCACCATGCCTCATTCTAGCTAAAATCTCCTTTATTATGCCAAAAACATCCCAACTCGACCTGACCGTCAGCCTTGTAGGGAAGTAGGGTACTTTATTGCTTACAAGCTCCAACTCGTAGTCTCTATAGTTTACGGTCCGCACAATCTACACGATCGATATAAATAAAATGTCAGCAACAAAAATAAACCAAAACAACTAATAAACAAAATATCAGCAACAAAAAATTACCTCTGTGGTCGCTTAAGCGATTTCGGATCGCCTAAGAGATCTTGACTCTGCCTCGTGCAAGATCTCTTAAGCGATCGACCAAGAGTAAATTGAAAGAATCTCTTAAGCGATACAAAAGATCGCTTAAGCGATCTTATATCTAAGATGATTCTGCCTCGGACAAGATCGCTTAAGCGACCAAGAGTAAATTGAATCAATCTCTTAAGCAATCATGAGTAAAAGAGATTAATCGCTTAAGCGACAGTACTCCTAAAACAAATACGTACCCTTTCTTCGCCGGCCTCCTCATCGCCTGCATTCTCACCGGCCTCCTCCTCATCGCCTGAATCCTCGGAAGACTCCTCCTCGCCTGAATTCTTGCCAGACTCCTCCTCCTCGCCTGACTCCTCCTCTTCAGAATCGTTTTACGATTCTTCTCTCTGTTGTTGTGCCGCTATCATCTCCTCTGCCTGTGGACCACCTTCACTGATCGGATGATCCACCAGAGCAGCCATTGAACTGCTTGCGCCACCGGAATCTAGGATTCGAAGTGGCGTTGGGTTTTCCTCCTCATTGTGAGTGTCAGCCATGGTTTTGGATTGAATTTAGTGTCAAAATTTGCAGTTTCGATCGAAAATGTGGACTGTATCGCCGAAAATCGCACAGATTTCGTTCAGGGTTCAAGAAATCGATTTTAGGGTTCAAGAAATCGATCGAAAATCGCGACTGTATCGCCGAAAATCGCAACTGTATTCCGTTTAGGGTTCAAGAAATTGATTTTAGGATTGAATATGGTGTGGAAATTTGCAGGTTTGATCAGAAATCGTAGTGTCTCCCTTTGGTTCAAGAAATTGCTTTTTGCCCTAATGAATTTTGATTAAGTGAGGTGAATAGATGGGGCTTGTTTTGTAAATTTCAAATTTTAAAAAGTTTAACTATTTATATTCGGCCCACATATGTTTTAATCTTTTCATTTTAACCCATTCTACATGTTTAATGAATCCTAACTATGCCACGCCAGCTTCTCTAAATTAAAAAAAAAAATGAAAAACATTTTCAAGGCCATTTTGTTAAATGGAAACTTGGGATGGCTGCGCAGCTAAATTTTCTCGATATATATATATTCACATGAGTTGATTCATAATTTTATACAATCATTCAACATTTTGTCCTCTGTGTAGGGAAGCTTGAAGAGAGTAAGAACTTCTTTCGGACACTATATAGTTTCATATACCTATAGGGCACCTATTTGAAGCCACATGTGAGTATTTGTAGTTTTAACAGTTAGAACATGTTTCTAGAATATTAGTAACCTACTAATTGTTATACAACCCTGTAGTGTGGTTTTTGTAGTTATTCATTGTGCAATCTAATTTTGACACAATAATTGATCCAAAATCTCCATGAAAGCTCAACAAAATATCAAAAACTCACAAGCCAAAGTTCGGCCAAACAGGACTCTCCCCAATCCACCTTCACGATTTCACTAAACAAGAGGATTTCAACTTCAAAACATGCACAAACATATCACAAGACACACCAACCAGATTTGGACAACACTAAATTACCATTAGAAATTTGGCCAAGTTAAGATGAAACACAAGAACACTTATTTGAATAAAAAAGGATAGAGACAAGAAGAGGTCTTCAAGCATAAATGATTTCTCCATCAACTTGAAGTTGAATCACCACCAAATCCTGCATCAAGACTTGGATAAAGATTTTAAAGCAAAAGGAAAGTTATTCTTTTCAAGTGTTTAATTTTCAATATCATTGTTCATCCTTACAAAATGAGAGAGAGTTTGCTTTTATAGTAGCATTATAAGGATAATTAACCAATTAAGTAAAGTAAATATGCCACCCAGGATAATTAGCTAAACATAACAACACTTAATTAAATCTTAATAATAAGAGTACATGAGTTTGGGCCTTGGAGTTCATTGAAATGGATCCAAAATAAAGTAGCATGGAAATGCTCATTGGGTTTGGATAATGGATTGTCTTTGACTTCTTGAATGCTTGGGCATTTTCTTTGTTGGATTTGAACTTCACTTGATATTTTAGTGCTTGAATGGGCTTAGGCCGAGATGTCTCATTTTCTTTACACAATTTGGGCTAGTTCTTCTCCTTGAGTTTGGGCCGGATCTGATTTGTTTTCTTGCACAACTTGGGCTTGTAAAAACTTAATAGCAATTTCATCAATTTCTTTTTTTGACAAAGAAACAATAATGTAATTATATTTTTATGTCCTAAATTGCATAAACATAAATCTCAATATCTGAAACTTAATGTATTTTCACTATTTAATAAAGAAATAATTCATACTTGAATCAATGAGTAATCTCTTTATGGAATTGTGAAAGAAAGACATTGTATATCTTTCCCTTTATTCTTTTACTGTCAATTTTTTTCTTTTGATGGATAAAGAAAAACATATGTAATGAATTCATTGGGAATAGAGAGAGAAGACCCCTTTTATATGACAGTTTTATTTTCTTAACTGTAGTAACCTCTCCATCAAAGGTAAATGACCATCATGCCCCTTAGCCAATTTAATTATTTCAAAATCAACCTTGATACATGGACCAACTTATGTGAAATATAAAATATTTCTAACATTGTCTCACTTGGTCCATGTAATACTAAATAACTTTATATTTAAGAAATAATATATAATGTGTACACAATAATAATTAGCCAAAGGCCATATCTTAAAATGGTAAAGCATATAAACATTATTGAGCAAGAATTCATAAGGATCATGGTGGTAGTATGTCATTGAATCAACACAGTCCCTTTCCATGTATCACATTACAAATTCTATATTCAGAACAATCTATAATGATTCTTAATGGTCCAACAATAATGTCTTTATCAAGGACAAATTCTGTCATATTTATCATTCATGTATAGCAAACAACATAATATAAAGGACACATAACATAATAATTTATATGAATCAGAAACAACACATCAAGATCTCAGAGTGTCTAAAACATGAGGAGCGTAATGTAAATCAAGAAACATATACAAAACATCATAAATAAGTCATGATGGGCAATAATACCCATCCTCTCAATGTGCTCACTATAGGTCTTAGGTGACAGCCCTTTAGTCAGCGGATCCGTTATCATAAAATTTGTTTATGAACTTCTTTAACGGCAAAATATTTCAATTCCATATGTTTAACACCTTTTGAATATTTGTCGTTTTTATAGAAGAAAACTGTTGTGACATTATCACAATAAAATTTCAGCGGCCTAGCAATACTATCGATAATCCCAAGCCTTGAAATAAAATTCTGTAGCCATAATCCTTGAACTGTGGCCTCAAAGCATGCCACAAATTCAGCCTCCATAGGGGAAGCAGCAATGACAGACTGTTTCACACTTTTCCATGAAACTACTCTTCTAGGTAATAGAAAAACGTACCCAAATGTAGATTTCCTGGTGTCTACACAACCAGCAAAATCTGAATCTGAATATCCAATCACCTTAAGATAATCAGATCTCCTATAGGTAAGCATATGATCTTTCGTCCCTTGTAAATATCTCAGCACTTTCTTTGCAGCTCGCCAATGATCCATTCCAAGACTACTCTAATATTTGCCTAGCAAGTTGACCGCAAAACTAATGTCTGGTTTGGTACATGTTGGTAGCGTGCCGAATGCACCAAATTAATTAACCTTACTAACCTAACTACTAAATTGCATATAGGGTGAGCAAGGGTCGATCCCACAGGGAATGATTCGATTAAATCCTATATTCTATGCCAATAACCACAACGAAAACAACAGAAAAATAAAATAAAATCCTAAACAGTAAAGATGACAACAGTAATGAAAGGGGTTGTAGTCAATGCAATCTAAAGTGAAACAAATAAATCTCCAATGGTTGAAAATATCAGATTAAAAACAACCAGTTCTCTGTTCAAGATCCACCTAAACATGCATTGGACATGAACTAACCGTAACATTATCCTATCGCATTATTGTGGAATTACTGACCCTGGGAAACAACAAGCTCTGTTACCCAGATTTTTCCTTAGTAGTCACTACTGAAATAAGCTCTTCAATTAGATCCTAACCCTTGAATAACCTAGAATAAGCTCTCTAAGTTTAATTCAATGGCAGCCTTAAGAATTAGGAAAGTAGATCAATCCAAGCAACAATCACGCAAGATCAGATTATTTAACTTAGGTTATGTTATTCAAGGTGACAGACTGAAAACATGTCCGTAATCATCTATCATCAAGTGTTACTCATTGAATAGAAAGAGGACAATTACGTATCACACTTCCTAATTTTAACAGATAAAATTCCGATTAAACAATTCAGCAGGCCATTACTAAATCACCCAAACAGAAAATTATAAACAATTCCAATAAAAACGAGATTGAGAACAATGTTACTGAAGTTAAGTTACACCAATGACATGAATTCAGGCTTCAAAATCCCCTTGAACTAAAGAAAGATCAGCCGCACATCTTGATGTAGAAAGTAAAAAAAACTAAAAACTAAACTCCAATGCTGTTCTCTCCCTCTTTAACCTAACAACTCCTAAATAAAGAACATATTTTTTCCTCAATTATGCCCTAGGAAAAACGGAAATTAATTTCCTAGATTTTTGCTAAATGATAGACTTCTAAAACTGTCAAAATCTTATAAGATATGGAAAATAGAATTCGTAATCCAGCTTGCACCAGGATTCTTGTAATGTAAAAGAACTCTTCTAGGCTTGGTCACGTCATAAAAGTTATAGCCCTGGATGTGTAGATGAATTTGGGCTTTTGAATCACCTGCTTTCGATATCTGAAGCTCTAGTTAGGCCCATTTCGAAGAATCAATACTCAACCGGGAAATCCTTCCGCGAATAGGATTCTAGGTTCGGTTTTACAGCAACTAATGAGGGCACAAACGAACTCGGATTCTTGCCCATAATACCTTCCTGGAATGCTTGATTTGTCTACTTTACTTTTTCTGAAGAACACTTTTGCAATCGAGAAATCTGACTCCATGAAAAACCTGAAAAATGCAGCATTGGCAGAATAACAAAAAATCTAGAATTTCCTAATCTTTCTTCAATTATTTCATAAAGTCTATCCCATTATGCCAAACTTACAAAATAAAATCTAATCAACTCAACTAGGCATAAAACATAACAAAAAACATAATATGGAAGGAATAAAAATATATAAATTACACTCTTATCACATGTCTGAGCATACATTAAACTTCTGACAACAGATGCATAAGGAATGTACTCCATTTGCTTGCGTTCCAATTCAATATGTGGGCATTGTTTAAGGCTCAACTTATCACTTTTCTGAATTGGAACTGGACTCCCATGACACTTATCCATGTTGTATCTTTCTAGAACTTTGTTGATATAAGCTTTTTGAGAAAATCCCAACAATCCTTGTGATTTATCACAAATAATTTCAATTCCAATCACATAGGATGCCTTACCCATATCCTTCATCTCAAAGTTCTTAAAGAGAAATTTCTTTGTTTCATACATCTGCCAAGATTAATAGTAGCAAGCAAGATGTCATCAACATACAGGACTAGAATTACAAATGTGCTCCTACTGACCTTTAGATATATTCACCGATTAACAATGTTTTCCTTAAATCCAAAAGTGGTAATGGTATTATGAAACTTGAGGTACCATTGTCTGGAAGCTTGTTTCAGTCCATATATTGATCACTTTAATTTACACATCATATGTTCTTTCCCTTCAATTGGAAAACCATGAGGTTGTTCCATGTAAACTTCTTCTTCTTCTAAATTCTCATTCAGAAAGGCAGTTTTCACATCCATTTGATAAAGCTCCAGATCATAATGGGCTACCATTGCCATAATAATTCTAAAAGAGTCATTTGAGGAAACCTGTTAAAAGGTCTTGTTATAATCAACACCATCTTTATGAGTAAAACCTTTGGCAACAAGTCTGGTCTTGCAACGTTCAATATTGCCATTAGAGTCGTGTTTGGTCTTAAAGACCCATTTACACCCAACAGTTCTACAACATTTAGGCAATACTACTAAATCCCAAACTTCATTGTATTGTATTGATTTTAACTCTTCTTTCATAATGTCCAACCACTTTGCTGAATTATCTCTTTAAAAGGCTTGTGCAAACGAAATTGCATCTGCTTCCATTCCCAAGTCAAATTTTGACTCTTGAAGATAAACCACATAATCATTAGTAATGGCAGATCTACTTTGTCTTTGAGATCTTCTTTGTAACGCCCCACTTGAGGTACGTAGTTTAATTGTGTTTTATTATTTGAATGCTTATTGTTTTATCCTTGGTTGAATTGATAGTGTGAGTTGGTTGAGTGATTTCCCTGAAATTTGTAAAGATTTGGCGAATTTTTGTGTTACAGCCTTCGTCGGGGCGAAGAAGAAGCTTTGCCGCAGTGATGAAGCCTTGCAACCTACGGTGTAGGTTCTGGAAGTTTTCATCACGGCAAAGGGCATGACAAAATGTTTATTAAGTTTCTAGAGAATTCTTCCTTTGCGGCACAATGACCATTCTACCCTTAATTAGCTGGAAAAGTGGGGAGTGAAATGCAAGGAAATTGCATGAAGAATAGTTTAAATGGGGGTGCATTTGCAAAGAATTAAAAGGACAAAGGTGGAATTCCTAAGAAAGAGTAACGGTAAAATGGCAAAGAAGGTGTAAAATATGAGTAAATAAGGGTTAAGTCTTAGAAACCCTTTAATTCTTCTTCTTCCACCGCCATACTCATTCACCATTTTCTCTCTACTTTCCATCCAATTCTTTAAGGATTTTTTAAAGGGCTTTTGGGTAGTTTTGGGTAGAGAGGTGATTTAAAGCATCCTAAGGTAAAGACCTTTATTCTAGATGTGAATTTAGCTATAAAGGTGTTATAGTCTTATTGTGTTATTGTTTAAAAATGTAGAGAAAAGACATCTACCAAAGGAAAAAGAGAGGTGCTAGTGGAATCACACCATCACAAGGTAAGTAAATCCAACTCAAGCTAAAGTTTAAGAAATCCTTGAATAGAGATTTCTTTATGCATGTATAAATGATGCTTATAGAGAAATTGAGTAGAGATATATGTTTGTTTGTTGAGAAATTGAGTTGAGATGAGTATTCTTGTTGTGTTGTTGGATATATTTACTTTATGGAAAGTGTTGATGTGTAATGAGTTTGAGATGAAGTTGGAGGAAATTGAGTAGATATATTAGGGAGTTTTCTTCTATGATAGGAATTATATCCATAGAAGGGAGTTTCTTCCCATTTTGGATGGTTACAAAGAGAAAGAGAATTGTAGTTAGAGAAGAGTTTTTGTATGCACATGAGTTGTTTGATGAAATGCCTAAGAGAAGTTTGAGAATGAGTTATGAACCTTAATTCTTGTAACATTGCATATTGGCATTTCCTAAGTGCATTAATGAGCATGAACCATCCATATGCATTAATTGTGCATTAAGAAGTAGCTGCAGAAAGAGTAGAGAATTTCTACACTATGAGTATTAGCTTGAGAAAGAGTAGAGACTTTTATGCTTTGATGCGTGTTTACTACAACATGCAAAACTGGCAAGTGCACTAGTCGCTCAAGTAATAGAGTGATGGGTAGGATATCGTTCCCACGAGGACTGGTAGCGAAGCACTAAGTTTCCTATGGTGTTAACAAGTTGAAGCAACCGAAAATCTTGGATTTGTGGGAGCAATTTGTAATTGAAAGAAAACAATATAAAATCTAACAAGTAATTAATCCTTAAAAGGGAAAACAAATGGAACACAAAGATTCAATTTAAGTAAAACGGGTAGGGTTTTGACTTCGTTCGGATTATTTATGGGTTATACCTAAAAGTTACACTATTTTCACATTCACATGCAATGGTTGTAAATCGGATTCACTACTATGATAACATACCCTCTCGGGCTATGTTTTCCTATTCATCATTATTAACATTCCGCACCCAACAATTTGAAGGTTAACAATTCTAAATCATGAAGCACAAGAATCCTAAATTGATTTCATTAATTCTTGAATCTATCTCTAGCATCCAATACTATAATGGTTATTACCCATGAAGCTTAACATGAATTATTTCTCAATCTCATCATGTTCATCACATACAACAATTAATTTCAGAGTAACACACAACCACAGCTTATTCACATGGAAATAGCACAATCACATACTCAACCCATTCCAAATCCAAACTACAATCAAAACCCTAACCCATAGAAGATTAGTTCATAGCTAATTTAACAGAATAAAAACGGAAAATACAAGTAAACAGAATAAACATAATGAAATTAAGATGAAAGAATAGAAAACTCCCCAAAAGATAATTATTCCAGTCAAAATCTGAACTTCTCCTCCAACAATCCGAAAAATCCAGCTTTTTCTCTCTAAGGAAAAATGTAAAAGACGGCTCACCTAACAGTTCGGGTCCCCTTCTAAAAAGTTAAAGTTTTTCTTTTATACCTAGTCCTAAAAACCCAGTCAAAAACACGCACACACGAAACTGTGCGTTTACAAAACTGAAACTTTAAACTGTCGCCGCGGCGAAGAAGAATTCTTCGCCGCGGCGAAGAATGAAAAATTTACATTCGACTCTGCCCAATTTCGCCGCGGCGAAGACAATTTCTTCGCCGGGGCGAAGCTTCTTCAAGAGTTCTGAAATTTACAGAACTGCCACTCTGCTTGCCTCTTCGTCCGATTCTTCGATTTTCGACTCTCCACCTTGGAAACAAGCTTCATCGTGCATTGTCCTACTCCGGAACTCTCCTATCTTCTGAAATCCTTCAATTCTGAGTCAAAACTGTCAAATTTTGCCTTTATTCGCTAAAAGAGTCCATTTTAACCTGAAACACGAAAAGTAGAGAATTACGCACCAATTCAGGTAAAAATGCACTAGAAAGTACCTGAAATCCGACAAAAAGATCATATAAAAACTGTATAATTTACGGATTATCAACTACCCCCAAACTAAAGAGATGCTCGTCCCCGAGCATACAGTACAAAAATAACGAAAACAAAGACAATAACGAAAAACAAAAATATGAAAACATGCACACAAACTGAAAAACCAAAATAAAACGAATTCAAATGCTACAACGAATTGCCTAGAAATTGCACATGTCTCAAAAATTGTTGAAAAATTATTATCAGGAAATGTTCGACATTCCAGGAAGTAATAAGCTACATCGACTGTCTTCCTCAATCGGTCCATCAAGTAGGTAATCCCCACTTCAATCCACATTCCAACTTCCCGGATTATTTTATGCAAAAATTGTAAAGTTCATCAAATGGTGGCAGACTCCATAAGCCTAAATATCGAACTACTCTCCACTAATGAGGACTAAACACAGATGAGAATCAAAAGGTCTTTAAAGGCTTGTAATGTTAGGCTCGGGTCATGGGCTCCAATAAAAGGATAGGAAACAAAGTAAGAGAACTCGGTTGTCCTAAAGCAAAACTCAAATCACATCGAAACCCACACTTTCTCAACACCAATCGACATGTCTACTAATTCACCGCCTTCAACACGTATTCTTAAACTTTTGGATACCATAAATGCAGGGGAGACTTGTTTAAGGTGTACGTGGCGTTGTTAAACCCGAGGTCGCCAAATACTGCTAGGCAGTTTTTAAGGCGGGTTCTGGTTTCCAGCCGATATACCCTTAAAATAGGCAGCATTGTGTTCGACAAAGTTTTTTTTATTTTTTTATTTTTTTATTTTTTTTTTCAATGGAAATAAACACAACACTAGGATCGAATTGAGGTGACTACCTCCTTTGTTTTTATTCTTTTATCTCAACTCCCACATCATTCTTTTTGGTCTCTTCTTCATTTTTCTTCTCTTAACCCCCAAACTAATCTTTTACTCAATTGTACACTCGTTTCGTTCTCGGTTTTGCACTAAGACCGAATTCTCCTAAAGGTATGATAAAGTGTTTAGGGTAAAGGAATTTACAAATCTGTTGTTTTCTAAGAAAAATAAAGCAAAGTTCCAATGGCTCAAATGGGTGACTAGTGAAAATTTCAATCATGGGTTGGCTAGAAAGGCTCAAACGTTCCAAAAATTGCCTAAATCATCTCCTCAACCATGTCTAATCCTAAAATTTCGCCTCAAGCATTTCTCAACTAGGTTCTAGAATCCACCAACATTATCAAGACTTTGCCTAATCGCATAAAATGAATCTAAGCATGCCGAAAAAATGAAAATCGTGGTTGAACCACTCAACAAACCCCAATCAGAATCCAGTCAATAAACGTAAACTTGAAGCAATGCTTAACATTTCTCAACAATAAAAATTCAACAATCTTATTCTCATCATTGATTTATACAACTCATCATCGGCAAAACAAAACAACCAAAAGAAAAATACAACACAAAACTTTTAAGGTGTACGCGGCGTTGTTAAACCCGAGGTCGCCAAATACTGCTAGGCAGTTTTTAAGGCAGTTACTGGTTTCCAGCCAATATACCCTTAAACTCAAAATCTATTCCCTACCCCCAAACTAAATATAACATTGTCCCCAATGTTCCATTATGCATAAGTCAGGAATAGAGAAAAACAACAAAGGACAAACAAATGAACAATAAAAAGGTACGAGAATGCTCCCTGGTTAAGTCATGAATTGTCGCTCCACAATGTTCACCCGTTCTTTGGACTTTTCATCGTCCACAATCTGTCAAAACAATAAACTGTGGTGTTTCTTATGTTAGAACGAATTCACAACTATATTGAAAGTATTACAACCTGTATCGCCCTTTTAACACTAAAAAAAAAATTAACTAAACAAATGACAAAATAAACAAAATCCAAAACCAAAATAAAATGAGTTTAATTTCAACTGGACAAGAAAATTAAATGAAAGCAATTAAACCAAACACAAACAAGTGCTCGGGTTCAGTCCTGTTCTTCTCCCTCTTCCTCTGATTCCTCTTCTTCCTCTGATTCCGGCCAATCATCTGAGTTCCAGTCAACCCAATGATACGCGGACGTGTCAACATTCAGTTCCTTGAAGCTATCTGTTAGCAATTCATGCATGCTCTGTGTCCGCTCCATCATCCAATCCTGTCTTCTCTTCATGTATTTCATCATATTCATCATTTCTTGCAGCATCTCTTTCTGTGACCCTGTGGAGCTGGATGATGTGGCCGTGCTTGTTCTCTGCCTCTTTGCCCCCGCTCTTGGTTGGGCAGCTTCTGTTCGGTCAAGGTGTTTCTTGAAATAGTCAGCATCAAGAGTCGGAGCTGGATTAATACGCGGCTCATCATCGGTAACCTTGACTCCGGCTTTTAGACACATGGCTGTGATGAGATGCGGGAAACAGTAACTTGATCGCCCCTTTTGTGATGCAATCCGAACACTGTTATAAATGATGTCTCCCACATCCATACTCTTTCCTGTGGCTATAGTGTAAAGCAATTCTGCCTTCTCATGAGTCACTGTGCTGTAGTGCGTCTCCGGCATCAGTTTAGCACATACAAAGTACTGCCACAGCCGAGCCATTGGTGTCAACTGCGTTCCCTTGAGTGTCTTCTTCCTTTTCTTAGACACTTCCCATGCTGTCCCCGGTTTTGCTATGACCGGCAAGATAATATCATGGTTATAGCCTGATCTTTTGAGCGTCGCATACTCATCAGCTCCAATGAGATAGTCGGGCAAGTTATAGAATTTGTTGATTTCTATTGCTGAGAATGGCACATCCTCCCCTCGCACAAACACAATTCCATCCTGACTCTCGGGGAAGTTAGCATAGAATTCTCTTACCAACGGTTCTACACCCGGCACCTCAGGAGCACTCATGAACATGTTCCAACGTCTACCCCTACTCCAGTCCAAAGATTGTGGTGCTGTCAATCCCCGTTCAGGGATGAAACCCTTGTTCTTGTCTTTGATCACGTCCTCATAACGCTTACGGGCGTCCTCATTTACAAAACGTTTGTCCACGTTCTTCCCCTTTCCTGTATGCTTAATTTTCGGAGCCATTGATTTACTGAAATTCAATCCAAAATGTTAACCCCAATGAATTACCCCTATAAAAACATAGCTCTGTTCAACCTGCAAAAGTAATTAACACTTCCAAATATTTTCAATTCGACCCCCAAACTACGATTTTTCTATTTTAAGGTGTACGCGGCGTTGTTATACCAGAGGTTGCCAAGTACTGCCAGGCAGTTTTTAAGGCGGGTTCTGGTTTCCAGCCAATATACCCTTAGAATAGATTCCACATCACAATTTCAACACAATCCACACTTCTAAAATTTGCAACTTCACCCCCAAACTACGATTTTTCTATTCAGCACAAACACTCCAAATCATTAATAACTACACTTCAAACAATGAAATTGCATATAAACTTCTCAACATGAAGCACATCACAACTCAACAACCCAAAAAATTATCTCATATTAAAAATTCACATAATTTCAGATCTACGAAAATAGACTAACAATTTTCCAAAATAAAGCTTTGGGTCTTCGAAATCTTACCAATATGTAGTCGTTTGCACCACCAATTGACTTAGAAATGATCGCAACAAGAAAACCCCAAATTTTTTGATCCAAAAATTTTGTGAAATTTTTGTGAAAATTGTTGTTGAAATGGGTTGATTTGGTGTTTAGGAATGATGTGGAGTGATTATTTTGGTTGGAAAAGTAAAATAGAAGTGAAAGATTGGAGGATTGAAAATTTTCTCTCAACTCACAATGGAAGGCGGCGTGAAAAATGAAGGAAGAAAAGTGAGTATTTATAGAAAAGGAGCTTCGCCGCGGCGAAGAGGTTTCTTCGCCGCGGCGAAGTTCATCACGCATGAACCCTAGAATTTTCCCAGGTTTCGCCGCGGCGAAGAAAATTTCTTCGCCGGGGCGAAAACTTCCCGAGAGTTTAAGGCTCACTTCGCCTCGGCGAAGAAATTTTCTTCGCCGCGGCGAAATGCCTTAGTCAAATTTTCAAAAATTTCTACCTTTACTTCGCCGCGGCGAAAACAATTTCTTCGCCGCGGCGAAACTCTCCAGTAGCAAACCTGGGTTTCGTCATGTCTCTTCGCCGGGGCGAAAAAATGTATTTCGCCGCGGCGAAGTCTGAAAATTCTGGATACCTTCCCTTGCTCTAGACTTCACCTGAAACATTTGAAAAATAACAACAAACATCAAATTTTATACATACTAATAATGAAATAAGAAAACAATTCAAACAACAAAAAGTTAAAATTAAAAAGTTAAAACGCTTGGGTTGCCTCCCAAGAAGCGCTTGTTTATAGTCGGAAGCTTGACTTTTTCCATCCTTTAGGTTGGGATGTCCAGTCGGATTGGGATGAACTTGCAGCTCATCACCCCCTCAACGTATGGCTTCAACCTCTGTCCATTAACCGTGAAAGTGCCCTTTTCCTCATGTGTGACTTCCACTGCTCCGGATGCATGTATCCTCGTTATAGTGAACGGTCCGGACCATCTAGACTTAAGTTTTCCGGGGAAAAGCCTAAGTCTAGAGTTGAACAACAACACTTTCTGCCCAACTTCAAAAGCCTTGACCCGGATGTGCTTGTCGTGCCACCTTTTTGTTTTCTCTTTATAATTCCGGGCATTTTCATATGCTTCCAGACGAAACTCATCAAGCTCGTTCAAAGTCAGCATTCTCTCCTCTCCCGCGGCTTTTAAGTCCATGTTCAACTGCTTGACGGCCCAATATGCCTTATGTTCAAGTTCCACCGGCAAGTGGCATGCTTTCCCATACACCAATCTGAACGGAGACATACCAATTGGGGTTTTGAATGCAGTGCGATAAGCCCATAAAGCATCGTCCAGCTTCCGTGACCAATCCTTCCTCGAGGCATTGACTGTTTTCTCTAAAATCCCTTTCAGTTCTCTATTTGACAATTCTACTTGCCCGCTCGTTTGTGGATGATAGGGTGTTGCCACTCTATGTGTCACTCCATACTTACTCAGCAATGCATCCATTTGCCTATTGCAAAAATGCGTTCCTCCATCACTAATAATTGCTCGTGGTACTCCAAACCTTGAGAAAATGTTCTTCCTCACAAAATTAATCACCACCCTAGCATCATTAGTTGGCAATGCAACTGCCTCAACCCATTTCGACACATAGTCCACAGCTACCAATATAAACATGTTCCCATAGGAACTTGGGAAAGGACCCATGAAATCAATCCCCCAAACGTCAAAAATTTCAACCACCAGGATGTTGTTCAACGGCATCTCATCTCTTTTTGAAATACTCCCCATCCGTTGACATTGGTCACACTCCTGGATCATCCGGAAGGAATCCTTAAAGAGGGTTGGCCAATAAAACCCAGATTGTAGCACCTTCGCTGCTGTTCTAGCTCCTCCGAAATGGCCACCCACTTCCCTCTCATGACAATGTCTTAGAATGCTCTCCATTTCTTCCTCCGGGACACATCTCCGTATCATTTGGTCAGTACAGTGTCTGTACAGGAATGGCTCTTCCCAAAAATAGTATTTTAAATCAGAGAAAAATTTTCTCTTCTGTTGAAATGTCATACCACTTGGGAGCACCCTTGATGATAGATAATTTGCAAAGTCCGCATACCATGGTGCTTCATCCACTCTCATCAGTTTCTCATCCGGAAATGTTTCTGAAATTGGCATTTCCACCTCATCTCCCTTGATTGGTCTCTCAATTCTTGACAAATGATCAGCTACTACATTTTCCGACCCCTTTTTGTCTCGAATCTCCAACTCAAACTCTTGAAGTAGTAGAATCCATCTTATCAACCGAGGTTTTGCTTCTTGCTTCGCCAAAAGGTGTCTGAGTGCTGAATGGTCTGTGTAAACGATTACCTTCGCACCTAAAAGATAAGAACGAAACTTGTCAAAAGCAAACACCACAGCCAATAGTTCTTTTTCAGTGGTGGTGTAATTCAGTTGTGCATCAACAAGTGTCTTGCTAGCATACTGAATTACATGCAACACTTTATTTTTTCTCTGCCCTAGTACTACCCCTAAAGCAAAATCACTAGCATCACACATTAGTTCAAATGGTAGTCCCCAATCAGGGACTGCTATAATAGGTGCAGAAACTAGCAATTTCTTTAAAGTTAGGAAAGCATGCATGCAATCATCATCAAAAACAAAAACAACATCTTTATTTAAAAGATTGCACAGGGGTTTAGAGATCTTAGAAAAATCCTTTATGAAGCGTCTATAAAACCCCGCATGCCCCAAAAAGCTTCGGACTGCTTTGACATTTGATGGCGGTGGTAGCTTCTCAATTACTTCTGTCTTCGCCCGATCAACTTCAATCCCATCCTTGGAAATTCTATGCCCGAGCACAATTCCCTCTTGGACCATGAAGTGACATTTCTCCCAATTCAGCACCAAATTCGTTTCCGTGCATCGCTGCAAAACAAGAGACAAATTTGTTAGACAATTGTCAAATGATGACCCAAAAACTGAGAAGTCATCCATGAAGACTTCTATGAATCTTTCCACCATGTCTCCAAAGATTGACATCATGCATCTTTGGAATGTTGCTGGTGCATTGCATAACCCAAATGGCATTCTTCGGTAGGCAAAGGTGCCGTAAGGGCAAGTGAAGGTCGTTTTCTCTTGATCCTCCGGAGCGATGGCAATTTGGTTATATCCTGAATAGCCATCCAGGAAACAGTAATATGCATGTCCTGCCAACCTCTCCAACATTTGATCGATGAAGGGCAATGGAAAATGATCCTTCCTTGTCGCCTCGTTCAGTTTACGGTAATCAATGCACACTCTCCAACCCGTTACCGTCCTTGTTGGAATCAACTCATTACTCTCATTCTTCACAACGGTAATCCCTCCTTTCTTTGGAACAACTTGTACCGGGCTCACCCATGGACTGTCGGAAATCGGATAGATGATCCCCGCATCCAAGAGTTTCACAACCTCCTTTCTCACCACTTCCTTCATTGAAGGATTCAATCTCCGTTGTGGTTGCACCCTCGGCTTAAAGTCATCTTCCATGAGAATCTTATGCATGCAAAATGAGGGTGATATGCCTCTAATGTCCGCAATGGTCCATCCAATCGCCAGTCTATGTTCCCTCAACACTCTAATCAACTTCTCTTCCTGTAAGGCATTCAATTCTGCACTAATAATCACCGGATAAGTATCTGAATCTCCAAGATAGACATATTTGAGGTGATTCGGTAAAGGTTTCAGTTCAAGCCTTGGAGCTTCTTTATTATTTTCCTTTGCCTTCTCTTTGTCAAAGTCAAATTCCTCAAATTCTGCATCTTGACTCTCCTCAATTGGTTGGAGTGCTTCTAACATTCTAGCACAGTCGTTCCTCGCTGAGTCTTCAACCTCTACTGTTTTCGATTTTGCTATACACGCTTCTAGAGGCAATTCTGGACTGTTTTCTTCCATGGACTCCACAATGAGTTCATCCACCACGTCCACACTAAAACATGAATCCGCTTCCGACGGAAACTTCATCGCATCAAACACATTAAAAGTCACTGTTTCATCCTGAACCCTTAACAGCAACTTCCCTTCCTGCACGTCAATCAGTGCTCTCCCCGTGGCCAAGAATGGTCGGCCCAAAATGAGAGGAATCTCCTTATCCTCTTCCATGTCCAGCACTACAAAGTCCGCTGGAAATATTATTTTCCCCACCTTCACTAACACATCTTCAACTATCCCCCTCGGGTGCTTTATCGACCGATCCGCTAGTTGCAACGACATTGTCGTTGGCTTCACTTCACCGATCCCTAATCTCCTGAAAACAGAAAAAGGCATCAAATTTATACTAGCTCCTAAATCACAAAGCACACGATCAAAAGTAATATCCCCTATAACACAAGGAATAGTAAAACTCCCTGGATCTTTGAGCTTTGGGGGTAATTTCTTTTGGAGGATTGCACTACACTCTTCCGTTAGCATCACCGTTTCCTCATCTTCTAATTTCCTCTTGTTCGAAAGTATCTCCTTCAGGAACTTCGCATAGCTCGGCATTTGCTGTATTGCATCTGCAAAAGGAATGTTAATATGCAATTTTTTAAAAATTTCAATGAATTTCGAAAATTGCTTATCCTGATTCTTCTTCTTCAATCTCTGAGGAAAAGGCACGGGTGGAGTGTGATGAGCTAATTCTGGTGGTATCTCGGGGAATGGCAATTTCTCCTTCTTCTTTTGCCTTTCATCCTCTCTCTTGTTCTCTTCCCCTAAAGCACCTGAATTCTCTTCACAGATAATCTCTTCATCCATTCTCTCTTCATACTCTTCCTTTCCGGGTTGCTCTCCTTCTTTCGTAGGCTGGCCTACTTCTTCTAAAACTGTCCCACTTCTCAAAATGATTGCATTTGCTTGTTCACGTGGGTTGGTCACTGTGTTGCTAGGTAGAGAACCCTGTGGTCTATCATTCAGCTTCTCGGCCAATTGGCCCATCTGTACCTCAAGATTCCGAATGGACGCCCCTTGGTTTCTAAAGTTTGTCCTCGTCTCATTCATGAACCCTGTAGACTCTTGCATGAATTTACCGAACAAATCCTCCAACTTCGACACTCTTGGATCTCCCGGTTGATTGGTCACCCCTGGCTGGTTATTTGGAACTTGCCTCTGGTTCCATTGGTTACCCTGTTGGTTTTGATTTCCCCAAGCCAGATTCGGATGATGTCTCCACCCTGGATTGTATGTGTTGGAGAACGGATTGTTCGGCTGTCTTTGATTTCCTGCCAAGTAATTTACTTGCTCCGTTGATGAAGACGACGGTGCAAATGTGTTTCCGACTTGGCACTCGCTGCTCACATGGTTTCCTGCACAAAAATCACATGTTAGTTGAGGTGCTTGTATAGAGTTTACCTGCATAGTTCCCAACTGTTTTTGAAGTGCAGTGAGTTGGGCTGAGATGGCTGTGAAAGCATCTACTTCATGAAGACCCGAAGATTTCCTCGTTGTTACTCTCTCATTCGGTCTTTGGTAGTTGTTGCTTGCCAAAACCTCAAGCAACTCATACGCCTCTTCAGGTGTCTTATTCTGCAAAGCTCCTCCTGAAGCTGCATCCACCATGGTTTGCACATTACCCATCAACCCATTATAGAATGTTTGGACTTGCAGCCAAACTGGCAAACCATGATGTGGGCACTTCCTCATCAATTCCTTGTATCTTTCCCAAGCCTCGTACAACGACTCGGCATCGTCTTGTATAAATGATGTGATATCATTTCTCAACTTCGCTGACTTCGCTGGAGGAAAGAATTTGGTCAAAAATTTTTGTGCCAGCTCATTCCATGTTGTAATTGTTCCCGGTGGTAATGCCATTAACCACCCCTTTGCTTTATCTCCCAATGAGAATGGGAATAAACGCAGCCTAATAGCATCATCCGACACTCCATTCGACTTGAAGGTGTCGCAAATTTCCAGGAAATTTGCAATGTGCTGATTCGGATCTTCCTTCAAATCACCGTTGAATCTTACCGACTGCTGGATCATCTGGATGATAGCCGGCTTGATCTCGAAGTTGTTAGCTTGTACAGTAGGTCTCGTAATACTTGACCCACTTCCGTTCACTGTGGGAACTGAAAATTCCCTCAGTGTCCTATTTTCTGGTTCAGCCATTTCAACTACAACTTCTTCCGTTTCTGCAGTAAGTGTATCTCTTTCTCTTCTCTCTCTGTTTAGTCTTCTTACAGTCCTCTCAAGCTCAAGGTCAACAGGAACCACTGGTTGACGTCTTGCTCTTCGCATAAACTGAATGAACACAAGTGAAAGAAAAGTGAAATCACAACACTAACAAAATTTAGAAACAAAAATAAAAACTTCAATCTAGCTAAACTCAAGGAAGACTTAATGTTAACTTAAAAACAGTCCCCGGCAACGGCGCCAAAAACTTGATGCGTGTTTTCTACAACATGCAAAACTAGCAAGTGCACTAGTCGCTCAAGTAATAGAGTGATGGGTAGGATATCGTTCCCACGAGGACTGGTAGCAAAGCACTAAGTTCCCTAACGTTAACAAGTTGAAGCAACCGAAAATCTTGGATTTGTGGGAGCAATTTGTAATTGAAAGAAAACAAAATAAAATCTAACAAGAAATTAATCCTTAAAAGGGAAAACAAATGGAACACAAAGATTCAATTTAAGTAAAACGGGTAGGGTTTTGACTTCGTTTGGATTATTTATGGGTTATACCTACAAGTTACACTATTTTCACATTCGCATGCAGTGGTTGTAAATCGGATTCACTATTATGATAACATACCCTCTCGGGCTATGTTTTCCTATTCATCATTATTAACATTCCGCACCCAACAATTTGAAGGTTAACAATTCTAAATCATGAAGCACAAGAATCCTAAATTGACTTCATTAATTCTTGAATCTATCTCTAGCATCCAATACTATAATGGTTATTACCCATGAAGCTTAACATGAATTATTTCTCAATCTCATCATGTTCATCACATACAACAATTAATTTCAGAGTAACACACAACCACAACTTATTCACATGAAAATAGCATAAACATATATTCAACCCATCTCAAATCCAAACTAAAATCAAAACCCTAACCCATAAAAGATTAGTTCATAGCTAACTTAACAGAATAAAAACGGGAATCAAAAGTAAACAGAATAGACATAATGAAACTGAGATGAAGGAATAGAAATCTCCCCAAAAACAAATCTTCTCTGATGCAATCCGAATGTCCCCTTCACAATCCGAAAAATACAAGTTTTTCTCCCTAAAATTGTAAAAGACGGCTCCTTTTACTGCCCAGAGATCCCTTCTAAAAAGTTAATGTTTTTCTTTTATACCTAGTCCTAAAAACCCAGTTCAAAACAAAAACACACGAAACTGTGCGTTTACAAAACTTAAATTTTTGACTTTCGCCGCGGCGAAGAAGAATTCTTCGCCGCGGCGAAGAATGAAAACCAAAACTCAATTCTGCCCAACTTCGCCGCGGCGAAGATAATTTCTTCGCCGGGGCGAAGCTCCATCAAAAGTTCTGAAATTTACAGAACTGCCACTCTGCTTGCCTCTTCGTCCGATTCTTCGATTTTCGACTCTTCTCCTTGGAAACAAGCTTCATCGCGCATTGTCCTACTCCGGAACTCTCTTATCTTCTGGAATCCTTCAATTCTGAGTCAAAACTGCCAAGTTTTGCCTTTATTTGCTAAAAGAGTCCATTTTAACCTGAAACACGAAAAGTAGAGAATTACGCACCAATTCAGGTAAAAATGCACTAGAAAGTATCTGAAATCCGACAAAAAGATCATATAAAAACTGTATAATTTACGGATTATCATGCTTAAACTACTCTAAGAGCTAAAGAAGAGAATATAGAAGGTTATGCGATGGGGAACCCGTGAGTGATGAGTAAAGTCATGAGAGTGGGTGCCTTGTGATCCCCAGTCGTGCCTCCGGTCAGATTAGGCTGTGACCATCACGTAGAGTGGAACATGAGGTTCCAGCCGTGCCTCCGGTAAGAAGGGGCCGTGACATTTGAGAGATAGAGAGAAAGCATGTACACTCACAAGGCCAAAGGTTCCGAATCCATGCATAACGGAATCCGATCGGTACAGAAATGAGTAGAAGTCACGTAAAGCGGGAGAGTTCCCGGCCGTGCCTCCGGTAAGATGAGGCCGTGACATTTCCATGAGTAGAATGGGAAACAGAGAAATAAAAAGAACATAAAGAGAAAATGAATAGAGTCACGAAGAATGGGTTGAGTCCCTAGCTGTGCCTCCGATAAGATGAGGCCGAGACATACACCAGAGAGTATATAGAAAAGAGTATGAGAAACAGAAACAGAAAGGGAACAGAAATGAGAAGAGAAGAGAATAAGGAAAGAATTAAGAGAAAGAGTTACGGGGATAGACGAGTAGAAGATTTACTTACTGAGCATTATTTTGCTCACCCCGTTGTTTTTCTATGTTTTACAAGTTCTAGATGAGGACGCAGTCAGATGGATGTCGGCAGGCGAGGAGGAGCAGTTACACTGTTCACCACACTTTTGAGTACTTTTGTAAAGGATACTGACTTTTGTAAAAGAATATGTATATTCAATAAAAGAAAAAATTTGGGCCCAACTATTTTATTAATGTACTCGTATTCTATTATACATACTTTTGTATGAGTATAGTAGTATCAAGCAGTTGTTACATTCTTAATGTTACTTCTTGTTGTTCATTTACTACTTCATGTGATTCATTATTATAGGTTCATTGACTGCTACATTATTAGGAAGTGTTTGCTCAATTATTTGTTGTTCTTGATTGTTATCAGAATGTCTAACAACTACAGGAACAACAACCTTAGTAGAAGTCATAGCCGCAGGAACCTGTACCCTGACTTCCTGAATATCTACTTTACATGGTTCAACACTCCCACTAGTTTCACCATTCTCAATGAACCTTGCATTTCCAGTTTCAACTATTTTCGTATTATGGTTAGGACAGTAAAAACGATTCCCTTTAGATTTTTCTAGATAACCAATAAAAAATCCACTAATTGTTCTTGAATCCAATTTTTTTTTTTTTTTTTTTTTTTCATGTGAATTATAGATCCTAACTTCTGCTGACAACCCCAAACATGCAGGTGCCTCAAATTGGGTTTCCTTTTTGTTCACAGTTCAAAAGGAGTCTTTAGAACTACCTTCTTAGGAACCATGTTTAATAAATATACAATAGTCTTTAATACATATATCCACAATGATGAGGGTAACTAGGAGTTACTCAACATACTCCTAACCATATCCATTAACGTATGGTTATGCTTTTTTTGCAACACCATTTTGTTGCGATGTCCCTAACATTGTGTGACTTTCCAGGAATTTAGCAAATGAACCTGGACATTATCCAGATTCATTGTATCTACCATAATATTTACCACTTCTATCTGATCGTATTACTTTCACCTTTCTATCTAATTGGATTTCAACTTCAATAATGAATACCTCTAGGATATTAACAGATTGAGATTTCTTGCACAATAAATAGACATATCCATAACGTGAAAAGTCATCTATAAAAATAATGAAATAACTTTCCCCACTAAAAGAAGGTATGTTGAAAAGACCACATATATCCATGTCTATTAGTTCAAGGAGTCTTGTGCTTCTAGTGTCTGCTTTCTTAATAGTGGACGTGGTTTGTTTTCCCTTAATACAATCCACACAAATGCCAAGATCTGTAAAATCCAAATCAAGTAAAACTTCATTCTTTACTAATCTTTGCATTCTTTCTTTTGATATGTGACCTAAAAGTTTATGCCATAAATAAGCAGATTTCTCATCCATAGAAGCACGTTTTGTTCCTATACTATGATGCAGGGTCAACAATTTCTCTGCAAATAAACTGTAAAGATGTAATTTATACAATCCATCACAAAGCACACTAGACCAATTAAACAATTATGTTTAAATAAATTGAAACATTCATTCTCGAATATAAAAGAATATCCTTCCAAATCAAGTTTAGATAAAGAATATTAAATTATAGGATAACTTCAGTACATAACGAGTATTAAACAAATCTAAATGATGTCCAGTACTTAAAATTAAATGATAGGTTCCAACGGCTTCAACTCGTGCTTTGACCAGACTGATTTCCCATATATACAAATCTTTCATTGTCGTTTATGGTTTGGGTCATAAGGAATCCCTGCATAGTATTAGAAATATGAGTAGTACATCTAGAATGATCCACCAACTATTATAAAAAACTTCTAACAAATATGATTCGAAACATACAAAAGCACTAGACTTACCTTTCTTTTCAAACCATGCCTTACGTTTCAGACTGTTCGTCATATAGTGCCCAACTTTCTAATAGAAATGACACTTTTCTTTAGTCTTATCCTTCTTATGGATTTCGGCAGAAGACTCATTAATTTTCAGTGACATTTTGCCTTTTCCATACTTCTTGTTGGATTTCTTCTTAATTCTAGACGGGCCCACTAGATTAACTAAATGAACTCCTTGTTTCTTCAATCTTTCCTCCTCTTGTACTAACTTAGTTTGAAGCTCAGTCATAGTCTATTTATCTTTAATTGTACTATAATTAATTTGAAATGGATTAAATTGAGGAGGTAAAGAGTTGATAACGAACTGAACTAGGAAATTTTTGTTCATAGACATCCCATGTTTCTAATTCTTGTGACATGGATCATTCCGTAGAACCAAGATCTAGGTACAAATTTATAGTTTATATATATTAAATAAGAATCTGCAGATTTTAGTTTAGAGTTTAAGAAATCATACGCACGTTTGGAGGCTCCTCCAACTTGTCTCTGAACGTATTTCGCTACCGACCCAAGTGTAGGATCGAACCGATGTAGTGTTAGAGTAGATGCCCTAGAGCCAATCAATTATTGTAGAATTGACTTTTTGTAATAATGTTCATTAACCAATAATAAAAGGCATTTTATTCTATATCGCGTAAATCATTATTATTGCAATATGTATTGATATATGTCCTCAAAATGGTAGAACCGTGACGAGGGTATCAAGTGTTTCAAATCTTGATAGTGAGAACCCTATGAGCACATATGGTGGCCATTCTAAAACGTCCGTAGCCCCAGTATTATTGTGAAGTAAGGGCACAGATAATACGGTAAGACTATCATAGTGTTGAACGACCTTGTCGAAAGGCAGTGACTGATCTCACTTGTCAAGGTTGTTTGGTGACAACCTGGTGCAACACATGGGTGCTTGTTGTAGGCGGATATACCGCAGCAAGTTCACTGGACTGACCCACCAGAGGATTCCATATGGATGGTAACCCCAGTGTCTATGGAACAAATCCTCTAACGAATGGTGGTGCATGTGATCCTTAGACTTGAGATCACCGGAGCGCCTTGTGCACCGATTGGTACAGTTTGACACTAGCCTAACGCAGTTCTATTCAGAGCTGTCAGTACGGTGGTGATTGGCTATATCAAGGAGTGTATCAAGACTATGGTGGATTGACAAAGGATTCATCACTCCCGGGTACGGGAGAAGTTATCTCACGGCGCAATTCAGTATATGGCAATGACACTAAAACTGTGGCCACAGTGGGATTGAGTTGTTGCTCTATCCAGATTATAATACGGGTCATTGGTCCAGAAACTGAATATATAATATCGAGAGTAACCGAAGGTTGACACTATTTCTATGCCTTCGTCTCGTCGAGATAACGTATGATGAAAGGATCGTATTGTACGGTAACCATATCGTTGACAGGTAGCTACTTTGCTGAATCCGAATCTATCGGGTGGCCATGATGCCTTGCTAGGGGCCAATCTTGGTCTGTGTATTAGTGAGACGATTAATTGGTGTTAATCGTGATACTATACACTACCGGTATGATGAGGAGCCTATGGGTCACACATAGAAGATAATTTAAGAGCCAAGAAGAAAGAAGGGCGTTTTCGTCTTTATGGGCGAAAGGGTATTTTGATAATTTCACAATGCAATTAAATTTGCTGAGGTCGTAGCCTTTATTTAATTTGTTAGAAAAATTAAATAAATGGAATTCCGTTTAAATATTTGTTCGCATATATTTAAATAAATTATCATTATTGTTAAATGTTAATATATATATATATTAATTGATTTTTAATTGAGATAATGATGAATTAAATTAAAATATCTAATTGGGAGTGTTTGGCAAATATGGAGGTGTTTGGGTTAGAGCCCAGGCCCATTCCATATGGGAATAGGGCAACTTAAATTGGACTATAAAAGAAAAGTGTTAATTGAAAATATGTGTGAATTCATTTTGATTATTTTTCATTGAAAAGAGAAAAACTCTCCAGCCCTAAAACACTCTCACTCTCACGCCACTTTTGCTTTTGCAAAGAACCAAAGTTCTTCTTTGGTTTGTTCTTCTTGATTTCTTAAGGCCAAGGAGGATCTAGCAAATCTCTCCTTGGTTCTTATTGGTTGTCTTCGTGTGGACATCAACAGTTCGATCCTACACTTGGATCGGTAGTAAACACGTTCAGAGACAATATTGGTGAAGCCTCCAAACGTGGGTATGAATCTAAACTTTAGATTTATTTTATTTTCTGCAGATTCTTGATATTATACATAAATTGTAAAATTTGTGCCTTGATTTTGGGCTTTAAGGAACGATCTACGGTTGTATAAAATTTTGTTTTCCGCTGAGCAACTGGTTCGTTTCCTAACATGTAGTCCACACGAAGATAACCTCAAGGAACTAGAGAGGGGTTTGCTAGATCCTCTTTAGCCTTTAAGAACCAAGAAGAAATCAAGTGTATTTGATTTTTAGCAAAAAGCAAAACTGGTGTGGAGAGTGTTCAAAGGGGCTGGAACTTTTCTTTCTTTTCAATGAATGAAATGAATGAGTGTGTTATTTTATTTCACAAAGTGTGCACTTATATAGTGCACACTATACCCTATTCCATCATGGAATGGGCTTGGGCTCCAACCCAAACACCTCCTTTAAGATATTTTAATATTAATTTATCATTATCTCAATTAAATTAAATTACTATATATTTACAATATATATATGTGTGTGTGTGTGTGTGTGTGTGTGTGTTAACATTTAACAATAATGATAGTTTATTTAAATTTATGTAAACACATATTTAAACGTAATCTCACTTTATTTAATTTTAATATCAAATTAAATAAAGGCTACTACATCAGCAAATTTAATTGCACAGTGAAATTACCAAAATACCTTTTCGCCTAAAAAGACAAAATGCCATTCTTCTTGGCTGGCTCTTAAATTATCTTCTGTGTGTGTGACCCATAGGCTTCTCATCATACCGGTAGTGTATAGTATTGCGATTAACACCAATTAATCGTCTCACTAATACACAGACCAAGATTGGCCCCTAGCAAGGCATCATGGCCACCTGATATGGTTACCGTACAATCTGATCATTTCATCATCCGTTATCTCGACGAGACCGAGGCATAGAAATAGTTTCAACCTTCGGTTACTCTCGATATTGTGTATTCAGTTACTGGACCAATGATATGTATTATAAACTGGATAGAGCAATAACTCAATCCCATTGTGGCCACAGTTTTAGTGTCATTGACATTTACTGAATTGCGCCTTGAGATAACTTATCTTGTAACCGGGAGTGATGAATCCTCTGTCTATTCACCATAGTCTTGATACACTCCTTGATGTAGCCAATCACCACCGTATTGACAGCCCTGAATAGAACTGCGTTAGGCTAGTGTCAAACTAATCTAATCGGTGCACAAGGCACTCTAGTGATCTCAAGTCTAAGGATCACATGCACCACCATTCGTTAGAGGATTTGTTCTATAGACACTGGGGTTACCATCCATATGGAATCCTCTAGTGGGTCAGTCCAGTGAACTTGCCTACAGCAAGCACCTATGTGTTGCACTAGGTTGTCACCAAACAACCTTGACAAGTGAGGTCAGTCACTGCCTTTCGACAGGGTCGTTCAACACTATGATAGCCTTATCGTATTATCTGTGCCCTTTTTCTTCAGAATAATACTGGGGCTACAGACGTTTCTAGAATGGTCATCATATGTGCTCATAGGGTTTCTCACTATCAAGATTTGAAACACTTGATACCCTCGTCACAATTCTACCATTCTAAGGACATATATCAATACATACAATTGTGATTTATGCGATACAGTATAAAATGCTTTTTATTGATCAATGAACATTATTACAAAGAGTCAATTCTACAATAATTGATTGGCTCTAGGGCATCTACTCTAACAATCTCCCACTTGCACTATAGACAATCATTCATGTATTTAATACCAAATGATCTCAAGTGCCTTTCATGTTTCTGCTGTGAC
Source organism: Pistacia vera (assembly GCF_008641045.1). Lineage (NCBI taxonomy): Eukaryota > Viridiplantae > Streptophyta > Magnoliopsida > Sapindales > Anacardiaceae > Pistacia > Pistacia vera. Next base: position 311,063 of record NW_022196230.1, read on the forward strand.
AAAGGCTTTGTAAGTGGATTTGCGAGATTGTTGTTAGTATGCACTTTACTGATCTGTACATCTTTCCTCTCAACTATCTCTCTGATGAGAAGGAATCGTCTAAGTATGTGTCTGGACTTCTGATGAGACCGTGGTTCCCTGGCAATTGCTCCATTGTTGTCATAATAGATGTCATAGGATCAATAATCGTGGGACCCACACCAAGTTCAGTAACGAACTTCTTAATCCAGATTACCTCTTTAGCCGTATCTGACAATGCAATATACTCAGCCTCCATTGTAGAGTCCGCTATAGTGCTTTGCTTGGAGCTCTTCCAGTTCACTGCACCCCCATTGAGACAAAATACAAACACTAATTGCGATCGATAATCATCTTTGTCCATTTGGAAACTAACATCACTGTATCCTCTTACAGTGAGCTCATCTTCCCCTCCATAAACCAAGAACATATCCTTAGTCCTCTTTAGGTACTTAAGAATATTCTTGACAGCTATCCAGTGACGCTCACCTGGATCTGATTGATATCTACTACAAGTGCTCAAAGCACATGAGACATCAATCCGAATACATAGCATGGCATACATGATGGATCCAATTGCTGATGCATATGGGATCCTCTTCATCCTATCTCTCTCATCTTGTGTTCTAGGACAAATTCCTTAGAGAGACAAACACCATGTGACATCGGAAGAAATCCCTTCTTGGATTCTTCCATACTGAATCTGTTCAGTACTTTGTCAACATATGCACTCTAACTTAGGCCAAGCAACCTATGCGATCTATCACTGTAGATCTTTATTCCAAGGATGTAGGCTGCTTCCCCTATGTCCTTCATGGAGAAGCACTTGGATAGCCAAGTCTTTACCAACTGTAAGTTCGGTATATCATTTCTGATCAGAAGTATGTCATCGACATACAACACTAGGAATGCCACTGCGCTCCCAGTCACTTTCTTGTAAACATAGGGCTCATCTTCGTTCTTGATAAAATCAAAATCTTTTACGGCATCATCAAAACGAATGTTCCAGCTCCTTGAAGCTTGCTTGAGTCCATATATGGATCTCTGCAACTTGCATACCCTATCAGCTTGCCCATCAAGAACGAAACCACCGGGTTGTGTCATATACACATCCTCTTCAAGGTTTCCATTTAGGAAAGCTGTTTTGACATCCGTTCGCCAAATCTCATAGTCATGATATGCAGTAATCGTAAGCATAATCCAGATGGATTTAATCATGGCAACTGACGAAAAGGTTTCTTCATAGTCAATTCCATGAATTTGTTTGAAACCTTTGGCAACTAGTCGTACCTTATAAATATGCACCTTGCCATCCATGTCAGTCTTCTTCTTGAAGACCCATTTACACCCTATGGGTTTTACCCCTTCAAGTGGTTCCACCAAAGACCATACTTGGTTCTGGTACATAGATTCCATCTCAGATTTCATGGCTTCAAGCCATTTAATGAAATTTGGGTCTAATATAGCGTCTTCGTAGGTTCTGGATTCATCATCTTGGTAGACTGGTACGTCACCATGTTAAGTCACGAGATAACTATATCTCTTGGGCTCATGGCGTACTCTCCCAGATCTACGTAGCTCCTGTGCTACTTGAGGTGGTTCACTTTGATCCACAGCTTATGGAGTAACCTCCTCTTGATGTTCAACCACTTCATGTGGCACATCATCCCGTCCTTCGTCTAGTATATTTTGTGGTTCTAGAACTTTATCGAGTTCTACTTTTCTCCCACTAGTACTTCTTAGAAAAAATTCCTTTTCTAGGAAGACACTAGAACGAGCAACAAAAATTTTGCGCTCTTCTGGGTGATAGAAATAGTATCCTTTGGTCTCCTTTGGATACCCCATAAATATACATTTACAGGATTTTGGGCTCAGCTTGTTCGAAGTCAATTTTTTAACATAAGCTTCGCAACCCCAAATCCTTAGATAAGACAAGCTGGGCTTTTACCCACTCCATAGCTTATATGGAGTCTTATCTACAAACTTTGATGGCACACGGTTCAAAACGTGTGTCGCAATTTCTAGGGCATAACCCCAGAACGATGCAGGTAAATCACTAAAACTCATCATGGACCTAACCATATCAAGTATGGTCCTATTCCTCCTTTCAGATACTCCATTGTGTTGGGGTGTATACGGAGGGGTGAGTTGTGACACTATCCCACATTCCTTTAGGTATTCAGAAAACCCTAAGCTTAAGTATTCACCTCCTCGATCCGACTGAAGAGCTTTAATACTTTTGCTCAATATATTCTGTACTTCATTTCTGAATTCTTTGAACTTATCAAAGGCTTCAGATTTATGTCTTATAAGATAGACATAACCATATCTACTGAAATCATCAGTAAATGTGATAAAGTATGAATATCCACCTCTGGCCTCAATTGTTAGTGGACCATATATAGGGCTGGTTAGCAAACCGAGCCGCTCGCGAGCCCGCTCGACTCAGCTCGGCTCGAGTCTAGCTCGTTAATGGCTCGATTCGTCTAATTATGAGCTATCTTGACTCGGCTCGTGAGACAAAACAAGCCGAGTTCGAGCCATACAAGGATTGGCTCGTCAGGCTCGCGAGCCACGCTTGGCTCGAAATAGCAGGTTTTTTTTGAGAATTTCTGAACTATTGGGATTTCATTGAAAATAATGTAAACAAGTTTTAAAAATAACAAATGGCCCCCATTATTAAAATCCCCAAATCACGAAAAATCCGTCAGCAGTAGAACCCTTGCCATAAAATTTGAATCAAACTCCTCCCAAAGTAACGATTTCGGCCAGATCTTGTTCATCTTCGTTAGCTTTGCGGGATCTTCGTGGGATATTGTTCATCTTCGTCATCTTCGCGGGATCTTCGTGGGATATTATTCATCTTCGTCGGACCGTCGGTTGCCATTGGATCTTCGTCATCGTCGTTTGATCGTCGTTGGATCTTTGTCTGAACTTCGTCTTCTTTGTACGAGCTTTGTTAGATCTGAATCTTCTTTGTCGGATCTGAATCATCTTCATTAGATCTGAAGTTTCTTCGTTGGTTCGTCATCATCTTCATTGGATTTTCATAGGAATTTAATCAGTGAGTAAGGGGTTTCTTCGTCGGATCTTCATCATCTGCTATGGTTGTTTGTTTGTGGTTGCTTGTTTGGAGTTTGGGGTTTCTTCAATTTTTGTCAGATTTTAACTTGTTTTTTTGTGAATTGTTTGTCTATAACAGGGGGCTTTTTCTGGTGAAAGAATTTAGGAAGAGCAGACTGAAATTGCTTTATTAGTGGTTGACCGTGGTGGTGTTGCTGTGAAACCCATACAAGGTTAATGTTTGTGTACTATCTGTGAAGAGTAGTGCCGTGTATTGGGTCTGTTTGACTATTTATTTAAATTGCTTTACTAAAATTGAAATTGTTTGTGAATTGTGATTATGGTTGTGTTGGGACAAAATTTCAATTGCAAAGGAGTTTGTTAATGGTTGACTGGTTGTTATTTATAAATTTGTTTGTGGGAATGTGGTTATGGAGTTTTGCATTTGGTGGTGGGGACTGGCCGACTGGTAGTTTATAAATATGTTTGTGGCTTGTTGTAGGAATGTGGTCCTGATCTGGTGGTAGGGACTGGGGGATTTAAAAATTTGTTTCTGGCTTGTGGGAATGTGTTGGTGTGGGGTAAAGAAAGAAGAGCCAGTGCCTTAAAGATGACATTTGTGAAGGCATAGAAAATAGAATATTACACAACATGATGCTGTTGGAATAGAAGCAATTTTTTTGTTTTTTTTTTTAATATCTAACTATGTCATTAGCTTCTACTAATCAACCTTTTTCTAAATGTAAACTTTGTTTCTTTCATTTGAACTCTCTGAAATGTTCCTTATTCCAATTAATTATAGAGGGTTAATAACAGATTAACAGTGCTAACCCTCACATGGCTACCTCATTCTTTATAGCTCTAAAAAGAAAGTATACTCTTCTGTCCATGGAGAAAATCTGAGTCAAAGAATAAAAATTTAACTATCTGATAAGCATGTGCAATGAGTTGTCCCTAGTGCATTTTAGCCACAAGTTTATTTATAACAATGGGTGTTGGGCCGAAGAAAACATTAATAGAATAGCCTTGTGATAATCAACAAGCACATGGATACTTAATAATCTTTCATTTTGATTGTAGAGAAGGAATATGCAAGCCGCCCTCTCTTGATTAATGGAAATGGCAGGAAGAAATGCCAACTTTTTTGTATTATACTTGAAATGCTTGACCATATTATCTGTTACCTTGTCTTATATTTTAACCTTTTCAATACCCACCAGCTTGTCAAAGCTTTATAAAATAACATGAAGCCAATATGCATGGCAGCACATAGCCCAAGACCAAGGCCCCATACTCAAGTCTGATTCTCATCTCTCATGCATGCACACAAGTGCTGTACGGCCACATTGCTTAATCAAATTCAAACTTTATTTTGTTAAAGCCAAAAGGGATAGCAAATTTTCTGCACTGATTAGAAAAAGAAGTGAATGGATTGGACATTAAAGAAAAGAAAGCATTATCATTGGGGTAAGGAGAAAGTGAAGTATTGTTGGCCATAAACAAATATCTGCACTTAAAACCTTGTTCTACTCTTTTTCTTTTTTCAAGTAGATATCGATGTCTTAGCTCTATTGAGAAATCGAATCACACCTTACAACTTTTGTTAAGCACATACTAGTGGATGCCTAAGAGCACAATATGTTGGATTGGTGAGTGGAGGGACATTGTATTATGTACCCTTCCAATTTATTTACATAAATGAAGTTTATATATTCAAATTTAATGAATTCAAAATAGAACATGTTAAATTCTAAATATTATCATATTCATAAGTTATCATGTGAGTTGCAAATGAAAGTCAGACAAATTTCAAAATATAACATGTGAAACTTAATCAAACATGATACAAAACCAATATCTCTAATTAAAGAATAAATGAATGTTGGGATGTATTGGTGACAATTAATATTGGTGTGCAATGTATAATGTATTGGTTTGATGTGTGTGCAATGTAATAGTTTGACATTATTTCATATTGGTTTTGCATTAAATTGTTGATTTTTTTTTTCCCATTTATAAGTTTGTAAATGGAGGGCAATTCCTCAAGTACCCCTGCAATATAAGATACAATTACCGATACACCTGGCGGTAACCTTAACTTGAATGTAACCACTACTAATACGGAGCAAAGTATTAGTAGCCCGGATAATGGTGATGAAAATCAAAATCCGGTTTAGAAGCAAAAAAGAGCGAAGACTTCAGTGTTATGGTTGGAGTTCAAGGAGGTGGTACTCCCTAATGGCACCAAAAAGGCTGAGTGTATCCATTGCAAAGTCAAGTTGTGTATTAATGCCACTGGAAGCACCACCTAGTTCAATAGACATTTAAGCCGGTGTTTAAGGAGAAAAGCTTCCATGAGGCAACAACATATTAGTTTTCTGAGTGCCGGTAATGATGTTCCAACTATTATTTTGCCAGCTTTAAGTGGGAAGTTTGACTTGTTGAAAATGAGGGAATTGATTACCCATTGGGTGTTTATGCATGAGCATCCATTTACAGTTGTGGAGGAAGAGGGCTTGAATAATATGATGAAGTATGAGATTCCTGGATGGACTCTGGTTTCCCGCCATACTTGTAAAAAAGATTGTATGAAGGTATATGAAAGTGAGAAGGCCAAATTGAAGACTTTGTTGAAGACTGTAACAAAAATCAATTTGACTACAGACTTATGGAATTCAGGGAATTAAAAGATGGAGTATATGGTGTTGACCGGGCATTGGATAGATAGTACTTGGAGGCTAAATAGACATATCCTCAACTTTGTTCGTCTACCTCCTCCCTAGACTGGTATTGTGATTGCGGATGGAATTTTCAAGTGCCTAATGGGATGGCGAATTCAAAATAAGGTATATACTATTTCTGTGGATAATGCTTTAAGTAATGATGTTGCGATTAAGGTTTTGAAGGAAAATTTTGAAGTTTCGGGGAAACTCCTTTGTGGAGATAAACTGTTTCATGTGAGATGTTGTGCACACATCTTGAACCTGATTGTTCAAGATGGACTTCATCAAATTAGTCACATCATTGACGACATCTATGAGAGTGTGTTGTATATCAACAGTTCAGAAAGCAGACTCAAGGTACTTTCTGAGATTATTCAACAACTTAAATTGTCGTATCGGAAACTTATTCTTCATTGTAAAACAAGGTGGAATTCTACCTATGAAATGTTGGCAACGACAATTAAGTTCAAAAAGGTTTTTCCAAGAGTGAAAGAGAGGGATATCAATTATCATAATAATCCAAGTGACGAGGATTTGGAGAAAGTGGAGAAAGTTTGTGAAGTTTTGAAAGTATTCAGTGGTTCAATCAAACTCATTTCAGGAAGTGATTATTCGACGTCTAATTTATTCTTGAAGGAGGTGTGTGTAATGAAATGTATGTTGGATAGTAAAAGTGAATCCGAAGATGATTTTATTAGAGTAATGGTTAGGAAAATGAAACAGAAGTTTGATAAATATTGGGGGGAATGTAATGTGTTGATGTCTGTGTCTGCTGTATTGGATCCTCGGTTGAAAATGAGGGTTATTCAGTGGACATTCCCTAAGATATATTTTGAGGCAGAAGGACGGACAAATATGGTGACAGTCCTGGATGCATTGTATGAGTTATATGGGGAGTATGTTCAAGCTAACCAAGGTGTGACTATCGCCCATGCTTTTACATCATAAGGGGATGGACATGGAGCCATTGGTGAGGTGGCTGCGGTTGAGGGAGCCGAGGCTTGGAATGATTTTAGCACTTTTCTGGACGTGGTTGAAACTATTGAGCCTAGTCAGTCTGAGTTGGACTGTTATTTGGGAGAGGGATGCCATAAGTGTATGGGGGATCATGACTCATTCGATGCCTTACAGTGGTGGAAGGCAAATTCAACCAAGTTTCCTGAATTGTCTACGATGGCTCGAGAGATACTAGCCATCCTGATCACTACGGTTGCTTCAGAGTCTGCATTCAGTGTTGGGAGCAAGGTTATTGATAGTTACTGAGCTTCTTTGTCACTAGCTACGGTGGAGATGTTGTTATATGGATATGATTGGTGTCGCACTTTGAATGGAGTGAAGAAAGGGTGCAAAGTAAGTTCCATTGCTTGCATGTTTTGTTTAATTCTATATTTAAAATAACTTTATTCTAACCTATAGATTATTTTTATCTCTTTTTCATCTTAGAAAGAGGAGGATGAGGATCAATTGGAGATTCAGCTTCCTGTTCTATCAGTTGATGGGAGTCAGCAGATTGGTTGATTCACTCGTGAGTTATTGGCTGTGGCAGTAGGATTCTGCAGGTCAATATTTATTACTTTTGTGTTGAGGTTTGCATTTTCACTTTACAGTTTATATAAAATGACAATTGTACTTAATATGTTTCACATTAATTTTTTTGTAGGAGGAGTGGGGCTACAATAGACATACATCCAATTATCTTTTGCTATTATATATATTTTTTCATGGATGGGGATGTCACTTGACATATAGTTAAGCTAATTCCCCATTTTGTTTTTGTGAAAACTTTATTAAGTCAAGTGAACTAAACAAAAATTATTTAGTTCACTTAACTTAATTTGTGGTACATACAGTATGTTAAATGATAAATTGTTAATAGCAGTAGCTTTTCATTTAATATTGATTTTAAGTAAGTTTAACTGTTGGGTGATGTATAAGGACCTGAGAAAACATGCAGACAATCAGATTAAGACCTACGTGCTGCCCAGCAAATTAAAAAATAATAAATGAAAAGTGAAAAATAAATGAATCAGTTTGACAAAAATAAATCAGTTTGACAAAATAAATGAAAAGTGGAAAATTTAACAAAATGCATCAGACATTAGTAATTCTTCCTCTGCCCAGCAAATTAATGAAAAGTTAAATTATGATTTTTCAATTTTAAGCCCTTCTGAATTCGCCTGCCATATTTAAATATTTTAAACTACATTTCTCATTTTCAATATTGAACATTGATTCAGCTTCAAGCGAAATTATGATTTGCATTTATTTGAATTTCAGACATTCAGACTGCTGCCCAGCGATTTTTTGTAAAAAAAATTGAATTAAAAAAAAAAACAAAATTATTTGGAGATGGCTCGCGAGCCGGCTCGAAATATGCCAAATCCATTACTGAGTTGAGCCGAGTCGAGCCACATAATTTCTGGCTCGGCTCGGCTCGGCTCGGTCTCGGCTCGTTTAGTCTTCCTCTCTCACGAGTCGAGCTCGTTAAGCCAAAAACTCAGCTCGGCTCGGCTCGGCTCGATAACACCCTTAACCACATACATCTCTATGGATGATGCCTAACAGCTCAGTAGCCCTTTCACCTTGTCCTGTGAAAGGAGACTTGATCATCTTGCCTAATAGGCATGACTCGTATACCTCAAATGACTGAAAGTCAAAAGGGTCCAAAACTCCATCCCTTTGAAGTTTTGCAATGCGTGTCTTATTAACATGACCCAATCTACAGTGCAAAAGATATGTCTGGTTTTGATCGCTATGTTTAGCTTTCTTGGTTTCAACATTGAGAACATCTTTATTGTTTAAATCAAGGTTATATAATCCATTATATAACCTTGCAATTCCAAATAGAATACCATTCAAACTAAAGGACAACAATCCATTAGATATCTCAAAATGATACCCCATATTATCCAAAGCGGATACTAAAATAATATTTCTAGAAATAGAAGGTACGTGATAACAGTTTTGTAGTTCCAACAACAAGTCTGTAGGCAAAAATAAACAGTAAGTCCCTACAGCCAATCTAGCCACATGTGCTCCATTTCCAACTCGTAGGTCTACCTCTCCCTTGGCGAGCACTCTACTCTGCCTTAGTCCCTGCACATCAGTACAAATGCGAGTACCACATCTTGTGTCAATGACCCAAGATGTTGAGGGAGAGAAGTTAATCTCAATCATAAACATACCTAAAGTCGTAGCATCTGACTTCTTCTTGCTTGCGAGGAAAGCCTTGCAGTGTTTCCTCTAGTGGCTAGGCATGCCACAAAAGAAGCAGACTACTTTGCCCTTCCTTATGCCACTCTTAGGTACAAGAGCAGCCTGTCCTTTGGGCTTGGGCTTGGGGTTGGCCTTGGCCTTACCCTTACAGTTACCTTTTCCTTTACTGGCAATAACCAGTAAAATGGGCTTGGACTTTTTCAAGTCCTGCTCTGCAGTCCTAAGCATGTTCAAAAGTTCCGACAGGGTTTTCACCATTGTGTTCATATTGAAATTCATTATGAACGGTGCATAAGAGTCAGTCAAGGATTGCAGAATCAAATCCATTTGTAATTCTGCATCCAACTCAAATCCCAAAGTCTCAAGTCTCTTTATGTGCTCGATCATCTTAAGCACATGAGGAGCAACTTGGGCTCCCTCAGTCAGACGATTCCCAAACAGTGCTTTCGACACCTTGTACCTCTCATGTCAAGCATTTCCTTCAAAAAGCTCCTTGAGGTGTAGAATAATGGCAGCATCGTCCATATTCTCATGCTGCTTTTGCAGCACTGATGTCATTGATGCTAACATCAAGTATTGAACGCTATCAGCATCATCAATGAACTTTTATAAGTATCCTTTACTTCCTGAGTGGCATCAGGATTTGGCTCAGCCATGTATGATCTGGTATTCTTTTCCGACTTGAGTATAATCTGAAGATTACGATACCAGTCTGAGAAATTGGATCCATCCAACCTATTTTCTTTCTCGATTATCGGTCGCATGTTCATTATACTCATTTTGGTGAATCTACAATTGTAGAAAAGATGGTCATTATAAAGTTCATTATTATTTAGTATGGTCTTTTATTAAACGATGCTCCCGCTTTTACTCAAGTCAATAGCCCTCACTATTGACTCGGGAAAGCCCGTTGACTTTCCTAGTGGACTGATGGTATGTTGTCATAGGCAACCAAGATTAAAAACCTTCCTAACCTAACTACTAAACTGTAAATAGGGTAAGCAAGAGTCGATCCCACGAAAAGTGTCTAGCCGAATTTTCTATGATATGAATAAGGCTCGGGGGTTTTGAGTAAAACAAAAAACAATCTTAGCCAAAAACAAAAACAAAAACAATTCAATTCGAAATCAGTTAATATAACGAAACTTGGTCTCTGTCAACATCCACCATCGGAATCTTACAACTGATCATTGATGCAAAAGTAAATCAATTCTTACTTTGAATATTCACCGTTGGAACTGTTTTCCTATCTCTTCTTAATTGTAATTAATTAGGAAACAAGCGATCTTAATTAATCTTACCATTAAACAACCCTAGACAAGCGCTAAAGATTTAATCTAATGGCAGCCTTAAGAATTAGAGAAATCGATGAAGCTAAACAACACAAACACAAGCGGTTGTATTTAATTTAGTTGAATGTTCTTCTTAAGATTACTAATTCCTGACGCAGCAAATTTTTAACCCTAATTGCTTCACAAGTTAGAGGGATCAAACAATTACGGATTTGATATCAAACTTAGTAGTAGATTGCAACAAATAATACACTAGTAGGCCTCCTAGTAATTAAATGCATCAATCATGAAGATATGCACAGAATAACATTCAATACTCAAACATGAAAATTGAACACTAAAATAAAAATAGATTAGATCTCACAGTTGGTTGATTCCGAGGTCTCCGTTTCCGACGACCAAGTTACAAAAGTTTTAGCCTCCCATGGCCATCACGAATATTCCAAAGGAAAAGTTACAGAGACCCAAAACCAGAGAGAGGCGTGTGTCTCCTTTCAAAACCTAATCTGATCTCCTTACCAAAAATCCAGTTCAAATATTTGAATCCCACTAAATCTCCTAAAAGAAATATTCTAATATCGTAAAATAACATTAATCCTAATTTAATTCTAATTAATTGATAATAAGATAAAGTCCTAAAATAAAATAGGAAAGTGGTGATTCTGAGCTGTAACTTGCATGCCACATGTCCTCAAATCGTCCAATAATAAACTGCCCAATTGATTTGCATGACAAGGCAGAATGCTCCAGGACGTCTAGTGCAGATGCGTCAACTTCAAGCTCGATTACAACCTTGATGCAGTGCGTATATCTCCAAACTCAAAGCATGAAAGTTGTAGATATATTTCTTAGCGTTCCACAGAATTTTGAATCACCTCAATCGGAGCCCAGATGAGAGAGTTATGCCCAGATTATGAAACAATGTTGAAACTGTCCGAATTCACTTAATTAGTTCTGTTTTGCAATTAACGCCTCCATTTGCATCCTAAATCAAAATAGAATAATAATGAGTACATTTAGGCAACAAATACGTATAAAAGACTAAACATTAAGAGGGGTAAATATGATATTTTGCATTCTCATCAACTGAGATCCCATCCAGCCCATTTCAAACCTTCGTTTTGACGAACAAGGCAAAATAAGTTGATTAGGTAGGCTAACAAACTTAATCCACACTAGTTGGTAGCTCTTACTATCAACCTCAAATGTGAAGAAGCCAACAAGCCAATCACACAATCCAATGGCTCTAACCATTGTCCTCAAGTGTGATTCTCAGTATCAGTAGAGTGGACACTACATGCCACCATGTACACACAATATGTGTACTTCTCTACTATGCCTATGATGCGTTTATCAACCTTCGCTTTGACGAACAAGCAAAATCGTCATTTTAAGTCGACATATCACCATTAAGGAAAACTCCAATGCATTTTAACCTTCCACTAGTAGAAGTGTGCCCTTCGCTTTGGCAAACAAGGTTTCGACGAATAGTGGTTTGATTAAAACCATGGTGATGGAAGGCTTACGTGACTTAATATACTTTAATTGAGGGTTTGTTATTTAATGTCTCACCAGATTATTATCTTTGCTAGAATGACATTGTTTGGAATGTTATTGAACATTCAATCTTAGCATGCATTCTAAACAAAATATTAAAATGTGTCAGTACATGGCCCAACTAAAAACTGATTTCCTCGAGCCTAGAGGAATCAGTATATCACCTAAGGGTCCTATAATAAAATCTTGAGTCTTCAAGTATGATCGTCTCTTCCTTGACTCGTCTTCAAGTACATTACAAAAACATAATTCTAAATTTACAATAAAATTAATCTCAAACTAATTTTACATCAACAAATTTAGAAACCTCGTTTTACATTAGAGGGGAAGGAGATGAGAAGAGAATGTACATTGAGAAGAGGAGAAAGGCAGGACACGCAAGCCCTATTTAATAAATTTACAATCATACATACTGAAAATTTTTAAAACATTCAAGGCTCATGTACTAGGCATCATGCAATATACAAACAAGAACATGGCATTCATTCAAAAATAATCAATTTTGAATTGGGTGGGTGAATTATTAATTACCCCTTGACAATCTATAGATCTATATTTGGTCCAAAAGTTTTGAAAACTTTACAATCTGGCCCCTGCACACTCAGAAGTGTGCTCGCTGCGGCGATGGGTTATATTGCCACAGCGTGTGCTGATCAACATCGCACTCACGCTCCACGTGCGATTGCTACGACGATGGGTTATATCCCCGCGGCGAGCGCTGACTTTTGTAATCAACGTGTACGCTAACAACGCACATCGTGGTGATGGTTTATATCACTGTGGTGAGCGTACATTGATCTGTAGCAACATAACAGTTCAACTAGTAACCAAAATACCCCAAACGGATTTTGCAATCAATCTAAACTACTGATTTCAACAAAAATCCATAACTAAATATTCCAAACATGCTTTCATGGCATATTTTGTGCAGATTCTTCAAGGAAACATGTTATCAATCAAATACATGTAATCAACCATTCACAAAACTGTAAAATCTTGTACCCAAGGCTCTGATACCACTGTTAGTAAATGATATAGTTACGCAACGGAAAACAAAAATATTTACGACATGGATCGTTCCTTAGAATCAAGATCTAGGTACAAATTTATAGTTTATATATATTAAATAAGAATCTGCAGATTTTAGTTTAGAGTTTAAGAAATCATACGCACGTTTGGAGGTTCCTCCAACTTGCCTCTGAACGTATTTCACTACCGACCCAAGTGTAGGATTGAACTGATGTAGTCCACACGAAGATAACCTCAAGGAACTAAAGAGGGGTTTGCTAGATCCTCTTTAGCCCTTAAGAACCAAGAAGAAATCAAGTGTATTTGATTTTTAGCAAAAAAGCAAAACTGGTGTGGAGATTGTTCAAAGGGGCTGGAACTTTTCTTTCTTTTCAATGAATGAAATGAATGAGTGTGTTATTTTATTTCACAAAGTGTGCACTTATATAGTGCACACCATACCCTATTCATCATGGAATGGGCTTGGGCTCCAACCCAAACACCCCCTTTAAGATATTTTAATATTAACTTATCATTATCTCAATTAAATTCAATTAATATATATTTACAATATATATATATATATATATTAACATTTAACAATAATGATAATTTATTTAAATATATGCGAGCACATATTTAAACGTAATCTCACTTTATTTAATTTCAATATCAAATTAAATAAAGGCTACTACCTCAGCAAACTTAACTACACAGTGAAATTACCAAAATAACCTTTCACCTAAAAAGACGAAAACACCTTTCTTCTAAGCTGGCTCTCAAATTATCTTCTATGTGTGTGACCCATAGGCTCCTCATCATACCGGTAGTGTATAGTATCGCGATTAACACCAATTAATTGTCTCACTACACACAGACCAAGATTGGCCCCTAGCAAGGCATCATGACCACCTGATAGATTCAAATTCAGCGAAGCAGCTACCTGTCAACAATATAGTTACCGTACAATCCGATCCTTTCATCATCCGTCATCTCGACGAGACCGAGGCATAGAAATAGTGTCAACCTTTAGTTACTCTCGATATTGTGTATTCAGTTACTGGACCAATGACCTGTATTATAAACTGAATAGAGCAACAACCCAATCCCATTGTGGCTACAGTTTTAGTGTCATTGCCATTTACTGAATTGCGCCTTGAGATAACTTCTCCTATACCTGGGAGTGATGAATCCTTTGTCTATCCACCATAGTCTTGGTACACTCCTTGATGTAGCTAATCACCACCGTATTGATAGCCTAAATAGAACTGCGTTAGGCTAGTGTCAAACTACACCAATCGGTGCACAAGACACTCCGGTGATCTCAAGTCTAAGGATCACATGCACCACCATTCATTAGAGAATTTGTTCCATAGACGCTAGGGTTACCTTCCATATGGAATCCTTTAGTGGGTTAGTCAAGTGAACTTGCCTACAGCAAGCACCCATGTGTTGCACCAGGTTGTCACCAAATAACCTTGACAAGTGAGATCAGTCACTGCCTTTCGACAGGGTCGTTCAACACTATGGTAGTCTTACTGTATTATTTGTGCCCTTTACTTCAGAATAATACTAGGGCTATGGATGTTTTTAGAATGGCCACCATATGTGCTCATAGGGTTCTTACTGTCAAGATTTGAAACACTTGATACCCTCGTCACAATTCTACCATTCTAAGGACATATATCAATACATACAATGATGATTTACACGATATAGTATAAAATGCCTTTTACTGATCAATGAACATTATTACAAAGAGTTAATTCGACAATAATTGATTGGCTTTAGGGCATCTACTCTAACATATTTGACATCTTAGTCACATGCTCATACATGTTACAAGAACCATCATATTTTATGGTGGTTAGCCTACTCATTAATGCCCCAGTACAGGACTTGTTAGCAGCCTTAGATTGAGAAGTCTCTTTGGCTAATCTCATAAATTCCTTGGCAAATTCTGTGGTAGGAAATAAGGTCTTAGTTTCACTCACCATTTCATTCATAAAAATTTCAAGCTCAATCTATTCGATCTCTCCCATTCTTTATGGAAAAACCTCTCCTCATCAGTGTTGTTCTAAGTGAGATTAGTTGGATTCTCTGTCATGAGTGTAAGGTCGAGGTTTTGAACACCCAAGTAATACTCGATTGCTCACTCCACTCATTATAATTGAACCCATTATACTTAACAATAGATGAGGCATGAAGAGCAGATGCTACAAAAACAAAATTATGCTTACACATTAATGCTTTGAGTTTTATACCTAATACATAAATTTAGATTCAGATATTAAAATTTATTATTATTAAATCATAAATGTATATTGAAAATCTCCTTTGAGAGATATAACAATATACAATAATTAAACTTAATTGAAGCAATTTTCTTAATTAATAATCAAATGTACTTTCATTAGACATGTTCGTTATCTTTGGATATACTAAACACACCTAATCGTACATTAATTAATCACAGTTATGTTCATAATTATAGAATTAACTAATCTACCTTTGGGCGACCCTTAACTATCCTATAATTTATGAACTTCAAATTGCTCATGTCAAATACATCATGTCATCTCTTTAAAGCATCTAACAATCATGAGTAATTGAATTTAACTTAGTTTGATATCTATGGAATAGTCATTCTAATTTAGCCACTTTGGTAACTAACAAATTATACATAATATAGTATCAAACTTAAATAATAACTATAATGTTATCCAAGGTCAAAATTGGGTCAATTCGACCCACTGGCCGTTAATTTTGATGGTTGACAGTTAATGTTGACAGTGACTGTTAACTTTGATGGTTGATCGTTCACTTTAATGGTTGACCATTAGCTTTGATGGTTAACCGTTAACTTTGATGGTTGACTAGTTTAGTCAACGGTCTGAACCATTGATTGATCTGAATCATTGATTGGATTGGTTCACTATATCGGATCTTAACCAGGTTTGTTGACCCGATTGACCGGATTGGGTTGACCTTTTTTTTTTTTTTTTTTTTTTTTACTAACTGAGTTGGGCTTTTAAATGAATTATTCTTAATAGCAATTTCATAAATTTCTTCTTTTGACAAAGAAACAATAATATAATCATATTTCTATGCCCTAAATTGCATAAACATAAATTCTAATATTCGAAACTTAATGTATTTTTACTATTTAATAAAGAAATAATACAGACTTGAATCCATGAGTAATCTCTTTATAAAATTGTGAAAGAGAGGGACAGTATATCTCTCCCTTTATTCCCTTACTGCCAATTTTTTTCTTTTGATGGATAAAGAAAAATATACGTAATGAATTAATTTGGAATAGAGAGATGACTCCTTTTTTATAGCAGTTTTAATAACTCCAAAACTTCAGTTATTTTATTAACTGTAGTAACCTCTCCATCAAAGGTAAATGACCATCATGCCCTTTAGCCAATTTAATTATTTTATAAACAACCTTAATACATGTACCAACTTATGTGAAATATAAAATATTTCTAACAGGGTTGGTTTCTTTCCTTGGGTTTGGGCCGAGTTATCATCCATGTGATCCACATGCCATGTGCCAAGTGTTTTAAGACTTGGAATGTTTATTTTTTATTCAACCGAATTTGCAAGTGTGTTATGACTTGCAATTCCTTTTCCACTGAAGTTCACAAGTGTTTTAGGACTTGTAAATGGACCATCCTCCTCGATAAAGGTGGAAAAATAATCCGCCTGGCCCGGCTTGTGGTGAGTTCAGCAAATTTGTTGGTCGGGCCTAACCTGGCCCGCCAACAAGGGTGGGTCGGATTAGGCCCGCCCTTTTGGCTAGAATGGTTGGCCTAGCCCGACCCACCATACTAACTCGGTGGGTTTTTTTGCGAGCCGGGCTAGCCTGAATTTTTTTTTTCTTTTGTGTAATTTTTTTAGCTAACTTTTCAAATATCAATAATTCAATTAAATTAATTTTTTTTGTTAACATTTCATATTAATTCAATTTTAATACAATGAAATTGTAATATAAGAAAAATTAGATTTATTCATTTATCAAAAAATAAAATAAGAAATAAGAAATTACAACAATTATTGCCTCGTTAAATACCTTACCAAGAAAAACCTAATTGAGACAAAAACTTGGTAAGGAAAAAAGAGTGCAATAATTGACAGTTAATTTATAAATTACAAAGTTACAATTTACAAAATAACTAATTTGAGGGTTGACTAGGACCTCCTTCATCTGTATCATCTAAATTGCAAAATTGAAATGATTCTATTAAAGTATTGTCGACAACCTCGTATTGATCCTGATGGCGTGACCGTTTCCAATCTCGAAGACATGTGATGACTTTAATCATTTTGGTGAAAGTTTAGTCCTCATGTCATTTAAAATTCTTCCACTTGCAATAAATGTTTGTTCAGATGAGACAGTTGAGATAGGAACAGAGAAAACATTCAGGGCAAGTTTTGATAATACCGAAAAAATACATTTTCTGGTTTTCCAATATTCTAAGAGATCAAAGTTGGCTTTTTGTTGTGGATATGTTGGTAGCACGTTGGGGGTTCTCAAATATTGGTGAAGCTCATTACTCTTTAGCTGCATGGAGGACAGTACATTCGTTGTTGATGCTTCTAAAGAGGAGGTTATGCTTCGCGTTGGGGTCATCTTCGGCCTATTAAGTGCACTCCATGAGTCAAAGTCTTCATTTGTTTCTTCTGATGCTACTTCCTCGAGCATTTCGCCTCTTCGCTGGTTCCCATACTTATTTTCATATTGCAAATATACCTCTGCAAGAGACTCTTTTTTCTCTCTTAGTTGATTGACATATGCTTTGTCTCGTATATTTTTACTTAACGTGTCTAAACCATTTTCTAAACGTGCTAATTCAATTCTAGGATCAAATATGACAGTTAAACAATAAAGAAAAGAATGGGTTTCCAATATTTTTTAAATTTTAATTCCATTGCCTCTATTGGTTCCGCTAAAATTCCATTGTTTCTATTTTTTTTTAAATAAATCTAAAATTTTTATATTTGTATGTATTACCAATAGACTAGTAGGATAATACACACTAGAAAGTTGTAAAGTAGATTGATAAAAAAATTTAAGAAAATAATGAAATTTTTGAGCTATATGCCAATCACTGTCTACCAAATAATGAGGACCCCTATTATTTGTTACAAAATAGCTAATTAAATTTGCATAAGGTAAGCATGAATTAAGCATTACATAAGTACTATTCCATCTAACAGGCATGTCTAATGCAAAAGTTCTAGGAGACATATTTGATTTTATATAAGCATCTTGAACTTCAGCATTTCTTCTATTACTACTAGTAATCCAAGCTAAAGAATCCTTAATTATGTCAACATTATTTCTAATTTTTTTCATACCACTTTTTATAATTAAATTAATAATGTGACATGCACAACGTTGGTGAAAAAACTTCAAATTGTCATAAAAAGGAAAATTTATTTGAAAAAAATCTATAGCTTTACTATTAGCACTTGCATCATCTAAAGTTAAACTTATCACTTAGTGAACAATAACATAATCTTCTAAAACTTTAGCAATTTTATTATAAATTTGTTGACCACTATGATCCATATCCATTAATCTAAATCCCAATAATGATTTATTTAATATACATTCGTTATTAAAATAATGATTAGTCATACAAATATAATATTGTTTAGCTCTACCACTACAAATATCGGCGATTAGAGCTACACTAACATGACAACTATATATTTTATTTTTTAATTCTAATTTCATTTTCCCAAACAATTTTATTAAATCATTTCTAGTTGCAGTTTTAGAATAACTTTTAAATCCTAGAAAAAATGAATTTTTAATAAATCTTTCAAAATATTTATCTTCAGCCATACTAATACGTTGATCAGTTGTAGTAATATATAAAACTAATTATTCCCCATATACATTAGAATTGTAACGCCAAATAGTACCCATATTAATTATTTGAGTTTGATTGGTTTCTCTATTTCCATGTTGATTCATATGTTTACTAGCATGCCTTTTTAAAGTACTAGTACCATTACCTGCATCAACTCTATAAATATTTCCACAATACTTGCATCTTGCTTTCTTCACTTGAACTCCATTTTTTGTCTTGTAACAGTTATCAAAATGCATCCAAACGTCTGATGTGTGCCTGTCGTTGGTTTTGACTGTAGTTGATGAACCTGTTTCTACTTGAGATGAAGTTGGACGAGGATGACGATTACGAAGACGACTTCTAGAACCATCGAGAGTTGTAGCAGCATGGGGAGGGGGGGGGGGGGGGGGGGGCTGATATTATGAGGTGTATTATATTCTAAGAATGGGAAAGCGAGACTATTTGAATCTACTGCATTTAAGTTAGTAAATTCAAAGGGACTAGGATAATTTTCTTTATCATCAAAATTGATGGGATGGAAATATCTATCCATTCTAGTTAACAAAAAAAAAAAAAAATTGGATATAGAAGAAATAAAAAATTAAAGAAGGAGAATTGGAATTTGGAAATATGAATTGAAAATTGTAAAAACTAATAAAAATTGAAATGAGGGCAAATTGACAATAAAGAATTCACAGATTTCAATAGAGAAAATGAGATAATTTGGGATGTGAGGAAATATGAGAGTTTAGACCCTATTTATAGAAAAAAAAGGGAAAAGAAAATGACCAAAAAGACTCCTCCAACGACTATATTTGAAGGGTAAAATGAGTTTTTGCCAAAAAAAAAATATTAATTTAATTTTTCAAAATTTTTTTTTTTTGGTGCAACCCACGGGTCAAAATCCCAACCCGATGGGTTGGATAGTTTCTTTTTTTTAAATATAAGCCGACAGGTTGGCCTATGAAGGCCCAGCCTGCCCGGCAGGGTATACGTGGGTCGGGTTGAATATGGGTTGATGCGGGTCGAGTTAAGGTTGACCCACCTAACCCGACCCATTTTTTCGACCTCTACTCCTCGGGTTGAAGAGGATTTGCCCTCAAATCCTGATCGTCCTCCAAGTATGGGCTAAGATCACCCATATTAGAGGTTGTCGATACTCCATATTCACTAGGTAATTCTACCTTGTAAGTATTATTATTCTCCTTTTCAATGATCTCAAATGGACCATTTGCCCTAGGAGCCAATTTACTCTTCCTTTAGCCCGTAAACCTTTCCTTTCTCAAATGGATCCACATCAAATCACCCGGCTGAAGGAGTTTAGGTTTTCAATGCTTGTTTGCCTTGTTTTTAATCTTCTCATTGGCTCTCACAATCTGAAGTCTCACAACTTCATGGAGTTTCTTCATTTGCTTTACTTTCCCATTGGCATTCACACTTGGCTTGAAATCAAGGGGCAATGAAGTAAGACCAAATGGAGTGAGAGGGTTTACATCGTATAATACCTCAAATGGTGTGTGACCCATGGTGGAACTTGGACTCCTATTGTATGTGAATTTGGCATGTGCTAATTGCAAGTCCCAATCCTTCAAGTGCTTACTCACCAAACTCCTCAAGATATTGCCCAACACCTTATTGATTGCTTCAATTTGACTATCGGTTTGTGGGTGATGGGATGTACTAAACAATAACTTAGTTCCCAATTTACTCTATAAACTCCTCCAAAAATGACTTAAGAACTTCGTATCTCGATTCGACACAATTCTCTTTGGAATGCCATGTAGTCTCACAATCTCCATGAAAAACAAATAATGCGAGATGCATCATGTGTGGTATGACATGGTATGAAATGAGCCATTTTGGAAAAATGATCAACCACTACCATGATAGAATCTTTACGTTGCTATGTCCTTGGCAAAGCAATCACAAAATCTATGCTAAGATCTTCTCAAAGGTGTTCGGCTATAGGTAAAGGCATGTATGGACCTGTCTTGAATTGGCTCTTTGATCTTGACACAAGCCACATCTTTTAATGAGGGCCTGAATATCAATCAACATCTTAGGCCAATAAAAGTAATCCTTTATGATTTCTAGGGTCTTAGTAACCCCAAAATGACATGCCAATCCGCCACCATGTGCTTCCCTTATGATTAACTCCCTAAAACTCGATTTTGGCACACACAACTTATTACCCTTAAACAAATAACCATCATGCATGACATACTCCTCAAAACCAGATTTTTCACATTCAATCATACACATTTTCATCTCATCATTCGCATCATAACACAATTTCATCAATCCAAAACCAAGTACCTGTGAATCAAGTAAGGATAGCAAGACATACCTCCTTGAAAGTGCATTGGCTACCACATTGTGCTTGCTTGTAGTTCGAAACAAAGGAGAAGGATTTAAGGAATTCAACCCATTCGGCATGTCTAGGATTGAGCTTGTGTTAGCCATTGACGAACTTCAATGCTTGATGATCGGAATGGAGTACAAACTGCCCTGGACGTAGATAATGGCTTTAATGATCTAAGGCTCTCATTGTAGCATAAAACTCCTTATCATAAGTGTTGTACTTCTTCCTTGACTCATTAAGCTTCTTATTAAAGTATGCAATAGGTTGTTTTGATTGAGTAAGGACTGCTCCAATACTAACACCACTCGCATCACACTTAACTTCGAAAACTTGATTAAAATCCGACAATGCAAGGATGGGGGTTTCACACAACTTTCCCTTAATAAATTCAAATGCCTCACTTGTTGCCTTAGTCCAATTAAATGTTCCCTTCTTCATACACTCAGTTAAGGGAGCCATAATGGTGCTAAAATTAAGAACAAACCATCGGTAGAAAGAAGTCATTCCATGGAAACTCCAAACTTCCGTTATGGAACCAGGTTGTGGCCAACTCCTAGTAGCCTCAACCTTAGATTGATTCACTTGAATTCTTTCACCCTAAACTACATTCCCCAAAAATACTACTTTCTTCATAAACAACTCAAACTTTTCAATAGCATAAATTTTTTATCTCCTCAACATTTCAAGAACTTGCCTAAGATGACTAATGTGGCTCTCCTGACAACTACTATAAACAAGTATATCATCAAAATACACAACCACAAATTTGCCAATGAAAGGTTTCAATACCTCATTCATGTAACAACTACTTTCTTTCTACCATATTCATAATATAGATTAATAAAAAGACAGCATATTTATCAAAACAGTTGGGTCCAAAAATTTTTTTTTTCTTTACTTAATAATTACATTCTTTACAAAGTACATCATCATTTGTACAAAGGACTCTAAAAAACGAAAACAGTGGACAGTGCAGCCAAGTCTCCCCGCTTGCCGACGTCCCTCCGACCAGGTCCTCACCTATGTCCTGTACAACAAGGAAAACACGGAGTGAGCACAAAGATGCCCAGTAAGTAAAATCTCCTACTCTATAATCCCCGTGCATTATTCATCAATCCTCTTTGTATTCTTATCAATTTTCTAATTCAAAAATCTCATTTTTCTTTCTTTTCTTTTCTTTCTATTCTTTTCTTTTTCTCAATCTCATTCCGCTTTCTCATGGCGGAGACCGCTCTCTCTCTCATAGCGGTTTACATGCATTCCGCTCTCTCATGGCGGAGACCGTTCTTTCTCATAGCAGTTCACATGCATTCCGCTCTCTCATGGCAGAGACCGTTCTTTCTCATAACGGTTCACATGCATTCTGCTCTCTCATGGCGGAGATCGCTCTTTCTCATAGCGATTTACATGCATTCCGCTCTCTCATGGCGGAGACCGTTCTTTCTCATAACGGTTCACATGCATTCCGCTCTCTCATGGCTGAGACC
This sequence comes from Pistacia vera, assembly GCF_008641045.1. Lineage (NCBI taxonomy): Eukaryota > Viridiplantae > Streptophyta > Magnoliopsida > Sapindales > Anacardiaceae > Pistacia > Pistacia vera. The sequence goes on from NW_022196230.1 coordinate 333,662, forward strand.
GTTCTTTCTCATAACGGTTTACATGAGGGTAACTCTACACTCACGAGTTCTATAACAACTTATTTTCTTTTCTTTTCTGTAGCACTTAATAATCATTTTATCCTCTAATGCTAGTTCTTTCTTTCTCTTTACTCTAAGAGAATTGGTTCTTTTCTTTATCTCTATTCATAGAGTGTTTCTTTCTCATTTCTCATATTTCTCTCTCATGTGATTACTCAATTAAACATATGCATATGGATGGCTCATGCCTAAAATCTTTCTTATATGCATTCATGACATGCAAATATGCTATGTTGCATAAAGTAAGGTTCTCTACTTCTACTCATGCTTCTTTTAGACATTTCATCAAACAAAATGTGTGCATACATAAACTCTATTCTAACTTTAATTATACTTCTTTCTTAATCATCCAAAATAGGAGTTCAACTCCTTTAAAACATCATACAACCTGCAAGGAAAAATACACTTCAAATAATCCTCTCAAATCCTTCTAATTCTATCCACACTTCTTCCCAACTTTAACAACACAATCCACCCTTCTCATGGTGGAAATTCTTTCTTATAACAACCTTGAATTCATCAACTCATTTTAAACATAGAAATTCAAGCATCAAGCATATATCTAAAAATCTCTACACATCATTCAATCAAGTAAATCACAACTTAGGTGAATTTACTTACCTTGGACACAAGTAGAATCCACTAAACCTCTCTACTCTTGATGGCTTGACACTTTCTCTTAACCTTCAATACAAAACTTAATAAGGATCCCACTCTTTCAACAAATAAAAATTTGCTTCTAGAGTAAGGATTCTCACCTTTTAGTGCTTAGGATCAACTTGTAACAAATTCTAGTCAAAAGCTCTTCAAAGATCCTTGGAAACTTGAATGAAAAATTGAGAGAAATAAGGGATGAAAGAGGCGGTGGTGAGAAAACAAATGAAAGGGTTTCTAAAGCTAACCCTTAATATCACATATTTTCTCCACTCTTTCCCAAAATACCCTTACTCTTTCTTTGAAATTCCATCTAAGACCTTTCATTCTTTGCAAACACAACCCCAATCAAACTATTCTCCATGCAATTTCCTTATATTTCACTCCCCACTTTTCCTGCTAAAAAGGGGTAGAATGGTCATTGAGTCTCAAAAGGAAGAATTCTCAAAAACTCAAGGGGAACATTCAGCCGGGTCTTCGCCATGGCGAAGCTATTTTCATCGCCCTGGCGAAGGCTTACAGAAGCTACACGAGTTGTAGCACCTCCTCATCGCCGCGGCGAAGATTCTTCTTCGCCTCGGCGAAGACTGTAACCCTAATATTTCGCCAAGTCTTACAAATTTTCAGGGAAATCACTCAACCAAACCAAGACACCTTTTCATCCAAGGATAAACCAAACAATATTAACAACATACAGACTCAAATGAGGATAAATCAATAAACATTCAAGCCATTCATCAAATCTTAGCTACGTACCTCAAATGGGGTGTTACAATTCATTAATCTCATGAAGGTGCTTGGTGCCTTTGATAGGACGAAAGGCATCATCATCCGCTCATACAAGTCTCCCTTGGTTTTGAAAGTCGTCTTTCATTCTAATCTGGTGGTATCCACTTCTCAAATCAATCTTGGAAAAAATGGTTGCACCATGGAGCTCATCTAACATGTCATCCAACCATAGCATAGGGTACCTATACTTAATGGTTATGAACCGTATGTGACAAAATGAGAGTGAAATGTTGGAAACACAACCACAAAGTACACAAAGCTATCCAAGAACAATCGGCCAAGGCTTCAACTTCCTTGCACAATCTCAGCCAAATCCACAAATGCATCTATTCAACTCAACACAACATGCAACAAAGAATAATGCTAAAGTAATCCAAGGTATAAAGGTTACACCACCAACCAAGGATATACACCACCAATCCCTTAGCAAAGATTGGATAAAGGAAGGCAAAAACTCTCAAAGAGTAATTTTTCATTCATCAAATCTGAAATTACAATGGAAAATTTGGCCCTTTTACATGGCCTTAGAAAGTTGCCATAAATCACAAAAGATCTAAGCCATCCATGTGGCACAAAAAAAATCAAATCAATCCTAACCATACAAGTGTCAACTAAGGGAAATTTGAAGTTCAAAATATTTCAAATTACATGAGAGAATGTAAACAAAAATAACATAAAATATATTTAAGTCAAATCTTAGGAGAAATCAAAGAATCATGTGACTTTCCTCTTTGGGTAAGGGNGAGATGTTGGAAACACAACCACAAAGTACACAAAGCTATCCAAGAACAATCGACCAAGGCTTCAACTTCCTTGCACAATCTCTGCCAAATCCTCAAATGTAACTATTCAACTCAACACAACATGCAACAAAGAATAATGCTAAAGTAATCCAAGGTATAAAAGTTACACCACCAACCAAGGATATCCACCACCAATCCCTTAGCAAAGATTGGATAAAGGAAGGTAAATACTCTCAAAGAGTAATTTTTCATTCATCAAATTTGAAATTACAATGGAAAATTTGGCCCTTTTACATGGCCTTAGAAAGTTGCCATAAATCACAAAAGATCTAAGCCATCCATGTGGCACAAAACAAATCAAATCAATCCCAACCATACAAGTGTCAACTAAGGGAAATTTGAAGTTCAAAATATTTCAAATTACATGAGAGAATGTAAACAAAAATAACATAAAATATATTTAAGTCAAATCTTAGGAGAAATCAAAGAATCATGTGACTTTCCTCTTTGGGTAAGGGACAATGAGCCACCCAAATCTTCTAACCTTGTCTATGCCAAACTGGAAAGAGTGTGGCAACCTATGTTTTCTTAACCCCATGCATTTAATGCTACCACATGGCCATTTGACTTACCCTTGAGCTTCTCTTTGGCGCCCAAATCACTCTTGGGGGAATTAACCCATGTGATGAGATTAACCCCAAATAAAGTAGTAGAATTCACAAATTGGGCCAAATTGGGCTTGGACCAATAAATCCAACTTGATTCATTTTGCATTCTTGGGTCGAAACATCACTAAGGGCTTTACCCTTTTGGGCTGAAACTTCACATGTGTTTTTGGAAACCATGATGACTTGATTTGCATCATCCTCCCTAAGTTGGATAGGGCTTGCCCTCAAATCCACAAGTTGACGATCTTCCAAGTATGGAGACAAGTCTCAAACGTTGAATGTAGCTGACACTCCACCAAACTCACTTGGGAGATTGATCTTGTATGCATTGTCCCCAATCCTTTTAAGGACTTCAAAAAGACCATTGGCTCTAGGTGCAAGCTAGCTCTTTCTCTTGGCTGGGAATCTGTCTTTCCTCAAATGAACCCAAGCTAAGTCACCTAGTTGAAGTGGGCTGGTTTTTTTATTCTTGTTGGCCCTCTTTTTGTATGCTTCATTGGATTTCTCTATTTGCACTCTAGTAGATTCATGAAGGTTTTTCATTGCTTTAGCCTTCACTTTTGCATCCAAACTCACTTGGGCATCAATAGGTAAATGAATTAAGTCAATGGGAGTGATAGGATTCATACTGTAAACAACCTTAAATGGAGTGTGGCCAATTGTTGTACTTGGAGATCGGTTGTATGCAAATTCAGCATGTGCAAGCTTGATGTCCCAATCCCTCATGTTCTTGTTCACCATTGTTCTAACAAGAGTCCCCAAGGTCCAGTTTGTAACTTCAGTTTGGCTATTGGTTTAGGGGTGGTGCGATGTACTAAACAAAAATTTGGTTCCAAACTTACTCCACAAAGTTCTCCAAAAGTGACTAAGGAATTTGGTGTCTCGGTCTAAAACAATGCTTCTAGGAACCCCATGCAACCTCACTATTTCTTTGAAGAATAGATTAGCCATGCTTGAGGCATCCTCGGTCTTATGACAAAGGACAAAATGAGCCATCTTAGAGAATCTATCAACTACCACCATAATTGAATCTCTACCCCGTTGAGTCCTAGGTAAGGCTACCACAAAATCCATACTCAAATCTTCCCATGGTTGATAAGGGACAGGTAAGGGAGTGTATAGGCCAAGTTTGAAATTGCTTTTGGCCCTTTGACATGTACCACGCCTAGCAATAATGGCTTGGACATTCTTCACCATATTCGGCCAATAAAAGCGCTCCTTAACAATTTCTAAGGTCTTATGAACTCCAAAATGACCAGCAAGGCCTTCCCCATGTGTTTCCCTCACAATCAATTCCCTATAGCTACCCTTGGGTACACAAACCCGATTGCCCTTAAATAGAAACCTCTCTTGAATTGTATAATCCTCCAAACTACCTTTCTCACATTTGGTCATAATTATCTTCATATCATCATCAATTGCATAATATTCTTTCATCAATTGGAACCCAAGTATTCTAGCATCTAAAGTGGCTAGTAAGACATACCTCTGTGACAAAGCATCTGCCACCACATTGTGAACTCCTTGTTTGTAATTGGAAGCAAAGGAGAAATATTGCAAGAACTCCACCCATTCGGCATGTTTAGAGCTCAATTTTAGTTGTCCATTGATGAACTTCAAGGCTTGTTGGTCCAAATAAAAGACAAATTGTTTGGACCTTAGGTAATGACTCCAATGATTTAAGGCTCTCACAATAGCATATAACTCTTTGTTATAGGTGTTGTAACTCCTCCTTGATTCATTCAACTTTTCACTAAAATAGGCTATGGGGCATTTAGATTGGGTAAGGACATCCCATATTCCAACCCTACTAGCATCACACTCAACCTCAAAGACTTGGTTAAAACTGGGTAAGGCAAGGATGGGTGCTTCATAAAGTTTCTTCTTGATCAACTCAAAGGCTTCACTTGCTGTGATTCCACCCAAATTGACCCTTCTTCATGCACTCGGTAATGGGTGCCATGATGGTACTGAAATTTGGCACAAGTCGCCTATAAAAGAAGGCCAATTCGTGGAAACTTCGAACTTCAGTTGAGGCTGGCTAGCTTTTAATTGCTTCCACCTTAGATTCATCCACCATTATTCCTTTCTTGGATACATAGCCTAGAAATACAACTTGGGTAAAAAAGAACTCACTTCTCTAGCTTTGCATACAACTTCTTTTCCCTCAAATCTTGGAAAACTTGCCCCAAATGCTCTAAATGGGCTCTCTCACACTTACTATAAATCAAAATATCATCAAAGTACACCACAAAAAATCTCCCAATAAATGGATTTAAAACCTCATTTATTAACCTCATGAAAGTGCTAGGTGCATCGGATAGCCCAAATGGCATGACCATTCACTTGTATAAACCTCCGTTGGTTTTAAATGTCATCTTCCATTCATCACCCTCCCTCATCCTAAATTGGTGATACCCACTTCTAAGATCAATCTTCGAAAAGACATTAGACCTATGCAACTCATCCAACATATCATTAAGCCTAAGGATTAGGAATCTATATTTGATGGTTATATTGTTTATGGCTCGGCTATCCATATACATCCTATAGGAACCATCCTTTTTGGGTACTAGTAATGTCGACACCGAACACGGACTTATACTCTCCCTTACATACCCACGGCTAATCAATTCATCAACTTGTTTTTGCAACTCCTTAGACTCTTCTAGGTTACACATATAGGCTGGCCTATTGGGTAATTGTGCACCAGGAGTGAGGTCAATATGGTGCTCTATCCTTCTCAAAGGTGGGAGGCTTAGGCGTAAATCACTAGGGAAGACATCTTGGAACTCTTCTAACAAGGTTTGGACCCACTGGGTGAGGTTTGGACCCACTCTCCCTCTGGTTACTCTCGTTCACAAGCAATGCAAGGATAGGTTTGCATTTGTTCAATGATCTCTCAACCTTTTGACCACTCAAAAACAAGTTATATTTTCTATCCTTGGTCCTAGGTGTGGGTTTATGAACTTGGGATAGTTTTAAGGGTGTTAGGGTAATGGTTTTCTCCTTCATCTTAAAGGAATATGTGTTTCTCCTACCATCATGCATTACCCCTTTATCAAATTGCCAAGGCCGCCCCAATAACAAGTGGCACACATCCATGGGAATCACATCACACATAATCTCATCAACATATTTGGAACTAATAGAGTAAGGAACAATGACCTGTTTTGTGACTTGAAGAGTACTCCCATTGCTCAACCATTGAAATTTGTAGGGTTGGGCGTGTGCCAAGGTGGGTAGACTTAGTTTCTCCACAAGTGTTGATGATGCTACGTTCATACAACTTTCACTATCCACTATTACTGTGCAAACCTTTCTATTGATGGTACATCAAGTGTGGAAACGGTTCTCCCATTGCCCTTTATTAGGCTTGGCTTGTGTGTGTAATACTTTCCTCATAACTAATATATATTTGAATTTGAGTGCAAGTTACCAAACTTCTTTCAGAATGTTAGGATGTATAGGTTTGCATTTCACCTTGTAAGTGATAAAAAAGGTTCTTATCTCTTTTTGTTCATTGCATTATAATATGATATTGTTTCTTGTGTTTTATGATTATATAACCTGGTGTGATGGAATTTTTTGCTTTAGCCTCAATCAATCTGTAAGAGTTGTGAGAGACAAGTAGTGGTTATGGGGTCTTCTAAGGTTGGAAATTGGAGACTGTTCAGTTGTAAACAAAGCCCAAAATTATGTGTTAGGTAAGAAAGCTTTTAACAAATCAGCTTATCAATTTTTTTGTTCATGAAACTCACAGTAAAACCCTTTCCATCTTCTGGCATTGATAACTCATTAATACAAAATTTCAAAGAAACTTTGGATAACATTATTCTTTGCTAGCCTTAAGCCTAGAGTACAAAATAAGGGATGATAAGTAGCCCAAATAAGTTATCACAAGATGCTTCATGTATTGCATAAGAATGAATTGCACAATTTCCCATCCTAGGTGTATTGTAGATAGATGAAAAGCAATTTTATTGGCTCATTCATAGAATTAAGTATAATACTCTTTATCATCCACTTAATCTCAATACACTCTCTAAATAGGATTAATGATGAGCAAAGCATCATCTTTGCATCTTTTAACCTAAATTATGCATGGCAAGACTTTACAGCCCAAATGTTATGGTTGGGCCTAACCCTATGAGCTTAAACCTTTGGTTTATGTAGTTACTTAAGAATTCTATTTACCTTTCACATCAATTATTATGCATATTTTAATGCTTCTTAGGGAGTTTCTTCCTCCTATTATTTTTCCCTTAGCTAGCATTTCTAATTAGACTTAATAACCTTTTATATTCCCCATTTTCTCATAAAATAACCACTTTCCACATAGTTGGTTCGTGCTTGCTACCTTTATCTATTGCGTGCTATGACATCTATGATAATTGGATTTCATTTGCATCTATTACGGGGGTGATAGTCAAACTTAATACAAGCACGAGTGTGAATATACATGTAGACAAGTTCAAGATAGACCTTTCAGCTAATAAATTGACTCTTAATATTGAGGTATGAGTTCACACATGAATATCTTTTATGTGCCCTTTTAAAGAATTGCCTCTTATTTAAATAGTGTTAATATGTTTTTGGTGTGCATTAGCTCCTTGTTCAATTTTCTCTCACCAAGATTTTCAAAGATGGTTACAAACATTGTAACTAAACTAAAATAATTCTAAACTCAGTTTGTAGGTGCGGTGAAGTAATTGTATAATATTTTTGTGTTATTTTATTTTTTCTTTTTGGTCAAATCACGATGATTTAACAAACTGATTTGGCACACCAGAATCCATTTACCATAGCTTTGAAGAATTTTAGTGTTATTACTTGTAAGGAAGACGAAGGTAATTCTTATTTGCATATTGTAAATATGGGGCTAGTTTTAATCAGTTTATTTGAATTGTTGCACTATCTTTCCAATGGTATAATTTCCAAATTTGTAGATATCAATGTTGAAATTTACAGAGTTGGAAAACTATTAACTCCTTTGCAACTAGAAAAGGAATATCAAGACTAGCTTTCACAGATGCATGATCATTATGATGAAGAAAATAACTTTGAAGTAGATCAACCAATTTTTGTCGTTAGCCCCAAAATCATTGGGCATTTCTTCTGATGGTAGGCATTGATTGATAAGGAATTTAACTTACATAACATTATTTTCCATTTTGCATAGCTTGCTTTTTCATATACTCTGGTCAATTCTTTGGGTCTCCTTTTAATTCTTTTGTCGCTAATTTTTTTGTTTACCTGCAGCTTCTATTTGATGACGTATCATATATTATATTGTTGGAGTAGGTGCCCTAGAGCCAATCAATTATCGTGGAATTGACTCTTTGTAATAATGTTCATTAATCAATGAAAGGCATTCTATTATATATCGCGTAAATCATGATTATTGCAATATGCATTGATATATGTCCTTAGAATGGTAGAACCGTGACGAGGGTATCAAGTGTTTCAAATCTTGATAGTGAGAACCCTATAAGCAATTATGGTGGCCATTCTAGAAATGTCTGTAGCCCCAGTATTATTCTGAAGTAAGGGCACATATAATACGATAAGGCTATCATAGTGTTGAATGACCCTGTCAAAAGGCAGTGACTGATCTCACTTGTCAAGGTTGTTTGGTGACAACCTGGTGTAACACATGGGTGCTTGCTATAGGGGATTACACCGCAGCAAGTTCACTAGACTGACCCACCAGAGGATTCCATATGGATGGTAACCCCAGTGTCTATGTAACAAATCCTCTAACGAATGGTGGTGCATGTGATCCTTAGACTTGAGATCACCGGAGCGCCTTGTGCACCGATTGGTGTAGTTTGACACTAGCCTAACGCAGTTCTTTTCAGAGCTGTCAATACAGTGGTGATTGGCTGCATCAAGGAGTGTATCAAGACTATGGTGGATTGACAGAGGATTTATCACTCCCGGGTACGGGAGAAAGTTATCTCACGGCGCAATTCAGTATATGGCAATGACACTAAAACTGTGGCCACAGTGGGATTGAGTTGTTGCTCTATCCAGTTTATAATACGGGTCATTGGTCCAGAAACTGAATAAATAATATCGAGAGTAACCGAAGGTTGACACTATTTCTATGCCTTCGTCTCGTCGAGATAACGTATGATGAAAGGATCGAATTGCACGGTAACCATATCGTTGACAGGTAGCTACTTTGCTGAATCCGAATCTATCGGGTGGCCATGATGCCTTGCTAGGGGCCAATCTTGGTCTGTGTATTAGTGAGACGATTAATTGGTGTTAATCGCGATACTATACACTGCCGATATGATGAGGAGCCTATGGGTCACACACATAGAAGACAATTTAAGATCCAAGAAGAAAGAAGGACGTTTTCATCTTTTAAGGCGAAAGGGTATTTTGGTAATTTCACAGTGCAATTAAATTTGCTGAGATCGTAGCCTTTATTTAATTTGTTAGAAAAATTAAATAAGTGAAATTACGTTTAAATGTGTGTTCCCACATATTTAAATATATTATCATTATTGTTAAATGTTAATATATGTTTAAATATATATTAATTGATTTTAATTGAGATAATGATGGAAAATAAAATAAATCAAATTGGGAGTGTTTGGCAACATGGGGCGTTTGGGTTGGAGCCCAAGCCTATTCAGTATGGGATTAGGGCAAATTGATTAACTATAAAAAGAAAAGTGTGTGTTTTAATTAATTGGGGAATTGATTTCTTTCTAAAAGAAAAACACACACAGCAGCCCCCTTTTGGAATACACTCCCATGGCAAAAAATTGGTTTAGCCTAAAATCAATTCAATTGATTTTACCTTCTTCTTAATCTTGAAGCCAAAGAGGATCTAGCAAATCCCTCTTTGGTTCTTTTTGAGATTGTCTTCGTGTGGACTACACAGGTTCGATCCTACACTTGGATCGGTAGCAAAACATTCGTCGACAAATTTGGAGGAGCCTCCAACGTGCGTTTGTTTCTCTTAACTCATGTTTAATATTTTTGCAGATTCTTATTATGATAAATTGTAAAAATTATCCCCTTGATCTTGGCTCATGTAAACGATCCTGTTATATTAATTTTTTGTTTCCGCTGTGTATACGGGACCGTTTACTAACATATATATTATTCAACTATAGTTGCAAGGGTGCACCAAGTACTAAAGAGGAAGGGTTTAACATGGAAAAGAGGTCAAAGAGTTAAGGTTTTCAAGGGAGCATGTGCTGGAGTTCATAACAACAATAGAATATTTTTTAATTGAAGGTCCTCAAGGGGATGTTGTTGGTAGGCAATGGTTTTAAGACTCTTAAACTTAAAGAACATGACAATTAGTTTGCTTTTTATCATTTTGTAATAGAACAAACATATTATTGACATGTTTACATAGTCTAATCTTCTTGCAAATTTGATAAATTTCACCCTCCCTTTTGTACATTTCAAATAGGTGATGCTCAAATTATATGCTGGTTATTTTGTGCATTTGTGCCTCTAAAAGTTTTATTTTTAGTGTATAAATATAATCCTTGTACTTTTTGTTTCATAAACATGTGATGTCTAATATCTTTTCTGGTATGAAAGGCCAATCGGTCTCATGGAAAGGAAGGATGTGTCCTCGTGGAGAATACTGGGACTGTCAACTTGGATATTTTTGGCTCCTTATCATTACCTATTGGCATAATTGATTCTGGAAAGGTTTTCCATTTAGTTTCAATTTTCTCTTTATTGCTGCGTACATCTCTATTTGTTGATGTTAGATTTTGACACCAACGACCTCGTACGTGCAAAGTACTAAGAAGGTCTTAGAAATTACATGCGATTAATTAGGTGAGTTGATTAAAGGGTTACTATTTTTATAGTAGCATGCAAAAACTTAAAGTAAATGAGACGATGAGATTTTTATAATGGTTCAGATGCTTAAAGCGATTCCAACATCCATTATTTTCTTTTATATGAGTATTCCTGGTAATTATCCAAGTTACAAGTGGTCGTGAATAGTGAATTGAATTACAAATGCTTAGTATTTAGAGAGAATATTAAGCCTGTCTCTTTCCTGTGGGTTGTCTTTACTATGTGCTTTGTTGAATTCAGAGTGTCTGATCCCGATTTTATCAAGGGGAACTGCTTATTTATAATCACCGAGTTCAAGGAAATGATTACAAGTTTGCAAGTGGGTAGGTGACATGCAAGTCCTTCCTTGCGTCCCATTGGTTGATAACTTAGGAAATATCCTTAAATTAAATGGTGCTTGGATAGGTGTGTGAACCAGATTCATTCACAAACAAAACTTGAGTCGATTGGGTCGGTGACAACTATATTCTTTCTGTCTTAAGGCAAGGTGGCATGTTAGAGTAGGTGCCCTAGAGCCAATCAATTATTGTAATATTGACTTTGTAATAAATGTTTATTTATCAATAAAAGGCATATTCTTCTATATCGTGTATGTAATGATATATGTCCTTAGGATGGTAGAATCGTGATGAGGGTATCAAGTGTTTCAAATCTTGATAGTGAGAACCCTATGATCACATATGATGGCCATTCTAGAAATGTCCGTGGCCCTAATATTATTCTGACCAAGGACACAGATAATACGCTAAGGCTATCATAGTGTTGAACGACTCTGTTGAAAGGAAGTGACTGATCTCACTTGTCAAGGTTGTTTGCCGACAACTTGGTGCAACGCATGGGTGCTTGCTAGAGGCAAGTTCACTAGACAGACCCACCAGAGGATTCCATATGGATGGTAACCCCAGTGTCTATGGAATAAATCCTCTAACGGATGGTGGTGCATGTGATGCTTAGACTTGAGATCACCGAAGTGCCTTGTGCACCAATTGGTGTAGTTTGACACTAGTCCAACGTAGTTCTATTCAGAGCTATCAATACAGTAGTGATTGACTATATTGAGAAGTGTATTGAGACTATGGTGGATTGACAAAGGATTCATCACTCCTGGGTACAGAAGAAGTTATCTCACTAGGTAATTTAGTAAATGACAATGACACTAAATCTGTGGCCACAGTGGGATTGAGTTGATGCTCAATCCAATTTAATATTCTTGTCATTGGTCTAGTAACTGAATACAAATATGTTGAGGATATCTGAGGTTGACACTATTTCTGTACCTCAGTCTCGATGAGATAAAGTTGATGAAATGATTTGATTGCACGGTAACCATACCGTTGACAGGCTGCAATTTCGCGGAATTTGAATCTATCAGGTGGCCATGATGCCTTCCTAGGGGTCAATCTTGGTCTGTGTGTAGTGAGACGATTAATTAGTGTTAATCGCGATACTACACACTACCGATATGATGAGAAGTCCATGAGTCACACACTTAGAAGATAATTTAAGAATCAATTTGTGAGAAGGATATTTTCGTCTTTTAGGATGAAAGGGTATTTTGGTAATCTCACAGTGCAAGTAAATTTGCTGAGGTTGTTGCCTGTGTTTAATTTTAATATTAAAATTAAATTAGTGAGATTATATTTAAATATATCTATGTATATATTTCAATGAATTATTATTATTAATTGAATGTTAATATATTATTATATATTAATTGATTTTAATTATAATAATAATTAATTAATTAGAATACCATAAAGGGTTTGTTTGGTTGCAAGGGTGTAAAACCCCCATCCAGTCAGGTATCCTCTGAATATCCCTCAATGAGAATCCCGAGGATACATGTCTGGAGAACGAGTTGTATTTAGAAAAAGTATGTGTAAGGATAATAATAATAATATCCAAAATATGCATATAAAATATCACGCATGATCCAAACTTATAATTTAGAAACTTTAAGAATTTATTCGGAAATTACACAATCAAAACATATTTATAGGGTGGAAGCTTCCAAAGGTGTTTTCACAACCATTTATCATTTACAAGATAAAAATATCAAGATGACAATAAATTATCTCCCCTCACGTGTAGCCCCGCTGTCTCTAGCATCCTTCGCTTCCGGTCTACTTGCAAAGCAATCAACAATGAAAGGGTGAGTGCTAATCGCTCAGTAAGGAATGATCCATTTCATTCGAAATGTGCTATTTGACCTTTGTTTAAACGTATTTATTAACGCATCACTTACCTTTTACATCTAGGGCTACTTCCCTTCCCCCACCCCCATCCCCCATTCCCCCACCCCCGCNCCATCATGTCTATATGCATCTCTAACATCTTATGGCATGTAAATACATATTTTGGTGAGCTTAATACTTTTAATTCATCTATGGATTATCAATCCATTTACATTACCTCTTGCTCACATACATCATCTTAAAACATGTATTACATTGCATCTTCATGCCATTTCATAACATTAATCATGCATTGACATCATGACCATGTATATCTTTCAAAGATCATCTAACTAATGGGTAAACCTTAGTACATGGCATAATTACAATAATACATTAATAATCAATTCATAATCATAAGAATTGATCATGTTAAATCTTAAACTTTAATAACCAGTTTATACTTCAGGCCATTTTCCATCCATTTCTCAAACGAATTGGCTCTTGGCATAAACATAAAAGTTATTGGTCCGTGTCTTAAATTTCTAATGCTTCAAGAATCATCTCATTTAGATTTTTATAACTCAAGTTATGGTCGAAATACTGAAGCATGTTTAACATAACCCCTAAACTTACTAAATCCGAATTTTTCATATTAACTATGCCACATCAATTCCTATTGACAATTAACCAATAGGTTAACTTATGGATCAAATAAACCTCCCCTTAATAGTCTTTAACATCTTAAAGAAAGTGTAAAATCTCATTCCCATAATCATCCATTATTGTTATAACATTGTAAGCTAATGCAAACAACACCTCAACACTTCAAATAGCAACCATTCAACACTATGTGGCCTCCAATACTACAAGTTTTGCCACCATCAGCATCCACACTTCATTTTCTTCAATAAAACATAACAACTCAGAAAACACAAATAGCAATAACTTCATGTATAATTAATTCAAGGCAATAAGTAGAATAAATGAGTTCAACTACACTTGCCATCAACTAATTCTATTGAGATGAGATGAGATGAGATTATAGTTATTAATGAGTATTCAATGTATTGGAATATGAGAAGTGTTGAGATTTTATGGTGTTGAGTTGAGTTTGATTGGAGTTGAAGGGAGTTTGAGTAAACCCTATAGAAGTGTTTGTTTCATTGACAGGAAATTAGAGTTTATGAGAGAGTTTTCTCCCATATTGGGAAGGTTCAAGAGAAGAGAAGAGTTATTGTTAACATAGAGTTTTATATGCACATGAGTTGTATGATGAAATGCTCAAGAGAAGCATGAGTAAGAGTAGAAAGCCTTAGTTATTACTACATAGCATAATTGTATTTCGTTAGTGCATTAATGAGCATGAGTCATCCATATGTATTAATTATGAATTAGAGAAAGAGTAGAAAAAGAATAGAAAATTTTGAGTGTGAGCTTTGGTTAAGAGAAAGAGAGATTGAGCACTAGAGAATAAAAGAAAGGAAAGAGCATAGAGTAGGTTGTGCGATGGGGAACCCGTGAGTAATGGGTAGAGTATTCCCGCATGTACGCCGCATTGAGAGAGCGGCATAAGTATGAGAGAGAGAAGTGGTGTAGCCCGTGAGAGTGCACGCGGATGAGGGCTATACTCGAGAGTATCCGAGAGAGAGATTATACACTCACATGGCCAAGGGTTCCGAATCCATGCATAACTGAGTCCGATCGGCTAAGAACGAGTAGAAGTCACGGAGAGCGGGAGCGAGTCCCGGCCATGCCTCCGGTAAGATGAGGCTGTGACTTGCTAAAGAGAGTTAGTAGAAAAGAGTTATGAGAAAGAGAAAACAGAGAGAAGTATAAGAGAAAGAGTAAATGAGAATTGTAGGGAAAGAATTAGAGAGAGAGTTACAGGGTTAGATGAGTAGAGGATTTACTTATTAAGCATTGTTTAGTGCTCACCCCGTTGTTTTCTATGTTTTGTAGGATCTAGGTGAGGACACGGTCGGATGGGTGTCGGTAAGCGAAGGGAAATGGATACACTGTCCACCATGTTTTTTATCACTTTTGTACATGATACAATTTTTGTGTAAAGAATATCTATATACATATATATGTTTAATGAAAGAAAATTTTGGGCCCAACTATTTATGTTATTTTCCATGTGTTTTCATTATGTATCTTTTATGAGTACATGAGTAGAAAGCGGCTATTACACTTACGCGTTTCCCATCATGTCTATATGCATCTATATCATGTCTATATGCATCTATAATAGCTTATGGCATGTAAATACATATTTTGGTGAGCTTAATACTTTTAATTCATCTATGGATTATCAATCTATTTATATTATCTCTTACTCACATACATCTTTTAAAACATGTATTACGTTGTATCTTCATACCATTTCATATCATTAATCATGCATTAACATCATGACCATGTATATCTTTCCAAGATCATCTAACTAATGGGTAAACCTTAGTACATGGCATAATTACAATAATACATTAATAATCAATTCATAATCATAAGAATTGATCATGTTAAATCTTAAACTTTAATAACCAGTTTATACTTCAGGCCATTTTCCATCCATTTCTCAAACGAATTGGCTCTTGGCATAAACATAAAAGTTATTGGTCCGTGTCTTAAATTTCTAATGCTTCAAGAATCATCTCATTTAGATTTTTATAACTCAAGTTATGGTCGAAATACTGAAGCATGTTTAACATAACCCCTAAACTTACTAAATCCGAATTTTTCATATTAACTATGCCACATCAATTCCTATTGACAATTAACCAATAGGTCAACCTATGGATCAAATAAACCTCCCCTTAATAGTCTTTAACATCTTAAAGAAAGTGTAAAATCTCATTCCCATAATCATCCATTATTGCTATAACATTGTAAGCTAATGCAAACAACACCTCAACACTTCTAATAGCAACCATTCAACACTAGTGTCCTCCATACTACAAGTTTTGCCCCATCAGCATCCACACTTCATTTTCTTCAATAAACATACAACTCAGAAAACACAAATAGCAATAACTTCATGTATAATTAATTCAAGGCATAAGTAGAATAAATGAGTTCAACTACACTTGCCATCAACTAATTCTATGCCTTTAAGCCTTAATTTAAGGTTTCATAAAAATCTACAAACCCTAGCATAATCCCTAAAGTCATGGGAAGTTCTTCCTTACCTTTTAAAGAATTCCTCCAACAAATCCTTTGCCTTTGTCTTCTTTTACACCTTAATACTACATATATAACATTATACCTCAACATCTACTTCAATCTTCAAATCACATCAAACTAAAGTTTTTAATCCTTACCTTAACCCTTCAATTGAATCCAAGGCTTCTATCTTGTTCTCCTTGAAAAATTAAGCAAACTCCTTTAAAACTTAGAGAAAAAGCTTGTTTCATGGAAGATTTGAAGAGAAATGGAAGAAATGTTGAAGAAATGCTTTCCCCTTGGCTTGTGTTGGAAACGGTCCATATACGTGCGGAAAAACAAATCATAATAACAAGGATCGTTCCCATTGAGCCAAGATCAAAGCTATTTACAGTTTATGTTAAAATAGAAATCTGTTGAAATTAATCATGAGCTTAGAAAAACATACGCACGTTTGAAGGCTCCTCCAAATTTGTCAATGAACGTTTTTCTTTTGCTACCGACCCCAAGTGTAGGATCGAAGTTATGAAGTCCACACAAAGACATCACAAAGAACTAAGGAGGGATTTACTAGATCCCCTTACTTTAAGATCAGAAGAAAAATCAAATGAATTGTTTTGGCAAAATATTCTGTCTGTGGAGAGTAATTGGGGCTGCTGTGTTTTTCCTTTCAAAGAGAAAATCAACTAATGAAAAATCACTCCCATTTTACAAATAACATTTTTCTTTTATAGTAATTTTAGTGCCCTATTCCCATATGGAATAGGCTTGGGCTCCAACCCAAACACCCCATGTTACCAAACACTTCCAATTAGATATTTTATTTTTATTTCATCATTATCTCATTAAATCAATTAATATAATTTAATCTATATATTAACATTTAACAATATGATGATTTAATTAAATATATGCGCACACTATTTAACGTAATTTCACTTATTTAATTTTTCTAAAAATTAAATAAGGCTACGACCTCAGCAAATTTAATTACACTGTGAAATTAACAAAATACCCTTTCGCCTTAAAAAGACGAAGCACCTTTCTTTCTTCCTGAGTCTTAAATTGTCTTCTATGTGTGTGACCCATAGCTCCTCATCATACCGTAGTGTATAGTACTCGCGATTAACACCAATTAATCATCTCACTAATACACAAACCAAGATTGGCCCCTGCAAGGCATCATGGCCACCCGATAGATTCGGATTCAACAAAGTAGCTACTTGTCAACGATATGCCTACCTGTCAACGATATGGTTACCAACAATTCGTCCTTTCATCATACGTTATCTCGATGAGACGAAGGCATAGAATATGGTCAACCTTTGGTTACTCTCGATATTATGTATTCAGTTTCGGACCAATGACCTGTATTATAATCCGATAGAGTAACAACTCAATCCCACCTGGCCACAGTTTTAGTGTCATTGCCATATACTGAATTGCATCGTGAGATAACTTCTCCCATACTCAAGAAGATGAATCTCTGTCAATCCACCATAGTCTTGATACACTCCTTGATGCAACCAATCACCACCTTATTACAGCTCTGAATAGAACTGTGTTAGGTTAGTGTCAAATTACACCAATCGGTGCAAAGCGTTCCGTTGATCTCAAGTCTAAGGATAACATGTACCACCATTCGTTAGAGATTTGTTCCATAGACACTGGGTTACCATCCTATGGAATCCTCTGGTGGGTCAGTCCAGTGAACTTGCTGCAGAGTTCGTCTACAGCAAGCACACCCATGTGTTGCACCAGTTGTCACCAAACAACCTCAACAAGTGAGATCAGTCACTGCCTTTCAACAGGGTCGTTCAACACTAGGATAGCCTTACCGTATTATCTGTGCCCTTACTTCAGAATAATACTGGGACTACGGACGTTTCTAGAATGGCCACCATATGGCTCACAAGGTTCTCACTATCAAGTTTGAAACACTT
The DNA here is from genome assembly GCF_008641045.1 of Pistacia vera. Taxonomy (NCBI): domain Eukaryota; kingdom Viridiplantae; phylum Streptophyta; class Magnoliopsida; order Sapindales; family Anacardiaceae; genus Pistacia; species Pistacia vera. Next base: position 351,703 of record NW_022196230.1, read on the forward strand.
GATACCCCGTCACGGTTCTACCATTCTAAGGACATATCAAATACATATTGCATAATAATGATTTACGCGATATAGTATAAAATGCCTTTTATTGATTAATGAACACTATTACAAAGAGTCAATTCCACAGTAATTGATTGCCTCTAGGCACCTACTGCAACAACTTGAACGAATTTCATCTCATTTATGGAAATATTTCATTTTTTTTCCAAAATTTACTATTGCCCAATTATTTTAATTGTATAACTCATATCCCTTAATTCTTCATATAAAGGCATTTTGTCGTTTCACACTAGACATAATTATTACTCAATAATGCCATTAAATGCAATTAAGCCTACTCATCCTTGACTTTTTCAATGCTTATCCATAGGCAAAATGACCATTTTGCCCCTAAGCCTTCTATAGAATTGATTCATACCATTCCAAATGAATCGACTATTTTGCCCTTAGTTAGATTTATGCTTTTTAACATAAATAACATCTAAAGGACTATTTGAGTTAGGAACATACCTTTGACATCTTGGGTATTACAAAGGGTAAACTAATTGAGCCCATGGCTATTCCTAAGTGGAATAGGGTTTTAATTGTTGCACTATATAGTGAACTTAAAATTAAAACATTAAAAGAATTATTCATTCAATTAAAACTCTAGCCACCCTCCTTTCTCACTCTCAAGAAGAAACTTTTATTGTTCTTCTTTCTTGATTCTTGAAGCTCTTGATTGTTGTAGCAAAATAATCAAAGGTTCTGCGAGTTATGTGGACTTCGTGAGTGGGATCCTACTTTGGATCGATTGGCGAAAAATCACATGAACGATAGTGGTGTTCCTTTCCAAAACAGAGATATTCGAAGAAGCCTCCAAACATATGTAAGTATTCTATCCTTGAATGGATTTACTTTACATATTTTTTTTTATAAACATGTAAACGTAATATCTATACTCGGATCTAGGCAAAGAAAGGTAATTAATTTACCGATTGAACTTTTGTTTTTTCCGCTGCGTATGGTAGATCAATTACTTACATGACAGACTTTAGACGACACAAAGCCTTCCTAAACTCTGATTGGTTCTTGTTGATGTAATGTAAACCCCGTTATTATTCCAATGCCTTAAGGTATGAAATTTTACTTTTCAAATTTTGTTTTTTTGAATGGAAGGGTAAATGGTCATTTACATGTATTTAGAGATGTGGCCATTATTAAGTGTAAGGGGTGATGTCATTGAAGAGAAATGAGGGTAGAATGGTCTAAAATTGATTGATATGGTTAAATGGCGTAAACAGTACCCAAGGGTATAATGGTCTTTTCATACAAAACCATATGATTAAGTGTCCATAAAGCCACCAAGGGTAAATTAGTCATTCACCTAATGGGATTACTTAATGGATAAGTGTTTCAAAGAAGTCAAATGGCATTAATGAGTGCTTATCTTTATGTTGTGGTGGAAATGACCAAAACGCCCTTATATGAAAAATTTATGCCAAAGCCCTTATACCTAACTTTGATTGACCAATCACATTAGAGAAACAATTGAATAAATATTTCAAGGTTTAAAGAGAGAGTAGTCGGCCTTGTACACCCCAAACATATCATCTTCTTCTTCATCTCTCAAATCCCACCATAAAAGCCACTAATCCAAGCTTTTATTCTCAAATTTTCTTAGGATTTCAAGTTGATTTTCAAGGAGATCACCATCCACCCTTGAAGAACTTCAATTTCAGGGTTAAAGGTGATTTTCAAAACCCTAGTTTTTCTGATTTTTTTAGTTAAGAGAAATTCATAGTGGTTGTGTGTGTAAGGTAGAAAGGTGAAACTTTGGAGCCAAGGAGAGTACCTTTGTGCTTTGAATACTAAGGTAGAAAAAATCTCCCTTATGACTACAATTGATAACACCTAGGGTTTATGAAACTTACATTTATTTATGTTAATATGGTGTGATGCTATGTTTTGGTTATGGATTGTTTAAATGGGTGTGTTGATTGGTGTATGTTGCATGTGAGGATGATATATGCCAATTAAGAGATTTGTAGTTGGACGATGTTTTGGCACTTTTTGGTTCTGTAAAAGAGGTTTTATGGCCTTTTATACTAAGAATGATATGGCAATGATATGAATGTGCAAATGAAGGTGACATGGTTAAAATGAATAGAATTCGGATTTGGCTTTTTGAGACTTATACTGTACATGCTTCACTGAATCAGTCATAACTGAAGTTATAGAAGTCTGATTGAGTTGATTCTTGAAGTGTTAAAAAGTTGAGAAACAGACCTAAAACGTTTATGTTTTAGCCAATAAATTCGAATTAGAAGATAATGGAAAAATTGCTTGAAAGTACGAACTGTATGCATCCACCTTCTTAATGGAATTCCCATTTGTTTCTATTCTAATAAACCCCTGAATAATCTCCTACTGAAATTCCTTGTATTGTATGAGAAATTGAATGAATTAAGTTAAGAGTTTAGTAGGAGAAATGTATGATTGAGCATGAATATGTTTCCACATGTTTGCATTCATAATGGTAATGCATATAGCTATTTAGTTGTCTATGAAAATTTATGAATGTTAAAGAATGAATTCCATGAGTCTCTGGGTATAAACCAAGATCAGAGGAATGAATTCTATGGAAACCATGAGTCCTTTGAGGTGACGACCAAGAAGAAGGTAATGGTTTAAATGAATCCGATCGGATAACAAGACTAATGAAACCATCAAGTATAAAGACAAAAGAAATAACATGCCATGTACATGAATATTTCATAAGTCATATATGTTTCATGTTATATTATGTATGATTGTTAGACTTATGTTTATGAGAAAAGTCCAAAGTGTAATATTGTTTATGAACTTGTTATGTTAAAGAATAAGGTCATATTTTGTAGGTAGGTAAGGTCCTAAGTAATATACTTGTAAAATGGTATAATGAACCTTAATAGTTTATAAATGGCCATATTCCTTACTGAGCGATTAGCGCTCACCCCACGAAATGTTTTAAAATGTTTTGCAGGTAAGGATTAAGGCATGAAGCTGGGAGAGGATTCCGAGGACGCTATGGCATGAAGGGATGTTTTATATTATGACTTTTGAATGGTTTTGCTAGTTATTTCGTGTAATAATTATGTTTATATCTCATAATGCAGTAAATATGTCCATGTTATTATGGAGTATATATGTTTGTGTTAATAAAAGAAATCAAATTGCTAGTAAATTTTGTAAAAGTGTGTATGTTCTCGTAAGTACTACTATGGATTTCATAATGTATTCCAAGAAAGGAAACTATATTTTTTACTTGTACAATGAACTTAATATAGTTTAGAAATTAAAATGTTTTAAAATAAAAATAGATATATTTTTAAACTACAAGTTTATTCTTTTAATAGTATTTTAAAATAAACTTCTTTCCTAAGCGTGCGTTTTCTAGGTTCTCAATGGCCAAGGGATACTTAGGAAATACTCGGCTAGGGAGGGGTTTTACATGTAAGCTTACGTCAGCCCTGATTTTTTAGGCATAACAGAAGCTCCCTAGTTCTTCAGATTCAAGGAATTGAATCTGGAGAACTTCATGATTATGCCACGACCTAACTTGACTTCAGAAATGCTTGCTTGAGTTTAGAGCTGAGAAGTAATCTCATCATTGCGGACGACATGAAATTGGTTGCTTGTTCTAGTTTCTGAAATTCTGCTTTGACTTGCGAACGAGAGGCAGGTTGTGAATTATTACTTTAGAGTAACATAGGCGACCTGATGTGATCATTTACTGAGATCTATGAACTTGAGCTTGATCTTGCCTTGAGACATCGAGAGATGTTTTTGAACTCTAATTGTCATTCACGACCTGAAAAACTTGTAATATTCTATGGCTGAAAATTCTTAACTATCTTGTTTGGTGTTCATGTTTTACATGTTGAATAAATGTCTTTTTTGAATGACCTTTTAAGATGTTATCTATTGCATTTGATAGCTGGCCCAGTCAGTAAAGTAATCTTTATATGATAGATGTGTCACTGTGTGCAATAAGTGTCAGCTGTGAACATTAAATGCAAGTCATGCTGAAACGACATTCTCTTTTGGCGCATTAAATGTGGATTAGATACTTATGTCGGCGATTGGCGTTCTCAATGAAAGATAATGTCAGTTGGTTTCTACTAGGTGTGAAAGTTACTATTCCCAATGGATCGATGACACATGGTCGTGATCTACAGTCAAGAATGAACTCCCGCCTAAAATTCGCTTATAAAGAAGTTGTAGTGTTGCTTATTCACTATAAAACCCTATGTTTGCCCTAATTGTTTTTAGAGAACTCGGAATTTTAAGAGAGAAAATACAATTTTCTCGCTCTGAAAAACTTCTTTCTCCTTTCACCAATTCATGCGAACCCAACGCTACGTCAAAGCAACCATTTCAAGCAGCCGAAAGGTAAAGAAATTTCTTCTTTTTTCTCTTTTTACATTCCTACAAATTTTTTACAGTCATGGTGGTTATGGATGTCTGGTAGGTTTAGGAAAGAAGCACTTTTGGGTAGTGTTCGAGAAAACACTTGAAGGCTGAAAACTTAGGGTAAAGAGTCTTGGGAGACTATTTTTAGGGTTAAAAGCCTGATAGCCATGGCAAAAACCATAGAGATTTCCTCTACATCTTCTAAGTCATCATATGAGGTAGATTTTTTAAAGTTTGAGTCTCCCTCAATGTTGTACCTTTACAGACACTAGAGTTGGTGGAGATCCCTGAAATGAGAAGAGCTGGCGGTGAAAACTCGCAACCACTGGGTACCTCTGTAGGTCTCCAAAAGTTGATAAGGTCAACTACCACACTAGAAGAAATATAGAAGGCATTGGACCAATACACTATTTCAGTATATGTATTCAGAAAGAAGCAATAGACTACTCATGATCCTCCTAAGGGAATGGCTATGATCTCCAAAGCAATTTTTAAATGCGGAGTGAGAATTCCTTTCCACCCCTACATTAGGTCGATCCTTGACCACTTCCAGGTCGCACCATTCCAACTGACACCAAACACATATGATAGCAGTTGCCATTCCACTGGGTACCTCCGTAGGTCTCCAAAAGTTGATAAGGTCAACTGCCATGTTGGAGTTTGCTTGCTCCTATATTTTGAATAAGAGTAAGGATAAGGACTTGTACTACCTCTCCAAGTGACCAACGATCAAGGGAGGAATATTTGGTTATCCCAGTAACGTGGGAGCATACGAAACCAAATATTTTTTTTTCTTTAAGTACAATGGTGTTTGTAAATTTTAGGAACCGAGTAGGTTTCTCCCTTCAATTTCAGGTCTCTTACCCCGTCTTTACTTGTTCTTTTTAAAAAATATAGATTGATAAACTCTTTTCTTTTGCCGAAAACAAAACGACCAATTTGTAGCTGTTGATAGATATCAGACGCATTCAAGCTTTCGGATAGAGGTCGCGACGCAAAGCTGCTTGTAACGACAGAAAACCTCCACAAGTACAGATTCTTCCCCCATGAAGCATACTTAGATGATTCAGCTGGTAAGTTTTTCTTTAACCAAAAAACCCAAGTCTTTTGAATATTTAGACTCTATTCATTAATCATTTCTATGCACCATGCAATAGCCATGGAACCAAAGAAACCAAAGCAACATGTGGGAATCACATTTCCAAGGTTGAATCTAGGATCCCAAGCTAGAGAAACTTCAATCAATGTCCTTGTAATGGGGACCCAAACTGGTGCCAAAAGGCGACTAGCTGTGGAGCGTGTTAGGAAACGATCATCTATGGCAGCGGAAAACAAAACAATTTACATGATAGATCGTTCCTTAGAACCAAGATCAGGGCACAAAAATTATAGTTTATACATAATAATAGAATCTGCAGAAAAATCAGTTTAAAGTTTAAGAAATCATACGCATGTTTGGAGGCTCCTCCAACTTGTCTCTGAACGTATTTCGTTACCGACCCAAGTGTAGGATCGAATCGATGCAGTCCACACGAAGATAACCTCAAGGAACTAGAGAGGGATTTGCTAGATCCTCTTTAGCCTTTAAGAACCAAAAAGAAATCAAAGTGTATTTGATTTTTGGCAAAAAGCAAAACTGGTGTGAGAGAATGTTAAAGGGGCTGGAACTATTTTTTTAATATCATTGAAATGAATAATCAATTTATTTCACAAAGTGTGCACTTATATAGTGCACACTTTAACCTATTCCATCATGGAATGGGCTTGGGCTCCAACCCAAACACCCCTTGTATCCAAACATCCCTTTTAAGATATTTTAATTTTAATTTATCATTATCTCAATTAAATTCAATTAATATATATATATATAACATTTAACAATAATGATAATTTATTTAAATATATGGGAATACATATTTAAACGTAATCTCACTTATTTAATTTTAACATCAAATTAAATAAAGGCTAGACCTCAGCAAATTTAATTGCACTGTAAAATTACCAAAATACCATTTGGCCTAAAAACATGAAAACGCCCTTCTTCTAAACTGGTTCTTAAATTATCTTCTATGTGTGTGACCTGTAGGCTTCTCATCATACCGGTAGTGTGTAGTATCATGATTAATACCAATTAATCGTCTCACTACACATAGACCAAGATTGGCCCCTAGCAAGGCATCATGGCCACCCGATAGATTTGGATTCAATGAAGCAGCTACTTGTCAACGATATGGTTACCGTACAATCCGATCCTTTCATCATTCGTTATCTCGACGAGACCGTGGCATAGAAATAGTGTCAACCTTGGTTACTCTCGATATTATGTATTCGGTTATTGGACCAATAACCTGTATTATAAAGTGCATAGAGCAACAACTCAATCCCACTATGGCCACAATTTTTAATGTCATTGCCATTTACTGAATTGCGTCGTGAGATAACTTTTCCCATATCCGAGAGTGATGAATCCTCTGTCTATCCACCATAGTCTTGATACTCTCCTTAATGTAGCCAATCACCACCGTATTGACAGCTCTGAATAGAACTGCATTAGGCTAGTGTCAAACTACACAAATCAGTGCACAAGGCACTCCGGTGATCTCAAGTCTAAGGATCACATGCATCACCATTCGTTAGAGGATTGGTTCCATAGACACTGTGGTTACCATACATATGGAATCCTCTGGTGGGTCAGTCCAATGAACTTGCCTACAGCAAGCACCCATGTGTTGCACCAGGTTGTCACTAAACAACCTCGATAAATGAGATTAGTCACTGCCTTTCGACAGGGTCATTCAACACTATGATAACCTTACCGTATTATCTGTGCCTTTACTTCAGAATAATACTGGGGCTACAGACGTTTCTAGAATGGCCACCTTATGTGCTCATAGGGTTCTCACTGTCAAGATTTGAAACACTTGATATCCTTATCATGGTTCTACCATTCTAAGGACATATATCAATACATGCAATGATGATTTACGCGATATAGTATAAAATGCCTTTTATTGATCAATGAACATTATTACAAAGAGTCAATTCTACAATAATTGATTGGCTCTAGGGCATCTACTCTAACAAAGTGATGTGAAGAAGCTTCCCAGCCTACTGTGGTACATCCGATGAAGAATAAAATGATGGACACGAAGAGGAGGAAGACGATAACAGCTGAAACGTTTGAGTCTGAATCAGACGACTTCAAGGTGCTGCCTGCTTGATTGCAGCCTACCCGACTTCCTACTTTGAAGGCCCTTTTGAAAGATATGCCAGAAGCATCTCAAGGGAAGGAAGGTGATGCCACTCAAGGGAAAGAAGGAAAAGCTGGCCAAGAACAGACAAAGGAAAAGTTGGCCAAGAATAGACGAAGGAAATTCCCGACATGAGAAGTTGGGACAAGTCTATTTTAGACCCCCTTAGGTAGCTTCCCGATCACCTAAAGTCAATGATTTTTACACTGCTTGAGTGTCAACTGGAGTCTACCCTCGAAAGGTACAAAACCTCTAGACCTTCTAACCTTCTAGTCACTGCGCTCCAACTGTAGAGCCAGGTAAAGCAAATCTCTTTCCCTGATCTTTTTGAATGCTAATTGAACTACTTAGTTTTCTTAAAAAAAAAAAAAAAAAAAAAACTAACTCTTATCCATTTTACTTTTCAGTCTATGCTCACCCTGAACATCATGCACAACAAAATGAAGATCAACTCCAGAAGTAAACTCCATGAGATGAAGGAGGAGAACATCAAATTGAGGCAAGCCCTTGCGGAGTCTAACGAAGCCGTAAGTGATGCATAACTTCGGGCGAGCACACTCCTGGCAGAAAAAGACTATACTCTGTGAGCAGTAGAGTTCTAGAAGCAAGAGCTTCAAAAGAAAGACGATCAAACTAGAAAGCTTTAGATGACAGTGGCGAGGCTCACTAGAGATTTGAGCTCGTGAGAGTATAAGCTTCGAGAAAGAGAGAGAGAGCTTGAATCACGAGAAGGAGATAGAGGAATCTCGAGCTATTTTATAGGTGAACACAGAGAAGAAAATGAAAGCAATAGACACAAAGCTCGAGATGTCTCATGGGCAGATCAATTCTTTGACCGAGCAGATTCAACAACTTAATGCTGAGGTGGAAAGGAAAGCTGGGCATTGGTCACTGCAAGTTATTCATCGCTTGCAAGCAAACAGCCCAAACATGGATCTTTCTAGCCTCTCTAAAGCATATCAGGTAACTCTTGCATCGATGCAGTCAGCTGAAGAACAAGAAGACCAAGAGACTGCCCAAGAAGAGGATTAAAAAGAAAATGAGAATCCTGAAGACCAAGCTACTGATCCAGAAATCGTAGCAGTTGAAGTTAAAGATTTTGAAGTTTAAGAGAAGTGATCGACCTCCCTTCTTCCTGCTCTCGAAGAATCTCTTTTGTTTATTTTTATTTTTATTTTTGATGTAGCTTTTTAACAGTCATGTATATATTTTATAAATAGACTTTTTTCCATTTGTGATAGTACTTTTATAATTTAAGTACTTTGCGAAATGAATACAATTTTTCTGATCACATAACTTGTAAAACATTGAAAATAGCAAGATTATAAAAACTTGAGATTATGACACAAGTAATTCTTAAGAAAGAAGGAGAATAATCTTCTTGACAAAATTTATGAGTAAAGATTACAAGTAAAATAGATCATAAAAGCTATACAAGAGTTTGGATTTTATTGATAATAAGGTCGCAAATACTCAGCATTCGAAGCTCACGGTACTTCAGAATCATTAAGTCTTTTGAGATGATATGTTCCAGGTCGTATCACCTTAGCGACTCGATAGGGACCTTCCTAGTTAGGCCACAATACCCCTACACTTGGTTCTTTTGTATCGAGAAGGATTTCTTTAAGGACCAAGTTGCTAACCTGGAAGTCACTTCTCCTAACTTTAGAGTCGATGAACATCTTAGCCTGCTACTGGTAGAAGCTATGCTTAACCGAGCTTTGTTGCGGTGTTCTTCAACCAAGTCCAGACTTGTATGTATAAGTGCTTCATTTTCTGCTTCATTATAAAATTCCCTCCGAAGTGAACTAGTTCCTACTTCAACTGGGATAATTGCCTCGTAGCCATATGTTAGTGAGAATGGTGTCTCTGAAGTAGAAGTTCTTAGAGTTGTTCTATATGCTTATAGAACTTCTGGGAGATTGTTGGCTCAATTGCCTTTCGCTACACCAAGCTTGGCCTTCAAAGTGTGCTTAATGGTTTTGTTGACAGCTTCAACTTGTCTATTAGCTTGTGGTCTTGCTACTGAGGTGAATTTCTTATAAATCCCTAGCTCTTCGCAAAACTGCTTGAACTCCTCATTATTGAACTGTTTCCTATTATCTAAGATGAGTGAATGAGGAATTCCATAATAGCACACTATATTCTTGAAGACAAAGTCTTTGAGCTTTTTTGTGTGATCGCAGCTAAAGGCTCTGCCTCAACCTGTCTATTGAAATAATCCACTGCGATCACAACATATTTGATGTCACCCTTACCGGTTGGCATTGGACTGATGAGATCAATTCTCCACATAGCAAATGGCCAAGGACTGGTCATCGTTGTCTGCTAGAGAGAAAGAGCTCGCGGGATGTTCGCGAATCTCTGGCATTTGTCATACTTCTTCATAAAGTTATAGGTATCTTCATGAAGCAAGGGCTAATAATATCCCTGTCGGATAATTTTATTGGTGAGATATCGTGCAACAGTGTGATTACCACAGATCCCTTCATGTATCTCTCTCATGATATAGTCTGCATCTTCATCTGTCACAAGTCAGAGGAGATGAGTACTAAATCCTCGTTAATACAACTAATCTCCAATTAAAGTGTAACGAGCAGCTTTAGTTTGTAGGAGTCTTGCCTCAGTCTTGCTGTTAGGAAGAATCCCTTCTTTGAGATACTTAATGATGGGAGTTATCCAAGACACAAATTCAGTTGTAGACATTGTCTGGTCGAGTGAGTTAATGTTGGGAACCTTGATGTATTTGACCGAGATGTTATTCGGCACAACAAAGTCCAGCGATAAAGCTATCTTTGCCAAACGTCCGTGATAGAATTGCTATCTCTTGGGATTTGCTTGATTGTATAGTGCTTGAAGGGCATGAGTGCGGCCTTGGCTTTCTTCAAGTAATTAATCATATTCTCTTCCTTGCCTTGATATTCTCCCAATATCTGGTTGACTATTAGCTAGGAGTCACTATTGATGTCGATCATTTCTGACCCCATCTCTTTTGTTAGTCGCAAACCAACAAATACTGCTTCATACTCAGCCTCGTTATTAGTAGCTTTGAACCCAAACCTGAGGGCTCCATTGATGCGAGTACCCTCAAGACTAATGAGCAGAAGACCAGTTTCGACTTTTCTCCTGTTAGATGACCTATCAACATAAAGGCTCCATGTTGATAGTTTTCAAACAATTTCTTGGACGACTTCATTGGTTGGCTGGTCAGATTCTCGGTCTAGTTGATAAGAGAACTCTGATATGAAATTAGCCATGGCTTGCCCTTTGATTGCTACTTTTAGTCTATAATGTAGATCAAATTAACTTAATTCCATGGCCCACTTAAGCAATTTACTCTAGGCCTCTGGCTTATGAAGGATCTGTCTGAGTGGATAATTGGTTAAAACATAAATAGTGTGGGCATGGAAATAAGGTCACAGCTTCTTGGAGGCGATCAACAAGGCAAAGCCTAATCATTCCATCTCTGGATACCTTGACTTGGCATCCAGTAACCGTTTGTTGGTATAATACATTAGCCACTAAATTCTGCATTCTTCCCAAATGAGAGCTGTGCTAACCGCATATTGCGAAATAGACATATAGAGATTTCTTTGGGAAGTGGCTTGAACAGAAGATACGGCTTTCCGAGATGCTCTTTTATGCTTTGGAAGGCTTGCACACACTTTGGGGTCCATTCAAATTTCTTGTTGGCCCTAAGTATATTGGAGAATGGCAAACAGTGATCTGTTGCTCTTGATATGAAGGGACTGAGAGCCGATATTCTCCTATTCAAGCTCTAAACTTGTTTGCGATTTGCGAGACTTTTCATATCTAGAAGAGCTTAGATCTTCTCGAGGTTGACTTCAATTCCTCGATGGTTAACCATATACCCTAAGAATCTCCCCGAGGATACTCCAAATGAACACTTAAGAGGATTAAGCTTGATTTTGTATTTTCGGAGTATATTGAACATTTTTACGAGGTGGACTATATGATCTAAAGCGGCATGCAACTTGACAAGCATGTCATCGACATAGACCTCCATTGTTTTCCCGATCTGCTCGGAAAACATATGGTTAACTAGACGCTTGTAGATTGTCCCAACGTTCTTCAGACCCAAGGGCATCACTTTATAGTAGTATAGTCCTCGATTTGTGATGAATGAGGTATGCTCCTCATCAAGCATGAATATCAAAATCTAATTGTAACTCGAATAGGCATCCATGAAGCTTAATAACTCATGCCTGGAAGTGGCATCAACGAGTTGATCAATTCTTAGTAGAGGGAAACTATCCTTTGGGTAGGATTTGTTGAGATCGATGAAATCAATGCAGGTTCGCCACTTACCATTTGGGTTTTTTTCACCAAAACAGGATTGGCGACTCAATTGGGGTTATGAGCTTCTCGAATGAACCCAATTCAGAGGAGCTTGTCCACCTTAACTTTAAGAACCGCATAGCGCTCCAGGTCTATAGCTCTTCTTTTTTGGCAAAGTGGCTTGAATTCACCCTCAATATTGAGTGCATGACACATGACCTTGGGGTTGATCCTGATCATGTCGGCATGAGTCTATGCAAAAACAACAATTTTTGTCTAAGGGAACTTGCTAAATTGGTTGCGAGATATGGGCTGAGGTTACTTTTGATTCTTAGCACACTAGTTGGCTCATTCTCATCTACAGATACCTCAGACAAAGTCTCAATCGACCCACTGTGGGTATATTCCTCTTGAACATAAGGATAATTGTTGTCTTCTGTGGCTCGATCTTGCTGATCGCCATTGCTTGTTTGGGAATGCCCTTGGGCTTCCCTTTCCTTTTGCATGCCATCTAGATTGCCCTATTATAGCAATCGTAAGATTCTCGTTGTGATCCCCTGACTCCTCTACACCCCGTCAGAGTGGGAAAATTCATCTTCTGATGGTAAATTGAGGTGATAGCCTTGAAGTTTCGTAGTAGAGGTCGTCCGAGGATGCCATTGAACGCTAAAGGATAATCCACTACTGGAAATTCTGTTAGTTTAGTCACTTCGTGGGGATCTCCTATAATGCTTTCTTTCTAGCTACAATACTCGTAAAATAACAATAAAACTCAATAAATATATATAAGAAAATATACATGTAGATGAGTTTAAAATAATGGGTCCAATTTTTTTTAAACAAAACTTTACATCATGTAACAAAACTTCTCGAAATAGTCTTGATAGTGTTGCCCACTCCTCCAGCTTCTTGACACTCCTTCCGACCGCCTCTCATCTACTACCTGCAAAAACATTGAAAACAACGAGGTGAGCACTAATTGCTTAGTAAGTAAACCCACTAGGCTACTCTTTTCTCTCCGTTGTTCAACTTCTGAATTTCTTTCCTTACAACGCATTTCTTTCTTTTTCTCTGTTCTTTCTCTACTCTTTTTCTTTCTCTCTATTCTTTCTATATTCTTTCTCTCTATTCTTTCTATATTCTTGTTTCTCACTTACTAACAAGTAAGCAGAACTGTAGAAACTAATTCTGAATAATATGAATGCCATGATGCATATGCATAAATGCATAAAGAATGCAATTTCTTTTCTATTTTCTGTTTCTCTTCTTTCTTTCTATTATGTTCTTTCTTTATGTGTTCTATTCTTTCTTTCTGTTCTATTATGTTCTTTCTTTATGTGTTCTATTCTTTCTTTCTTTATGTTATGTTCTTTCTTTCTGTGTTCTACTCTTTCTTTCGTTCTATTCTTTCTTTCTTTCTGTTCTTTCTTTCTATGCCGATCGGACTAGGTTGAGGCATGGATTCAGAACCCTGGCCATGTGAGTGGGTACAATCCTCATCTACATGCACTTCTATCGGACTATACAACTCTTCTTTCTGATTTTGAGGCCGCTCACTAAAGGTGGCGTGCATGTAGGTAAATTCTGTTGGTACAGTTCTCATCCACATTCACTTTTAACGAACTGTACACTTACTTCTTTCTGATTCTGAGGCCGCTCACTAAAGGCGGCTTGTATGTGGGACTATTCTTCTCTGTCACTCACGGGTTCCCCATCGCAACAACCTTTACTTCTCTTTTCTTTTTACATTTTTTAAGTAAAATTTCAGATTTGAATTCTTCTTTAAGTATAGTTCTTTAGATAATACTTCTATCTTTAATTATTTTCTTTCTTTTTCTTTATTCTTTACTATTCTCATCCATGTGTATGTGCATGGAACTATGCTCATTCTTTGCTATTCTTTCTAAATGCAAATGTGAGAATGTGAGAATGCATTATGGCATATAAAAATATCATTAGAGAACTAGTATTTTTTTACCAACAACATTCCCATACTTGAAATTAATCATAGATTATTAGACTACAAAATATTTTGAGGTAGTCATTCTGCACAGGTCATGTTCAAGAAGGCATATCTTGAGTTATACACATTGGATTGCTACGATCTTGATCTTGCTTTAAAGCTCAGGGATAGGGCTACAACTTTTATGTTTAGGTCTCAACCCAGTTCAATCGGTAAGATGCCCAAAAATCACTCAGAAAGTCACGGCTGTGATAGGGCAACCATGGTAACATGTTTTCTCTTAGGATTTTCATCAAACAAATTGCATGCATACTCAAACTCTATTTGGATACACTTCTACTTCTTTTTCAAGCCACCAATATTTGGAGCAATACTCCATTAAATCAACACTAAACCTGGCCAGGAAAATACACTCCATAAAGTCTACTCAAATTCTTTATAAATTCAATCAAACTTCCATCAATCACCATATCGGCAAAGTCTACATTCTCATGGCTGAATTTTAATTATCATCAAGTATCAATTTCATCAAAACTTGTCAAAAACATAAGCACATACATACATGTACAAATCTCTACAAACTTATTCAAATCAAACTTAGGGTTGGATTTACTTACCTTGATCTTGGGTAGTTCCACACTAGAAACTCTCTCTTTGGGTAGATCTCCTCTCCTTCTTAAACCCTAAGCATATAACTATAAGAATTCAACACTTTAAAAATTAATCTCACATCATATTGCAAGAACTCTACCTTAGGATGCTTAGGATTGAATATCTACCAAAATCCAACAAAAAATCCTTTAAATTGCCTTGGAAATTTGATGAAGAAAATGAGAGAATTTGGAGATGGAAGTGGCATGTGAGGGAGTAGTGTAACGCCCCACTTGAGGTACGTAGTTATTGTTTCTTCTTTTGCTCTTATTTGAGTTGGTTTCTTGGTAATATTGTTTGGTTGACCTTTGATTGAGTGTTGTGTTGAATACTTGCCCTGAAATTGGTTGAAAATAGAAGAAGTTCAGTGTGCCAAGCTTCGCCGGGGCAAAGAAGAATCTTCGCCACGGCGAAGAGGTGTTGAAGCCACGGGGAAACATTCTGGACAGTTTTGCCGCAACGACAGAAGCTTCCTCGCCGCAGCGACCAGTCCCCCAAATGTTTGTTAAGTTTTGGATGTTCTCTTCCCTAAGGGCATTTGACCATTCTACCCCTAATAGCAGGAAAGTGGGGAGTAAAATGTAAGATTTTCATGGAGAATATGTTGATATGGGGTGTGTTTGTAATGAATCAAAGGATATAGATAAATTCCCAAGAAGGTAAGGGCAAAATGGGATGGTTGTGTATAAATTTCATTAAAGGAATTAAGACATTGCAACCCCTCATTCTTCTTCTCCAACGCCACTCTCCTCTCTTCTCCTTCAATTCTCTTTTCTTAGATCAAGGAGTTTTAAAGGGCTTTTGGAGTGGTTTGGGGTAGGAAATCACCTAAAGCATCCTAAGGTAAGGATTCTTGCTTTGGTTGTGAAGCTTTGTGATTTTAGTATATATTGATATTGAGGGTTTTTGTTCTTTTTTTAAGAGTAGAGAAAAGTCAAGCAAACCATGTGAAAGAAGAGTTAGTGAAATCTCTCCCATAACAAGGTAATGAAACCCCAACCCACGTTGAGATTTGGGAATTTTCTTGATTAGGGTTTGGTAGCACTTATGTATGTGTGTTGTAACGCCCCACTTGAGTACTAGTTAAGTTATGGTGTATTGTTTAAATGTTTATTGTTTTGTTTTTATTTGGGTCGATATATTGTTATATTGGTTGGTTGGCCCTTAGTTATTTTTGTTAAAGTTATTTTGCGAAAAATGTAGAGAAAATCCCTTAAACTTTCATGGGTAAAATGGTCTTTTCACTCAAATTAGTTGAACTTGTGGGAGTGAAAAGAGATAGAATTTAATAGAGAACATTAAAATGAGGGCATTATTGTATTGACTAAGGCATAATGGAATTTCAAAGAAAGAGCAAGGGCAAAATGGGAAAGTGTGGTTATAAATTAAAGTGTTAGGGTTTGAAACCTCATTTTCGTTCATTCCACCCCCCCCCCCCCCCCCCCCCCCCACACTCCTCCCTCCTTTTTCTCTCAATTTTCATTCACTTTTCCAAGGAATTTGAGGGCTTTTGAGTAGATTTTCATAGGGTTTGATTCAAGGCATCAAAAGGTAAGGAATCAAGCTCTTTATCTATGATTTATTGTGTAAGTTTGAGTTCTTATGAAGTTTATGCAAGGGTTAAGAAAGATTGGAACCAAAAGAATAGAGAGCTTAGGAGAGACTACTCAAGCACAAGGTAAGTAAATTTCACTCAAATCCAACTCAAGCTAAAATTTAAGAATCCAAGTGAGTTGAGATTTCTTCTAAATATGCATATGTTTTGATTATTGAGAAATTGAGATGAGATTGATGATAATATGCTTGTTGTTGGATATATTTGAATATGAGTATTGTGATGTTTGATGATGGGTTGAAATGGAAAGAATTGGAAAATTTTTGTGGAGTGTGTTTGCCATGTGGTATGTGATGCTACAAGAGAGTTTTCCTCTCATTGGATGTTTAGAACTAAATAGAATGATAATTGAATTAGGGTTTGTTTATGCACAATTAATGTTGATGAAATGCCTAGTGAAAACATGTTACCAAACTGCCCTGTCACAGCCGTGAATTTCTGAGTGATTTTTGGGCATCTTACGGATGGAACTGGTTTAGATCAAACATAAAAGTTGTACCCCCTGTCTCTAAGCTTTAAACGAGACATAAACCGTAGCAATCCGACTTGTATAACTCAAGTTATGCCTTCTTGAGTGTGACCTGCGCAATGACAGTTTTGATGCAATATTGCATTTGTGCATTTCAAAAGTGCATTAAGTAAGAAACTTTAAGCATGAACCATCCTTATGCATTAATTGTGCATTGAGAAGTATTTGAGAAAGAGTAAGAACTTTGTGAATGGCTACTCTAAAAGTAAGAGAATGAGAAAATCTAAGAATGGGTTGGTGCTTTGTGAACTCCAACCGGAAGTCACGAAGAGTGGTTGTTGTGCTTGTGAACTCTAACCGAAAGTCACGAAGAGTGGTTGGTGCTTTGTGAACTCCACCGGAAGTCACGAAGAGTGGGTTGGTGCTTTGTGACTCCACCGGAAGTCACGAAGAGTGGGTTGGTGCTTTGTGAACTCCACCCGGCCGCGCCTCCGTTAAGATGAGGCCGTGACATTCCAGTGAGAAAGAATAGAAAATATAAAAAGAATAGAGGAAGAGAAAGAGTAGAAGTCACGAAGAGTGGGTGGGTGCTTTGTGATCTCCACTCAGCCGTGCCTCTGGTAAGATGGCCTTGACATACAACAAAGTTAATAGAAAAGAGCTATGTGAAAGAGACAGAAAGAGAAATAAATGAAGTGAAAGAGTGTAAGGAAAGAATTACAGAGAAGAGTTACGGGGATAGACGAGTAGAGGATTTCCTTACTGAGCATTATTTTGTGCTCACCCCGTGTTTTTTCTTTGTGTTTGCAGGATCTAGGTGAGACGCGGTCGGATGGGCATCGGCAAGCGAGGACTAATACTACACTGTCCACTGTTTTTGATAACTTTTACTTATGATGCCTTACTTTGTATAAAGAATGATTAAATGTATTAAAGAAAATTGTGGGCCCATTTACTTTTGCTAATATAAATTATTTACTTATGTATTTCTATACGTATCCTAGTATGAAGCATTATTACATGTGTTATATACATGTTATTGCCATGTTATTGAGGCTAAATAGAGATTTCTAGTGCTTTGTGATTGTTTATACCTTTCAAATATAAGAATGAGTTGTGGGTTGGAAGGTATTTTTGAGATGGAATTGAGGGGTATTGTGGAACCCTTTTGGAAGTGTCTTTCTTTGGCAGGTTATCTGGCTATGTGAGGAGGTTTCTCCCCATTTTGGATGGTTAGAGAAAGATTTAGAATCATTGTTATAGTAGAGTTTTATTATCCACTTGAGTTATTTGATGAAATGCCTAATAGAGGTTTGAGTATGAGTAGTGAACCTTAATTCTTGCAACATTGCATGTTGCATTTCATAAGTGCATTAGTGGAGTGAACCTCCATAGGCACTAATTGTGCATTGAAAAGTGTCCTAAGAAAGAGTAGGAAACTTTGTGTATGCAACTACTCTAAGGGTAGAGAGAATGAAAAATGCTAGGATAGAGTGAATGAGAAGAGTAGTAGAAATGGGTTGATGCTTGTGATCATCACCCGACGGTTATGAGAATCGGTTGAGGCTTTTGTGATCACCACCCGAATAGCCATTGGAAATGGGTTGATGCTTTGTGATCATCACCCGATAAGTATTAGAAACGAGTGGATGCTTTGTGACCACCACCCGGTTAGTTTCTAGAAGGGTTGATGCTTTTGATCATCATCCGACATTTATTAGAAGTGGTTTATGCTTTGTGATCATCACCCAACGGTTATGAGAATCGGGTTGATGCTTTGTGATCACCACCTGAATAGCCATTGGAAATGGGTTGATGCTTTGTGATCATCACCCGATAAGTTATTAGAAACGAGTGGATGCTTTGTGACCACCACCCAGGCGGTTATTTTTTCGAGAAGGGATTGATGCTTTGTGATCATCATCCGACATTTATTATAAGTGGGTTGATGCTTTGTGATCATCACCTGATAGTGATTAAAGACGGGTTAATGCTTGGTGATCTTTACCCAAAAGTCATGAGAAACGGGTAGGTGCTAGGTGGTCTCCACCCGATAGTTACGAAAACCGAGTAGGTGCTTCGTGATCCCCACTCGATAGTCACTAAGACTGGGTTGGTACTGTGTGAATTCCACCCGATAGTCATGGAGAGTGAGATGGTACTGTGTGAACACCATCCGGCCATACCTCCGGTAAGATGAGGCCATGACGTTTAGTAGAAACAGAAATAGAAACAGAAATAGTATAAGGAAAGAATTAAGAGTAATACATACGGGGACAGACAGATAGAGGGTTTTACTTACTGAGCATTATTTTATGCTCACCCCGTTATTTTTCCTTTGTGGATGCAGGATCTAGGTGTTGATGCAGTCGGAGGGGCGTCGGCAAGCGAGGAGCAATAGCTACACTGTTTCGCCTGTTTTGTCTTTTAAAATGAACTTTTGTATACAATCCTCTTTGTGTATAAAAGACATATGACTTATAATGAAAAGAAAGTTTTTAGGCCCAATTTTTTATTGTTATTATGCATGCATTGTATTAGCTTACAGCAATTGTTACAAGTAGAGAATGATAGGGTTTTCAAGAATAAACCGAAGATATCTCATTTATTACTTCTACTTTCCCATTATGCCCTTGCACTTTCTATGAAATTCCATCTATGTCCTTTAGTCAATTACAATAATGCCCTCATTTTTATTAACTTCTCCATGAAATTCTATCTCTTTTCACTCCCCACTTTTTCAACTAATTATGAGTGAAAAGACCATTTTACCCCTAATGAAATTTTAAGGCATTTTCTTCACATTTTCTCAAAATAACTTTAACAAAAAAATCAACTAAGGGCATCAGGGCATTAAGTTACGTACCTCAATGTGGGCGTTACATCTCCCAAAGTGATTGGAAGAGAATTCACTCTTTGGGGAGTTAGATGGTCCCCGATAAAACCATAAAGAGGAGTGGTAATAGGCTTCAAGTCTATCTCTTCCAATTTCATCTCCTCAAAGGCTTGCTGAAATAGGATATTCATAGCACTCACATTGTCCACCAACATCCTGTAGACTTCGTACCTTCCAATTTTAACCACGACAATTAGTGCATCCTCATAAGGGTGGTGCACTCATTTCGCATATTGCTCAGAGAAGGTAATCTCCTCTTCTCTACGGAGCTTGCTAGGTCGTGGCTCTAGATTAACCACATTGAAGGGCTCATGTCAGGCTTCTCAGGCATATGTTTCTTGTGCATTCTGAGAGTTCCCGACTATATGAGGTCCCCCAAAGATGGTCTCTACCAAGTACAAACCTTTCCGACCTCTACGCTTTTCCCCGTCGTCTTCTTGATCTTTCTCCCTCATGGGAGTTGGACCATTAGCATACTCCTTGAAGTGGCCTTTCTGGATAAGGTTTTCAATTGCCTGCTTGAAAGCTCGACACTCATCAGTGTTATTCCCATCGTCCCAATGATAACAGTAATATTTCTTGCCATTCCTTTTGGAGGTGAGTTTTTTCATGGGCTCTAGCTCTCCGAGCATATTAGCTTTTACTAATTTGTCTAGAATAGCTAAAATCGATGCATGGAGTGGAGTAAAGTTATCGCGGTCGTGATCGCGACGAGGAACTGGAGCATTAGATTTTTTGGGCTCAAACCATTGTTTCTTTCCCTTTCTCTAATCGTCATTAGCCCATTTACGATCATTTCTTCTACTACTCTCTCCCTAGAATTAATTCCTTCGACTAGAAGCGTTGGTCGAAAGCTCGAGGTTGTGGCAATTCAAAGCTGCCATTGAGTTTTCTATTTTTAAATATTTCTCTATCAGGTTGTAAAAGCGAGTGAGGGAAATATCATGCTCTGATTGCAGTTTCTTCCACAGGTTGGTTTGTAGGTGAACTCCGACAATGATTAGAGTTCGAACTGAATCTTCAGGTGTATTAGCCACCTTATTCAGTTCCCTTTGGAACCTGTCACCATAGGATTGGAGAGACCCATTCTTCTCTTGCCGTATGTTGCTGAAGTAGCTTAACGACATTGAGAACTTCCAATTGTCCTAGAAGTGTCTCAAGAACAATGAGCTCATCTGCTGCCACAAGTTGATAGACCAAGGTGGAAGTGATCTGAACCAATGTTTAGAGTGGGCAGTTAGAGTTACTGCTAAGCAGCGAGACTTCGCCAAGTTTGAAACTTGGTAAAGCTCCATGAGGTCATTAAACGCATAGAGATGATCTTGATGTCAGAATTCCTATCGAATGCCCTCATATCGGGCATTCTGAATCTTGACAGGAGAGAAGCAGTCAAAACTATTGGAGAAAAGAGGGATGCCTTAGCGACCTGCACCTACTCATTTTGCTGAGCCCTAAGCTAATCCAGAGCTCGCTGTAACTCCTCTATTCAAAGAAGAGGAGCCTTTTGGGGATCACTTTCTACAATGTAGGTACACTCCCTACGATTACGGTTGATGAAAGACCACAAGTTGGAAACTTTCTTTGCCTTGGCTGGAGCCTTCAGCACCTCATGACACTTGTTGGCCTGAGCCTTGTGAAGGCGCTAAATGGCTTGAGGAGGTTTCCTAACCTCGGTGGTGGTCAAAACCGAGCTGCTGATGGTAGGTACTTCCCTCGTGGTGATGGTTAGAACCATCTTACCAGTGATAGTGGGAATCTTCCTACTGAGCACTCTTGTGAGTATGCCTTTGAGACGTGGCGTGGGTCTGCTCTTAGTGCGACATACTCCCAAGTCGTTAAGCCACAAGTGCTCGTGACCAGTATTCGCTTGAACTTTTGAGCCTTTCTGCCCATGCTCGGCCATTTGTTTTCCCTTATTTTCTGCACTATAGTGCGCGTGGTATGAGCTTTCGCTCATTTCCATGCTTTAGAGCAACCCGCATGCATCTTCGGAGGTGGCACCACGTTGTTAGAATTTGGTGGCATGATCTGGTCCAAACAATCCAACCTCTAGCTCATCATTTGGAGGGTGTTATTGAACTTCTCCAAGTAGCCCATCAAAGTTGGATTGCCTAAGAAGACGAGGGGATGTCCCCAATAGTACTTTAGGGAGGTGGAACTACTTCGGGGTGAATAGTTTCCTAACCGTGGGGAATCTCCTCATTATTGGTGCTTACACGCTAGGTTTCAGGACCACGAGCCATGAGTTGTATGGTTGACCTTTAAAGTTGAAACTGACTAATCAGTTGAGAAAACCGGATAGAGAGCTGATGTGTAACACCTACTGAAAACTAGTACTATGCATGCAATTAACAATGGAAAATTGGGCCCAAAATGTTTCTTTTNAAGCACCCCATTAATGGTATTTTAAATTTAATTAATTATTATTATAATTAAAATCAATTAATATATAAAAATATATTAACATTTAATTAATAATAATAATCCATTTAAATATATGCGCACATATATTTAAATATAATCTCACTAATTATAATTTTAATATTAAAATTAAATATAGGCAACAACCTTAACAAATTTATTTGCATTGTGAGATTACCACAATACTATTTTGTTCTAATAGAGAAAAATACCCCTTTCATAAACTAATTCTTAAATTATCTTCTAAGTGTGTGACTTGTAGGCTCTTTATCATATCAATAGTGAGTAGTATCACAATTAACACCAATTAATCGTCTCACTATACAGATACCAAGATTGGCCCCTAACAAGGCATCATGGCCACTCGATAGATTCAGATCCAGCGAAATAGCTGCCTATCAACGATATGGTTACCGTGCAATCAAATCATTTCATCATACGTTATCTCATAGAGGTTGAAATACAGAAATAGTGTCAACCACAGTTATTCTCGATATCTTTGTATTTAATACTAGACCAATGTTTGGATTAATAAATTGGATTGAGCAACAACTCAATCCCACTGTGGCCATAGATTTAGTGTTATTGCCATTTACTGAATTGCGCAGTGAGATAATTTCTTCCATACCTGAGAGTGATGAATCCTTTGTGGATCCACCATAGTCTTAATACATTCCTCGATACAGCCAATCACTACTGTATTGATAACTCTAAATAGAACTACGTTGGGCTAGTATCAAACAACACCAATCGATGCACAAGGCACTTCGATGATCTCAAGTCTATGGATCACATGCACCACCATTCGTTAGAGGATTTATTCCATAGACATTGGGGTTACCATCCATATGGAATCCTCTAGTAGGTCTGTCGCACCCATGCGTTGTTCCAGGTTGTCGGCAAACAACCTTGACAAGTGAGATCAATCATTGTCTTTCGACAGGGTCGTTCAACACTATGATAGCCTTACTGTATTATCCTTGGTTAGAATAATACTAAGGCCACAAACATTTCTAGAATGGCCGCCATATGCTATCATAGAGTTCTCACTATCAAGATTTGAAACACTTGATACCCTTGTCACGATTCTACTGTCCTAAGGACATATATCAATACAAACAATAATGATTTACATAATATAGAAAAATATGCCTTTTATTGATATATAAAAATTATTATAGAGAGTCAATTCTACAATAATTGATTGGCTTTAGGGCACCTACTCTAACATCAGTGACCTGCCTCTGCTTATTTTAGTTGAGCTCTAAGTTGATCCAGAGCTCATTATAACTTCTCTTTTTGAGGAAGCGGAGCCCTTTGAGGATCACTTTCTGTAATGTACATATGCTCCATACGATTGCGATTGATGAAAGACCGTTGGTCGGTACTTTTTCTACCTTGGCCGGAGCCTTAAGCCTTGACACTTGCTGGCCTAAGCTTTGTGAAGGCGCTGAGTGGTTGCAGGAGTTTCCTTACCTCTACGATGGTCAGAACCAACCCATTGATGGTGGGTACGTCCCTTGCTGTGATGGTCGGAACCATCATATGGGCGATAATAGGAATCTCCTTGTCGAGCACTCTTGTGGGCATGCCCTTATGACAGGAGATGGATCTGCTCTTGGTGTGACACAATGCCAAGTCATTAAGCCACGAGTTTTCTCCCTTGCTCGCGACCAGTATTCGCTTGCCCCTTTGAGCCTTTTTGCCTATGCTCAGCCACTTGCTTACCCTTGTTCTTTTGCATTGTAGTGCACGTGGTATCGGCTTTTGCTCGTTTCCATGCTTTAGAGCGACCTACAGGTGTTTTCGGAGGCAATACCACCTTGTTAGAGTTTGGTGGCATGACCTAGTCCAAACGATCCAACCTCTAGCTCGTTGTTTGGAAAGTGTTATTGAACTTCTCCAAGTAGTCGATCAAAGCAGGATCTACCTGGGAAGTCAAGGGGTTATCCCCTACAGTACTTTGGGGAGGTGGAACTATTTCGGGATGAACAGTTTCCTGACCGTTGGGAATCTCCTCGTTATTGGTGGTAGTACGCTTAGTTTCAAGACCACGAGCCATGAGTTTTGTGGTTAGCTTTTGAAGATGAAATTGACTAATCAATTGAGGATACCAGATAGAGAGCTGATGTGAATTTAGGCACTCTTGGTGATGCTTGGTTTTGATACCAACGACCTTGCACGTGCAAAGTGCTAAGAAGGTCTTAGAAGTTACACGTGATTAATTATGAGAGTTGATTAAAGGCCATTGTTTTCACAATAGCATACAAAGACTTAAAAGTAAATAAAACGATGGGAATTTTATCGTGGTTTGGATGCTTAAAGTGATTCATACATCCACTGTTTTCTTTTATATGAGTGTTCTTGGTGATTAGCCAAGTTACAAGAGGTTGTGAACAACAAACTGAATTACAAATGCTTGGTATTCAGAGAGAATATTAAGCCAATCTCTTTCTCGTGGTGTGTCTTTGCTATTTGCTTTGTTGAATTCAGAGAGTATGATCTCGATTTTGTGAGGGGGAGCTACCTATTTATCCCTGCTGAGTTCAAGGTAATGATTACAAGTCTGCAAGTGGGTAGGTGTCATGCAAATCCTTCCTTGCATCCTATTGGTTGATAACTTAGGAAATATCCTTAAATTAAATGGGGTTTGGACAGGTGTGCAAACCAAATTCATTCACAGACAAAACTTGAGTCGGCTGGGTTGATGACAACTGTATTCTTTCTGTCTTAGGGCAACGTGGCAGATTCTGGAAGGCGCAAAGCCTTCCTGAACTCTGATTGGTGCTCGCTGACATCAACTTACGTCAACCCTGATTTTTTAGACATAACATATTATATACAAGAGAGAGATCTAGAGATATGCTCTACAGAGGCTAAGTTTCCTATTTTGTCTTATATTACAAAAAGAAAGAATCAATTATATACACAAAGTTAAGGATCAATTACTCCTAGGATCCCATTTTTTCCTTAACAAAATAGGTGTTGAGATTAACCTAAAATGAACTCCTATCTTTTGGGTAAAAACAAAGTTCATTTTGTTTTCTTTTTCCTTGCCCTTATTTTCTTTCTTGTAATAATATATTCATCACTCTAGGTTCTTTCAATTTCGAGATATCTTTTCTCCTCTATAGCTCTTCTTCCTCATCTTCATTATGCTTAATTAATTTTGATTTGCTGGGTTGAAAGGGTGAAGCTCTTGATATGAGAATAAGGTTAGTCTAAAACTCATAAAAGGACTCTTAACATTCATATTCTTCATCTGTTATAAATATAAGTGCTGTATTTATTTTTCTTAATCTATTTAGAAACCCTCCTTGTAAAGTGCGAGTCTTGATTCATTGTGGACTATCATTAGCACAACAAATACCTAGTCCCATTTAGACGTTTCCATAGAGAACCAGTTGTTCTATAATGGGAATCTTGATTTGTTGTAGACAAAGATTGGCACATTGAATATTTGAACCTATTTGCAAGTGTTTTTGTTAAAAGATAATTAAAGAGAATTTATACAATTATTTATATAACTTAAAATAAATTTTTGTTAGTAAATTCTCCATTCGGAACCAACTCCGTGAGTGGATTCCAACTGAGTTATTAAAGAATTAAACTTGTCCTTATTTGATATACCAAGAGTGGTTTCCTTAACCTTAGCAACCTTTCTAACTTGAAAACTGTAAAATAATGGCAAAGTGCAAGTTTTTCTATTTCACCATATGTCTTCATATACACAATACATTGATGAAATTTAGGAGAGAAATCAGCAGAAAAATAATCTAATCTAGCTTAGAAAGAAATACAGCTAATGTTTATCAAATAAAAGATTCAACAGCTAATGTTTATCTCCAATATAGCTAATGTATATCTCCAATATCCCCCCTCAAGTTGGAGCATGAAGATTACAAATGCCTAACTTGTGTAGTAGGAGAAGAAATCGATCACGTCCGAGGGCCTTGGTGAAAATGTCTACGAGTTGAAGTTGTGTAGGAACATATCGGGTGTGAATGTCATGAGACTGCAAGCGTTCACGAACAAAATGACAATCAATTCAATGTGTTTCATCCGCTCATGAAAAACAGGGTTAGCTGCGATATGAAGGGCAACTTGATTGTCACAATGTAAGTCCATAGGTTGCGGATGAGAGATAGTGAGATCAGCAAGTAACTGTCGTAACTAGACAAGTTCACTAGTGGTAGATACCATGGAGAGATATTCAACTTTAGCAGAGGATCTAGAAACAGTTTGTTGCTTTTTATATTTCCAAGTGATAGGGGAGGAGCCAAAGAAGATAAAAGAACCAATAATTGATCTTTTAGACATTGGGCAGCTGGCCCAATCAGCATCACAATAGCCTTTAAGACAAAAATTAGAACTGGAGCTAAAGAAAATTCCTTGACTAGGGGAGGCTTTGAGATATCGAAGAACATATGTAGCTGCATCATGATGAGGTTGACAAGGTTTTTGCATGAATTGAGCCAGAATCTGAACAACATAAGCGATGTCGGGATGAGTAATCGTAAGATAAATTAGATGACCAACCAAGCGATGGTATTGTCCTAGATCCTTCAAAGGTACCCCACCGTTGGAAGATAAATGATGTTGTTGTGGAAGAGGAAAAAATGCAGGTTTACAATCGATCATGCTCATTTCTGTCAAGATATCAAGGGTATATTTTCGTTGGCAAAGAAGAATCCCTTCAAGAGAGCGTGCAACCTCTAAGCCAAGAAAGTATTTAAGATGACCAAGATCCTTCATAAAAAAAAAAAAAAAAAAAAAAATCATTGAGATAATGCTTGAATTCTTGAATATGAGAAGCATCATTCCTAGCGATAACCATATCATCCACGTAAACTAAGAGGGCAAGGAAGGATTTTCCCTTAGTCAAGGTAAACAATGAGGAATCATTCTTAGACTGTATGAAACCAAATTTCTACAATGAGGAAGAAAATTTATCAAACCATTAGCAAGAAGCTTGCTTCAAACCATATAGAGACTTATGGAGTCGACAAACACGAGTATCCCCTAGTGTTGTAAAACTAGGAGATGGAGATATGTAAACCTCTTCATGTAAATCACCATGAAGAAATGCATTGTTGACATCTAATTGGTGAAGTTCCTATTAGTGTATGCCCTAGGAACCAATCGTGTTGTCGGTTTCAAGACATTATATCTTGTAAATGTATTATGAATAAAAGAAAGTGTTTTTATTTCATATGTTGATTTTCTGCTTCATTTATATTATATTATATTATATTTAATATTGCATGTGAAATGTCCGAATGACACGGATCTTCAGAAAATCAAATCATCAAAGAATTCCTTACGCAAGTAATGTTAATTGGGCAATAACATTGCATAATAGGCATGTTGAATGTCTCCATTTAATATTATGTGATGGTATTAGTGTGAGTGATTATAAGAGGTATGTCACTAAGGCATTAACATGGATAAACGGTTAGTGAACTGTTTATCGAATACGACTGATTACGATGAATCACATGGATGTGGTCAATGATGCATCGTAGGATCGTGCTAGTATACCATTGATCCTTAGACCTGAGACATCATGGTTGGATTCAACATAAGATACATATGGTTCATATGGTGTATAAGCACGAGACTAGTCATGTCTTATGTAATAAGCCGGTTTGGTCATATGTTATTCATGTGCGAGGACAAGTGATGGTCAAGATGTGATCTGTTAACTCAAAATAGTCCAATCTCGAGTTCCTAGACGAATGTCAATAAACATTGGAAAAGGGAAATCTCTGGCCAAAGTATAATGAATGTTATATGAAAAGTAGTTTCATGTTGACGAGTTCCATCGATTAAAGATTAAGTTTAAGGTTTTGACATACCATGAACCATTCTTAATCGGGATTAAAAACGAAAGGATTTGACTACATGGTACGTACGATCAGAATAGGTTCATTGGAGTTTACACTTCATTGTGGTTTATAGGTTATGGAACATTGCTAGACGTCTACCATAATCAATGGGAGTTTCGATTATAAAGAGTTATAACGAAACATATCAAAATCTGATATTGGGCCCATGGCTAGATCACAGTGAACCAAAATGGTGACTGTAATAGCCACTACTACGCAAAAGATTATAATGAAATACATATAAAATAACATAAAGAAATTGGGCCCAAATTTTTCTTTTATTAAACATATATACATACTCTTTACAAACATATACATTTTTACACAAAATGTATAACATAAACAAAAGTCATCAAAAACATCAGGGACAGTGTAACCACTCCTCCTCGCACGCCGACATCCATGCCGCAGGAGACCTCACCTAGGTCTGCAAAACAATGGGAAAAACAAGGGGTGAGCACTAAATAATGCTCAGTAAGTTAAATCATATTACTCATACTAGCCCGTAAACTACTCTATCTTTACTTCTTTCCTTACAACTACCGTTCAAAAAACTACTTTGGATTACCCTTTCTTTTCCTCTTTCTCTTTTCTCTGTAGAAACTCTTTTCTCAAACTACTTCAAGATAAGTTGCTTGCATATCTGCCGCTGTACTTTACTCACGACGAGGGTGCCCGGTTGCAGGGACTCGCGACGGTACAGTCTGCTGTACGATGACCTCTAATTGTGCTACTCTCAGTTCCGATGTGGCTGGTTCTTACTGTAGGGTTATGTCCTGTTGAGTGAATCGCCGTGTAGGCTCCTGATGTGAGGAGTAGTTGCTCTCCTAACTCGGGGTATCGCGTCAGAGAGAGTATGAGCCACGATAAGACCGCATTTAGGCATACAGTCCTCACGGTGTTCTACTCGGCGGTTTAACTGTCTCATTGTTCTCGACTTCTAAGCTCATTTTGGCCTCGTCCTTGCCACACGTTTTCCCCGTCTTGCCCTTCTGCACACCTTATCGCCCTTTCTCTTGAGCTTCCGGATGTAATTGATGTGCTTCGTTCCATATCCCTCTCTTATCTCCTTTTATACATCACCCACCTCCCCCGCACGTGTCGGTTCCCCATGAGCATCAGAACTATACTTTACTTCCTTTTCATCCACCATTTCATCCTGTCTGCAACCTCTTAAAGAACTTATACTCAGTCAATCGCTAATACAGAAATTATGGTTTATACAATCTAGCTGTTCTTCAAGGAGGACAAGACAGAAAGGTAGTAGCATGCCTAGTCGTTCATGGCTGCTGATTAGTAGAGGCTACCTGATAGCATGCAATTACGAACGAATGTTTCCTCGAAAACAGTGCGGTTCGTGCAACATCGGTGTGCACTACTATGCGTCATTATAACAGAAGTAGCGATACTGTAGGCGGCACTGATAGACAGCTCGGATGGTGTATTTTGATCCACGAGCGTGAGGCCTTTTTGTCTACTGGTGCTGTGGAACAGATTATCGATTCATACCTATGTTTGCGTCCTATACCCAATTTTCCCCTTCTCTGTTTTTTTTGTCGGTCTCCTTATGCCATGTTTCGAACCGTAAGACACTCACAAATTACTCAGAAAGTACGGCAGTGACAGGGCAGATTTCACCTAGGCATTTCCTCAAACATCTCATGTGCATATAAACACCCTACGAAAATTACTACTAAACTTCATTTTTCTAGCCATCCAAATTGGGGGAAAAACTCCCTCAATTACTCATAACCCTTCAAGAAAAGCACCCCAAAAAGGATTACACAATATCTCTCAAACTTCATCTCAAACTCCATTCTCAATAATATCAACAACACTTCTCATATTTAATCAATCCCAACTACTAAGACTAAGCACACATCTCATTTCAATTTCAGTAGGTATACCATGTACATACATAATTAAAATAAGTCTCTACAAAGCTTAGTCATAACTCAACTTGGTTGGATTTATTACTTGTGCAAAGATGGGTTCCTTAGCACTTTTCCTTCCCTTGTTGGACTTGTCTCTTCTCTACAACTCAAAACAACCACAAGGCGCAGCAACAACACAATAAGATTTCACTATAAATACAAGAAAACTCACATCTAAGATGAATTCTTACCTTAGAAAGCTTTAGATGAAACCTTTACTCAAAATCCCTCTTAAAAACCTTAGAAATCTTGGAAAATTGGGTGGAGAAATTGAGAGATATGGGCAATGGAAGAGGCGGTGGAATGAAGATGAATGGGGCTTTCTCTACACTTTACTCTTTTTAGTTCATATATAAGCTTCATTCCCATTTTGCCCTTGTCCTTTCTTAAAAATTCCATCTATATCCTTTGATTTTACAATTACCACCCCATACAAACACAATCTCTACTAAAATTCCTTCATTTTACTCCCCACTTTTCCTACTATTAGGGGTAGAATGGTCATTGTGTCCCAAAAGGAATTCTCTAGAAAACTCAAGAACTTTGTTTTAGGCTCTTCGCCGCGGCGAAGAATTTTTCGTCGCCTCGGCGAAATTGGGCAGAACCTACCCGAATGCCACTTCTCCTCCTCGCGCGGCGGAAGTTTCTTCTTCGCCCGGCGAAGTTTGAATTTCCAACTTCACCAAAACTCAACCCATTTCAAGGCAACAATTCAACAACTCAACATACAAACTCAATTAAGTTAAAACAATAAACTTTTAGCTAATACGACAAATCTTAAATATGTACCTCAAGTGGGATATTACAGTGACACATAAACAAGCTCAAGGAGAGAGAGTAATACATATCATTAATCAGATTAATGATGTTTGGACGTAAACAATTGCATTCGAATTAATGTATGGTGAGAATGATTACCATAGATAGCTAGCACTAACCAAGGGTAATAAGGATTTATTAAATATTATTATTGAATTGGATTCAATGATGGGGTAGAGTGCATTTGTTTTATTCTAAGGGTAGAATATTAATGGAATTAAAATTTGGTCTAATTATGAATTAACCATAAAACCAAGGACTTGACATAAATGTTATTCTCAAGTTAATTTTAAATTGTTTGAGGCCTTCCCAAAACATTTAAAATTACACTTTGTGCCCATGGTATATAAATTAAGTACTATACCATTTAATGCAATTGCAACAATTGAAAACAAAAGGCACTCTCTCATTTTCTCTCTCACTCTCTGGCTCTCTCTCATTTTTGGTAGGGTTGGATTTCATTTTGAGTTTCTTCATTCTCTTTTGAAGAATCTAGACTCCAAGTTTCAACATCAAGCTTTTAATAGCAAAAGGAGTTGGTAATTTTCTATCATTTTCTTACATTAATAAGTTAATGTTTTAATTGTTTGTTTTCTACCTTATGTCCATCATCTTGATCATCATTTTCTCTCCATTTTCATGTCCAAAATGCATGAATCCCAACAGTTCCCAATTCTTAGTAGCGATGACAACCAACAAGCATCTAAAAGTGGTCAACTTTGCTATCGGCGTAAAAGTTTATGTGTAGTCTAGACTTCAATCTGTGCATACCCTTTTGCTACCAACCTGGCTTTCTACCGTTCCACAGAATCATCAGAGTTGTATTTAATTTTAAACACCCACTGAGAGCCAATTGGGTTCTTTCCTTGAGGGAGATGTTCCAAGCTCCAAGTATTAGTTTTCTCTAAGGCATAGATTTCTTGTGCCATGGCCTCATGCCATCTCGGATCCTTAACAGCCTGCAAATAAGATTTGGGCTGACTATGAACAGAAATGTTAACAAGGAAGGCTTGATGCGACAAAGCAAAATGAGAATAGGATAAATGACAAGAAATAGGATAAGGTTTACTTTAAGATACTATAATGCTTTCTTTCCAGCTAGTATACTCGTAAAGTAATTAATAAAACTCATTAACAATATATATAAGAAAATACACATATATACGAGTAACAAAGTATGGGCCCATATTTAATTTTTCTTTATATACAAATATACTCAAAATAGAAACGTGACAGTGTAGCCCAACCCGTCCACTGCGCGATGTTCCGTGCGACCGCAACTCACCTATTACCTGCAAAAACATTAAAAACAACGGAGTGAGCACTAATTACTCAGTAAGTAAACCTGCTATGCTACCCTTCTCTCTCCGTTGCTTAAAATTTCAAATTTTCTTTCCTTACATCACATTTCCCGATCATTCTCTATTCTTTCACTGTTCTTCTTTCCGTTCTTTCTCTGTTCTTTCTTTATTCTTTCTCTGTTTTGCTCTATGTTTTTCTCTCTATTTTCTAAATTTTTCACTACCCATGATAATGAGCATGGTATTATGCATATTCATGATGCAAATGCACAAATGCATAAATTATGCATTTTCTTTTCTATTTTTCTTATTTTGTTTTTCTGTTTCTTTTTCTTTATTTCTTTCTTTCTATCCTTTCTTTCTTTTCTATTCTTTCTTTCTTTTCTATTCTTTCTTTCTATTATTTCTTTCTTTTCTATTATTTCTTTCTTTTCTATTATTTCTTTCTATTCTTGCCGATCGGACTCAGTTGAGGCATGGATTTGAAGCCTTGGCCGTGTGAGTGAATTCTCTAATTCTGGGTACAGTCCTTATCCACATGCATTTCTAACAGACTGTACAATTCTTTTTTTCTGAATTCTGAGGTCGCTCACTAAAGGCGGCGTGCATGTGGGACTATGTCACTCACGGGCTCCCCATCGTAACAACCTTCTCTTCTTTTTATCTTTTTACACTTCTTTAGGTAAAATTTTAGATTTGAATACCTTTAATGTTCTCATTTATTTCTATTTTCTCTTTAACATATTTTAGGGCTTTTTCATGCTCTTATGAATATATATGCATGTAGATGGTTTCATGCTTATAATTCTTTCTAAATTTACATATTTAAATGCAATTATGCATTATGGAATGCAAACATGTCATTCTCTACCATCTACAAACACATCCCAAGGTAACACATAATCATACTCATACATGCACTTCTCCTTGGCATTTCATCAAACAATTCATGTGCACAAATCAACACTAATTTGGCTACACTTCTATCTCTATTTTAGGCCACCAAAAATTTGGAATAAACTCCTCCATAATTAACACCAAATCTGCCCAAAATACACACTTCAAAATTTTCACTTCAATTCTTCCAAATCTCATCCAAACATTCATCAAATAACAACTACACCAACACAACTTCTCATGGATAGGTTCTAATCATTATTCAACACCAAATCCATCAACAATTATACATATAACACATATATATGCATAAAGAAAGTTCTCTACACAACATAACTTAAATCATACTTAGGGTAGGATTTACTTACCTTTGATATGAGCAAATTCAACCCTTTAAGAATCTCCTTTGATCAAACTCTCTTCCTCTTAAATCCTATGAGCATAAACCATCAAAATCAACACTTTAAAAACTAAAATTCACTTCTTAGTGCAAGGATCTTACCTATAGAAGCTTAAGATTGAAAATCCACTCAAAAACACCCAAAACCTTTGAATTTCCTTTGAAGAAGAATTGAAGAATTTGAGAGAATATGGAGGTGAAAGTGGCGTGCATATGGGTAAGAGTGGCTAGGGTTTCACTCTTCAATTTGATATAACATAAAAATTATATATTAGTTTCCCATTTTGCCCTTGCACTTTCTTTAAAATTCCATCTATGTCCTTTAGTCAATTTCCATAATGCCCTCATTTTTATTGCATTCTCCATGAAATTCTATCTCTTTTCACTCCCCACAATTTCAACTAATTTTGAGTGAAAAGACCATTTTACCCTTAATGCAAGTTTAATGCATTTTCTTCATATTTTCCTTAAAAAAACCTTAGCAAAAATCAACTAAAGGAATAAGAACATAAATTAAATTACGTACCTCTATGTGGGCGTTACAGATACTGTATTGGACGTAAGTGTTGGTGACTTTTCTGCTTCAAGGAGCTGACATACATAATCCTTAAAACGAGTAGGCAGACGTCTTACTCGTTGTGGCCGCATAGGAATAGAAGGAGGAGATTGCTCCTCAGCCAATGGTGGGGGAGAGTTGGTTGACTCGGGTGGAACAAGATCAATATGAGATGTCAAGTTGTCTATTTCACGTGGTACATGAGTTGCACTTGATTGATTAGAAAATTCCTTTGTGGGACACATAGAGTGGAGGTGATCTGATTGTGAATGTGAATCATGTATTGGTAAAGGGATAACTAGATTTGGAGGATTAGTATTGTTACAAAATGCAAAAGGAAATTGATCTTCATAAAAAAGTACATCTCGTGAAACAAAAACTTTGTGTGACTCCATATCGTAAACCCGATAACCTTTTTGATCTATATAACCTATTAAAACACATGACCTTGAACGGGATGAAAAATTATCTTTTGATCTATTTTGATCATGAACATAACAAAGACACCCAAAAACTCGTAAATGTGAGTAGGATGGAAGTTTATAAAACAACATTTCATAAGGACTCTTGCCTGACAATTGTGGTGTAGGAGTATAATTAATAAGATAAGTGGCTGTTAACATACATTCACCCCAAAGGTAGACTAGCTTGAAATCGTAAGATAGGAGCTACTTCTAAAAGGTGATGATGCTTGCGCTCTATGAACCCATTTTTTTGGGGTGTATTAACACATGATGTCTCATGAAAAATTCCATTAAGTTGAAAAAATGTTGACATGGGACCAATTGTGAATTCTAAAGCATTATCACTTCTAACTTTTCTGATTTTGCGGTCAAATTGAGTTGAAATCATGGCATAAAATTGAATGAAATATTTAGATGCATCTGATTTATTTTTCAACAGGAAAACCCATGTACATCTAGTGTAGTCATCAACAATTGTAAGAAAATAATATGCATCAGAAAAAGATTGAGTTCTATAAGGTCCCTAAACATCACAATGCACTAAATCAAAAGGCGATTGACTCTTACTAAAACTTGAAGGAAAAACATTTTGAGTTTGTTTAATACAATGACAAACATCACAACATTTATTTGAATCCTTAAAAGATAAATCAGAAAATTGAGTGATTAAAGACAAACGATTAAAGGAAGGGTGGCCTAAATGTTTGTGCCATAGATCTAGTGAGGAAGAACAGGAAGTAGTGGCAACAAAAGGTATGCGAAGCCCACTGAAGTAGTATAAGCCATTACACAATTCAACCATTCCAATCAGCTTCTTCAAGGTGAGGTCCTGCAATATGCAAAATGTCGGAAAAAAGTCACAGAACAATTAAGATCTCTTGTCAGTTTACTTATGGAAATAAGATTACACTTGAAAGAGGATACATAGAGAACATTGTTTAAATTGATGTTGGATAACGTCGTTTTACCATGAGAATGTACAAGCAAGGTTGACCCATTAGGTAATCTAACAGGTAAGGAATAATATGAAGATGGTATATCAAAAAGAGAGGATTTATTGGAAGTGAAATGTTCCGAAGCACCAGAATCTAGAATCCAATCAAAAAGTTTTGTAAGGGGTTGAGATGTCTTACCAACATAATTTGCTATGTTAGGATTTCTATCAGAAGACAATAAAGACATGAGTTGACCATACTGTTCTTGCTTAAGAGTAAAGCCCCCATTCGAAGACTGTTCAGGACCCGAAATGATGTTGTTGGCAGAGGCTGAATCTATTCCCCCTTTGGTGAATTTCTTTTTTCTTTTCCATCCTGGTGGGTATCCAACAATTTTAAAACATGTCTCCTTTGTGTGACCCATGAAACCATAGTGCTCACACCTATTCTTGGTAGCCCCTTGTGATTGGTCTTTCCAAATATCAGCCTTGTGATGACTTGTGTGTTTAGCGGCAAAGGCGGTTGCCTCCACTGTTTGTGTTCGAGTTGCAACATGACTTTGCTACTTCTCCTCTTTTGTCACAAGTGCATAGGCTTTGTTGAGTGAAGGGAAAGGCTCCATGTTTAATATTTGGGAACAAATGAGTCCATATTGGTCATTTAGACCCATAAGGAATTGATGAGTCTTCTCTTTTTCCTTCTTTGCTAAAATCCTCTTTCTAGCCCCACAAGTGCAAGACGAAACCTTAGAATAAGTAGCCAACTCATCCCAAAATCCCTTTAATTTCATGTATTAAATTGCCACGGTGAGGTTCTTTTGTTATGCAAGACATAATTCTCTCTTCAGTTCGTGAATATGCAGACATTTCCTTGATAGAAACGTTCTTCTAAATAGATCCACATCTCATAAGCCGTATCTACATATGCAACACTATTATTTAACAATAACACTACGGACACCAAAAAAATTACACCGAATTTCTGTACCGGCTTATGTGTAATGCGCATCTCAATTTTTTTACAATTTTTTTCCAATGAACGGCCGTCCATCACATTTGGACGACAATTCACTCACATGGACGCCTGTCCATATTATATGGACGAGCGTCCATATACAAGGGACGGGCGTCCCCATTTAAAGGATGCCTGTCCCTGATTAAAATACAATTAAAAAATTTGTAAAACATTAGGGACGGCCGTCCATCCATTATGGACGGCCGTCCATTACTTTTGGACGGGCGCCCACAAATAATGGACGCCCGTCCTTGACCCAAATATGAAAAAAAAAAAAAAAAAACTTTTGGGACGGCCGTCCATAAATTTTCTACATTTATCTTCCTCACTATCTATAATACCCGGAGCGAACCTAGCAAGTTCTATAAATCTGTTTCTGTAGTCCTCGACGGTCATACTCCCTTGAGTCAACATCAAGAACTCTCTCCTTTTGTTTTCTCGATAAACCCTAGGTTGATAACGATCTAGGAACTCCTGTCTAAAATCAGTCCAGGTGGGGTTGTGGTACTTTCCTTGAGCGGACTGCCACCAGCAATCAGCTCCCCCTATTAACAGAAATTCAACAAATCTCACTCTTTCCTCATCAATACACGCCATAACTCTGAATACTTTCTCAGTACCCTCTAACCATCTCGTTGCTACCATAGGATCACCACCTAGGAAAACATCTTCATATATGTATTAACATGGTGTTCTTAAATGTTATATCAACAAAGCTACGGACACCAAAAAATTTGCACAAAAAATGTGTACCGGTCTAAGTGTACCAGGCGCCTGATTTTTCTATCAATTTTTTTTCTAATGAACAGTCGNGAGATTTAAAGAGGTGAAAGATAAAGGGTCCAAATTGGGGAGAGAATGGTCTAAACTCATTAGTTAATCTCCCGCTTGCTTTTTACAGCTCATTCAATGAGAACATTGTAACTGAAGCTGCAACTGGTCCAATTGGGAAAGAGCTTTTTGAAAAAGAACAAGAAGACTTTCTAGCTGATCTGAAAGGCATTCCGAAAAGGCTTGTGATCGCTGAGTGAGTTAGTTTCATTATTTTCTGCATATTAGTAAAGGTGTAAAGAAAGCAGTCATCGCCCATCCACTCCATTTTCCATATAATCTTTACTTCAAAATATTTCCTCAAAGATGATTCTTGAAGGGGATTCTGACTGCAATTTTTCCTCACAATCTAATGAATTCGTGAAACGAGCCAGAACTGCCAAGATACATGCTTATATCATCAGTCATCTTAGAAAGGAGATGGGGAACGAAGACGAAGAAAAAGAGAGGAGATGGGGAATGAAGACGAAGAAGAATGGGTTTTTGTTTAGAATTTTTTTTTTTTTTATTAAAAGAATGGACGGGCGTCCATTTCTAATGGACACCCGTCCAAATGTAAGGGACAGGCGTCCATTCCTAATGGACGCCCGTCCAAACGTAAGGGACGACCGTCCAAAATTTATGGACGGCCGTCCCAAATTTTTTTTTTTCCATATTTGGGTCAAGGACGGGCGTCCATTATTTGTGGGCGCCCGTCCAAAAGTAATGGACAGCCGTCCATAATGGATGGACGGCCATCCCTAATGTTTTATAAATTTTTTAATTGTATTTTAATCAGGGACGGGCGTCCTTTAAATGGGGACGCCCGTCCCTTGTATATGGACGCCCGTCCATATAATATGGACGGGCGTCCATGTGAGTGAACGGCCGTCCAAATGTGATGGACGGCCGTTCACTGGAAAAAAATTGTAAAAAAATTGAGACGCGCATTACACATAAGCTGGTACAAAAATTCGGTGCAACTTTTTCGGTGTCCGTAGTGTTATTGATTATTTAATTCTGGAATTAAAACATTAAAGATCCAAGATATTACCATAGAATTGCACTTTTCCCAGGTTTGTATCTCATGTTCTTCTACTTCTGACTTTGGTAGAGATCCATCAACGAAGCAGAGCTTGTTCTTGGCTCGGAGAGCATTCATCATATATAGCGTCTCCATGTGGGGTAATTGTCACCATTGAAAAGGCATGAGACCAAGACATTCCCAGGATTATCTGAGGAATTAAGGAAGAAAGGAGAGGAGAGGTCATGTCCGAGTATCAACTTTGATGACAAACTTTTTGTGGTTGCTAAACTTTCTAGGGAATGTTCTGATGTCTTTACACCATCCATGTCTCCAGGCTTTGGATCCATGACTGAAGGTTTTTGGGAAATCAATATTGATTTCTTGTTTGCTTTGATACCATGTAAAATAATGGCAAAGTGCAAGTTTTTCTATTTCACCATGTGTCTTCATATACACGATACATTGATGAAATTTATGAGAGAAATCAGCAGAAGAATAAATTTAGCTAAGAAGGAAATACAACTAATGTTTATCTCCAATACAGCTAATGTGTATCTCCAATATAATGTGTATCTCCGATAAAAACTTCCCACAATAAATTGTGAACATTGTTTAGTTCTTTCCTTGTATTGTTTGTGGATTTGTACCCTTTAATTCGAGATTTTTTAGTGGGTTTTATGAGATTTTGTAGGGGACTTTTGATAATTTTAGTGGATTATCTAGTACTTTCTGAAAATATGGTGGCAAACGAAATCAACCACTTGATAATATAATCCGCTACTCATTTGATGTGCTTGTTGCAATGACATACTTCTGCCATTTGCCTCTATAAATTTGAAAATTTCAATCTCCATAATGATCAGTTTTGACTTCTATAAAGTAATCTCGCATGAGTTTGTAAAAGTTAATATGAATAGTTTGTAGTGACAATATTATTCTTCTCAAAAATTAAAACATTGCAAAAGGCATAGAGATGAGTGGCAGACCATATTTTTCCTCACTTTTGAGGTTTGAGTCTTTGGTTTGAAAGGAACTGGGGGTAAAAGCACAGAGAAAGTAGATTGAAATAAGGAGGTAAGACGGGACCTTAAATAAAGCATCTTTTCACTAATGAGAAATATCCACTTTTTCTTTCTTCTCAATTTATAAATCTCGTAATGTTTATTTTATTCACTTTAAGATATTCCAATTGTTATTATATTAGACCATCTCCAACCCATTACACCAAATATTACACTAAAATGAATATTCTTTATAATATTCTTTTTTTTTTCTTTTATTGTAATAACCAACAATTAATCTATTTCACTCATTATTTATATATATATTAATTAAATATTAGGAATGATATTTTTATTAAATAATAATTACTTTGAAAATTATATTAATTTAATAAAATTAGCATTTATTTAATCAAATAAACATTACAATTAATATAGAAAAACATTACATCTAATATAAAATGATACCAAAAAAAAAAAAAAAAAAAAAAAAAAAAAAAAAAGACAACAGCAACAAAGGTAAAATTCCATATTGATAGTAATTTAATTTTTTAAATTAGTATATTCTTCCCATAATGATCAATTATTATTTCAAAGAGCATGGTGAGCCTCTGTATCCTTGATTTGTCTATGTCGAGCAAGAAAATTTGAAATCGGATATTTTCATCTACGACGATTTCAACTCGGGAGTTGGCGCTTCATCTGTTCTTTTAATTTTAGTGTTTTTAAATTAGTGTTAATTTTTTGATGTGAGTAGATAGTAAGCTGAATAAAGTTTTGTTTTTAATTTTCTCATTTTTGAATTATATCATTATTATGATTTATTATAAATATTAATATAAATAATAATCAAATTAACTTAAATACAATAATCAAATTTGGTGTGATTTTTTGTGTAAAAATTTAATAACAATTAACTTACAAAAATTTAAAAAAAAAAAAATTTAATGGTGCTACAATGCCACTCCAATTAGTGTGGAGTTATAGTTGTACCAAATTGGTGTGAACATGTAGCCCACACCATTTGGCGCAGCAAACAACGTTGGGTGGGCTTCAAATTGTGCACCAAAATGTGGGTTGGAGAGCCCTTGCATCATTTTTATAAAGTTTAGAGTTTGAACTGTTTTACGATCGTTTAATTCAAAGCGCGCTCAAACTTTCAAAACCTGTAAAAAGCTTTGGTGAATTATTAAAAAGCTTAGCAAAAGGCTTTTTTTTTTTTTTTTTTTTAATGAGTTTAGGGGTTTTAATATTATATGGGTCTTGTGGTTTTGATAATTTGGGTACGCCTCAATACAAAATTTCTTGTATATAAAATTAGGAGTAATGTTACTATATAACTTTATAGAGATTATCTTATAATGTGTGGACAACTTTATTAATTTGACATGTATCTTTTTAATTATTTAATTTATTTTTAATTTTTCTATCATCTTAAGACATAACAGTTTATATAAAGTTTGTATAGAGATTATCTCAGTACCATTTATGTGTCCATCTCAATAAGTTTCTTTTTTTAGATTTTAGTTTGCTTAAGCTTATACAACTAATGGATTCCTTGTTTAGTTGTTCCACAGTATAGACTGGTCTGAACTAAGTAGATTATGGGTGTTAGCCAGCTTAGTTCAGTTGTAAGTTTTATCACCCAACGAAAAACAAAAAACCCCAAACAACCAAGGATTGGCCTACTTGTGGGGGTAGGCTTACCGGGGGGGGGGCTCCCCTAACCCACGCTAGCCCTTTGAAACAACTCCTAATAATATTAATTAAAAAAACAAAAAAAACCACCTCCCCCTTTAACTTGTCTTTAAAGCAGACAGGCTTTTAAACCTACTAGATTCTTGTCGTTTCACACGTTTTCCACAGGCCACAGTATAGTGCCCCATTCCTTGTATTCTAGAATAGTATTTTATTTTATTTTTTTTAATCATTTTTGAGAATTACTGTTAATATGTTTTAGTTATCGGGAGATTGTCACTAATCACCAGTTTAATAATAAATCAATGAGTAAACGACATTTTCCCACCCAAGGTTTGGCTCACCCTCAAATTAATGCCGTTACTTTTTTCTCAAAATAACTCTTACATCTCAAATTTCTCTCAAATAACTCTTAGAGGATCCCGACTAAGCCAAGAATTCGGCCTGATTCTAGCACCATTGGACCTCCTCGACATCACCATCAACATCCCCTTATTCTCCTCACCAAAACCCCTAACTTTTTCACCCGATTGCACCTCGGCGAGGTGTCGGAATTTGGCTAGAAAGGGGCGAAAAAAATGCAAAAGCCTAAGGGAGAGGCAACGGCAATTGTTGGGCAATTGCAGTCGGAAATGTTGGGGGTTTTGGTGGGGGGAAGCCGACGATGTTATTGGTGGTCTTGGGGGTGGTTTTCGGTGTAGGGACTTGCCGGAATTTAGATGAAATGCCGATTGACACTAAAAGCGACGACAGGCGATTGAAGTGTTTAATGTAATACCTACATCAAGGTACATAATTTTATTTATGTCATAATATTCTTAGTTGGATTTCTTTGAAGTTACCTTAGACAATTGTGAAGGAAAATTCCTTAAAATTTCATTAGGGGTAAAATGGTTTTTTCACTCATAATTAGTTGAAAAAGTAAGAAGTGAAACGAAGCAAAATAATGTGAAGAAGATAATAAAAATGAGAGTATTTTGGTAATTGACTAAATGATATAAATGAAATTTCATAGAAAGTGTAAAGACAAAATGGGAATATAAATATATTTTTTTAGATATAAGGTTTCATTGAAGAAACCCTAGCCATATATATGCAGCCCTTGTTCACGCCACCTTTATCCCATTTTCTCTCAATTTTCTTCACTAAATTTTAAAGGGAAATCATATAATTTGGCTTGGATTTTTATAGATTTTCAACCCTAAAGCATCC
Source organism: Pistacia vera (assembly GCF_008641045.1). Classification (NCBI taxonomy): domain Eukaryota; kingdom Viridiplantae; phylum Streptophyta; class Magnoliopsida; order Sapindales; family Anacardiaceae; genus Pistacia; species Pistacia vera. The sequence continues at coordinate 393,661 of NW_022196230.1, forward strand.
AAAGGTAAGATTCTAGCACAAGGAGTGTGATTAAACTTTAAAGTTTTAAATTCTTATGGTTTTTATACGATTTAGGTCCAAAAGGAAGAGACTTTTAGCAAAAGGAAGTTATATCACACATTCAAGGTAAGTAAACCTAATTTTAGCCTTGATTTGAGCAAGACTTGTGTTGAGTGAATTTTTACATGTTTGTATATGATGGTATGAGAGAATTATTGGCTGTTTTTTATGTTTAATGATTCATAATTTTGAGCCATGAGAAGTACTGTATGAGTATGTGATGAATTGGTGGAATTATGGAAGAATTAGTGATGAAATTTTGAAGTGTAGAGAATTGTTGAAATCGGCCAAGTTTGACATTAAAGTTAGTGAGTTTTTGACTCACATTTTGGTGAAATTAGAGAGATGTGGCCAACATGGTAGTTGCATGTGCATATGAAGTGTTTGATGAAAATCCAAAGAGAAAATACATGTATGAGTTGGCTAAATCCTATTGAAGAAAGGATTAGAAAAAGACAAGAATTGAAGTAGAAAGATTATGTTGGGCTTAACCAAGTGTAAATGTTAGTATTCAAGGGTGCATATTGTTATGCCAAAATTTAGAATATCACTTGGTCATGTTAGTTCTATGAGAGAAATGACCCTTAGTGTTTGATTCTAGTTACTTGAACATTTCCTACTTTTTGAATAGCACATGAAAGTATTAGAAAGGAATTGCAAGTTAAAGTGATACTTTGATATGGAAATTGTGATAGTAGAGAATGGTAGAATATGTCATAACACACCATTATGCCATAATGAATTTTCAAGTTTGTATATGTGAACTTGGAAAGCATATTAAAGAATGGGCTTGAACATGCATATATTGTACACATGATTTATATATAGCCTTGATTTAGTAAATGAGAATATGAAAGAATATGTTAGCAAAGAATGAGAAAAAAAAAAAGAAAAGAAAATGGCTTGTAGATTTCTTTTTAAGCTAACATGCAAGTATGTATATTTTCTCATTTACTAAAGAATGCAAGTATGAAATTTCCATAGCTTGGAAATTTATTTAGAAATGTGTATAGTATCTCTTTCTATTCTCTTTTTACAGCATATTATGTTATAAGGTTATTGTGATGGGGAACACTTGAGTGTCAGAGATGCCCACATGCACACCGCCATCAGTGAGTGGCATCAGCAGAGAGATACAGTATTTGTGTAGTCCGTCAATAGTGTATGTGGATGAGGACTGTATCCAGCAGAGTATACCTACATGCACGCCGCCATCAGTGAGCGGCCTCAGCTGAGAGATACAACATTGGTACGGTCTGTCAACAGTGCATGTAGATGAGGACTGTACCCAGTATACACTCACACGGCTAGGGTTCCAAATCCATGCATCAACCTAGTTCGATCGGCAAACTAGAATAGAAGAAAGAAAAGAAAGAGAAACAGAGAAGAAAAGAAAGAGATACAACATAAGAGACAGATAATAGAAAAGAAAAGAAAGTTCTTTTCTCAAGAAAGTTTATTATTCTGCATATGTATTATGCTACTTATATGATTCAGTATTTCTTATGTGCTTGACGATGTACAGTTTTATTCATTGTCTTTGCATGTTGATAAGTAGCAAATCAGAGTATCAGAAAAGAATGCAGAATATCAGAAAAGAATGAAGAATATTATCAAAGATTAAAGTGAGAAAAGGAAATCTGAACATGAGTAATGGAGAAAAAACAGTAGTGCAGTTTGGTTTACTTCTTGAGCAATTAGTGCTCATTCTATTATTCTACTGTTTTGTAGGTACTTGATGATTTACGATCGGATGGGAAGTCAAGAAGTGGAGTAGTTTGGCGGTACTGTCCAAGACTACCTTGTACTATCAGTTATTTTGTATATATGTTTATATGAATTAAAATTAAAATTTTTGGATTTTACATTATATATCTCTATATATATATAGTAAAACCTCTTTATAGTGATACTCTATATAAGAATAAACTCTACATAATCATAAAAAATTCTATTCCCAATTTGGAATAGTTATAAATAAGAATAAACTCTACATTGTAATAAGTTATAATTTTTATGATTCTCGTCTTAAGGAAAGTTGCCTCCACATAGTAATAATTATGTGTATATTGCAAAAAAATATATTATTTATTACATTAAAAGTTTAAGATGAAATAAAATATTTCTCTAAAGTTGTTTGGGAGAATGATTTATGCTTTAGAGTTGTTACCACATCTTTTAACTTGCGGGTATATTACTCACTAGCATGGACATTTTCTTATTGAAGTCAAAATATTTATAACTTCTCAAGCATGTTTGGAGCTTATTACCACAATTTTTTTTGTATTTACGTAATATCATCCTCATGATCATTTCCTTTATCTTTTTGTGTAATTGTAGTAATGATTTATTCTTCAACTAAAACATACATGACTTGTTGCTCATTTGAATAATTAAGGAGGACGTTAATATCCATTCGATTAGTATAACGAAGTTGTCAAATTTAATCACTCAATCTACAATAACTCTTTGATTCTTCTCATTCACTTTATTTATAACTTGCAATTCATTGACATCAGGGATCCTAATTTTGTCATGCTTAAAACAAATGACAATTATCTGTGACTTCACATCAATTTAACCATGCAACAACTGTATTTACAATTCCATCAAGCATATTTATCTTTGCTGGTTCCAAGACACAATCTTCTATTTGTTTAAAAAGTAGGTAATTGAAACACTGAATTGAAATCCTATATTATTAAAACATGAATTGAAATTCTAATGTTGTACTACTAAAACATGAATTATAAAATAAGAAATTTTTGTAATTACACCTCTATTAAATTATAACCTCCTTATAGTAATAAAATCAATTAATCCCATCATTATGACTATAGAGAAGTTTTACTTGTATATGTTTATAAAGTTATTTAGTGGATTTTATCATATATTTCTTAAAGAATTACTAGCTAAAGAGTATATTATATTTAATCAAGCGGGGAGGTTAGGGGTTTTGATATGGGGGTTAAGGGGATTGTAATGGTGGTGTCAAGAGGGGTCGATTGTGTCGAAAACAGGTCGGAATTGCCTGAAATCGTCGGTGGGGTGAATTAGAAAAGTGAAGGGTTATTTTGAAAATTTTATCTTTGAAATGACCATCTTACCCTTTTTAACTGTTAGATTAAACAGTTATCTGTTAATTTAAGAGTGAGAGTATGCAAATTTAAGAGTGAGAGTATGCAATTTATGAAACCAGGGTGGGAACTGGCAGATTCACCAAACCTTGGGTAGGAAAATGTCGTTTACTCTAAATCAATATATTTTACCGTGTATTAGAGATTAATTCTTTCGTTCTATGCAACCCCATGACGTCTGTAATGCAAGAAGGATTTAAAAAATAATTAATTAAGTTTTAAATTATAATAATACAAATATTTAGTAAACAGTTTTAAAATTAATTAAATTCGAAACCGATGATAAAATATTTAAATTTATAAAAGGATTATAAAAACAGCCTAAAATAACTTTTTATATTCAAAGGTGATTTTATATATTTAAATGAGAAATACTGTATTACAGTATTACTTTAAATTACAAGTTTACAACATAACATTTTATATTAAAAATTAGCTGATTAAAATAATAAATTTAATTAAATATTTTTCAAAAAGAAAAACCATTAGACAGCCTGCAGTCATTGAAAACTGTCGCCGCCATCTGCAACTTTCGGCGACTTTTTCGGTAGCGCGTACGGAAACACCATTGGTGTCTCCGGACTCGGCATGATCCGCTCTATTAGGTAAAGTTGGAATGGAATCGCCAAAAAAAAAAAACTTGACGTTCAGCCGCAGAATTCCACCAATTTATTTCTAAGTTCTGCGGCTAAACCGGAGGTGGTTCCCAACAACCACCGCCTGCGGAGGTTTGTCGACGTTGCAGGCAGGCTGTTTTTTCTTTTATTTTCCTTTAGGAGAAATTGTTAATTTATTTTATGAGTTATATGCTTTTAAATATTTGTTAATATAATTTTGGGATAAATTTAATCTTCATATTAAAAAGATTAAAATTAAGTCCTCTGTGGTAATTATACATACCACAAGGCCCACAACACTTTACAAATCTCTTTCGCCAAACGTAACTTTGAAAGTCAAAATAATTCCAAAATAATGTTTTTAGAAAACACATTTTCAAAACTGATTATTTTTAAAGTTAAGTAAAAAGTAATTAAATGTAAAGCTACAGAAATTCTAAACTAGCTCTTAGTTTTGGTATATTTAATCAAACAATATTCCTAGTCCTAGGTTTTATAAAAATTCATCACTAACATCCCTTCAAGCTAACTCTGTTTAACTTCATATTATCAACTAAGGTTAAACTGCCTTTTTCTCTTAAATATAAAACCATAAACTAAAAAAATTATAAATTAGTATAATCACAATATATAAGAAAATTTACTTAAAAATATAAATTTTAGCTAGATATTATTTATTAATCTATCAAATATAACATATACAATATCTGCTAATTAATGAAACTCTATTTAATTATTTATAAGAAAATTAAAATTCTAAATCAAAAGATTCCATCCTTCATAAATATATTTAAATAACTGAAAATATGCTAAATTAAACAAAATTTATAGCGGAAATGAATATATATTAAATTCTATAAATATTTTTCCCTCTTTCTTTCAATTTTTATTTTAGATATCAAAAATATTTTCCAAAATACATATTAAATAAAAAATTATTTCATTTTCATTGTGAAATTTTGAACTTGAGATAATAATAATTATTATTATTATAAATCTAGGACTTGACTTTTAATTTCCAATAGACAACTATTGGACCCCACATAACCCCTCATTTTCTCTAAAACTTTCCCGGAAAAAAGAAACAAAGAAAAAAAATGAGACACGAGTCCGAGGAAGCACTCTTGCTTTCTCCCTAACCAAACACCCTCTCTCTTCCTCTTACTTCAGTCTCGCTTCAGCAGCACAATCATGACTTGACAAAACCAACGACACGACACACAACACACAAAGACAACCATAACAACCCCAACTTAAAGCTCCAATAACAACAACAAACAGAGACATCATGGGCGCGTCGCTATCGAACCTTACTGATAACGGTGCGACCATGGGTCCGGGACTGGGGGACATACCGGAGAGCTGCGTGGCGTGCGTGTTTTTGTACTTGACTCCACCAGAGATTTGTAATCTCGCCAGATTAAACCGCGCTTTTCGAGGTGCGGCGTCTTCCGACTCTGTTTGGGAAAAGAAGCTTCCGCCTAATTATCAAGATCTGCTCTGTTTTATGCCTCCTGAACGCTATCAAAATTTGTCTAAAAAAGACATTTTTGCCCTCCTCTCTCGTCCCGTTCCCTTTGAGGATGGAAATAAGGTTAGGAATTTTTCTTTTGGAACAGTTTCAGGGAAAATTTGGGGTTTTGAGTTTCTGGGTTTGTTAGTTCTGGCACTGTGATGAGCGGTTTTGTGAAAATGTTGTTCTTTTTGGTTTTCTTTTAATGGGTGAAGATTAGGGTTTTGTGAATTTAATTTGGTTCTATTTTTGCAGGAAGTGTGGATAGATAGAGTTACGGGAAGAGTTTGCATGTCAATATCGGCAAAAGCGATGGCCATAACGGGAATTGAAGATCGCAGATATTGGAATTGGATTGCTACTGAAGAATCTAGGTTATCCGTTTAAGCTTACAATTACAAGCTTTAGTTTATTGAATGTGTCCTAAGCTTNAATTACTCATGCATTATCCACTCTCCATCATGTTCAAACCCCTTCTTTTGGTATCTATATCATTTTTTGGACCTGATTACCGTATTATCAGATTGAATTTCTTCAGCAGAATCTTCACCCTGCCAAGAACCTGAACCAACTCTCCTGCAAATTCGTTTACTCTTTCTAGACTTTTTCTTCAAGGCAGTAAAAAAGTAGAGATCCTCATCATCCTTTTGACAGTTCTTTGTAGAACTCCCATATCTCATAAGGTTCTTGACTGTGCTGATTTGGCATTGATTTATGCTTATGTGGAGTCAAAGTTTTTAAACTTTGGCCAGAGGCAATTTAGAAGAAAGGGATAGTTCTGTAATTTTCCTTTTGGGATATTTGTAGTGCCTTATCTCGACTCTTTTACTTTGCTCCCTGGATTGTTCTCTCTTGGTTACAAAAAGAGAAAGTTGTTGAGGGAATCATCAAGATGGAGCTTTGGTATTTGCAGGATGAGATCAACGATGGTGTTGAGATTTCTTTGTAATTGATTTTATTCCTTTTTTTCTTGTATAAATTACTGATTAATTCTATGTATTTGATATGTGAGAGGTGTGAGACACATGGGAGCAATCTAGGGTGGTTTACAGAGGGGAGTTGTCACTGGGTTCTTGATGTAAAACTGACTCTCAAACTCTGTAAGGTTTCTAATGGAGATCGAGGTGCTGACCAAATTGATGTTCTCAAATATTCTCAAGATCCTTTGCAAGGAATTGGCGGTCTAATGACCAGGGCAAAGACAAAGAGGATGAAAGAGGCTTTGCAAGGCTTGATCATGGAAGTGCAATACAAAGAGGTTGTACTAGAAGACTCTAAGACTAAATTCGAAGATTTCAAAGTTTCACCAAGGATGGCCTATTATCTTTTTATGCAAGGGGTAGATTCGAAAGATCAAGTTGGATGCAAGGATTAATTTAGGAATTAATTTTCGTTTATTTAATCTTGGGCTTTTTTTTATGTTTTAATTATCATTAGATTCTTTAGTCTTTTATTTATTTAAGGTTTATTTAAGCCCAATTCGCTTGTACTTAGGCCCAACCCATTTTTCAATTAGCTAGGGTTTTTTTTAGGGTTTTTTGCTTATAAAAAGGGGCAGCCATGTTACTTTTTTGGGGACAGATTATTATCAATTCAAGTTTTTTTCAGAAAGCTATTTGCTTTGCCTTCTTGTGTTTTTGATTGAATGCTTGAATCTCGACTTATCAAAGGGAGTGATCAACCTTTGTGGCGCCTCAAGATTAGGGTTTTAAGGACTTAGTTTCCTTAGGGTTCTAATTCGATCATTCTCAACACGTTCCTAGCAAACCAATTTGTTCCTATTGTTAGAGTAGATGTCCTAGAGCCAATCAATTATTGTAGAATTGACTTTTTGTAATAATATTCATTAATCAATAAAAGACATTTTATTCTATATCGCGTGAATCATTATTATTGCAATATGTATTGATATATGTCCTTAGAATGGTGGAGCCGTGACGAGGGTATCAAGTGTTTCAAATCTTGATAGTGAGAACTCTATGAGCACATATGGTGGCCATTCTAGAAACGTCCATATCCCCAGTATTATTCTGAAGTAAGGGCACAGATAATACGGTAAGGCTATCATAGTGTTGAACAACCCTGTCGAAAGGCAGTGACTTATCTCACTTGTCAAGGTTGTTTGGTGACAACCTGGTGCAACACATGGGTGCTTGCTGTAGACAAATACACTGCAGCAAGTTCACTAGACTGACCCACCAGAGGATTCCATATGGATGGTAACCCCAGTGTCTATGGAACAAATCCTATAACGAATGGTGGTACATGTAACCTTAGACTTGAGATCACCGGAGCGCCTTGTGCACCGATTGGTGTAGTTTGACACTAGCCAAACGTAGTTCTATTTAGAACTGTCAATACCGTGGTGATTGGCTGCATCGAGGAGTGTATCAAGACTATGGTGGATTGACAGAGGATTCATCACTTCCGGGTATAGGAGAAGTTATCTCATGGCGCAATTCAATATATGGCAATGACCCTAAAACTGTGGCCACAGTGGGATTGAGTTGTTGCTCTATCCAATTTATAATATAGGTCATTAGTCCAGAAACTGTAACGCCCCACTTGAGGTACGTAGTAAATGATGTTGAATGTTTATTGCTTTGTTCTCATTTGAGCTTGTATGTTGTTATTTTTAGTTGGTTGGCCCTTAGTTGGTTTGGTTGAGTGTTTGCCCTGATTTTGGTTGAGTTTTGGCGAAGTGTGAATTTCGGTCTTCGCCGGGGCGAAGAAGAGTCTTCGTCGCGGCAATGTTGGCTTTGTAATTGCGGTGTTGGCTCTGTAATTTTTCGCCGGGGAGACGGAACTTTCTTCGCCGCGGCAACGGGACGACAGAAAAGTTTCTTAAGGTTTCTAGAGAATTCTCCATAGGGGTCAAATGACCTTTCTATCCTTAATTAGCAGGAAAAGTGGGGAGTAAAATATAAGAGAATTTTATGGAGAATATGTTAGATTGGGGGTGTGATTGTAATGATTTAAAGGACAAGGATGGAATTTCTAAGGAAGAGCAAGGGCAATATGGGAATGAATGAAGAAAGTTTGAGCTAAAATGGAGGTAAGCTTCATAAACCCTTCATTCATTCTTCTTCCACCGCCATACTCTTTCACCATTTCCTCTCAATTCTTCCTTCCATCTTTCAAGGATCTTTGAGGGTTTTTAGTTGGATCTTGGTAGAACATTAATCTAAGGCATCCTAAGGTAAGGATTCTTACTTTAGATGTGAAGTTTGGCATATATTGTATATTGAAGTCTTATNGCAAACCCTACAAAGACGAAGACCCCTGGGCAAAAGGCTAAGTTTTTCTTTTATACCTCGTCCAAATTGCCCAGCCAAAACACGCACAAAGCAAAACTGTGCGTTTAACAAAACTGGAAATAATGACTGTCACCGCGGCTAAGAGAGAAGCAGACATGCTCGTTGCTGGCCTTCTTCGCCACGGCGAAGACAATTCCTCCGCCGGGGCGAAGCTTCTTGAAAAGTTCTGAAATTACAGAACTGCCACTATGCTTGCTTCTTCATTTGATTCTTCGATTCTTCGATTCTCGGAGCTCTCCCTTGGGAAAAAACTTCATCGTGCTTTATCCTGTTTCATAACTCTCCTAACTTCTGAGATCCGCTAACTTCTGAGTCAAAAATATCCAATTTTGTCCTTATTTGTTCAAAATGTCCATTTTAACCTGAAACACGAAAAATAAAGAATTAAGCAACAATTTAGGTCAAAATGCACTAGAAAGTACCTGAAACCGACAAAAAGGTCTAATGAAAACTGTATAATCCACAGATTATCACTATCGTTTCATCCCGATTTCTCAGCGCCCAAAAGAAAGGTAATTCGGATAACTCGAGCCCCAAAGCCAACTCAGTCAACTCATTTTGACTCAAATTCAACTCGCTTCCAAAGGCAACATAAATAACCATCTTTCTCTTCCGTTTCCCTAACCACTCGCTAATTGTAAGCCAGGTGCTATCTTCATTAGCATCTCTGCTATCGTGAGCTGTGGGTGGCAACAACCCTATAGGAAGAACTGGTTTACCATGAAGCTCTCCCACGAGGTATATGTGTTGATGTGGCATTGATTTAAGCTTATGTGGAGTCAAAGTTTTTAAACTTTGGTTAGAGGCAATTTAGAAGAAAGAAAGGGATAGCTTTGTAATTTCTTTCTTTGGGATATTTGTTGTGCCTTTCACGCCACTTTCATTCACTCTCTGGATTGTGCTCTTCTTGTTACAAAGAGAGAAAGTTGTTGAGGGAAAACGTCAAGGTGGAGCCTTGGTATTCATAAGATGAGATCAATGATGGTGATGATTCTCTTTGTAACTGATTTTTATTCCTTTTTCCTCTTGCATAAATTCTGATTTATTCTATGTTTTTATGTGTGTGAGAGGTGTGAGACACATGGGAACAATCTAGGGTGGTTTACAGAGGGGAGTTGATACTGGGTTTCTTGGTGTAAATCTGACTCACAAACTCTGTAAGATTTCTCTTCATAGTGTATTTTTCCTACTGCTCTGAAGAGTGGATGTAGGTAATCAATCTGATTACTAAAGCACTATAAATCTGTGTGTATGCTCTTTATTATTTATGCTCTTATTTTTCTTTATATCTCTATCTTGCTGTGAATGTGTTGGTTACTTTAGAACTCAGATTTCCTTATTGAACAATTTGTTTGATCAACCAGTAGTATTAGAGCTTCGTTAGGTCTGGAATTAGAGATTGTTCGAATTTTGGGTTTGTCTAGGGTTAGATCTAATTTTTCATTACTGTTCTTGTTTAGGATTTATTCTAGATCTTGAATTTTTAGGGGTTTTCACATCTCCTGGTAACTGAGGAAGTAGTAAACCTAGATATGTCTAAGTTTGAAATAGAGAAGTTCACAGGTGACAATGATTATGGGTTGTGGAAGATGAAAATGAGGGCTGTTTTAGTTAAGGATGGGTTATCAGCTACCTTAGAGGGTGAGGATAGCTTACCAGAGTCTTTAACTGAAAAGGAGAAGAAAGACCTTTTAGATAAGGCTTACAGTACCTTAATTCTAGGATTAGGAGACAAAGTTTTGAGAGAGGTAAAGAAAATGACCACACCAGTAGCGGTTTGGGAAAAAACTAGACTCTTTATACCTATCTAAGTCTTCCCCTAATAGATTAGTTTTAAAATGAAATTTTTTTGGTTTTAAGATGGATGAGGGAAAGTCATTAGGTGATAATATGAATAACTTTATGAAATTAGTGCAAGACTTAGAAGGACTGAGTGTTAAAGTAGAAGATGAGGACCAAGCTGTTATCCTCATAAACTCTTTACCCAAAATGTACTCTAACTTTGCTGATACCCTAAAATATGGTAGGCAAAACCTTAAACTAGATGAGGTTGTGGTTGCAATTACTGCAAAAGATGCTGAGTTTAGGAAAGAAGGTAAACTAGATGGTGAGGGGTTATATGTGAGAGGAAGATCTGAAAAGAAAGGTCATAAGAAAGGGAGTTTCAGGGTAGATCAAAGTCTAAGTCAAAATTTGTTAGAAAATGCTTCCACTGTCATAAGGAAGGTCATTTTAAGAGGGACTGTCCTGATAGGAAGAAAAAATCAGGGGAAAAGGAAAAAATCAAGGGAAAAGGATGCTAGTGAGAGTGTAGATGTAGCTTTCGATGGGTATGAGAGTTTTGATGTATTGGTAGCCTCTGAAAATGAAATTGATGCTGAATGGATACTTGATTCTGGTTGTTCTTTCCACATGACTCCAAATAGGAGTTTTCTGTCAAACTTTAGAAAACTAGAGTCTAGAAAAGTTTTGATGGGCAACAATGCAGTTTGTAGAGTCTTGGGAATAGGAGATGTAAGTCTGAATCTGCATGATGGTAGTTCAAAATGGCTCACAGATGTTAGATACATACCAGAGCTAAAAAGAAATTTAATTTCTTTAGGAAGTCTAGACTCAATTGGCTATAGCTATAAGGCTCAAGGTGGAGTCCTTAAAGTCACTAAAGGATCCTTAGTTGTAATGAAGGGTGAGAAGAAGAATGGGTTGTATGTTCTAAATGGTTCATCCATCACTGGAACAGTAGCTGTATCTTTACCTCAGAAGTCCAATAGGACAACTTTATGGCATAGGAGGTTAGGGCATGATAGTGAAGAAGGACTAGTTGAGATGAGTAAGCAAAATGTTCTAGGAGGGGATAAAGTAGAGAAGCTAGTTTTTTGTGATCATTGCATCTATGGGAAGATGAGTAGAATTAGATTTAGTGTGGGAAAACACTGTTCTAAGGCTATCTTAGATTATATCCATTCTGATGTGTGGGGACCAACTAAATATCCATCTTTGGGAGGTTGTAAGTATTTCATTAGCATCACAGATGATTACTCTATGAGAGTATGGATCTATTTCTTGAAAAATAAGGGAGAAGCTTTTGCTAAGTTCAGGGAATGGAAAGTCATGATTGAGAACTAGACAGGAAAGAAAATTAGGAAATTGAGGACTGATAACGGTTTAGAATTCATAAATGAGGAGTTTGATAAACTATGCAAGGATAGTGGAATCTTAAGACATAGGACAGTTAGATATACTCCACAACAAAATGGGTTAGCTAAGAGGATGAATAGAACTATATTGGAGAAGGTTAGAAGCTTATTGTTTTGTGCCAAACTTCTCACTAAGTTCTTGGTTGAAGCTGCTCATACAGTAGTATTTCTGATCAATTGAATCCCTTCCTCAACTGTAGAGTTTAAAACACCCATTGAGAAATGGACAGGACATCAAGCTGATTATGGTAGCTTGAGAGTTTTTGGTTGCACTGTCTTTGTGCATGAAAAATCTGATAAGTTACAACCTAGAGCCATTAGGTGTATTTTCATAGGGTATCCTGATGGGGTAAAAGGGTATAAGTGCTGGGATGTTGCCAGGAAAAGATGCATAATCAGTAGGGATGTTAGATTTAATGAAGAAGAATTGAGTGGCTTGAATGAAAAGACTGGTAAGATGAATTCTGAAATAATTAGGTTTGAAATGAATGGAGAATCTCCTTCTGACAATTCTGGTAATCTGAAACCAGAATATCAGTAAGGAGATTTACAAACTCAAGAGGAAGAATTTGTGTTAGAGGAGAATGAAAATGACTCAGTTGATGATGAAGAAACTGAATTGGAGAATTACCAGTTAGCTAGAGATAGGCAAATGAGAGAAATTAGGTTGCCTAGGAGGTTTTCACAAGCTGACATGGTTGCCTTTGCATTTCAAGTTGCTGAAGAAATAGAAGATGAACCTAAAATTGTTAGGGAGGCTATGGAAAGTAGAGAATCTAAGTAGTGGAGGTTAGCTATGCAAAAGGAATATGAATCTTTGATGAAGAATAAGACTTGGGTTCTTATTAGGAAACCTGAAGGGAGTAGAGTTGTTAAGTGCAAATGGGTTTTCAAAATGAAGGAAGGAATTCAAGGGGTAGAAGCTCCTAGATTTAAAGCTAGGTTGGTTGCTAAAGGTTTTACACAAGTTGAAGGGGTAGATTATACTTAAATTTTTTCACGTGTGGTAAGGCACACTACCATTAGGGTTCTATTGTCCGTAGTAGCTCAATTTGAACTTGAATTAGAGCAACTTGATGTCAAAACAACATTCTTGAATGGTGATCTAGAAGAAAAGATTCTGATGGAGCAACCTAAAATGTTTGAAAAAGGTGCAAGAAATCAGGTATGTTTGTTAAAGAAGTCCTTGTATGGACTAAAATAGTTCCCTAGGCAATGGTATAAAAAATTTGACAGTTTCATGATCCTTTGTGGTTTCAAAAGAAGTAAGTTTGATAGTTGCCTTTATTTCAAATGTTTATATGATGGTTGCTATCTTTACTTAGCACTTTATGTTGATGACATGTTGTTGGCTTGTAAAGATGTTGCTGAAATTGCTAAGTTTAAGCTAGAAATGAACAAACAATTTGAAATGAAAGATTTGGGGCAGGCTAAGAAAATCTTAGGAATGAACATTGTGAGAGATAGGAAAGCAGGGAAGATTATTCCATCGCAAAAGGAGTATGCTGAGAAGGTTATTAGAAGATTTAATATGCTTGAGTGTAAATCTGTCAAAACACCAATGGGGCAACATATTAAATTAAGCTTGAATCAGTGTCCTAGTTCAGAAGATGAGAGAAAGGAAATGATTGATATCCCTTATGCTAATGCAATAGAAAGTCTAATGTACCTTATGGTCTGTACAAGGCCTGATTTAGCCTTTGCAGTGAGCTATGTTAGTAGATTCATGAGTAATCCTAGAAAACCTCATTGGGAAGCAGTGAAATGGATCCTAAGGTATATTAGGGGATCAATGTCAATAGGAATTGTGTATAGTAAAGAGAAAAACATGCTGGATTTCATTGTGGGGTGTGTAGATGCTGATTATGCTGGAAATCCTGATAATAGGAAATCCATGACAGGCTTTGTTTTCTCTTTATGGAATAATCTGGTTTGTTGGAAAGCTAATTTGTAGGCTATTGTGACTCTATCAACTACAGAAGTTGAGTATGTGGCGATTACAGAAGCTGCTAAGGAAGCAATTTGGCTAAAGAGAATGCTTAGTGAGCTGGGATTTAATCAGGCTCAAGTTCCAATCAAGAGTGATAGCCAAAGTGCTATACTCCTATGTAAAAACCAAACCTTTCATGAAAGGTCCAAACACATTGATGTGAGACTACACTTCATCAGAGATATGGTTAAAGAAAAGATTATTAAGGTGGAGAAAATTCTTGGGAAAGAGAATCCAGCAGACATGTTTACAAAAGTTGTTACTTTCGATAAACTAAGGCTCTTCAAGAGCCTGCTCCAGTTTGAGTAAGAATGGAGGAAATTTCCAAGGCAGTAGGGGATGAAGAAATCAGATGCCAAGGTGGAGATTTGTGTTGATGTGGCATTGATTTAAGCTTATGTGGAGTCAAAGTTTTTAAACTTTGGTTAGAGGAAATTTAGAAGAAAGAAAGGGACAGCTTTGTAATTTCTTTCTTTGGGATATTTGTTGTGCCTTTCACGCCACTTTCATTCACTCCCTGGATTGTTCTCTTCTTGTTACAAAGACAGAAAGTTGTTGAGGGAAAATGTCAAGGTGGAGCCTTGGTATTCATAAGATGAGATCAACGATGGTGATGATTCTCTTTGTAACTGATTTTTATTCCTCTTTCCTCTTGTATAAATTCTGATTTATTCTATGTTTTTATGTGTGTGAGAGGTGTGAGACACATGGGAACAATCTAGGGTGGTTTACAGAGGGGAGTTGATACTGGNAAATATCCAATTTTGTCCTTATTTGCTCAAAATGCCCATTTTAACCTGAAACACGAAAAGTAAAGAATTAAGCAACAATTTAGGTCAAAAATGCACTAGAAAGTACCTGAAATCCGACAAAAAGGCCTAATGAAAAGTGTATAATCCACGGATTATCAGGCCGCACGGTGGGCGCCAAACTGTAGACGTAAAAATCTACCTGTACGAAAGGGGGGTCTGATCCCGTGAGGTTGAGGCCACTAGCGATCCACTGCACATGCACACGTAGAGAAACAAACGCGTGAAGCGAACGAAAAACACCGGGGCGATGATTGCCGTAGGCGCTCTGACGCTCAAGTCAGCAAGGCTGAAAGAGGCTAGTATAGTGAGGGCTAGAGAGTAGATAGGTTACCAGAAGTCTAGTCGGGGACTGTGACTACGGCAGTGATGTGAAGCTCTCAAGTAGGAGCTTCGAGTGTGAAGGTATAATGTCAATGTCCCTTGTGAGAGGGTTGGCCTCTGCTTATATAGTGACTGTCTGGTCTTCCAATCCTGGTAGGAGTAGGAGTTCTAGTCTGATTCTGATAGAAGCCCTAGAGGAGTTAAGGCGGTGGTGAGCTGTCTTACTAGTGTTTGGATAGGAAGGTGATCCCGAACAGGAAAGTAACTTCGAGTAGGAAAGTGATCTGAACATGAAGGTGACCTCGAATAAGAGATTGATCAGGAATAGGAAAGTGATCTGTGGGGGTTGTGGGCCCTGAACTCACGTATAGGTCTAGAAAGTGAGCTGAGATTGGGAGGCTCGTTCTCAGATGGTTTTGGCCGGCTATATCTCGTATCAAATGGGCCTAGTCCGGATTGGGTTGCATCGGGATTGGGCTTGGTCTCTTTCTCACTGTCGGGCCCGTTTTCTTATTTGGGCCAAAGATGATTTTTTGCCCTAACAGACATCTATTTACGTCATTTGGCAAGAAAAGAACCTCAGACTTTTCCAAGGTCAAAGAAGAAGCTGTGAAGCCCTTGAAAAGCTTATATGTGGAGAAGTTAGATTGCAGTTATTGTCTCTTAAATTCAAAAGAAACCCCAGAGTCCTCTCTACTCTACAAAGATTAGATATCCCACTTGCTTGAATTGGATTCTTTTGCTGATTTGTGATGCATGTTGTATAGATATTTTGTACAGTGGCCTTCTTTTGTTTATAATGGCCTTCTACACTTGTGTCCTTCGAGGCTTGTTTTTTATGTGGCCCCTGCCTCTTGTGTATCTCTCTTGGTCTGGTCCAAGATGATCCTTTTGTGAGGCTCCTCTTTCATTGTATTCTTTATTTTTTTTAATGAAATTACCGGCTTACCCAAAAAACAAAGAACACTAAAAAAAAAATCTCCAAAAAAACCAAGAACACCCATTCTCCATATCAATTCCAAGGGATCAAATAAAGATAGTCATATTCTAAGGGATCAAATAAAGATAGTCATATTCTAAGTGTCAATATCAATATCAATAAATTATTTTTAAAATACAGAAGCTCAATTTTAATTATTGGAATACGTAAATAATAAATTCTTTAAATATAGAATTTAAACTTTAAAAAAAAATGGTCAACGGAGTCTGTTGTCTCTAACAGCATATCTGATGACACCGCCAACTTTAAATATGGAAATAGTCATTTAATTAAGAAATTGTAATCAATAATACAAGTGTATAAATATTGAGGTGGCTAATCTAGCTTGGAAAGAAAAAGAAAAAAAAAATCCTTCTCAATTTATAATATATCATAACTTATCTATTCATTCTTCTTTTATCATCCTCCATTTCAATCTTGTTTTAGCATTCTTTTATCAGATATTTTTATTGATTAAAAAAACTAATTTGAATTTTTTTATATTTTTAGTATAAATTTTAAAATTACAATTTTAATTACTCACATTATAAAAGATGGTGGAGGTTACTGAGAAATTAGACATCCCTTTAGAAACTGGTGTCTTAAAAAAATATATATTTTTTGTCCTAGTATTTTTGGGACTTTGTGGATAGATTACCCAGATATTTATAGCATGTTGCATGGTTTATTATTAAGCATAATATCCTATTTGGAAGACTTGAGGTTAGAATAATATTCTTCTAATATCTACCGAGCAAAGATTTACACACATAGTTGGAGTTTAGAAAAATATTATCTTCTTTTCAGAATTCCCAATTTTAATATTATTTTTAAACATCTTTGCCTTCACATGGTTTTCTAAACCAAACCCACTTCTCATGTATCTTAGTTATATTTGAATATAATAGTGGCCTCTTCCCAATGGCATAGTCTTAATTAACTCAACTAATATTCTGAATCACAAATTTCATATTGTGGCCAAAATGCTTGGACTTTCATATTTATATATGTCCTTGTAGATAAACTACCCAGATACGCCTACGGTTAAGCATAATATCATTGTCTAATTTAATCATTGTCTAATTTAAGATAATCATGAGCAATGACAAAAGCAGAAAATTATGTTTTTGATCGAATAAGGAAGATCAAAGTATATGAAATCTTAAAATTTCTTGCTTCCTAGAAAACATAAGAGCTTTCAACCAAGTCACCAACAACCCAACCGAAGATTACATCTAATATAAAACAAATGAAAATCAACACAAACAAGACCAATACATTAACTTTCAACTGAGACTCTTGACGCTGTTGAGCTGCACCATTTCTTTCAAAACCAGGGCAGGAAGACTTGGCTTTGCATCAATAGTAAATGTCACTTACCGCTGGTTCCTCGTCCACTTTTTTGACGTCCAGCTACTTCTTTGGTATCATAGGTTTTTGTAGAAGAAGAATCATTCTTTTCGGGAGGTTTTGAAGAAAATGAAGGGCTACGTCCACAGGATTTCTTGATTTCTTCAACCACTGAAAAGCCTGCCAACCAGCTCCATTTTAATCCACTTGCCTTAAATAAAAACTATTCAATTTGGGTTTTATGCGTTTTGGTAAGTTCCAGAGATGAAAAACCTTCCACGTCTATATATAAACATATTTATAATTTCTCAATATAGGAATTGGGGAGTTTTGCGTTAAAACGACTATCCATCTAATCAGCATCAACATCAATTAGTATATTGGTCCAAGGACTTCGAGAATCCAAATGAAAGTCACATTTTCTCCGGCGTATGGCACGTCATGAGCCAGAAACAGACAATTAAGCTCACAAATGTTGCTTTGAAAATTGATACTTCGGGGTGAAAAGTCCACAAATCTCAATTAAAAACAAGGACAAAAAACTTTCTTCACATGGATCAAGATACATGAAAGTAACTAACAACCAAATATGAATGATAAAAGCTTGAAAATATACATTTACTTAGTGGTTTATGGGGATTATTTGTGAGAAATTAGGTTTCATTTGGTATAGTTGTTTAATATCTTCATAATTGTTTTTTGTGGAATCACAGGAATGTTTTAGTGTTTCTTCAGGTTTTAGTGCTAAATGTTATGTTTGGATGAAGAATCATATTGGCAATAGAATGAGTGACGAGTAGAAACAAACGGATCGAGAATCGAAGTTGAATTGAAGAAGTTATGGAGCTTTGAAGTAAGGAGGAAATTCTAGATTACGCTCCAGTTTAAGCATGCCTTAGTATTTCGACAATATCCCAATTTGTAGACCTTGGATTAAGACAATTCTTTGACTGTTGGAAATTTGATTCAAATGGCTACATTTCATATGTTTACCACTTCTCCAAATTCCATTGTTATCATGCTCAAAAATCACCATCACTGGAGTGTTGGGGAATAATGCGAGATTTGAACTAAAGACGAAGAAGTTATCATTGTGCCATAGCACACTTTGTCCAGAATCGACCGCGTTGCAACACAATACCAGGGTGCAGTCACGACAATTAGGAATTTTTCTTCCTTTTTTATTAGGAAAATAGGGTTAAGAGTCTTAAACTATATTAATTAGGGAAAATAAAACTCTAATCATTGTAGGATATAAATAGAAGTCTTTTAACATTATTTTGAGGATTCTTTTGAGAAAAATAAGAGAAGAAGAACTTGTAAAGAAGAAAGTGATAGAATTTCTAGAGCTTTGATTCACAATATAGAGAAGTTCTTCTTGTTCCTTTCTTGTAGACTCATGATGATTATTTTAATAAAGATGATTGTTTATTTCATGGTTATTATGAACTAACTTTATTTTCTATGGCTAAGATATAGCCCAGTCTCTTGATTATGTATTAAATTATGCATATTAATTTTTATTAAGAATTTTTCATAAATTTTACTATTATGCATTATGTTTTCGATTTTTAAGAGCTCAAGAATTGAATGATTAATGGACTAGGTTGAGATCAAAAGATGATACCTAGTTGGTCTACCATAATAAAATCATAGGTTGAGCGACCACTAGAGATAGGTTACCACAACTTATGAGGTTCTGATAAACTCCATAGAATATAATGATCTCAAATTACTTAAATCTGATTAGATATAATTTGGGTTAGTAATTAAGAGTTAATTCGATAATTGTTCAAAAGAAATTTATTAAAAATTTATGGAGTTTGATCTTTAGAAAGAGCTTAATAAAATTAGCATAAATGATCAATACATATGATAAGAGTTGGTGTGAAATCTATACCCTAGGTCTAGTCATCTTGCTTTAAACCCAAAGATTTATTTTAATTGTATTGTTTTCAGTTTTCTTTTATTTTCAATTATTTATTTTTAATTTAGATTTTTCTCGATAAAATTTGGATTAATCAAATAGTAATATGATGGTTTATCTAGGTAATTGATAGTAGTAATTCTTTTGGGTTCGACATCTGTATTTTTACACTTTATTACTTGCATGATTTCGTACACTTGCGAAAATCACATCAATGACATAAGAAACTAAAGCCATGTTAAAATAGTTTTAATAATATGATTATATTAGTTTCTTACAAAAAAAAATAATAAAGAAATAAAGAAATTAGCGTTATTTTTTATATATTTCCTTCAATGAATGTGTGAAATATATATATATATATATATATATAGAAGTCAAAAACCAAAGGGGTGTGGTGGAATTGCGGTCGGTTTGGTAGAAGAGATCCGACAGAAGATCATAAAACGGCCAGCCAGAAAATAGAACGATATTACACTATTTTTTATTTTCAGTAAAAAGCGACTTCAATCCTTTTTTTTTTATTTTTTTCTTTTTTTTAAGTGAACTCGGTAATTGGATAAAGAATAAAAGAATGTTTAAACAAACGGACCAGAGGCCCAAGGCCAAGAACCTGAACAACACCATCAGGCAAGGCAAACAAAACAAACTAAAACAGATGAGATGCAACAACCTCTAAACCAAAATCAACCAGCCAACACAGACCCCTAAAAGGTTGACACAGAAAGCAGCAGGAGCAGCTGCACTAACCAGTCTGAAGGCTCCAGAACAAGAAAAAAATTCCAGAAATTACTACAGACCAAGATAGCACAAACAGCCACCAACCGAGCTTCACAAAACCACCATCTTAACTGCAGAACAACGGAGTGCACAGACTTCAGCAGATCATGAAGAAACCGAAATCGCAGCCAACACAAAGCTTGGAAAAAGCCAGCACAGTCAGCAGAGCAAACCAAACCTGCCCTCATACCTCTCAAATGCCAAGACACAAATGAGGCAACCACCCAAGCAGAAAACTCAGTCCAAGCAAAGGAAATAAATCAGAAAAACCACACAGAAAGCGCACCACCGGAACAAAAGGATTCAGCAAGCACCAGATAGCGTTATAAAAAATTACCAATGCCAGAAACACCCCCAGTCATTGTCAGCTCACTTATCATACTTCCAAGCCAATCCACGGCCAAAACCTAAAAAATCAACCACACACGACCGAAGTTACCAAACCACCAGTTTAAAAACAACCTCCACCAGGCAAGATAAAATAACCTGCAAAGAAAAAAACCTCTGAAGAGAATCCAAAATAAGGCAAACTGGAGGAAGGAAGGACGCCTAAATAACGGGGCCGCAAATCCAAATTGAGATTCCCAATAGAATCGCTGATGCAATCAGTTTCATCCACCTTACGACACATACTACATAAAAATAGCAGAGAGACTAGTTTTCCCATAGGAAAGAAACCACCACCAAGCAAAATCAAACCAGCAACAAAAGAGCAGAGACATCTCCAAACCCTATTAATTTATACAGACTTCAACCCATGTTAGTTGAGGCAAAAGAAAGAAGATAATTAAGAACCCTACTTTCTCGGGAAATTAATATAAATAATATATTTATATCAAGTACGACATCACATTCTTAAAAGAAATATATTTATCAATCTATTTTATGAATAATATATATTTATATGCTAATTTTATTATTTATTATATTGAGTAAGCCCTCACTCACAAAACTTTTGGACTCGGTCACTGGAACTCTATATCTTGATTATTATAAATATGTGCTGCGCATTCGAACATTTCTCCATCTCAACATCGAAAACAACAAAATCCTCATCTTGAGAGAATTTCTTGGTGAGGTAAAATGGATAAGAGAAGAGGTCCTCAAAAAGGGTCCTCATCAGGAGGCGTTTCAGTTGGAGAAGAAATCAAGAAATCCTGTGGACGTAGCCCTTATCTCCTTTTCTTTGATGCAAAGCCCTTTATTTAGAGAATGAAAAATCATTTTTCTTTAAGATAAAGGTTTTAGAGTTAATTGAGTAGATCTTTGATAACAAAAGTTTTTCTTTAATGAACTGCTAACTAGATACTCAATGTTGCACGTTAACCCTAAATTGAAACTAAATATATTATAAGGACTAAGGATGTATTATATATGTAACAAATTAAAGTAAACTTTGACGTAAGAAACTAAAACCCATGTTAAAAGTAGTTATAATATTATGATTATATTATTTTCTTAAAAGAAAATATCTTCAAGAAATCAGTGTTATTTTTTATATATTTCCTTCAAGGAATGTGTGAAATATATATATATAGGACACACACATTGTTAGAACGAACTGTCCATTTGGAAACATTGTACAGCTATTTTTCAGTAATAGGCTATTTTTCAGTAATAGAAGTCAAAAACCATATCAAAAACCTTGATAGTGTTTAAAAAATCAAAATTAGAAAAATAAAAATAAAATACACTAAAACTTTGTTCTCACTTGGCAGATTGGGTTTACACTTTACAAAACTTATCTCACTTGGCAGTTTAGGTTTTGATTCAGCAAAATGGTCTGATTCCAGGGCAAAACTTAGTTCAACTCTAGAGGAGTTGTTGAACCTACTGGCATTCAAAAGTGAATTATTTCTTCAATGCTTCATTCACAAGTCTTTCTCACTGCTTAAATTTCAACCAAACATCATAATATTCTTAATACTTTTTGCTACAAATTGAGTTTCAGTTAGCCTTCTGCGCGCATATTTAATTTTAATTACTAGCCTAATATGCATAATTATATGTATGAACATAACACTAGCTTACATGCATAACAGTCCAAGAGCAAGAGAAAGCCAAAAATACTAGTCAAAAAGTTACCTTTTCCAGGAAAAATAACAGTTGCCCTTAAGCCAAGTCTATAATAATCCAACATAAGCCCAACAAAAAATTTTAATTAACTCTAATGCTATTCATTCTTAACATATATATTCACCCAGCAAGTCGTACAGTTTAATTAAATTCTAAGTGTTATTAAGTGTTACAACAGTCATTTATAGGTTTTACGTTTGAGTTTACAGTATCACGTTATGATAACTCTGACAAGACCCATATTTCAATATGATACGAAGGAATTTAGAATGAGAAAGGAGTAGAAGAAGGAAGGGACTGTTTGAGAATAAACTGTATAACTTTATTGACTCATTTCAGGCTATATATAGCCATACAACTAGTAGGGAAAATAACAACAATGCTAAAGAATAGCACCCACGTAGCAGACTCAACAATACTAAAGAATAGGACCCTCATAATAGACTCAACAAACAATGACTAACAAACAAATTAGACCAAGTCTTCCACCACGTCTTCCATCTTGCCACTACACTTCGTGGACTGGTAAAGTGGCACATATCATTCCCCACTGCTTAAGGATCCTTATCCACAAGGATGAAATCAGGATATGACTTGGTGAAACGTCACTCATTCTCCCAAGTTGCGTCTTTTGCTGGTGCACCGACCCATTTCACCAGGATTTCAGATTTTGGGCGGTATTTACCCTTGCGGATCACGTGTCGATCTAAGACAACTTCGGGTTGTGGAAGGATAGTCAAAGTATCCGAGACAAGGGGAAGTTGGGTAGAGGTTGGAGTAACTGGACCCAAATGCTTTCTTAACAAACTAACATGAAACACATCATGAATTTGAGAACCAGAAGGCAAAGCCAGTTTATAAGCCACCAGACCAACCTTCTTAATGATTTTGTATGGACCAAAGAAACGTGGGGCGACCTTCATAGAGGCCCAAAAAGCCACAAAAGTCTATCTATAGGGTTGGAGTTTCACATACACATAATCTCCCACCAGGAACGATACCTCGCGCCGGAGTTGGTCCGCTTGACATTTCATCCGATCCTGAGCCAGTAGAAGGTTATGTCGCAGCTTATGTAGGATAGTATCTCGGTCATGCAAGTACTCATCGACCGCTTGGATGCGGGAAGTGCCCGGTACATGAGCCAGTAGACTTGGAGGTGGAATGTCGCAAGCGGCTTCAAAGGGTGTCATCTTTGTGGAGGAGTGAGTAGAAGTGTTGTAGCTGAACTCAGCCCAGGGAATCCATTCGAGCCATTTCCGCGGCTGGTCCCCTACAAAACAGTGTAAATATTGCTCCAAAGTTCGATTGACAACTTCTGTTTGGTTGTCAAATTGGGGATGGTAACTTGAGCTCATGCACAACTTGGTTCCCTGCAGCTAGAACAATGTGCACCAAAAAGGAGGCTAAGGAACACCTTGTCCCTACGCTAATGATTGATGTCAGAATACCGTGCAGCGAACCACGTTGGCAACAAATGCCTTGGCGACAATTACAGTAGTAAATGGGTGTTTCAAGGCTACGAAGTAGCATATTTTGTCAATGGTTGACAATGACCATGATGGCAGTATATCCAATAGAAGATGTAACCCCTTAATAAAGTCCATCAGACATCAGTCCACATTTGAGTAGGGATGGGTAGCGGCTGAAGCAACCTGTCGGCTTCATACAATCGGTTTTGAACCGCTACAGACATCACATTGTTGCAAAAAATCCTTCACCGTCTGGCGCATATTAGACCAAAGAAACTTGTTTGATACGGGAGGAGTTTTATGAAACCCAAAAGTGCCCACCTATGGGTGACTGGCAGTTAGGATTATCTTCGGAAGCAAGGGTGAGGTGGGGCTTAAAAGATTTTGTCCCTTTTGAACCACACACCATCATGTTGGAGCAGCTTGTGGGCAGCTTAGAGGGTGTTTCTATAATAAGTCTACATAAAATGAGTCGTTGGACTTCCTTTGAAGCTTGGCCACCAATCTACATGTGGTTGAGAAATGGATATAATTGGAATTCAACTACACGTGACAAAGAATCTGCACCTTGATTTTCAGGCCCATGTTTATACTCAATTTCATAATCATAACCAAGGATTTTGGCAGCCATCGTGTTTGGCTGGTGTAGTAATTCGTTGCTCAATAGTTACTTGAGACTTTTTTGGTCAGTGCGGACGTAAATGGTTTCCCTAGCAAGTATAGACACCATTTCTTGATTGCTTTGACGATAGCCAACATTTCTTTCTCGTAGGTACAAGTCACGGTTGAGCCCTTCAATGCTTGTTAAAATATGCCACTGGTTGATTTTGTTGAGTAAGAATTGCACTGAGTCCGATTCTGCTAGCATCGCATTCAATTACGAATCGTTGAGTAAAATCAGGAAGCATAAGACTGGTGTGACATCAATGCCTCTTTAATTGTTTGAAGGCCATCTCTGCTGCCTCAGTCCATTGAAATCCATCCTCTGCAAGAGACGGGTCAGAGGAGCTACTATACTTCCGAAATGTCGGATAAATTTCCTGGAGTATCCTGCTAAGCCAAGAACCCACGGACCCCTTTTTGTTTTGTTGGTGTTGGCCACTCATGACAGCTTGTATTTTGGTTGGATCAACTGATACCCCTTGCGCTGAAATGACGTGCCCTAAGTAGTCGACCTATAAAACTCCGAATAGACATTTCGACTTTTTGCAAATAAACTGTTAGTTGATAAAATGTAGAACAATTTGCAAATGTGTGAGATGGTCTTCCCATGATTTCGAACACTAGAATGTCACAAAGAAAACCAAATAAATTGTCGGAGATGGGACGGAAGATATCATTCATGAGACTTTGGAAGGTTGCTGGAGCATTAGTGAGACCAATGGCATCACAATAAACTCGTAATGCCCTTCTGTGTCCGAAATGCGGTTAGAATGTCATCTTCTTGCACACGGATTTGATGATATCCATAATGTAAATCCAATTTGGAGAAAATTTGGCACCGTGGAGCTCGTCTAAACAGTTCATCGATGATAGGAATTGGATACTTATCTTTAACTGTGATGTCGTTTAGAGCTTAGTAATCCACACAAAATCGCCAGCGCCATCTGCTTTCTTTACCAACAGAACTGGGGATGAGAACGGGTTGTGGCTTGGCCGTATCAAACCAATTCAAAAGCTCTTTTACCATTTTCTCTATCTCAGTTTTGAAAATAAGGATATCGATAAGGCCTCACATTGACTGGTCTCGTGTCAGATGCAATAGAATGTGATGATCATCTGACCGCCGTGAGTAAGTTGGTAGGTGTTTCAAATACCTGAAGAAATTTGTAGGAGCTGCCCATCGCAGTGGGTAGGAAGTTGGTTGGTTGCCATTGTGGAAGGAATTATTTGAAAAAATAGCCTATGCCTTGTAATCCATTAAATTCTTTGCACATTAAGGCTTCAATGCCAGTTCGTCCCAATCCCTAAATGTATGGGAAGTTCTGCCATATTAAGTTCATGGTGAGCTGCTTGTAGTCAATCTTGATGGGTCCGAGAGTTGCAAGCCATTGCACTCCTAATACCAATTGCATGCTACGACAGGAAGAAATTTAGTGGCGGTGAAGGGAATCCTTGAATGGTGGTAAGCGCCCGACATTGTCCAGCACATTCTATCTTCTCTCGTTAGCAACCATGACTTGGAATTTCTTATCCTGGATTACTGGTAACTCGAACTTAAGACTACAGCCTGATCAATGAAGTTGTGATGCTGCCACCTCAATTAGCACCGTTACATGCTTGTTTTTCAACTTGCCAAGGACACGTATGACTGCGGGTGTTCGTACCTGCAATTGCATGAAAAGAAATTTTAGGTAAAGCTTCATGAGGCTGGTTCTAGTTGATCGCTCTCAACATCCTCGATGCCCGTATGGGGTAAATCCTCAATCATAAACAATTCGATGTTCGCAACGATGCCTGGAATGAACTTCTGTCACAATAATAGCATAACCTTTCTCTCGACGTTCTCGTGCCTCTTGAGTGTGATTTGGGGAAGGTTGCTGGTTGAGTAGTGGAACCTTGGTTTATGTGCTGGTTGGTGAGGCCTAGTACACCAGCTGTTGGGTTGGGTAACGCTCTTGGTCACTAAGGCTTTGGGAACGAATTTGCTGGACTGGTTTCCTTTGCAGCTGGTTTCATTCCTCAATTAGTCAAGCCACTCATTCGTATCTGCCAAGGTTCCGGGTGTTTGATTTTTACGTCGATGCGAATGTCATCTCAAAGTCCTGCAATAAAACAACCAATTAGAAAATTTTCGAGTAGGCTGTCAACTTGGTGGGAGAGTTTTTTGAAAGCTTCTTGATAAGGGCCACGTTGTGGTTTTGTTAGGCGAGTTAGAGCTTCCAACGGATCCTCATAGTCGGTTGGACCAAATCGAAGTGTGTACAGCATGGTGAATTCCCGTGTGAGTGGTCCAGAATTTCGTCAACCATCTATACCATTGTAGAGCGATGCCTTCTAAATGGAAGGAGGCCAACTGAACTGTTGGTCTGGCCCCACATTTTTGAAATCAAAGTTGTTCTGCTTGTAAATCCAGCCTGTGGGGTCAGCTCCATTAAACTTAGGAAAGGACAATTTGGGTGTTGGTGATGGTGGTCATTGATGGGATTAGGACGAGAAGTATGGGATGTGAGACTTCACGTGCTAATGGTTGGTTCCAGAGAGCTAGTGTTTGAGTTACGTGGGTTCAAGAGCTTGAAGCTCAGTTAACACCTCTTGTAAGGCAACGTTCACCTGATCAAGCTGATTCTGCCGTGCTAATGTTTCGTTAACTTCGTTGTGGAATTCTGTATTCGTTTTGCCGCAAGTATCCATGGTCGAAACCTGGCTCGTTACCACTAATATGAAGATTTAGAATGAGAAAGGAGTAAAGAAGGAAGGGACTGTTTGAGAATAAACTGCATAACTTTATTGACTCATTTCAAGCTATATATAGCCATACAACTAGTAGGGAAAATAACAACAATGCTAAAGAATAGCACCCACGTAACAGACTCAACAATACTAAAGAATAGCACCCAATAACTCAACAAACAATGACTAACAAACAAATTAGCCAAGTCTTCCACCGTCTTCCATCTTGCCACTACACTTCGTGGGGTAAAGTGGCACATATCACAATAAGTCTCATAAGTCAGACAAATTTAATTAGATTCAAGTGAGATTAATTGTTGTGGTGATTTACAAGTTTTTATTTTATTTACAGTATGTCATTATATTATATCCGAACAAAACCCATATTCTAATAATGTTTATAATCTTTATTCTTTATTACTCCATCATTTTCTTTTTTGAGCTTAAAGGATCCCATTTGTGATAGGAGAAAAGGGTTGATATTGTTTAGGATATCTTTTGGATTAAGGGAACTTTAACTGTATTATAAACAATGATTAGATTGAAAAATTAAACGTCGCCGTTTTGAGCTCTCTTAATTAAACTTATTTTACTTAGAATGGTGGGGAAATAAAGTGTTTCTTAAGTAGGGTTAAGGGAAAATAATTCATATAGGAATAATCAATTATGGGGGATCGTTGTCCTTTCTAGATAATATTAATTGTCTTATACGAACTAGTCAATAGACACCTACAGATGAGAGAAAAATTAATCCATGCATTAATAGTCAGGAAATTAATTAATTAGCTTTCACGTGGCTATTAGTTAAGCGCTTTTTTTTTTTTTAATTAATTAATTAGATTTTTGAGCCATCGATATTAGGTATCATAATCTATATTGGTTGTTTCATAAATATGGGTTACTTATCTTTATTTACATAAAATTAACCTCACCATGAATTTATGTGAAGATATTTCAAAAATTATTTCTGAATAAAAAGCATTTGTATTATAAATTTTAAAATAATATGTATTTAATATACTTAAAACTCATACAATATCTATTTCTTACAATGCTTTTATAAATATAATATCACTTAATTCAAAAGTTTAGAATGGGTCTTGCAAATTCTCATTTATCTATAAAAATTACTAGTTTGGTCTTTCACTCGAATTCATTAAGATCTCTCATATTAAACAGTCTTTTTTCTTCTAGTGACTGGATATGTTATATTCATCGGTCTTTCTTCTAACAATAGATTTATTGTTTTCATCTTTTACTTCTAATGATCATAATTTTTTTTGACATAAATCAATCATATTCTTCTTATAATCAAACTTTTTTTTAATTCTTTTTTTTTTTTTTTCATTTTGGAATTATGATACAATCAAATTTTTTTTTTTTTTAATCCTCTTTTCGTGAAAATTAGAGATTTTTTGTTATGAATCATTTGCAATCTTTCAATGAATTAAAAATAAGTTATTTCTTCCAAAGATAATAAATATATTTAATACAACCAATTTATTAAAATAGAATAACTTAATTTAAATAAATATATCTTTGTTACATTTGATTTATATTATAAGATCTTTATTTAATTATTGCATTAATGGATTTTTCGATTTGTTAGGATTCTTCATATTTTTTAAGAATTGAATAATATAAGATGATTTATAATATAATAACTTTTTACTTAAATGTAAAATAAGATTACCCTTTTAGCCTCATTAAATAAAAGATTGTGCTACTAACCAAATTGGCGGGGGCTAATAATCATTTCTCGTACCCAATTAGAATTTCTTAAATGGCCCTAATTAAAGAAGTATTGTGGCTTAAATAAGCCTCGTTGAGTATTCTCACATTCCACACCGCAACTCACTAAAGTCCTATAAAGTGAATTAGTCTATCGGTCTTTAGAAAATATCTTTTCTAAAACCAATAAATTGAATCTTGAATCTTGATGCTTAGTTCTTGGATATTGAATATTAAAACCCTAAGGGGTTGATTTAGAGGTCAAGAAGATTTGCTTCTTTTATTAACGCTTTTTTGTTCGAACTATCTTGGAGTCGTCTATCACATTTATGATTTACTTTAGAACATTAGACTTGTGAAATGTTTAATACGTCTCAAAGATTAGTTGAAGTACGTACAAAGAGACCCGAACACCTCAACCATAAAAAATATATATATATATTGAACTCAGGTTCATAGTGATAGTAAGACGGTATGTCTCTACGTGTTGTAATTGAGATTAGACGCAGACCTTGCATCGGTTTTGTGTTTTCTATGGTAAACTAAAAGAATGGTGGTGCGACACGGAGCATGTTTGTGTTTCCAGATGAACTCTGAGATCACCTCCAGAGCCTTCAATTTCATAAATATCAAACTTCTTTCCAAAAAAAGCAGAGTCCAATATATATTTCAGCCTACACAGTCTATTTATTATGTTTAACTTATCAGATCAATTTCAACGATTCCTTTGGTCAGGCGTACAAGGATAGGAAAAATTTCACATTCAAGTCGAGGTTGTTTATTTCCATCTTTTAGTCCTTCAAAGTTATAGCGAGCAAAGACATTGCCCCCGCTGAGAAAATACTGTAAGCAGGATTGTCAGAATACACTTCCCGTCTCAGATGGCAATACGGTGGAGAAAACGGAATATTATGGAAGAAAAAATACCCATTCTGCAGGCAAGAACCTGCATATGAAAGAATATAAGCAGTAAGCAATATGAATAATGATGGCTTATTTCATGATATTTTGAGAATGAAATAAGCAAACAATTAATTTTGCGTATTAATTAAGCCAAAATTAATTGAATAAAAAAGTTGGGGGAATGGATGAAATTGATTTCTATTGTTTAATTTGTAATTAAAATTACTAATTATATAATTCTAATCTAAGTGTATATACTTAATTATTTAAATACATTACATTAATATTCATTATTATTGTATCTATAATACATGTTTTATTAAAGGAAAAAATACATGTATTATGAAATTTGAATTAATAAAATAAATAGTTTTTGTTTTATTATAATTATGAGGTCCTGGAACTCTTGAATGTATTACTCAATAAATCTTAAATTTCCTTTCTCAGTTGCTAATAAGTGTAGCTATTAGAGTTTTTATCCGGCTGATAGTTTTAAGGTCTTAAGGGATTAGTTAAGGTATACGTAAGCTAAACCGAATACCGTTTATTAAAAAAAAAAAAAAAAAAAAAAATCATGAAGAAAAGAAGTCAGCTGCTAATTGGAATTAAAATTTAAGATTGATATCGAATATGATAATCAGAATTTTAAAATTAACCACATCTAACATTTACTTCATGAAATTTAAAAAATATATAAAATAAGTATTAATTATTAATTAATGTTTTGGGTCATAATGCAACTCCAGTAAGTGTCGATGAACATAAAAGCTCTACGACGACAATAAATCAAGTGCCCGCGTTGCCCTTCAATGACTCAACAATGGCGTAGTTCAAAGGGTGTGGAATTCTTTTATTAATTAAATTAAAAGATCTTGATAAACAAATACTTCAACAGACCAGAATGTGCACAACAACACAGCAAAAAATACAGGTCCAAAGCATTATTTTGTTGATGTGTTGTACAATTAGAAGATAAACAAGATGAATCTTCTATACAGTTGCGTAATGATACTTTCTGGTCCCAAACATGAGCCTGCGAAGTTTGAATAAAATAAATTGGCAATCCTTAAAATGAGAAAACTGGCTTCAGTCATGAAGTATCTAGTTTTAAGAATTTCATGTTTTGGATTCGGAGAGGGAAACTTACTGTAAGTGCGAAGGTAAAGACATCTGTTTCCAAACACCCTCCCTATTCTGGCTTGCCATCTTCCTTTATGATGGTGCCCGCAGGCTGCAGTGCTTTCGAAAAATAAAAATGGAAAAATCAATCTCAGTTCTATTTCTTTCAACATCTACCAAATTGTGCAGGTTTTCTAGGTGAATTGATGATTTTGCGTACCTTGCAACTCCTCTGTACTTGGATACTCCCCTTTAAAAACTACTGCTGCTCTTGTTAACCAACCAAGAAAAACTATTTATCAACATTTAGATTATGCAAATATCACAATTCTTTAATTCACTTGTTATCGCATAAGTTAACTCTTGCACTAATGAGTTAAAATCTGAATTTATATGTCTGGCTACCCCAATTTTGCACAAACAGTACTTTCTTAAAGAGGCCAAGTACTTCTCTTTAGTCACAGATGCCATTATTTCAATTTCTTTGTCATAATCTGTCACCTGCATGAATATTTTGGAAATGTTTGTCAAAATATTAGATTTCTGCCCAAGTCCGGAAGGGATAAATTAACTTGCATGAAAAGAGTATAAGATATATAGCTATACTGGGAAATTTGTGAAAGTGTTCCCCAATACTTGAGGGCTCTAGCAGCAGATTCTTCTTCATCATAAGCTCCTGAGTAATAAGAGATCCCAAAAACATTAGTTTCAGCTGTTAAATTAGTTTAATAGCCAAGCCTATATCTTTGATGGATTAGGGCTTGAATATGATGTCGCATCAGTTCATTTGTCTTCAATCACAGTACAAAAGGCACCACTTGTGCTTCACGAGCATGAGATTACATTGTTGAGATACAATGCAGCCTTTTTATGCCTTAAAACAGCCTGTTCATTTTATTCTTACCAAACACAAAACTTGTATCCAACAATTCCAGCATACAATCAAACTTCTAATCAGATTGTTCCACTATATAAAACTTCCATTGATGTCCTCTTTTTCATATGCACAGAATACTCAACATCATACTGCTAATTTTGTTCCAATTCCACAAAGCAATGTGTTACATACGAGTTCTAGAAATGTTAATGTTGTTCCTGATATGACAGGAAATGTGTTTCTGGCATAAGATACTGGAGGTGGTTTGAGTCCTAATATAATAAAAGGAAGAGGTCGAGGTAGGGGATTCTTCAAGCCTAAAATATACTATCAAGTGTGTAATAAGGCAGATCACACTGCTATACATGAATTGTATAAAGTGATTTTCTATCATGATTCTATTTCAAGCTTGAACAAATATTGAGATAAGAAATTGTACAATTACAGTATCAGAGAAAGCTCTCAACTTCAATGGAATTAATTGGATATACTGTCTCCATTTCTTATCAAAATCACTCTTAATTATGTCACATACTCGCAAAATACATAGAAAATCAATGACCGTTTATGATTGCAACGTGAATTGATTTTCAATTTAACAATATATGTGATATTGTAGTAGCCTATATTTTATACCATTAACGGGACGTCTAGTTGGAGGTAATCTAAGATTACTTAGGTTATGTCATCTTATATTACTTAATTATTATATTTGGTTGTTCAGTAATAGTTGTTGCCGTTAATAATATTAGAGGTAATCTGATTACCTCCATTTTCTTAGATATTGTAAAATTATCGAGGTAATCTTATTTTTATTACAATTTTATTCCTTATTAATAAAAAAATTGGACAATAATGCCCCTATTTTAAAATCAATTTACATTAATATATCATTTCAATTTTACCCTTGTTCAATTAAGTTTTTGGACAATAATGCCCTTATATTTAAAACAAATTACAGACCACCACTGCCACCTAACCACCACCGTCAACAGCGGGCCAACCACCACGAACTGTCACTGGGAAGTCGCCGGAGTCCCTAAAAATGACCAATAGTCGCTAGGAGACTTCGAGAGGCTTTGATATGGCCGTTTCTAGCCATATTGATGGCCGAAAACGGCCAGAAATGGCCAAATCTAATCTAGCCATTAGCGGCTAGATCTATGCGAGATCTGGTCGTTAAAGACTAGATCTATTCTGCCCGGAATAGATCTGGTCGTTAACGACTAGATCCATGGCTGTTAACAGCCAGATCTCGCCCAGATCTGACCATTAACAGCCAGTACCATCGATCTGGCTGGAAATGGCCAGAATAGATTTGGCCTGATATGGCCATTTTCGGCCATCAATATGGCCATAAACGACTATATCGGAGCCTCTCGATCACAGTGAGTTACTCACGGCGACCTTTGGCCACTTCCAACGGTGGTTTACCATGGCGGCAGGGGGTGGGGTTGATTTTGTCATAAATTACAATTTTATATAAGCGGGGGTGTTTTAGCTAAATCTGAAATATTGGGGGTTAAAAGAGGTTATTCAAAAATTAATAATAAAAATAATATTATATTAATATTTAAAAAGAGGGCAATTTAGTAATTTAAATAACATACCCACCAATTTATTCCCATAACCAAACATATTAATATAATATACCCACCAACTAACCAAACACATTTTTCTAAAGATTCCCAATAATCTTCAAGGTAATATAAGATTCTAGTAATCTAACATTCCCAGTAATCCAATATTCTCAGTAATCCAACATTTCCTAAACCAAACACACCCTAAAAGAATAGAGAATATTGGTACCATACTTTACTCCCTAATAATGTTACTAGGTTGTTAGTCGACCGTGATGCAGTGGCTACCAAACCCCAAGTAACAATTTTTTTTTTTTTTTTTGAAATTATTCTAATAGTCTCTAATTTTCTTGTAATTAACCACCATTAGGTAACCGAATGACTAGGCAACGACTCTTTGGGGGCATTTGGTTCAGGGAATGTTGGATTACTGGAATCTTATATTACCTAGAAAATTACTAGGAATCTTTAGAAAAATGTATTTGGTCAGTTGTTGGGTATGTTATATTAATATGTTTGGTTATGGGAAATAAATTGGTGGGTATGTTATTTAAATTACT
The DNA here is from genome assembly GCF_008641045.1 of Pistacia vera. Classification (NCBI taxonomy): domain Eukaryota; kingdom Viridiplantae; phylum Streptophyta; class Magnoliopsida; order Sapindales; family Anacardiaceae; genus Pistacia; species Pistacia vera. The sequence goes on from NW_022196230.1 coordinate 427,369, forward strand.
AAATTGTCCCCTTTTCAAATAATAATATAATATTATTTTTATTATTAATTTTTGAATAATTTCTTTTAACCCTCAATATTTCAGATTTAGCTAAAACACCCCGGCTTATATAAAACTTTAATTTATGACAAAATCACCTCCACCCCTTGCTGCTGCCTACCGCCACCGCAAACCACCGTCGGAAGTCTTCGAAAGTCGTCGTGAGTAGCTCACCGTGACCAAGAGGCTCCAATATGGTCATTTCTAGCTATATTGATGGCCGAAAACATTCATATCAGGCTAGATTTGGCCGGAAATGGCCAAATCTATTATGGCAATTTCTCGATCTAGCCGTTAACGGCCAGATCCTTGGCCATTATTAGCCAAATCTGGGCGAGATCTGGCCATTAACGGCCAGGTCCATGGCCGTTAACGGCAATATCAAAGCCTCCCACCGAATCTCGGTCTTTTTTAGAGACTCCGACGACTTTCCGGCAGCGGTCCGTGGTGGTTGGCCTGCTATCAATGGTGGTTTGTATATTGTTTTAAATATAAGGGCATTATTGTCCAAAAATTTAATTAAACAAGGGTAAAATTGAAATAGTATATTAATGTAAATTTATTTTAAAATAGGGGCATTATTGTCCAAAATTTTTATTAATAAGGGATAGAATTGTAACAAAAAAAGATAACCATGTTAATCTTAGAATACCTAAGAAAATTGAGGTAATCAGATTACCTCCAATATTACCAATAGTAATCACTATTGGTATTTGAAGATTACTGGTATTTTATATTACTTGACAACCAAACATAGTAATCAAGTAATATAAGATGACTTAACCCCTATAATCACACATAACCCCCAACCAAACACCCCCTTCGGGGTATTACTCAAGAGGTCGTGATAATGAGTTTGAGTCACCTCAGTTGCTAATAGAAATGATCACTGGAGGGTATACCCGATCATTAACTTCAGAACCCGGTGAGATTAGTCGAGGTGCACGCAAGCTAATCTGAACACCCTAATTAAAAAAAAAAAAAATTCCTGCAGTTTATTATATGCTCTTCGTATCTTTTCAAAACATTTTGGTTAGAATAGTAAAACAATGTCGCCAGCATAGGACATATATAAAAGAGGTAAGAAAGAGAGTCCAATTATGAAATAAAACATGTCATGGTGAGCAAATGCATTTGCAATCAAGCCATGATAAAATCAAACATAATTTCTTTTGTTGAACAAAAACATAATAGCACAAACCAATACACTGAACCCGTTTTTCATTTCATCTGACATCAGTTTCAGGAAAAAATTTGCATCAAGTTTGATAAAATGGACTCTGAAAAAAGAGTCTAACCACGAATAATTTCTTTGTTCATTTTCAATACAGATTTATACACATTATATATAGAGATTAGAGACACAGATAACATTAATTAATTCTGTATTTGTGAGACTTTTAATGGAGGCATAAGTCAGTTCTGGCTGCCTTCTATGACAATTCAAATAATTAACTTTCCTAAAATAAAAGCCTTGCTAGTCCCAAAAGGGAAAACAAATACAATCTTCAAATAGAAAATAATCTGAAATAAGAAATCAAATCTCAATTAGGAAGATAAATATCCTTCAACTGCTTTACATCATCGTCGTTATCAATAACAATGACTTGTGCTTTTTATCTCAATTTCATGACATCACCATTATCAATTTTATTCTCTTTCTTCCCTGAGAATCATTAAAAGTTATTGTTAAAAGATTCCCTTAATCTTCTACTTTCAACCTTCGAATCAGCTATTTATATTTAGTTATACTCCACTTTCTTGGTAACCAACTGGCTTTAGCACCACTTTAAGGGCATTCTAATGTCAACTTACTTTTTAGTAAAATCCCATTTATAATACAAGAGTAAGTTCGTGAAGCACACCTTATAAAAAGGCATGTCCACACAGCTATCATATGAAGGTTCCAGTTTGTTAATATTTTTTAGTTTTAATAATATCACCTATTTATTTCTTAAAAGGAAAACTGCCTTAGTTACAAACACTTTGACTTTGTTTTTTAAACTGGAGTATCTAGACCAATTTGCGCACTAGTCTTCTTGGAGTCCATTAAATATCTTACAAGCTTAAAGAGTTAGGTAAGTTACAATGTAATAGATGACCTAAGTTTCGAACTCAAAAACTCAATTAATGGAACAAACCTTTTTGACTATCAAGCCAATCACTTAGGGTTAACAAACACATATTTCTTGGGTCAAATTGTATAAAACATGAAAACCATATCTCTTTAATTAATCAGTAAATTCATGGTATTATACATAATATTTCTTTGACAAAAAAAATGCCACCAACATTCTTTTTCTCCCTTTCACTCTCCTTTCAACATGTATACAACAAACGAGAAAAATTGAAAATTGGTTTTATAATAAAAGGGTTGTTAATTTTGTTATTAACAGTTTAAACGAGAGTAAGAAAAGTGAAAAGGAGAATGTTTACATTTCTCTTCTATATTATTAGTTCGAGCAAATGCCTATAACAGAGACGTAGACCCACTATTATACATGGGTTCAATTGAGCCCACTCAAACATAAATAAATAAATAAAATTATATTTTATTGTATTTACAATTTTAACTCTATTTAAATTCACATTAAACTCACTCAAACTTTGAAAAAAAAAAAAAGTTTTATATTTTATAATATTTACAATTTTGACCTCATTTAAATTCATATTGACCCCACAAAATTTTATTATAAATTTATCAACTTAAATGTATTAAACACACCCATTACAAATGTTGGCTACATTCTTGGTCTTCAATATGGGTCTGATAATACAAATACATTTGCCATAAGTTATGCATTGCCGACCAGTAGATTCAACAATGTCTTCTTAATTTTCCCCTTGTTAATAAGATGGAAGGTAAAAAAAAAAAAAAACCATTTTCTTACTCTTAATATGCTAACATTTTGCTAATCCTCAACCAAACCTCCAAGAGACCAAAACTATCAGAATTCCCAGATGTTAAATTTTACTTTAAAATGTAAGAACCTCACCAAAGTGTCAAGTTCAATACATACCCATTATTATTTACCCTTCAAAATTGCCTTTGCTAACCTTTTCTTTTTTTTTTTTTTTTTTTTTTTTTTTTTTTTTTTTTTTTTTTTTTTTTTTTTTTTTTTTTTTTTTTAGGTATATAAAGTTCAGGTCCACGTTGAAGTCTGCCAATCTTCAAGGTCACAAAACACCTTATAAGTCCAATAACTAAGTAATTGTACAAATGTGATAAATATCTCTCATGTAACTCAAACACAAAACCCCTTAAGTATAATTAATCCTAATGGCTAAAGGGTTTATCATGCCAACCATAAAGGAAGAGATGCCTTTGCTAACTTTTGTGAAGTTTCAATCAAGAAAACCAACCCATAAAAGGCAATAATGCTTTAAATTCAACGCACACAGTATAAAACCTGTGACTTTAACTTTTATCTGATTAAAACGTATCAAGTCTAATTAATGATCCAACTTAATTTAGGACCGAAGGCACAATAATGTCTTTTACACTAAAAGACTTTCCAAGTACTCTTCGGACTCGTCCATTAAATTTAAGACTTCAATAACCCAGAAAGCTAACAAACAAAACTTCCTCTTTTTTCACCTATTCAACAACGCACAAGTTTTTAATTCACAGAAAGGAAAATTTTCATTGGTGGGGTAAGGGGGTGTTTTCCTGTCTCTGTGTTTGTGCAGCAAATAATAATAATATCATTATGGGCAACTGAGGAGGTATAGTTTTATAACAAAAAAGAAAAAAAGAAAAGTAAGAATAAATATACAAGTGGCTCTAAATGCACTTCTCCTACTGTATATATACATTGCCCACTACATAATTAAAAGGAAGAACAGAAGCTCCAACATGAAGACACCCACAAAGATACTCCTGCTCAACCAAAAAAACACAATTAAAATTGGAAAGATACCGCCCCAATTTATTTCCTGCTTTTATCACCATTATTGGCAATTCTCTGGCCCCATCAAACATAAAAATCATCATAAGGCAATTACATTAGAAAAAGCAAATCCTGCCACCACTCACTTCAAATCTTGATTCAGATTCAGCAAAGCTTATCATTTACTCATTTCTATCAACAACGTGTACATGGGTTTCTGGTGACTGCTATCTTTTTTATCATATTTAACACCAACTTGACTTGACCTTCTGGGCTTTGTTAATTATTGCCTTCAAGTATATATGCATCACCCTCAAATCTACCCCATCACAAGGTAAAATTTCCAAATAACCATCACAGCTATATAGATAAGATCACTCATGCATCGATCAATATTCTATCACCTGATAATTTAGTTCTGAACAACAAATAAAATTAACAGCAGTTGATTATATGGCAATTTGAGTAGTTTAATTGGTGGGTAAAGGGGCATTCATCACAGGAAATACAAGTTGCAAGATTATGATTTTGACTTCCACAAAATTGTTTTTGGCTGTCAACAACTGAAACCACATAAAGTCCATATAATTTGAGGAGAAGAAAACGAAAAGGAGAAATATGAAAGTGGGGGAATCCTAGCTTGACAAAGAAAACAGTAAAATGATGAAAGCAACGTCCCCTGGAACACCAAGCATCAACTAGTAGGGCCACTGAATTGAAATGAGATAAAATATAAAATATAAAAAAACAAAATCCAATTTCACTACCTTTCTATTGTGATACTGATACTCTCCCCACTTATATCCTCTCTCCATTTGATCTAAATCTTCAAAGAGTAAGTTATAATAATTCCACACAGCCACACTTCTTTTGACACCCTTAACTAGTTTGAGATTTGTATAGAAATGATTTTAGAGAGACATGAAGCAACTGAAACAACATACAACAGGAGCCAAGGTGACATGAGAAGAGAGAGTACAGAAGATGAAAATCCAGGAGAGTGGCTGAATCTGGGGTTAGGTCGGAATTCAGTCTCAACAGGTAGAGAATCTGCCTCACAATTAAGACCTACTTCTGCCAAGGTTTTCTCATGTAATTTCTGCATCAAGAAGTTTTTCAGTTCACAAGCATTAGGGGGTCACCAGAATGCCCACAAGAGGGAGAGAGGTGCAGCTAGAAGATATCAATCCCAGAGAATGATCACAATGATGGGTTTGCCCATGCACACTGCTATGGTCCGATCACTAGGCATCAGGCCCCATTCACTTGTGCACAAGCCAGGCAGAGACGGAACTGCACTTGTAGGAAGGTTTAATGAAGCCAATACAGAATTCGGAATGGCATGTACACCTTACATGCTGGAGGATGCAATGGATGTGATGTGGCCAGGCAGCTTTCACTTGAATCCCCAGCTACAAGAGCCACCATCCGAGCCACTCAAGCTTGATTTAAATCTCCAACTGTGATCTATCTGTTGTATTACCAAGTCTGGAATTTTCTATTACCGTCTTTCCTACTGGAACAGTTCTTTATTTGTTCATCCATCAAGTACAGAAACTAACTTAGGTAGAAACCCAACTGCTTTGAAAGTTAAAATCTTGGATGGTGATTCTGCCTACAGAACTAGAAGAAAAACCAAGAACTTCCTATCTAGTATGCATGTTGTAGCACAACAAAACCTAAGAGACAGCCTCAATTGTCAGTTATTAATAATTTCAAAGTGCTTAAATAAATCCTGATGCATTATAATTACATTCACCAAGTCTGTAAGGTGGTTTCTCGCCAACCCTAATATCAACTTCTAGTTTTCTTCAAATTCATCATCCATGGTTCAACCATAGTTATGTTAATAGTTATAAAAATTTTAATGAGAAAGATATTCACAGGATCAGCATGAGCATCATCAAGGAAAATTACAACTATTTGCATAACAATCAGGAGAGCTGGCTGTTACTAAATTCCAATAACTATACATCATAAGATTCACTGAACCAATTATTATTCCATACTTTGATAAAAATTGATATTAGTATGACATACGCAAGTTATATTGAACCCTGGTTGTAGCTGTAATCTTGATAGAGCTGCAGCACTACATCTTAAGTTCCTTAAATCTCGAAGAAGTTGTGGCAGTAAGTGAAATAGATGATACTTTTCGCTTCCTAATGAATCTTTCCATTTGGTACATTTACATATCCCATTCTATCTGTTCTTCTACCTTAATCTATTGGGTTGTATAAATGTCATTCTATCCCAAAGAAATCTTTATCCATTTGCACAAAAGCAACCATGTCCAAGAAGAAAATACACACTTCATTACCCTAGCTAAATTTACAACCATTGAACCTTACAATCTCTATTCATATTCTGTTTTTGCATTTTCTTATGGCATTTTTAAATTGAATTTGCTGCCAGCATCCTATGAAGACTTTTAGAACATGAGAAAATAATGGTTCTATGTACCAAATTTGATTTGGTATGTCAGATGATCTAGAGTCCTATTAGTCTAGGAAGTTCTAGCAGCTCAAGTACATATACTATTGCAATCTGTTTTGCTGTCTGCACCAATTCAGACCTGAAATTATACAAAAAGAAACAACTACAACATATGATACTTCCATTTCTGAAACCCACTTTCATTAGCTCTGAGCACCCAAACCTTTTGTTACTTCACAAATCTTTACTCTCGCCTTGTAGAACCAATCCAACATAACACATTATTGCAGTCTTACCACCATACCATAAAAAGGATATAAGCTATGTTTTACGTATAAAATAAATGTTTTGAGATTCCTTCCAGCATATTGCTTTTATTCTAATGTTCCCTAAATACTTCAAACCTAGAAACTAGTCTCCTAGTTTCCAAGACAACGCCAGTTCACTTCTGCTCCTACTCCCGTCACTTGCCATGATCACCGAAGTAAAAAGACACAACTGGGAATTTGTAAATTAGTAAAAGCAATCAGATGGTTATTCTTGGTTACCATTCAAGAATCATTTAGCAAAAGAGTTTATAAAGCATATATTAAAACCAAAGAAACGAGATTTATGTATGTATGAAACCCACGTAAAAAGTCAACAAATTCACAACAATCACGACATTGGAATGTTCTGGATCCTTTTGCTGAAGATAATTTACACTGCTATAAGTTACCAGAGACTTTAAGCTTTTGGGTCCTATGCATGATGACAGGAAGCCTCTGGCTGATGATGCTTGGATCACCATATGCAGCAGAATCAATAGGATATGCTTTCTGCACCATAAAAATAAAGAACCAATGCATCAAAATTTATAACACATTACACAAGTTTTTATTAGTACCCAAGAAAACAGCTTCCATTCATACCCCACTTAAGTAAGGTTCAAAATCTCAAAAGGCAAAAAAGAAGAAGCCTATAGATTTATTGGAAAACATGATACCAGTGAAAGCCAAAACAATAAGCCATTCATCAACAATCAATCTGGTCAAATAAACATGGTAGATGTATAAGACTATATATATGAAAAGATGGGATGAAATTTTTGGCCATTAAATTTCCAGAGTACCAGAATCCAATGCAAGGAGCATAGTTCAACTTTGCTTGGGATTTTTTGGCTATCAAACTTTAGGGAAAAATTCCTTACTGTGCAATACAAGAATTTTCCATACCAAGGAGAGGTTACTTCATTGAATTTGAATCAGCATTTTCTCTCAACCAATAAAACTCTTAACAAAATTTTTCCTTTAGAATACTTTACATATACACAGTGGAGTACCTCCAAACTCCTCTAGATTTCAGATAGAAAGTTATCACCATAATTCAAATAAGCCCAGAGGTGAGACTTGTTTTTAAAACCAAACTGATTTTCCACTCCACCACCACCAAAGCTAAAAACAGTTATTGACAAAACCCTTTGGCACCCCAAAACTAAGAAATATAAACAAAGATGAAACTCCTTAAAAACATTAAAAATATACGAGGCAAGATTATTTTCTGAACACACAAAAGAGAACACTAAAAGTTTCCTCATTACACATAGACACACTCGCAAACAAATTAGGTTAGGAAGTTGAAAACTCACTGCAGATAAAGCTTGAAAAGTAGCTTCTCTCCAGCAGCTCTCTCGAAGAATGATAGGGTTTCCACTGCCACCAAAAGCACAATGCATCCTAGTATCCCTCAATCTCATAAGTACTCCATCAACTCTAAGCTGTAGGAAGAAGAATTGAGTCCGTGACTTAAGAACATACAAGTATGAGAAACAGCAAGCACAAGTGAACAAACCTAGTAAGCAATATCTTACACAGTTTATACAAACATACCCTAGCAATTATTTTATTGGAGCCAACAAAAGATATATATTTTGAGAAACAAATGTTCCAATAACTTAGCTTAGCCTGACAAATAGGTAAGAATTAAGAAATTAGAATGGAATAACTCACCCAAAACCGCAAGAGAAGGAACCAACCACTTGGCATGACTCTCTAATGGACAAAAGGCAATGTCATTAGTTGAATGAAAAGGATATCATACCCATACTAGAAACAACAAGCCATTAATTCAAGATTTACCACTTTCACAGTCAAAAGTGACACCCCATTATCAGCCAATTCATCTTCATATAAAACCACCTGCAAAATTGGACGTATTACTTTCATCATGGCTTACATACCAACCAAAGAGAACTAAAAGATGAAACATATATGACAATTACCCACAGGTATAACCCAAGAAGCCCACCTCATCATAGAAAAGAATAGGTTCTTTTGATGCCAGTGCAACCACATCAATTTTCTCCTCACAGTCCTCCCAGTGGAGGTTGGAGTTTGCCTCCAAGATTTTCCCACTTCCATGCTGATCAGAACAAAGAAAACCAAAGATTTAGCATCACTGTTCATGTAAATCAAAGAACAGTATCCATGGTGGTAAATGCTCATTATAAATCCCTTAAGTTTCAATAATAATTATTAAACATGAGACTAGAAAGGGAGTATATATTATGAATTCAAATCAACAGTGCTATTGCACATGCCAATTAGATAAACAGCTCAGAATGCAACAAGATTCTAATTAAAATTACGATAGGAGGATTGCAAAATTAGTATAGATAAACAGGAAGCAGAAACCTTCTCCATATCGACCTCAATTGTTTCACTTCCACAATATGGTGTTGTGAATGTATAGTCATAATCTAGTATCACCTGCTCAAATGGTTTGCTGCAAATCAACAAAAGTTCCATGAGACCAAAGTCCAGTTTCTCTCAGTCAGACAATTTAACTGGTAACAATCAATTAGATGCAGATCCCAAAACAGTGATGCATGTCAAAGTCTCCATTTGCATATTCAGTGGATCAACAAAAGTAGAAACAGTTAGCTGTGACCTAGTGAATGCAATACATAGTGAGGAAAAAAAATATGAGAAGAATAAGAGTTGAAAGAGTTCTTTTCATTTCTTCACGATTTCTTAACCCAGTAATTCAGATACTAAATTGTAGAAAAGATCTTGATGAGAAAAAACACATCATTTCAGTAATAGGTGTCTGAGCTCAAATTATAATTACTGTCCTGGATCGAGGAGAAAAGCTGTTAAGTCTCTCTAGAAGAACTAAGAACTTCTTGGCAATGCATAAATAAAATATGTGTTGAATCCATGAGCAGAAATCTTAACCAAGCAACAAATGTTCACCATACTTCTATTTGTGGTTATAATGCATCTTAGAGATCAAAGAAACAATTAATGGGTGCTAGTACAGCAAGATTAAACTATGGCTCATCAGGCAGATTTCAGGCTTATGCACTTATTTCACAATTATATCCATACCATCCACATGGTCCACATTCAAGTGGAACAAGATTATTTTTTTTTTTTTAATAAGAACACATTTCAATGCAAAAAGATACATCCAATCATGGAGAAAATATCCAAACTCCATTAAAAAGATCCTGGCTTCATAATATATCTATGTTCCATTTGTGAAAATTTAAAATCAATTGACAGATAATCATAGAAAGTTGGAAAGCTCACAATTCACCATTTATGTAACAGGACCTATATTTATGCTCACATATTAACTTGAGGAAGTAACGGCTTTCAATTCTTTCTGTGATTAGAATCTGCAGACCTTACATTATAAAGGGGATAAAAGAGAAGAGACAACAAAAAAAAAAAAAGCCCATTAATGGCACTTACTAGTCATCTGCCATGCATTAGCTATCCCTATTTTCATATATATCTATTTCAATTCTCAAAGAAGAAAAGAAACATGTCTGCAGTGATTACCTCCTGAATTTCCATTTTGCGGCAGCAGGAACTTCAACTGGTGGCAAACCTTCCAGCTTCCAGCCACCTAAAGCATCAAATGCATTAAAATGAATCTTAGTACCACTTTTAACATGTTTAAGGACCAAACAACTCTCTCCAAAAACCATCTCCGGCAAATGCGTTGTCTCCAGCTTTTGTTCCCACCTGCAACCACATGAACGATCAATATTTACAAACCAAAATCATCTCAATAACCAAAATAACAGCAGCAAAATTTTGATTAAAAAATAATAATAATAACATTTTCTAGGGTCATACAATATTACCACAATGCAAAGTTACAGGAAATGTCAGACTTAACATATAACCTTAACTTATGACATTATATAAAAATCATGATCAGTTGTCGTGCAATATTACTACTGTCTTGTTGTATAATATGATATTAACAAGAGTACGTTGTTCCGCTAACTCATGAATGTTCCCAGCAACGTAGCTAAGCTAATTCCATCCATTTGCTAGTTTGAAACTGGATTAAAATAATGAATTAGGAAATAATACAAGTAAATGAAGTATGAGAAGATATGAGAGTACTCTTGAACAGCAGAGGAATTGAGAATGGCGCGTTTGCGAGACTCAATCTCCCAGCCATGAATTAGAAGCCCACAGCGTCCATCGGTCAACGGAACGGCACCCGCTGCTTTAAGGTCCTTCTCGTCCACCTCCATCTCCATCACCGATTCCACCGGTTTTGCGCCGCTCGTTTACTTGATTTATCTGTACCGTTTTGTTTTGTTTTGTTTTGTGTTGTTCAATTTGGATTCTTTGCTGCGCTTATTGTTGATTGTGTTTCGTGAATAGCAGCGACAGAGCGACTATATGAGACCCGGTAATAATCGATCCGGGTATTGACGGATCGGATATGAGTAGTACTCTGACTCATGACCCGAATAATGGATACTGTTACATTAAAATTACAATTTACAAACACGGGAAATAATTTTTTTTCCATTAAATGCGATTCAAGTTTTTATTGTTACATATTTATTAAATTTTTATATTGGTTAATTTATTTTTAGAAAATATCTTTTTATATATTGTATTAAATTTAATTTTTTTAATAAACAAATAAGTAAAACAAAGCGTAATAAATTTTTGATTAAAAAAAGTAAACAACTTTTTCCCTCCCAAGGTTTTCCTTAATTACTTTTCACCCAAACTTTTTTTAAAATACCACTTTCCCACCCAAAGTTTATATTTTTTTTAATACCTAAAATACATTTCACTTTCTCAATCGATATTCCGCGAGTTACCTAGAGCCAAAGTAAGAAAGGTTTGGTAGAGTAGAGGTCGATCGAATAGTAATGACTAATTAAATATTCACCCTCTATTTTAAAAATCAGACCGGACCAGTTGATTGGACCAGTCCGACCAAGACCATACAGTTTGTCCGGTCCAATTCAGGTCTTAGGGGATTTTTTGTAATATTTCAAAATTATAAGGGTTAACTATAATTTTATAGGGGTGTTTTTGGAGATATGTTAAAAGTTTAAGGATTAATTGGTATTTTTTTGGGGTATTTTTTTAAATAAATAAAAATTTTAGGGACTAATTAAACTTTTTTAGGGAAATTTTTGTAATATATTAAAATTTAAGGGATTAATAATAATTTTTTAAAAATAAAATTGTTACTGACATCATCGATCCAACTATTTGACCCATGACCCGAGCAACAAAACAGTTTGCCCTCCGGTCTGAGTTTTAAAACAATGAATTTACTGCCAAAATCAATTAAAAATTAACTAAGAACAAAAAACCCTAACTTTGTAATAACCAACAATCAACAATATATCAAGTGTCAAAGTAAAAGATATTTTGTAGAGAGAAAAATGAAAGTGAAAAAAAAATTTACCACTAAAATCGGCTTTAAATAGTAACAAAATATTAACTTTAGATGACAAAATAGTATCTTAAAACTTTTTAGGTGAAAAAGTGCCGATTAAAGCAAACCTTAGGTGGGAAAAAGTTGTTTACTCAAAAAAATTAAAAAAAAAAAAAAAGGCCATCCTATCATCTTAATAATGAGTTATGAAACACCTAATACCAGCCCCATTGACATCCCTTGGATTAAAGATTGTATCAATATAAATAAATAATCATATAAAACATTAAGAGGTAGATAGAATCAAATTTGTATGTAAGATTGTTATTTAATCTTTGTTTAAAAAGAACTGTCATCAAACATTAACTCTTTTTTTTTTTTTTTAATGATCAAAGATATCTTTTGAATCAATTTATACATACCTCAACTAATTCTTAGAAACCTGAAACTATCAATCGGATAAGAATTCTAATAACTACCCTTATTAACTTTTAAGAAATGACTCCAATTTAAAACCTCTTAAAAAATATACCCTAAAATCCCTATCGAACTATTAGATCATCCAAAGATAGTTTTTTATATCTATGCTATTTTTCTTTTTAACTATAAAAAGAAACGCCAATTAAAAAGGAAAATCAAGAAGGAAACTAGTTAAGCTATATAAAATTCAATGAAGTAGAAAGATAAATCAAAGTTTTAACTCTTATTTAAATTCAACCAGGAAACCAAAAGCAATAATAATATCCCCAGAGGAACCACATTCTTCCGCCAAACCATTAAGATCGACAATGATGTACAATTTTTTTTTTTTTTTTTAAACATAGAACTAATAATCTCATTGTTCGTCAAAAGCCAACTTGCTGCCTGTGATTTTAACCGGCACCTGAGCTTAAAAGCGAGCTCAATCAACCAGTGGTTGAATTATAACACCATCACATTGAGCAAGACCAAAAAGAAAAAAACTTACTGCTATCAGTCAGAAGGAACTTATCAACAACACCATTTCGAACTTCAGTGGAGTCCACTTCTCAGAAAATCTTGTTGATAGTTTACTCATCTATGGCCTCAAAATAACGTGCAGGCACTTCAGAGGGGGAAGATAGTTTCGCTACGAGCTTAAACTGTTGCCAAAACATCATTCAATTTCTGGTCAGATTATTATAGCAAATTAGTAATCTCACGTCCTAAACGCTCTAAGTAAATCTGTCAATGCATTGGCACCGTTGTTACGTCCATGTCCTTATACAGACTAGAGTTCTTCAAAAACTAGATTCACTAGTCACCAGATTAAGAAAGAAAATTAACTAGAATACCTTGCGTTGCATGTATTTCTCTCTGACTGCAGGCAGAGACCTTCCTCTCCTGTTCAAATGCAAGTCATGAATGGCAAGGACACATTCCTTCAAGTCGGATGGTTTATAACCAGAAAAGCTTTGCAACAGCGTATTCTGCTAAATATTACAAGAATAAACTTTCACTCGTTTACTGGGATAATTTTTAGAGTGCGATGACTTTTAACAGTATTGATTACTGGTTAATCATCAATGGTTAAATACCAAGCAAGTTATTCAAGTAGTTGTTCCTTTTACAAGTACTTCATGCCAGCTGTAGTTCTTAACATGCTTTTACAGTTAGAACTTTGCCTTGAGTTTTGACATTAGCTTCCTAACATTTTTTATAGTACTCCCAATTGATCAAATTACTAAAAGTACCAAAATTTGCTGAATCTCAAGTTTTGCACTCTCACAGATGAACAACTAAAAGTCTGAAGGATAATCAAAACATATTTCTCACCCAAGGATGTATTTCTGGTTGGATCGTAAATCTTGAAAGGAAGATAGCTGATGCAGCAATTAGTGAAGGCAAGTACCGCAGACAACTATAATCTAATAAACTTAGCTCCGCAAGATAACAGCCTAGGAATTCAAACTGTAAATCTGGCTTCTGTGGAGCACAAAGATTCTAGCATCAGTCACAAGACTCACTACAGAAAGGAAAAGATAGGTGAGACTAGAATTAACATAAGACAGGAGAGTGCTTACTTTGCAATTCTGTTGTGTAACTCCTGTGAATACCCTACAGTTCCAACATGAAATATGCCATAGTTGCACTAATTATTAGGCAGTAATCCCAACAATTTCCTCCGGATTATGATAATAATATCAGATGCAAAAAATAAAAAAATTAAATTAAAATAAGCAAATTCCAGTACTAATCTCACCTGAGAAAATTCTTTATCGTGGGAGTACTCACTTCAAAGTTCAAAAACTTGAGCACTTCTTCCTCCATCTCTACCACCTGCAGACTCAGCCAAAAACCATCTTAAATCTTTACACTGAAGTCTAATGAGATCACTTAGCAGAGCACAGGAGACAAACGCAGGTAGTTTGGTTGACAAGAACATCTAGACAAATGAGCTGGCTCAAAAACAAGGACATGAACTCAATGGGCAAAATACTAAGTTTGGCCGATTTAAGGAGCTTCTTCCTTGAAATTCAACAAAGGCAAAACATGAGAAGGAAAATGGAAAAACAAGAGGGCTCAATCAAATAAAGAAAGAGATGGATATACACCTCTTCCTTTGTGTAGGTATTATCTGTTACATAGCAAAAGTCTTCAACATGTGGAGGAATGATCTCTTCATACTTCCTGTGTCACCAAATAAGTAAAGGACTATCATTTCAAGAATAGAACTAAGTCAAATTATGGCAATATAAAACAAAAATGAAGGTTTTCATGTGTACGTACGAGGCGATAAGCATGCAACAAACTCCAAGAAGCTGTAGCTTGTTCCTGGTGAGAGCTTGGAAAGAAAGGAATCTGTCAACATATGCTACAGCAACATAAAGGGTGTCAGATACAAGCTTGTATTCTTCTGCAACTTCAACCAACCAATCCACTAGAATTTTTCGCATATTCACTGAAATGTCAGTCTGAACTTTTTCCATGTAATTAGCCAATGGCCTCCTCTTGTCCTCTATCTGAATGGCAAATTATCATTATCAGAACATGTAAGCATCAGTGGCCCAAAATAAATTGTTCCAAGTCATCATAAGAAGGGTAAAATTGAATTGATTGCTACTTGCTAGGCAGAGGGAATGACAGTACATCATCCTGTCATATTAAACCATTTTCTTTTTTACAGAAGAGAAGTGGCTACAATTATCAGTCCATGTAATATACCACTGCCCAAAATACATGGCTTTAACTTATGATCAAAAGTGTAAAACCAAGTTTAATTATTGAGATAGGAAAAAGAAATGCATATCATCATATCATAAACTTCCTGTGTTTTGTAGCAAACAAAACAAAACCACAACTATAATCTTGATTTATTTTCTTGTCTTCATTTCTCAACTCAAAGCTGGAGTATTTGCAGACCTCAAAAGAAAGAAATCCAGAAAATCAATCTTCCAAATCAAATTGATAAAATCAAAACTTATATGTGCAAAATTTCAATGAACAGACTCCAAATCAAAGGTCTGTTGACACCGCAAATCTTAAAATTCTTATGTAAAATAGAGTCCTTCACTAGTCATGATGTTCCGATACTAATTTCATCAAGACCGTGTTTAATCACTGGTTGATTCATCCCATTGAACTGATACTATATCCAATGGTATATAAGCAAGGTCCTCACAAATTAGTATTTAGACGTCAGACTAAAGATTTATTCTATAAACTATAAGCCAGTCCTTGTAAAATGCTTTGAACCAAATTCTAAATCCAAATGAACCTAATAACTGGCATCTGAAACTAAAAAAGAAAAAAAAATTAAAATTACATCAATGCAATCAGATTATTTGTACTTTTAAGATCTTCTTCAGGAAACGCATTGACTTAATCCTAGAAAGTAACAAAACATAGAAACCAAAACTTGATAAGGCTAAAATCAAATGACATATAAACTTAAAAGAACTCTAACGAAAGGGGAATTCTAACGCTAAAAATTCACTACCCCACACTATCAGGGGAATTTTATTTTTAATTAGGCAATTTGTCATTACATATATACCTCCAAGGATCGAAGATGTTCATATATAGAAGAAGGATAACCACATTTACGGGAAGCACTGGAGCTCTCATTGCTCTCCTCCTGTTTAATGCCCTCTTCATTTTCCTTCTTCAATCTATTATTACGCTCCCGAGTCGTCAACTGGAGCTGGGAATCTTTCCCGTACTTCCTTTTAAATGGTCGTTGGCATACGACGTTGGAGAAGTTGGTAATTTCACCCAGCACCACTCGCTTTCTGGAAGAAGAGAGCGCGCTGTTCTCTTGACCATTATCAGAATCTCCCATGATTGATGATATTTTTGTGTTCTGTATTTGTTTAAGTGAGTTCTATTAATGGGTTAGACACAGATCAAATAGAGATTGTAAAGAAGTTACCGCCATTTTCTCTATTCAAATTTCTACTCTTACCGCCCCTAAGAAAATCTACAATACACAATACGGCACCGTCTATTGGGCTTTACATCAGTCTAGGTTAGAGAGCGGTTGACCGATACCCAAACACAAAGCTGATCTCTCCGGTCGAAATAAATAGGGTGGTTACTTTTTAATTTTTAGGATCATCTTAAACTGCAATTGTGCAATCAATCTTTTTTTTTATTATTATTATTAACTTTATTATTGTTATTACTATTATTATTTAAAATTAAGGGAGGTAATTTCAAGGCAACTCTTGGGTACCAAAAATAAAATAAGAGTAAACAACATGTTTCAACTCAAGGTTTGACAAAATGACAAGTTTTTATCACTAGTTTCATAAATTCTAAATTCTTATCTTTAAACCAATACCGATAGTGATTTTTAAGTTCTAACACAAGTGCAGAAGATACTATTACCATACTGCCCTTGACAAATAAATTATTTTTTAACTCCCAAATTGATAGAATTAGAAAAATAACCTTTATCACCCCCTAAAACATCCATGAGTGACGACTGTCTCTTGCCACTCCAGCCTGTTTCGGCATCGTTTGAACCTCCTAACTCCACCACCTTACTTCTCTCAACCTACACAACAAAACCCTTATCACCCCCACCTCATAGACCTGCCAATCCCCGACCATTGCCCTCTTTTGGTCTGTGCACTTCCAAGTCTTTTTCGGTCGATCCTGACGTCAAAAATCGACCCTGACCCCACTATTCTCTCCAATGGCACCTCCTGTCAAAAACCCCCAACACCCTAAACCTCAATTGCTCGCCAATCGTCAGAATCACACTGTTAGGGTTTTGCATGATTGTCACAGCTTTCCACCCAAATTACAACTGCTACCTGTGCCGGAAGTCTTTCCCAACACCATCAGTTGCATCACCACCTCCTCCCAACCAAAACCCCCATCAGCCCCAATGGCAACTGCTCGTCGTTTGTCGTCTGTCACCTCCCTTAGGGTTTTGCGAATTTGTTGATTTTTTAGTTCGATTGTAGTTTGATTTGATTATTGGAGTGGAGTGTAATATATTGTATAGCTAGTAATTATGTAAGAAATATAAGATAAAATCCACTAAATAACTTTTACAAACATATATACATAATGTAAATCCGAAAATTCTAATTTTTAATTCATATAAATATATACATAAAATACTGATATGCTTTAGTAAACATAAGGTAATCTTGAACAGTGCCGCCAAACTCTTCCACTTCTTGACGTCCTACCCGATCGTAAATCATCTAATACCTGCAAAACAGTAAATTAACGAAGTGAGCACTAATTGCTCAGTAAGTAAATCAAACTGCATTACTGTGTTTCCTCTGTTACTCATGTTCGGATTTTTCCTTTTCTCACTTTATTCTTTGATTATATTCTTCATTCTTTTATGTTTATCTTTCTCTTATGTTGTATCTCTTTCCTTTCTTTTTTGTTTCTGTTTCTTTTATGTTGTATCTCTTTCTTTTCTTTTCTATTTCTCTTTCTTTTATTTCTTCTTTTTAGTTTGGTGATCGGACTAGGTTGATGCATGGATTTGGAACCCTAACCATGTGAGTAGGTACAGTCCTCATCTACATCACTATTCATAGATTGTAAAAGTACTATATCTCTCTGTTGTGGTCGCTCGCTCGTGGAGGCGTGCATGTAGGTATGCTCTACTGGGTACAGTCCTCATCCACATACACTACTCACGGACTATACAAATACTGTATCTCTCTGCTGATGTCGCTCGCTCGTGGCAGCTTATATGTGGACGTCTCTGTCACTCACGGGTTCCCCATCGCAAAAACCTTATATCATCGCATGCTATAGAAAGAGATACTATACGCATTTCAACATGGATTTCCAAGCTATGGAAATTCTACACTTGCATTCTTTAAAAACATACACTTTCCATATATGAACATATCATTTCATCATGACCATTTCGTGGATGCATAACAAATTCATAGAAACATATCATCATTAGGCTTGTTTATACATACACAAGCTCATACTTAGGTGATATATAACATACTACACATAGCCTCCATAGTCATTCATTACATCAAATATATATGTTCATACAATCATTAATTAATCACAAAGACCACTCATTCAAACATGTTTCACAACCCTTTAAGCATCATTTTCATACTTGGAATCAATCATAGATTATTAGATTAAAAATAAACTAATAATTTGGAAGCACTTTTGAGGTAGTCATTCTACACATGTCATATTCAAGAAGGCATATCTCGAGTTATACACATCGGATTGCTATGGTCTTGGTCTCGTTTTAAAGCTTAGAGAAATGGCTACAATTTTATGTTAAAAACTCAACCCAGATCGATAGGTAAGATGCCCAAAAATCACTCAGAAGGTCACAAATTTGACAGGGCAACCTTGGTAA
The DNA here is from genome assembly GCF_008641045.1 of Pistacia vera. Lineage (NCBI taxonomy): Eukaryota > Viridiplantae > Streptophyta > Magnoliopsida > Sapindales > Anacardiaceae > Pistacia > Pistacia vera. The sequence goes on from NW_022196230.1 coordinate 446,254, forward strand.
CATGCCTACTTTAAGGCTTTTCCATACTTATTTACCTCCACTTACTCCCTAACATTTCATAACCATTCTCCCCTGTGAAAACATGCTAAAAGATCAATGATAGACAATAAAACTTCAATTCTTTCCTTTCTCTAACCCTTTCTTCATTAGGATTTAGCCAACTCATGCATGCAATTTCTCTTTGGATTTTCATCAAACACTTCATATGCACATGCAATTACCATGTTGGCTACACTTCCACAACTCTCTAATTCAACCAAATTGTGAGCCAAAAACTCACTAAATCTAGTATCAAACCTAACCGAATTTCTCACTTCTCTATACTCCAAAAATTTCAATACAAAATCTTCCACAACTTCACCAAATCATCACATAACCATACACTACTTCTCATGACTAGAATTTATACATCATTAAACATAAAAAACAACCAATAATTCTCTCATATCATATATAAACATGTAATAATTCATTCAACACAAGTCTAGCTCAAATTAGGTTTAATTACCTTGAATATGTGAGGTTACTTCCCTTTTGCTCTAAATCTCTTCCTCTTGGACCTAGATCATATAAAAACTAGAAGAATTTAAAACTTTAAAGTCTAATCACACTTCTTTTGCTGGAATCTTACCTTAGGATGCTTTAGGATTGAAAATCTCCAAAAATTTAAATCAAATCCTATGATTTTCCTTTGAAAATTAGTGAAGAAAATTGAGAGAAAATGGGGTAGAGGTGGCGTGAACAAGGGCTGAAGGTGTGTTAGGGTTTCTTCAAATAAAACCTTATATCAAATAATATAAGCATGTATTCTCATTTTGCCTTTGCACTTTCTATAAAATTTCCTCTATGTCCTTTAGTCAATTCCTAAAATACCTTCATTTTTATTAACTTCTCCAGGTTATTTTATTTCTTTTCACTCCTCACTCTTTCATCTAATTAAGAGTGAAATGACTATTTTACCCCTAATGAACTTTTAAGGAATTTTCTTCACATTTTTTAAGGTAACTTCAAAGAAATCCAACTAAGGGTATTAGGGTATAAGTAAAATTACGTACTTTAATGTGGGCGTTACATGGAGATTGATGATTGGAGGTTGATTGGATTTTTTTTATTGTTTTTTTTTTTTAAGTATTGTGTTGTCTTTTCTGGGTTTTTGAATCAATTCTGGCATTGAAGATCGAAATTCTTGAATTGGCACACTTAAGGGTGTTCATAAGCAGTTAACCGAACCAGTTAACCATGGTTCTTAACCAAACCAGTTTTTCAACTCAGGAATTTTCCTGAATCGAAACTAAACCAATTTAAGGGGAAAATGGGTTAACTAATTTTCCCTTTAACGAAATACCAAGCTTTGCATATATTCATTGAGCCAAAAATCATAAAGCAATCTACAATTACCAATTTCTCAAAAACACGACACATTATGTCAAATTTCTTTAGATCTCTTTCTCTCTTTTACTTACACTTACAACAACAGAAAATAAAAACAATAAAAATACTTTTTCTTCTTACAACACCACCACCCTAAAACTCACCGTTTTAGAGGTTTTATTTATTTTGGGGTTTTATCTTTTGGGGAATGGCGGAGCCAAAAGACCAAGGGATCAAGGTCTTTGGGAGGACAATTCCTTTGCCTAAGGTGTCGTCAGTAGCTATATTCTGAAACCCATATGGCAGTCAGATTGGTCCGATTGGGTTTCGCTTTGGCTACCGATTTATAGGGGTAAAAAACTTTGGGCCCAATTTTACATTGTTATTATGCATGCATTGTACTAGTTTTCAGTAGATGTTACAGCCAGCCCAACCGAAACAGCGCCAAATCCAGTCCAATAAAAAAACCCTAACCTAAAACCAATTTTTTTTAACCCATTTCCATTTGCGATTGCTTTTGCTCCTTCTCCTCCATTCACGAACTCCTTCAACTTCAACCTCTTCAGTCTTCACATCTATCGTTGTCGTCGTTGTCATCGTTTGCATTTGCCTCTATTGTCATTGTCGTCGTCTTCATCTAAAGGTCAGCGTCTGTTGTTTGTCTTGCCATCTACGAGCTGCATTCGTGACTTCCTTCAATTTCAACCTCTTCAGCCTTCACATCTGTCGTCATTGTCTTCATCTGTCATCTACGTCTGCCATTTGCCTTGCCGTCTGCGAGCTACATTCACAACTTTCTTCAACTTCAACCTCTTCAGCCTTCAAATCTATCGTTGGCATCTATGAGTTGTTGTCACTGTCATTGTCTGCGAGTTGCCGTCTACCGGGTAATGAACTATAAGAGCTTCAAGTCATCCTATCTTTCTCTTTCTTCTTTTTGTTTTTGCTTCTGTTTTTTTATTTTTGTTTTGTGACTTTTGTCTCTTTGAACTGTAAAAATCATGAAAAACAAGCATATCTTGAACAAAATTATATTCAACACCTGCATCATTCAATATTTGCATAATCAAATCTTCACCAGGCACATGACTACCAGTATTCTTAAGTTACATTTTAAGTTGTAAAATCAACTTTGTGAAGATAATCAACGATATAAACTGAACTTCAGTTAGAACTAATAACTAAAGAAAACAAAGAGCATTAGCCTTTAAAGGATTTTTCTCATTATTGAATAACAAGATGTGATAATCAACCTTCAACGGCTCAAAATGGATCATTGTACCTAAGTTTAGGAAGTTTAAAAATGAAGTTTGCAAAGATATGCCTAATATAGTGTCTCCAAAGCCTCATAACCTCGTTTTCCTTTAGCTTGATAGTCAAGACTGAAGACTCATATTTCTATAAAAACTTTTCATCAATACAACAAATCGAGAAACTACAAGCAAGATTTAGTATTTTCACCCTTATACAGTGTATACATATGTTGTTGCAGAATCTCAATCAACTCGTGAGCCACTGCATTTCGAATTTGCAACCCATATTAGTTGTCTGTTGAATGTGAAATAGTTTGTGTTGCTCACTTGGTTTTGGTTACATAACAAATATATGTTTCTTTTAATCAACCTTAGTATATTTATTCATAATTGTTTCTTATATATAATATGAATTAATTTTATACTAATTAAAGTTATAAAAAATTGGTTGTTGGTTGCTACTTGCCAGGGAGAGAGAATGTCATCATCTTTGTCTACACAAAACTCATCGACTGTGTCCATTTCCTCACAATATTTTCAAGGAAAGACTGATATAGCATGGGGACATGTTATTGAGAGTGTTGATAAAAATGGAAAGTTTGTCTTCAAAACCATAGTATGCCGCTATGGAATTCCTCATACCCTCATCTCTGATAATGGGAGGCAGTTCAATAATGAGGAATTCAAGCAGTTCTGCGATGAGCAAGGAATCCACAAAAAGTTTGCCTCAGTTGCAAGACCGCAAACAAATGGTCAGGTTGAAGCTGTCAACAAGACCATCAAGCATACTCTGAAAGCCAAACTTGGTGCTGCCAAAGGTAATTAGGCTGACGACCTCCTTGAAGTCCTATGGGCATACAGGATAACTCCGAGGACCTCTACCTTAGAAGCGCCATTCTCGCTAGCATATGGCTGCGAGGCAATGATCCTTGTGGAGGTAGGAACTGGTTCACTTTGAAGAGGCTTGTTCAATGAAACAGACAATGAGGCGCTTATGCGCGCGAGTCCGGATTTAGTTGAAGAACATTGCAGCAAGGCTCAGCTAAGGATATCAGCCTACCAACAGCGCGCAAAAAGATTCTTTGACTCTAAGGTTAGAAGAAGAGACTTCCAAGTCGGCAACCTTGTTTTGAGTGAAGTCCTTCTTGGTATGAGAGAACCAAGTGCGGGAGTATTAGGACCGAATTAGGAAGGCCCATACCGCATCGCTAAAGTGATAAGACTGAGGACTTATCACCTTAAAAGGCTGAACGGTTCTGAAGTACTGCGAGCTTGGAACGTTGAACATCTTCGCCCCTATCATCGGTAATTCCGAACTCATTTTCCTAATTTCCTTGTAAAGACTTACTTTCTTAAGCCTTGTAAATAAGATAAGCTCTTTTGTAATATCATTTCCCGCATGTATATAGTTCTGTTCGCATAGATATTATTTGTACGAATGCTATAATAAACAGTTAGAAAGCAACCTCATGTTCACATGTGTAACATTTGTGGGGTACGAAAAATTATAAGTACTCACAAATGATTTGGGAAACGATCTCTTTATTCATTGTAACGTAGAATTAAATACATATTTGGGAGCATAGAAAATAGCAGTGAAAAGCAGAGGCCATCACTGGCTTTCATCCCCAGGACCCGGAAGAGCGACCTCAGTATCATCAGACTGGTCCACTACCGTCTGGTCGGCTGCTGGCTCCTTAGGGACGTCTTCCTCTGGATGCTCATCTTCTGGATTAGGCCCCTGACCTTCCTCCTCGTCCTTGGCTCGTGCCATAGAAGTGAGAATCCTCTGGTAATCATTCGGGAGGTCGATGAGATCTATGGTGGGATTCTTCGGTCGAAAGGCATAGATGGACTGAATCGTCCCATTGGCAGCCCTCCTCTCAATCTCCAACTGTTGTTGCTACATTTTTTTCAGTTAGCGAAGCGACGCGACCCTGGGCGAATTGGAGTTCAACCTCAAGTGCCCACTTTTATTTCTCGGTGACTTCCCATAGTTGCGCTCTTTCTTACTCTGCTCGCAAGGCCCGCTCGGAGTTCTCTCGTAGCTCTAGCTCTTTCTCGCCAGCCTCCTTGGTGAGTCTGGCCACTATCTTTTGGAGCTCTTTAGCTTCCTCTCCTCTCTTCTCTAGCTCGGCCTTTTAGAAATCCACCGTGCGAAGCGCAGTGTTCCGCTCAGACAAATGTTGGTTTGCCTGAATGGTGGATATTTTCTTCTCTGCTTATGCGACTTCTAAGTCTCGTTTCAGTCACAAGTTCTCTACTCTCAGCTCGATCAGCCCCTCAGCAACCCCCAGTTGAGTCTTCTGCTGGGCCAGGTGCATGGCGAGTAGGGACTGCGAAGTGAAAAGATCAAAATGTTAAATTCTTTTCCATCAAATAAGGAAATGTAAGAAAGTCCTCGACGAAGACAAATCATTTTACCTGGCTTAGATGTTGGACGGCCATGGTCATCAGGTCCGCGGCGTTAGAGGCCACGAACTACTCGAATGCCTTTGTGAGCTAGCACTCCAATAGGGTAAACATTACCGACTGTAAATGCTCCAGGAATTGCCCTATGGTGTTCAACACCGGAGTGCCATTCCGGCGACATGTGGCACCTCGCCTGCTGGTTCCTTACCTGATCTCCTCCCGGGGTCTGCGACCTCCTCTTGTTCGATTGGCGGAGTCCTAGGGGCAATGGTGACACCTATCGTGCACCTAGGAGGCCCTCCCGAGTGGAAGGCCTAGTAAGGCTACGACCTCCTAAGTTGAATGCCCAAGTCCTTCGGCTCGGACTCTAACTCAGCCCGAAGCTACTTCCTTTTTTTGGACTTCTAGGCCATAGTCTTCTATTTGGGGCGAGCAACAGCAAGTTGGGAAGCACCTGCTGGTCGAACCGACGCTGCTACTGGCGTTCCTCCGGCTAGAGGACCGCTGGGGGCCGCCCCAGCCAGTCCTGTGGCATCGACCTGAGGAAAGGAGAACTCCCTCGCTCTTAGTGACCTAAGTACCTTGGGTGGCATGGTCGCTGCATGCGAACATCATTAGTAAAACAGTTCGCCCCATGCAAACATCAAAGTTGGCTAAGGTAACAGATTCTTACTTGGTAAGGTTTCCAAGGTCGCTTCGGGGTTGAAAAACCCATATTTTCGTAGGTTCGTAGGTTCGTGGGTTGTCACGAGCAGCCTCTTGTTGCGATTGTGTTTGGGCAAAAAACCGAAAGCGATTATTCTGTTGAAATCGACGAGAGTCGACAACCTGGTCATCTTGTTTACTGCGAAGAAGCAAAAAAAGCTCGTTAGCAACGGTTAAAAGAAAGAAAATTCGCCAAGAAAAAGAAAGGAAAAACCTACTCGGCTCCCTAAATTGGCAAATGCCATCATAGCAAAAAAAGAAAAATTTTGTCTCATACGCCCCGACGTTGCTGGGGTAACTGTGTATTCCTCCCTCGATCGTAGATTGCTTCGAGAGGTAAAAAGAGTCTTTGTCTTTACTCTTTTTCATATAGTACGAGCATCCAAGCTCTAGCGCAGTCAGCTCGCCTCACGCGATATACATAGCCACTACTATCATATATGTGTTTGGCATCAACTGTAACGATGCGACCTCGAAGTGATCGAAGACCGACCTTATGAAAGGGTGGAAGGGAATTAACACTCCGCACTTAAAAATATTCTTGGAGATCGCAACCATTTCTTTTGGCAGATTCCGAGCTGTATACGTCCTATGCTGATAGACGTCTACGCTAAGTGCATATTGGTCCACCGCTTTTTGGATGTCCTCTGTTGTGGCTATTGACATGATTTCTTGTGAGGGACCTACTGGGGCGTCCTGCACTGGCGAGCTCGTTCCCTCATCTATCCTGGTGTTTGATGGGTCAATTTCTTCTACAGTATGAAAAAGAGTGACATGCAGGAATTACTCAGTCGTCATACAGAATCCGTATGAAGAAAAGGTAAACAATATCTTCCTTAAACCCTAAACCCTAAGAATCCTTGGGGACCACCCCCAAAGAATCAAACCCTAGAGGAAAGCCTCTTCTTCGATTAAACATCAACAAACACCCACCATTATCATATGGCTACCGTGAAAACCCAAAAGGAAAAAGAAAGTAATGAAGGAATCATCTTTACCTCTTGAGTATGAAGATGAAACTTCCCGTTATGAACGTCAAGTGCACACCAATATGGGAGGTGGAAAACCTAGTCTCACGAAAATTTCTTGCTCTTCCTAAAACAGTGAGTATTGTGACAATTGCTTGAGGTGAGCCTAAGATTTTATAGTGAAGGAAGTGGCGCTTGGTTTTCTCGAAGTCAAGCAACGTTCGAACGGAAACCATCTCTGGCCGTTGATCGCGACCACGTGTCATCAATCAACGGGAAAGAGTAATCGCCATGCTTCAAGAAATCAAATCGTCACTTCCCTCCATTGAGAAAATCGAACGATGACTTGTTTCCCTCCTCCATATTAAATGCGCACTCATCCGCATTTAATGTTCTGATAAGGAATGTCGTTTCAGCATGGCTTACATTTAATGCGCATGGCTGACACTTATTGCGCATAGGACATGTCTGTCAGAGCAAAAGGTGTTTCATTAATGTATTAGTTGTCAAAGCGCAACGGATAACATCTGAAGAGGTCGTTAGGTAAAACACTCTTCGTTGCATGTCTGTTGTGAAGCGATGCGACTCCTTGCTTTTAGTGAAGAATATGCTAAGTATATTCAGGTCGTGAACCTCGGTCAAGATAAGAGCTCCATCAGTATGACACTGAATAAGGTCTGGTCCAGGTCGTATGTCTTGCGGAAGAAGACCATTTCAGGTCGCCTATATGGGAATGTCTTATGACCTCCTTGTAGCCAGGTCGGATCGATCGGGCGTCATTCGGCGCATATCAAATCAAAGGCATAATGGTGTAGTTCTCAACGTTCGATTCTCAAACCTTAAAAACTAAGGGACTTCTAGTATGCCTAAAAAAGTAGGGCTGATGCAGAGCCTTGTCAACATGGGTGGTCAGAGCTTAAGAAAGTTCTACAACTGCTCAAATGCGGCAACGTCGCATGATGACATGAGCGGCATGCTCCTGCCAGTGTAGTAGGTGTACACCAAGTTGGCAAATGGTTGGAAATGATCCACGTGTCCAATCCCTGCACGAGTCGAGGAAATCACTTGGGCAGGTGAGCAATGGGACGTAGAGATGGATCTGCACGACATCTACCTCACTTGTAGATTCAGTAATCATTACCTTGATTTATCCCACTATAAATAGAGGACTTCTCTCTATTTGTGGGATTGGCTAATTTCACTCTAGAATAGCATACTCTCTCTCTCTCCTCTCTCTAACTCAGCTCACTGAACGCGACCTGTCTTCACTCATTAATACAATATCAGTGGACGTAGGATTCGCATTGTGAGCATCTGAACCACTTTAAACATTGTTCCTCACCTTTCAATTAACTAAGCACTTCCATAATCACGTGTGACTTTTGAGCCCACTCAGTATTTCTCACGTGTGACTTCTGAGCCCACTCAGTATTTCTCACGTGTGACTTCTGAGCCCATTTAACATTTCTCACGTGTGAATAGTTGGTGTCAAAATCGAGCATCAACATGTGCCAATTCTTATATAACTAAAATTGAGAGGGATGACCATAATCAACGTAAATTGACAAGGCTTTTAAAATTTCACACGAGGGATTCACCCCTCGAGCTTGAGCATTAATGGAGTAGTAATTATTATTATGAATAAATTTTAATAAAATAATCATTTATATAATTGTAATGAATTATAAAATTCAAATGTCATTTATTTTTTTATTTTAAATAAATTTATTTAAATATTTAAAAAAACAAATGACATCTAGACCTGGCAAAATAGGTATATACTTACGGGTACCCATATAAAAAAGGGGTACATGTTACTAATGTAGGACATGTTATCAACTATCCATACCTAATCCAACTTCTTTTTTTTTTTTTTTTTTTTTTGGGGTGATCAAGTATATTTGCGAGTACTTGCAATTTTAAAAAAATTATTTAATTAATTTTAAATTTTAAAGTAATTAATTAATTTTAAATATTAAAATTATTTAATTACTTTTTGGATCATTTAATTTTTGGTTTATTGATGACTAAATAATTTTGGTCACTTCCATTATGAAATATGATGTTTTACCTTTTGGATTATTATTTTTTTTTTTTTTTGTTGACTGGAAAAGATTAAAAATTAAAATTAACTTAAAATAATAAAAGGTACCTGCAAGTCCACCCGTACCCGCATAAGGTAGGGTATGAGTCCAAATTTCATTACCTGTATAGAACTAAGACTTTTTGGACCTGTACCTGTTTTACATGTACCCACGACAACCTGATTCATGCCCACTTGGCCGCTCATTTTGCCTAGTTTGAATTGACATCTATTATATTTAGCTAAATGACAATCTACTTTCCCAAAGTATGGTGAAAGCACAAGTTCCCCCCTTGGGTGTTTTTTTTTTTTTTTTTTTTTTTTTTGTTTTTTGTTTTTGTGTATTTATGTGTAATTAGAANAGGTAAGTAAAACCCAACCCAAGTTGAGATTTATGAATTTTCTTGATTAGGGTTTTGATAGAAATGATGTGTGTATGTGATGTACATGTGATATGCCATGAATGAAGGCTTAAATAGAGAATTTGATGCCTTGTGATTGCTTATTTCTTTCAAATATGAGAAATTAGTTGTTGGGTTGGCAAGGTAGTTTGAGATGGAATTGAAGGGGTATTGTGGATCCCTTTTTGGAAGTGCTTTCTTTGACAGGTTTTATGACTTTGTGAAGGGGTTTTTCCCCCATTTTGGATGGTTAGAAAAAGCTTTAGAATCATTGCTATAATAGGGTTTTATAGTGCACATGAGTTGTTTGATGAAATGCCTAATAGAGGTTTGAGTGTGAGTAGTGAACCTTAATTCTTGCAACATTGCATGTTGGCATTTCATAAGTGCATTGGTTGAGATGAACCATCTATAGGCACTAATTGTGCATTGAAAAGTGACCTAAGAAAGTGTAAGAAAATTGTGTATGCAATTACCCTAGTAGTAGAGAGCTTGGTGGGTATAACTACTTTAAGGGTAGAGAGCATTGAAAAATGCTACAAAAGAGTGAATTAGAAGAGTAGTATAGTTGGGATGATGCTTTGTGATCATCACCCGACCGTTATGGGAATTGGATTGATGCTTTGTGATCATCACCCGAGTAGCCCTTAGAGATGGGTCGATGCTTTGTGATCGTCACCCAATGAGTAATAGAAATGGGGTAGATGCATTGTGATCACTATCCGATTAGTTATTAGAAAAGTGGGTTGATGCTTTGTGATCATCATCCAACAGTTAGTAGAAACGGGTTGATGCTTTGTGATCATCACCCGATAGTGACTAGAGACGGGTTAATGCTTGGTGATCGTTACCCAAAGGTCATGAGAAACGTTTAGGTGCTAAGTGATCTCCACCCGATAGTTAGGAAAACTGAGTAGGTGCTTTGTGATCCCCACTCGGTAGTCACTAAGAACGGGTTGGTACTATGTGAATTCCACCCGATAGTTATAGAGAGTGAGATGGTGCTGTGTGAACGCCATCCGGCCGTACCTCCGGTAAGATGAGGTCGTGCTATTTAGTAGAAATAGAAACAAAAATAGAATTAAAGAAAGGAAAGAATTAAGAGTACACACGGGGACAGACAGTTAGAGAGTTTTACTTACTGAGCATTATTTGTGCTCACCCCGTTATTTTCCTTTGTGGATGCAGGATCTAGGTGATGATGCAGTCGGAGGGCGTCGGCAAGCGAGGAGCAATAGCTACACTGTTCCCTGTTTTGTCTTTTAAAATGCATTTTGTAAACAGTACTATTTGTGTATAAAAAACATATGTATTTAATGAAAAGAAAACTTTGGGCCCAATTTTACATTGTTATTATGCATGCATTGTACTAGTTTTCAGTAGATGTTACAGCCAGCCCAACCGAAACAGCGCCAAATCCAGTCCAATAAAAAAAACTCAACCTAAAACCAATTTTTTTTAACCCATTTCCATTTGCGATTGCTTTTGCTCTTTCCTCATTCACGAACTCCTTCAATCAACCTCTTAGTCTTCACATCTATCGTTGTCGTCGTTGTCATCGTTTGCATTGCCTCTATTGTCATTGTCGTCGTCTTCATCTAAAGGTCAGCGTTTGTTGTTTGTTGCCATCTACGAGCTGCATTCGTGACTTCCTTCAATTTCAACCTCTTCAGCCTTCACATCTGTCGTCATTGTCTTCATCTGTCATCTACGTCTGCCATTTGCCTTGCTGTCTGCGAGCTACATTCACAACTTTCTTCAACTTCAACCTCTTCAGCCTTCAAATCTATCGTTGGCATCTATGAGTTGTTGTCACTGTCATTGTCTGCGAGTTGCCGTCTACCGGGTAATGAACTATAAGAGCTTCAAGTCATCCTATCTTTCTCTTTCTTTTTGTTTTTGCTTCTGTTTTTTTTATTTTGTTTGTGACTTTGTCTCTTTGAACTGTAAAAATCATGAAAAAACAAGCATATCTTGAACAAAATTATATTCAACACCTGCATCATTCAATATTGCATAATCAAATCTCACCAGGCACAAGACTACCAGTATTCTTAAGTTACATTTAAGTTGTAAAATCAACTTTGTGAAGATAATCAACGATATAAACTGAACTTCAGTTAGAACTAAAACTAAAGAAAACAAAGAGCATTAGCCTTTAAAGGATTTTTCTCATTATTGAATAACAAGATGTGATAATCAACCTTCAACGGCTCAAAATGGATCATTGTACCTAAGTTTAGGAAGTTTAAAATGAAGTTTGCAAAGTATGCCTAATATAGTGTCTCCAAAGCCTCATAACCTCGTTTTCCTTAGTTGATAGTCAAGACTGAAGACTCATATTTCTATAAAAATTTCATCAATACAACAAATCGAGAAACTACAAGCAAGATAGTATTTCACCCTTATACAGTGTAACATATGTTGTTGCAGAATCTCAATCAACTCGTGAGCCACTGCATTTCGAATTGCAACCCATATTAGTGTCTGTTGAATGTGAAATAGTTTGTGTTGCTCACTTGGTTTTGGTTACATAACAAATATATGTTTCTTTTAATCAACCTAAGGATATTTATTCATAATTGTTCTTATATATAATATGAATTAATTTTATACTAATTAAAGTTATAAAAAATTGGTTGTGGGTGCTACTTGCCAGGGAGAGAGAATGTCATCATCTTTGTCTACACAAAACTCATCGACCGTGTCCATTCCTCACAATATTTTCAAGGAAAGATGTATAGCATGGGGACATGTTATGAGAGTGTGATAAAAAATGGAAAGTTTGTCTTCAAAACCATAGTATGCCGCTATGGAATTCCTCATACCCTCATCTCTGATAATGGGAGGCAGTTCAATAATGAGGAATTCAAGCAGTTCGCGATGAGCAAGGAATCCACAAAAAGTTTGCCTCAGTTGCAAGACCGCAAACAAATGGTCAGGTTGAAGCTGTCAACAAGACCATCAAGCATACTCTGAAAGCCAAACTTGGTGCTGCCAAAGGTAATTAGGCTGACGACCTCCTTGAAGTCCTATGGGCAACAGGATAACTCGAGGACCTCTACCTTAGAAGCGCCATTCTCGCTAGCATATGGCTGCGAGGCAATGATCCTTGTGGAGGTAGGAACTGGTTCACTTTGAAGAGGCTTGTTCAATGAAACAGACAATAGGCGCTTATGCGCGCGAGTCCGGATTTAGTTGAAGAACTTGCAGCAAGGCTCAGCTAAGGATATCAGCCTACCAACAGCGCGCAAAAAGATTCTTTGACTCTAAGGTTAGAAGAAGAGACTTCCAAGTCGGCAACCTTGTTTTGAGTGAAGTCCTTCTTGGTATGAGAGAACCAAGTGCGGGAGTATTAGGACCGAATTAGGAAGGCCCATACCGCATCGCTAAAGTGATAAGACTGAGGACTTATCACCTTAAAGGCTGAACGGTTCTGAAGTACTGCGAGCTTGGAACGTTGAACATCTTCGCCCCTATCATCGGTAATTCCGAACTCATTTTCCTAATTTCCTTGTAAAGACTTACTTTCTTAAGCCTGTAAATAAGATAAGCTCTTTGTAATCATTTCCCGCATGTATATAGTTCTGTTCGCATAGAATTATTTGTACGAATGCTATAATAAACAGTTAGAAAGCAACCTCATGTTCACATGTGTAACATTTGTGGGGTACGAAAAATTATAAGTACTACAAATGATTTGGGGAACGATCTCTTTATTCATTGTAACGTAGAATTAAATACATATTTGGAGCATAGAAAAAGCAGTGAAAAGCAGAGGCCATCACTGGCTTTCATCCCAGGACCGGAAGAGCGACCTCAGTATCATCAGACTGGTCCACTACCGTCTGGTCGGCTGCTGGCTCTTAGGGACGTCTTCCTCTGGATGCTCATCTTCTGGATTAGGCCCCTGACCTCCTCCTCGTCCTTGGCTCGTGCCATAGAAGTGAGAATCCTCTGGTAATCATTCGGGAGGTCGATGGATCTATGGTGGGATTCTCGGTCGAAAGGCATAGATGGACTGAATCGTCCCATTGGCAGCCCTCCTCTCAATCTCCAACTGTTGGTGCTACATTTTTTTCAGTTAGCGAAGCGACGCGACCCGGGCGAATTGGAGTTCAACCTCAAGTGCCCACTTTTATTTCTCGGTGACTTCCCATAGTTGCGCTCTTTCTTACTGCTGCAAGGCCCGCTCGGAGTTCTCTCGTAGCTCTAGCTCTTTCTCGCCAGCCTCCTTGGTGAGTCTGGCCACTATTTTGGAGCTCTTTAGCTTCCTCTCCTCTCTTCTTAGCTCGGCCTTAGAAATCCACCGTGCGAAGCGCAGTGTTCGCTCAGACAAATGTTGGTTTGCCTGAATGGTGGATATTTTTTCTCTGCTATGCGACTTCTAAGTCTCGTTTCAGTCACAAGTTCTCTACTCTCAGCTCGATCAGCCCCTCAGCAACCCCAGTTGAGTCTTCTGCTGGGCCAGGTGCATGGCGAGTAGGGACTGCGAAGTGAAAAGATCAAAATGTTAAATTCTTTTCCATCAAATAAGGAAATGTAAGAAAGTCCTCGACGAAGACAAATCATTTTACACTGGCTTAGATGTTGGACGGCCATGGTCATCAGGTCCGCGCGCGTTAGAGGCCACGAACTACTACCGAATGCCTTTGTGAGCTAGCACTCCAATAGGGTAAACATTACCGACTGTAAATGCTCCAGGAATTGCCCTATGGTGTTCAACACCGGAGTGCCATTGGCGACATGTGGCACCTCGCTGGGTTCCTTACCTGATCTCCTCCGGGGTCTGCGACCTCCTCTGTTCGATTGGCGGAGTCCTAGGGGCAATGGTGACACCTATCGTGCACCTAGGAGGCCCTCCCGAGTGGAAGGCCTAGTAAGGCTACGACCTCCTAAGTTGAATGCCCAGTCCTTCGGCTCGGACTCTAACTCAGCCGAAGCTACTTTTTTTTTGGATTCTAGGCCATAGTCTTCTATTTGGGGCGAGCAACAGCAAGTTGGGAAGCACCTGCTGGTGAACCGACGCTGCTACTGGCGTTCCTCCGGCTAGAGGACCGCTGGGGGCGCCCCAGCCAGTCCTGTGGCATCGACCTGAGGAAAGGAGAACTCCCTCGCTCTTAGTGACCTAAGTACCTTGGGTGGCATGGTCGCTGCATGCGAACATCATTAGTAAACAGTTCGCCCCATGCAAACATCAAAGTTGGCTAAGGTAACAGATTCTTACTTGGTAAGGTGTTCCAAGGTCGCTTCGGGGTTGAAAAACCCATATTTTCGTAGGTTCGTAGGTTCGTGGGTTGTCACGAGCAGCCTCTTGTTGCGATTGTGTTGGGCAAAAAACCGAAAGCGATTATTCGTTGAAATCGACGAGAGTCGACAACCTGGTCATCTTGTTTACTGCGAAGAAGCAAAAAAAGCTCGTTAGCAACGGTTAAAGAAAGAAAATTCGCCAAGAAAAAGAAAAGAAAAACCTACTCGGCTCCCTAAATTGGCAAATGCCATCATAGCAAAAAAAGAAAAATTTTGTCTCATCGCCCGACGTTGCTGGGGTAACTGTATTCCTCCCTCGATCGTAGATTGCTTCGAGAGGTAAAAAGAGTCTTTGTCTTTACTCTTTTTCATATAGTACGAGCATCCAAGCTCTAGCGCAGTCAGCTCGCCTCACGCGATATACATAGCCACTACTATCATATATGTGTTTGGCATCAACTGTAACGATGCGACCTCGAAGTGATCGAAGACCGACCTTATGAAAGGGTGGAAGGGAATTAACACTCCGCACTTAAAAATATTCTTGGAGATCGCAAACATTTCTTTTGGCAGATTCCGAGCGTATACGTCCTATGCTGATAGACGTCTACGCTAAGTGCATATTGGTCCACCGTTTTGGATGTCCTCGTTGTGGCTATTGACATGATTTCTTGTGAGGGACCTACTGGGGGTCCTGCACTGGCGAGCTCGTTCCCTCATCATCCTGGTGTTTGATGGGTCAATTTCTTCTACAGTATGAAAAAGAGTGACATGCAGGAATTACTCAGTCGTCATACAGAATCGTATGAAGAAAAGGTAAACAATATCTTCCTTAAACCCTAAACCCTAAGAATCCTTGGGGACCACCCCCAAAGAATCAAACCCTAGAGGAAAGCTTTCTTCGATTAAACATCAACAAACACCCACCATTATCATATGGCTACCGTGAAAACCCAAAAGGAAAAAGAAAGAAGTAAGAAGGAATCATCTTTACCTCTTGAGTATGAAGATGAAACTTCCCGTTATGAACGTCAAGTGCACACCAATATGGGAGGTGGAAAACTAGTCTCACGAAAATTTCTTGCTCTTCCTAAAACAGTGAGTATGTGACAATTCTTGAGGTGAGCCTAAGATTTTATAGTGAAGGAAGTGGCGCTTGGTTTTCTCGAAGTCAAGCAACGTTCGAACGGAAACCATCTCGGCCGGTGATCGCGACCACGTGTCATCAATCAACGGGAAAGAGTAATCGCCATGCTTCAAGAAATCAAATCGTCAATTCCCTCCATTGAGAAAACGAACGATGACTTGTTCCCTCCTCTCCATATTAAATGCGCACTCATCCGCATTTAATGTTCTGATAAGGAATGTCGTTTCAGCATGGCTTACATTAATGCGCATGGCTGACATTATGCGCATAGGACATGTCTGTCAGAGCAAAAGGTGTTTCATTAATGTAGTTGTCAAAGCGCAACGGATAACAATGAAGAGGTCGTTAGGTAAAACACTCTTCGTGCATGCTGTTGTGAAGCGATGCGACATCCTTGCTTTTAGTGAAGAATATGCTAAGTATATTCAGGTCGTGAACCTCGGTCAAGATAAGAGCTCCATCAGTATGACACTGAATAAGGTTGGTCCAGGTCGTATGTCTTGCGGAAGAAGACAATTCAGGTCGCCTATATGGGAATGTCTTATGACCTCCTTGTAGCCAGGTCGGATCGATCGGGCGTCATCGGCGCATATCAATCAAAGGCATAATGGTGTAGTTCTCAAAGTTCGATTCTCAAACCTTAAAAACTAAGGGAATTCTAGTATGCCTAAAAAAGTAGGGCTGATGCAGAGCCTTGTCAACATGGGTGGTCAGAGCTTAAGAAAGTTCTACAACTGCTCAAATGCGGCAACGTCGCATGATGACATGAGCGGCATGCTCTGCCAGTGTAGTAGGTGTACACCAAGTTGGCAAATGGTTGGAAATGATCCACGTGTCCATCCTGCACGAGTCGAGGAAATCACTTGGGCAGGTGAGCAATGGGACGTAGAGATGGATCTGCACGACATCTACCTCAATTGTAGATTCAGTAATCATTACCTGATTATCCCACTATAAATAGAGGACTTCTCTCTATTTGTGGGATTGGCTAATTTCACTCTAGAATAGCATACTCTCTCTCTCTCTCTCTTAACTCAGCTCACTGAACGCGACCTGTCTTCACTCATTAATACAATATCAGTGGACGTAGGATTCGCATGTGAGCATCTGAACCACTTTAAACATTGTTCCTCACCTTTCAATTAACTAAGCACTTCCATAATCACGTGTGACTTTTGAGCCCACTCAGTATTTCTCACGTGTGACTCTGAGCCCACTCAGTATTTCTCACCGTGTGACTTCTGAGCCATTTAACATTTCTCACGTGTGAATAGTTGGTGTCAAAATCGAGCATCAAATGTGCCAATCTTATATAACTAAAATTGAGAGGGATGACCATAATCAACGTAAATTGACAAGGCTTTTAAAATTTCACACGAGGGATTCACCCCTCGAGCTTGAGCATTAATGGAGTAGTAATTATTAATGAATAAATTAATAAAATAATCATTATATAATTGTAATGAATTATAAAATTCAAATGTCATTATTTTTTTATTTTAAATAAATTATTTAAATATTTAAAAAAACAAATGACATCTAGACCTGGCAAAATAGGTATATACTTACGGGTACCCATATAAAAAAGGGGTACATGTTGTATAATGTAGGACATGTTATCAAATATCCATACCTAATCCAACTTCTTTTTTTTTTTTTTTTTTTGGGGTGATCAAGTATATTTGCGAGTACTTGCATTTTAAAAAATTATTATAATTTTAAATTTAAAGTAATTAATAATTTAAATATTAAAATTATTAATTACTTTTTGGATCATTTAATTTTTGGTTTATTGATGACTAAATAATTTTGGTCACTCTATATGAAATATGATGTTTTACCTTTTGGATTATTATTTTTTTTTTTTGTTGACTGGAAAAGATTAAAAATTAAAATTAACTTAAAATAATAAAAGGTACCTGCAAGTCACCCGTACCCGCATAAGGTAGGGTATGAGTCCAAATTTCATTACCGTATAGAACTAAGACTTTTTGGACCGTACCTGTTTACATGTACCCACGACAACCTGATTCATGCCCACTTGGCCGCTCATTTGCCTAGTTGAATTGCACATATTATATTTAGCTAAATGACAATTACTTTCCCAAAGTATGGTGAAAGCACAAGTTCCCCCTTGGTGTTTTTTTTTTTTTTTTTTGTTTTTTTGTTTTTTGTTTTTGTGTATTTATGTGTAATTAGAACTTGAAAGGCATATGAAAATTAATATATAAGCGGATATAATGGACATATGAAGCTTCATTATTACTAACCACAAAGATTTCGACTCTATTTGTTTTAATATTCTCACTCTATCCTATCATAAAAAATGAAAAATGTGGTTGTTTTAATATTATTTAAAATTCAATTATATTATATTCAACATAAACATTTAACAATTATCTTTTACAGTAAAAGTTTATAAATCAACAAAAACAAAATCAGCCAACTAAGCCACTATCACCCACCAAAAGCCATCGTCGTTGCCACCATTGGCGTCAGTGCCAAAACGACGCGCGACCAACTAAATCTGGCTGGTCTGTGTTGATCTTGCCTTTTTTAACTAGATCCACAGTGGATTTGGCAGGAAAAGGTAAGACCGGCGCACGACCAGCCATATGCGGTAGGTCGTGCGCCATTCCAGTGACTGACGGCCACTGTTGGCAGTAGTGGCCTGTTGCCGGAAGTCGATTGGGTGGGTGATGGTGTTTGTTAATTTATAAACTTTTAATGTATGGGGTGTTTAGCTAAATTAACAAATGTAGGGGGTTAAAAAGTAATCTAAATTTTCATAAAATGTTTTCCAATAATGTATCAAACACATTTTTAGAATCTTATCTTAAATTAATTCAGAATAGGATTTTAC
This sequence comes from Pistacia vera, assembly GCF_008641045.1. Lineage (NCBI taxonomy): Eukaryota > Viridiplantae > Streptophyta > Magnoliopsida > Sapindales > Anacardiaceae > Pistacia > Pistacia vera. Next base: position 464,707 of record NW_022196230.1, read on the forward strand.
AAATCGTATTAAAAAAAATCTACCAAATGCAGCCTAATTTTTTTGTTGAAAAACTATTGAATGTCTAAAAGAGTTTTTTTTTTTAAAGATACTAAAAAAAAAAAAAAAAAACCTTGTATAAAATCAACCGAAATATCAGCGGGGGGTTTCATGGTAGTTTATAAGTTTGTTAGGGCTAACTTCCTCTTTTTTTTTTTTTTTTTTTTTTAAGATTAGGGTGCTGTTGATAGTAGAGGTGGAAAAGTAACCCGCCCGGCCTGGCCCGCGGTAGGTTACGCATTTTGGCGGGTCAGTCCTAACCCACCCGTTAACAAAGGCAGGTCGGGTTAGGCGACGGGCCGGGCCGGGCCGGGTTAGCCCTATTTTTTTATTTTATTTTGTTTTATTTATTTAAATTTTCAAAAATAATTAACAATTATAAATGAATAAATTATAAATCTAATTGTTTTTAGTTAACTTTTCAAATATCAATAATTCAATTAAATTAATTTTTTTTTGTTAACATTTCAAATATTAATTCAATTTTAATACAATAAAATTGTAATATAAGAAAAATTAGACTTATTCATTTATCAAAAAATAAAATGAAATTACAACAATTATTGCCTTATTAAAAACCTCACCAAGAAAAACCCAATGGGAGAAAAACTTGGTAAAGAAAAAAGAGTGCAATAATTGACAATTAATTTACAAATTATATTTTATAAAACAACTAATTTGTGGTTGGTTCACTAGGACCTCCCTCATCCGTATCATCTATATTACAAAATTGAAATGATTCTATTAAAGTATCGTCGACAACCTCGTATTGATCTTGATGGCGCGACCGTTCCCAATTTGGAAGACATGTGAGGACTTCAATCATTTTTGGAGAAAGTTTAGTCCTCCTTTCATTTAAAATTCTTCCACTTGCTCTAAATGTTTGTTCGGATGAGACGGTTGAGACAGGAATAGCGAAAACATCCAAGGCAAGTCTTGATAATACCGGAAAAATATATTTTCTGGCTCTCCAATAGTCTAAGAGATCAAAGTTGGCTCTTTGTTGTGGATCTGTTGGTAACATTTCGGGGGTTGCAAAATATTGTTGAAGCTAATTACTTTGCGACTGCATGGAGGACAATACATTAGTTGTTGTTGTTATTGTTGTTAGTGGTGCTTCTGAAGAGGAGGCTGTGCTTCAGATTCGGGTCCTCTTCGGCCTATTCAGTGCACCCCATGAGTAGAAGTCTTCATTTGTTTCTTCTGATGCAGCTTCCCTAGATATTTCGCCTCTTTACGGGCTCCCATACCTGCTTTCATATTGGAAATATACTTCGAAAAGACTATTTTTTACCTCTCCTATTTGATTGGCATATGCTTCGGTTTGTAAATTTTCACATAAATTGTCAAAACCATTTTCTAAACCTACTAATTTAATTCTAGGATCAAATATAACACCTAAACAATAAAGAAAAGGAATGGGTTCCCAATATTTTAAAAAAAAAATTTCCATTGCCTTTATTGGTGCCTTTAAAATTTCATTGTCTTTGTTTTTTATAAATAACTCGGAAATTTTTATAATTGTATGTATTACCAATGGACTAGTAGGATAATGCACACCAGAAAGTTGTAAAGTGGATTGGTAAAATTATTTAAGAAAAGAATGAAATATTTTAGCTATCTGCCAATCATTTTCTACCAAATAATGAGGACCTCTAATATAATTAGTTATTTGCTACAAAATAACTAATTATATTAGCATAAGGTAAACATGAATCAAGCATTAAATAAGTACTATTCCATCTAACAGGCATGTCTAATGTAAAAGTTCTATGAGACATATTTGATTTTATACAAGCGTCTTGAAATTCAACATTTCTTTTATTACTACTAGTAATCCAAGCTAAAGAAGCCCTAATTCTATCAATATTTTTTTTAATTGTTTTCATACCACTTTCACAATTAAATTAATAATGTGACATACACAACGTTGGTGAAAAAACTTCAAACTGTTACACAAACGATAATTACTTTTAAAAAAATCTATAGTTGTAGTATTAGCACTTGCATTATCTAAAGTTAAACTTATCACTTTATCAAGAACATCATAATCTTCTAAAACTTTAACAATTTTATTATAAATTTGTTGACCACTATGATTCACATCCATTAATCTAAATCCTAATAAAGATTTATTTAATTTAAATTCATTATCAAAATAATGACTAGTCATACAAATATAATCTTGTTTAGCTCTACCACTCCAAATATCGGCAGTTAGAGCCACACTAACATGACAACTATGTATTTTATTTTTTAATTCTAATTTCATTTTTCAAAACAATTTTATTAAATCATTTCTAGTTGCAGTTTTAGAATAACTTTTAAATCCTGGAAAAAATGAATTTTGAACAAATCTTTCAAAATATTTATCTACAGCCATATTAATATGTTGATCAGTTGCAACAATATATAAAGCTAACCGTTCCCTATATACATCACAATTATAATGCCAAGTAGTACCCATATTAGTTATTTGAGTTTGATTGCTTTCTCTATTTCCATGTTGATTAATATGTTTATTAGCATGCCTTTTTAAAGTACTAGTACCATTACCTGAATCAGCTTTATAAATATTTCCACAGTATTTGCATCTTGCTTTCTTGACTTGAACGCCATTTTTTGTCTCGTAAAACTTGTTGAAATGCGCCCAAACGTCTGATGTGTGTCTGTCTTCGGTTTCGACGACAGTTGATAAACCCGCCTCAGCTTGAGATGAAGTTGGATGAGGACGACGATTATGAGGACGACTTCTAGAACCACGGGAGCTGTTGGAATCAGGGGCATATTTTGAGGTGTATCGGATTTTGAAATGAGAAAGCGGGACTATTTGAATCTCCTCTTGCATTTATTTTAGTAAAATCAGCAGGACTAGGACTAGGATAGTAGTTTCCTTCATCATTGTAATTGAAAAAAAAAAATTGATGTAGAAGAAATAAAAATTAAAGAAAGAGAATTGGAATATGGAATTTGGAATTTGGAAAATTGGAAATATAAATTAAAAATTGCAAAAACTAATAAAAATTAATCCATTGTAATTGAAAAAAAAAAATTGATGTAGAAGAAATAAAAATTAAAGAAAGAGAATTGGAATATGGAATTTGGAATTTGGAAAATTGGAAATATGAATTGAAAATTGCGAAAACTAATAAAAATTAAAATACGAGCAAATTGATAACAAAGAGATTAAGAGAATAAATGAATTATTGAGAGATTAGAGATTAGGGAATATCAGAGAATGAGAGAATTTTAGTTGTGAGAAAAATATGAGAGTTTAAGGCTAATTTATAGAAAAAAATGGGAAAAGAAAATGACGAAAAAGACCCCTCTAACAGCTATAAAACGACTATATTTCATGGGTAAAGGGGTGATTTGAAAAAACAAATAAAATTTTCTATTTTTTTTCGGCCAACCCGCGGGTCAACCCGGCGGGTTGGCCATTGGTGTGTAATAGCCAACCCGCGGTCAACTCGACGGGTTGGCGGTCCTTTCTTTAGAAAGGACAAAACAGCAACCCGCGGGTCTGCGGGTTTCCATTTTGCAACCCGGCCCGCCCGGGGGTTGCTACCGGTTTGGGTTCAACCTGGCCCACCTTATTAGCGGTCCGGGTTGAAACTCTTCATTGCGGGCCGGGTTAGGGTTGACCCGCCTAACCCGGTCCATTTGTTCCACCTCTAGTTGATAGGAGTGGACAAAAAGGTGTACAATCGAATGATATTGTTTTTCAACTAAAAAAACTGTTCGATTTTTTTCTAAGAACTATATGGTATCGTAAGGTTTTCAGTCCTTGGTTTATTCGAACCAAACTGTATCGTACTTTACCATTTGTCTTTTTGTTTTTTAATTTTTTTTTTCCAAAATACCCTTAAAATTCCTAAAAGCCCTTTAAAATATCATAAAATCCCCTAAAAATATCAAAAAATCTCCCACTAAAAACCGATAAACCGTATTGTACCATCCCAAAATTTTCAATTCGATATGGTTTGGTTATTAAATTTACATAATATTTACATATGGTACAACAATTTTTTTTTGGTACGGTATGGTTCAATTCCGCAAAAAAAGCAAACCATGCTATTTGTCCACCTTGTGTTTGACAATAACCCTATATCTTAATATCAAACTCCTAAACAAGCACGGGCAAGTATATACTAAATAATTAGCAAGAATTTAATAGATAAACTAACATATTCAATAATAATAATAACTTGTTATACATTTAATTAAACTGGCCATGACTTACGTATAATAAGTCTCACAGTCTTTCTAGGCCATACTATTTATGATCAAACCCTTAATACTATACGCCAATATTACATCTCTTCAATAGCCAATAGGGATTAGTCACTTTTGGGGTTTCAATATTGAACAAATATCGATGAATAATATTACCAACCCGACAAATGTTACAGTATTTAACGTAGAAACGTTTGAGATTTAAAAGCTTGCATGGAATGGAAGCAATTGGAATCTCAGTGTGGGATGATCACCAGTAGGGTCTAGTTACTCAACACCATCGTCAACCCTGAGCCAATAAGTTTGCCCAAAAGAAGCTGCTCCTTTTGGCACATCATCCATCACCCATTCTTGCCCTTGCAGAAAATATATCCCCGTACGTGGATGTGGAACCCAATTAGTTGATGATGAACTTCTCATCTTCTCACTATATAATGTCGACGTTCCTATTAAGTAGTTTTCATCTTGTGATTGGCGACGATCATCATCGAACACCACTGCAAATTTGCTCAAGTTCTGACGATCAATTTGCCTCACCTCCTTCCATGACCTGATATGATAATAACATTCATCAATACTAAAATAAATCCTATTTGATCAACAAGATCAAAATATAAAGTTAACATTACGTACCTCAGTATTGAAATTTTCGCTTTGGGGACCCCAGCTCTTGCCATGATCTTCAGAGGCCAATTGATTCCGCAGAAGAAAGGATGTTGTTTAATTTCATTGGCACCACTATTTGATCCTAAACGATCTGCGGGATCTCTGTTTAACAACAAATTAAGCAGCTGTCTACCTACAAGACTGACTTGGAATGAAACATCGAGCAAATTAACATCAGTTGCCTGCTCATCTCATGAAACCGAAATGTTCTGCCCAAATGGAATACTAATTTGGCAAGTTCAATGAAGAGAAGCCCCCGTTCATCATCATCAATCACTTCTAAATTCATGTTGACATCTCCGAGCCAGTTAAAACTTATAGCTGGTACACATTTCCATCAAAGGCAGTGAAAATTTAGACCCAATATACTTTGTAGCCATGATGTTCTCAGGAAGGTATCCGCTACCTTTCCAAAAGAAGTTTTTGGTTAATACTCACTTGTTAAATGTTCTCCATTGTTAACTATTCATCAATTTAAGTTCAAGAGATTATCCATATTTTGACCAAACCTCAAGATCTTGAGCATGTATACAATATCCACTGACTCACCAGAATAACAAGAGAATAATTTTAACCGACTTAAAAGGCGGCAGATTTTTACCAGAATGCTACTTGGGAAAGTGAGGTCTTTGTGCAAAATGTTGGCAAATGTCTTCTGTCTATTTTTACCTCTGAAAGGTGTATGACCGTAGAGCATCTCATACAAAAAAATAACTGAATACCAGACATAAAATGAATTCAAAGCACAAATATAAGCTAGTAATATTTAAATTCCCACATCTAGAAGGTAAGATGAATCTAAGACTAGCATTTTTTAAACATATCATTTAAAAGACTAGCATTTTTGAAACATATCATTTAAAAGAAATAACAAGAAGAGGAAACACAAAACGATCATGATATCATGTATTCAGCTTCAGCGAGTGCTTACTAAGAGCCTTTTTATTTATATCACTGCTGTGGCCTGCACCTGTAATAATTTCCTGAAATCGAATAACAAATATTAAATACATGATAATGCAGATTGTAGAAACAAACAAGAGCAGGAAAAGAACAATTAATATTTATTAGCTAGAATTTCAAAAACCAAATTAGACAAAAAGTTTTCATGCAGCAAATATTATCTAAACCTTCCATTTCAGATGAAGCAAATGGACATTAACAAGCTAACAGAGTATCACAAATAGCATGAAATGCATAAGCTCTGGGAAAAATTGAATCTCTTACAGGAGCAATGTACTCTTCACTTCCCACAAATGAATTTGACACTACAACTGGTTCTGCCAAAAATGTTGGCAGTGGCTAACTCCTGGATCTTCTCCTATTATTAGGTGGTGGATGCTTAATAATCTGCAAAAGTAGTAAAATTTATAGCCTGTAAAGGTAGTCATAGTTCCCATTCTAAGCATTTGATAAGTATCAAAGTAGATTGGAAATTCTGGAAAGATGTAATTGTTTGCAAATTCTATGTGTAGACATGACAAAAGCACATTCTGTGGTGACAAGAGATTACAAGGAATCCTTTTCATAACCTTGCAACGCTGGAGAAAGAATGACTATATAAAGATAGTTATTTTTTTACACACTTTAATCCAGCAAACATAAACCTTCCAACCCTGGCATGGGCAAGATTTATTTCATAGACTTTGTACACCTATAAGAAACCTCAAAAGCTATAATATAGGTAGTACCCTACAAATCATGCAATTTATATCGGTATAACTAAAAGGAAGTGTCCGTCTTGCTATCGAACAACCTTCCTAAAAGGAAAATCATCTTTTTCATGCATACCAGTAACAAGAAAAGGGCAACTGAACACCCTCCAATAAACAGTTGATAAATTGAGCTAACTCATATTATCCATGCTCAGGGAACATAACTCAGGAAACAGACAAAGTGCATATCCTAATGAAAATATAAACAATAACAGGAACGTGGTAACATACTTAGGGTTTGTAGGACGTCATGAATGATAAATCAAAGTCACTTAATACTATATGCCCATCTTTCTGGAGTAAAATATTTTCAGGCTTCAAGTCCCGATAAATTATTCCTGCAGGGTCATCACCAACAAAAATAGAAAAAAGCACAAGATTAATGACATGAATTAGTTATAAAAAATTATTGGATTGCAGCCAACTAATTTTCTTTATCTTAAAGCCATTGGAGAACATGTCTCTCACTTCCATCATTAGCTGATATCTCCTACTCAACTTTACAACAAAACTTCTCATGCACAGATTTTCTTCTAAAAGCCATTGGAGACCATCTCTCTCACTTCCTTTTTACAATGATGCAAAATCTTTTTGTTCGAATCCAATGAAAATATGGACTCTGACATTTTCCTAATACTTCAAACAAAGATGATTACTGTTCAGTGACGAACTCACATAAATAACTTGATATTTTTCCAAATTATGATATAGGAAACATAACACAATGAATTTATCTGAACAAAAAGCAAATATAGTTCTCAGGAGCTCAAAATACCTAAACATTGAAGATATTCCAAGCCAATGACAACCTCTGCACCATAAAACCTGGAGAAGTACTAATTGTTAGATATTTATCAAGATGGTACAACATAACAAGGGCATGATATCTGGACAATAAGCTCAGACATAAAGAAAAATAAAAGAAAAGAAAAAGGAAAACAATATTAAACAGCCAGTCTCAAATTCCAGCAAACTCTAGCAAGAATAAATGTAAAGTAATTGAATTTTCTCTAGGTCAGTCATCTGCAAGCAACATACTTCAATAACTTGCTTTAAGTTGTATTGAAAGTATATCTTTAGCAGAGTTTCTGGTCGTTCAACAAGAAATAATCAGATACCTTCAAAGGTAACAGATGAAAGTACCTGGCAGATTCCTCTTTAAATAACTTCATAGACTACCTGTCAAGTAAAGCAAATAACTCTCCACCAGAGCAAAAGTCTGTTATCAAACATATGTGGGCAGGAGTCTGAGAAGATAAAGAGACATTAGTACTTATTACTGCAGTTACTAAGTCATTTTAAGAAACCAAACAAGAAAATTTCTTGATATGACTCTAATGAAATATGTTAAATTGTAGTATTAAGGGTATTGGATTGATGATCAATATAAACATAAAACAGATAACAGTCGCAGGATCTCTCAGTTTCAAAGAGAAAGGATGTGAATACCTTCTTTACCTATTTAAGAAATTTCTTTTCCATTTTACTTGGGATTTTTTTCCTAGGGTAGATTTCCATTGTCTATTTAGTTTAGGTTTCGGCAACATAGATAAGAGATTTATTTCGGTTGGAATCAAGACTTGCAATATTGATTATTGTGTAATATGCATTATTTCTCCCTTTTCTTTTTCCTCATTTGACTTTCATCACATGTCTGCATATGTTTTTCCTCTTCTGATGTTTTACTCTACACTAAAATTTAGGTTGGTTGAACTTTATTATTTTCCACCCTTCTTTTGTTTTCTACAACTGAAGCTATAGAGACAAACCAGGAGGGTAAAGCAGCCTCATAGAATTTGTCAAAATTCATGCCAACTAGAGAAAAGGTGCATGAATTGCAGAATTCGAGCATCCACATTGACAAAATAAGTAAATAGGAAGATATTCTACACTAGAAATTAAGAGAAAGTCATAAAGACACACAAATATTTCTTTATGATGTTATCATTACAAAGGTCATATAGGCAAAATTGCAGTATGCCTAACTTAGATTAAGCTCCTCTAACAGCCTCCTTCATGTATAACACGGACCAAACTAAACTAGGTGTTGGGCTCTAACGAAGCATTCCTCCCCTATTTACTTCAAGATTGAGCTTAGTTGAGTTTGATTTGGTATAGAAGCATTTAAACATCAACAAGAAAACTATGACAACAAAAATGTGCACAAAAGTTTTAAATTTTTCTCTTTTTCATTTGGAGTAAGCAAAGTTTTATAGTGCTATGAAAATGAGATATAGACAGAAACATAAGAATACCTGAAAGGAAGCATAGAGTGTCGGAAGAAAGGATGATCGAGTAATGACATGATTCCCTTTCAGCGCATACTCGGTGCACTAACACCAGAACAAAGATTAAATATTAATCTTGTACAAAATTGGCACTATGAAGCAATTTTTTCTCTTTAAAGTTTTTATTTAAAAGTTGAGTTTGATCATACTATATTTCAGACCTTTGTTACGATTTATCATTATAGATTTTTCCATTGCTTCATAGCATACAGTTCGCCAGTCTCCTGCGTTCCACCAGTGAACGCTGCAACAAATACCATAGAATTTTAAGCAGGAATAGAAACCTCTAATTTATGTACCACTGACTTAGTATAAACAACAGTCTTAGTAATTAGTTGCAGATATGAGAGACAAGATTTTGAATGTAAGTAAATCTCCATGCACAAGTATTACAGGAACCTAGAAACTCACCCTACTATTTTAGGCATAAATAAGCGCCTTATCCACACCGTCCAGGATTTTAAACTTAAATCTGAATGTTGATTCCTTATTCAAGTTTGAAAAAACAAAATTATTTAAACCTTACAGAATCCATTTTTTTTTTTTTTTTTTTTTTTTATCTCTTCTTCCCTCTTCACCATAAAGACTCCATTCAATCCCCGCTAAGGAACTTATTGAAATTTCTTTTGGGTTGGCTCTCCCCCAAACCCCTTCTACCTTTCTGATCTACTTTCAAATTTTAGTTCACGAAACAATGACACTAGAAGTTATCAATTGAATATAAAAAAATTATACTGAGACTTTGAGGAGTATGTATTTTCACAAGTGTATCATTTGTTGGGTTAAGGAAATCAAGGTAACATAATTTGAAAATCTCAGGGATACTAGCATGTGAGGGGAAAAATTACCTGCCAGTATCACCACAACCCAAGGGTTTTATCGGCTTAAAATGATGTAGACAATTTTTTCACCACGTCCAGTGATCTATGAAGCTCAAATAGTTTATCCCCAAAAGAAAAAAAAATAAAAAATGGAGATATTATAAAGGAGGAGAGAGCTGTAAATTTAAATCTAAATAGCATCAAATTATATAATTTAATACAATGGGAGATGAAGTTTTCAAGCAAGAATTTTATATGAGGAGCCTTACTCTACAAATTGGTACCTTTTCTATCGCTATCCAGAAGGATTGTGCTTTTTGTGTGGCCGTGGGAAAACAGGCCGAGAGTGGATCGCCCAAGTCTTCTGGTCTCTAAAAATATTATAAATTTCAGTTGCATGAGCTAAGATGCAATGAAATTGCTCAAGAATAGCTTGGTTTTGGCCTTCAGTAATATATCAAATCATTGTGATAAATAATAGTGAAGAAATGGTTATGAGATTTAATTAATGTTGAAAGACCTATATAATGAAAATACTTATAAGCTATCAAAAATCTTTGTAAAAGCAGAACATATGAACTTTTTGCAGGATGTAAAGTCGGCTTATTGTAAACATTAGTAGGATCTCAGAAACAAGCATATTTGAATGTGGTAAATTTTTTTCTGCTTAATTGTTGTTGAAAGATCCACAGAATGAAAGCATGATCTAATTGGTATCTGTTTTTCTTTATATTTAACACTTAATAAATACAAACAGACGATACTTGTGCTCTTTTAAACCATGATAAAGACATGAGCTATCTACTATTAATAACAAAGAGCAAAAAGAGTACCTTACCAAGTTGGCGTCAGGAAGTTCTCGAACAGCTTCATCAACATTTTCAGCAGTAGCTTTGACCTAATGAAAAACAAAAACGTTTCACGCATCAGAACCATTCTGTTCTCTTATGATTATTACACTATCCGCATGAAAATGTACAAATCCTTGTATTAATACTTGTTATTTTGGTACTTCATTATTTTTTTGTCTCTATGTGCCAGTGTAACAGTAACAGCCATAGCAAAGCTTAGAAAAGTTCCACAGAACAAACAAGGGAGAAGAACTGAACTTCCATTTTAAGCTCTTGTGTTGAAATAGATATATTTCAATTAGAACTGTAGTTTACTTCTACTCCCTTTTAAGACAATCAAAGATTTATGACCAAAATCTTACATTGTAGGGCCTCTTTCCTTACATTGCCATTTCAAATTATTAGTGATTGTTAATATGGCTAGAAATGATACATTAGTTTAGCAAGTTAAATTATTTGACTATCACTAAAAGGTAATTACTAAGAAGAGCTATGATGTGCAAAGTGCAAACCTAACAAAGAAACACAACACACTTTTCAAGACTACATGGATTTACCACAAGCACTTATAATAATTGGCCAACCCAATTATTGAACATGCAATTATCCAACAATGGCAACTGATGTATAGAAAAGGGAAAGAAAAAAAAAAAAAATACACACCAACTTTGCACTTTTTTGCTCTGTATTCTCTGACAAGCGGCTCCTCAAGGGTTCTAAATGATCACTTCCATCGAGTTGGACACCAATGAAGTATTGAAGCTCACCCTGCAAAATTAATAATGAATTCCAAATGTAAAGTTAGAGATTATACAACCCAGCTGCATTGAAATGAAAACAATTAACTGGAATGAGGATCCCACAGCCACCTTTTGATCACGCATGGGTTGCAAGTGGAATAAGTTCCAAAATTTCTTTCCTGCAAGTCACAAAATCATAATGATGAAAAATACAAAACTATAAAAATATACTTCCATGAGCATAATTTAACCTCCAAAAGGAATTTATACACAATATGGAACTTTTGACTAAGCTTCAAGTGAAGTAAAACACTTGGAAAGTTAAAACATACTAAGAAAAAAAAAATCCTAGTTCATAGTATATTTGCACCATATGAAAATCAAAAGTTTTTACAAACCACTCTTAGTGTAGTTGATCAACTGAACAGTAATTTCCCTTTGTTCTCTAATAGCATCTCTTATCTTTTGGACAGTTGCTTGATCAGTTTCAGGTCCTTGAAGAAACCTGTAAATTGAAAAATCAAATTAAAATGGTATAGGAATTGCTGAAAGAATTTTTAATCTGTATAACAGCTGGTACATGTCAGAGAATAGATGAGAAAATTCAGTGATTTTGCAGAGTAAATGCTCTGTTGATTCATATAAAAAAATTGGCCTCGAATTTTCTGTAAATATGAACAAATTGCTGTGCTGATTCATATAAAGCAAATGATATTAAATTTACCACAACTATGAACAATTTGCTTCACTGATTCATATAAAGTAATTGACATTGAATTTACTGCAAGTATGCACAAATAGCTATGCTGATTGACATGAAACAATGACACTGAATTAACCATAAATTTAGTAGGATACCATAGCAACAATAATTTTAATAAATTCTTTTATGCTTAATATTAACCACTATTCATATTGCAGTTTGAGAGAAGGAAAAGGAATCAACTTAAATCCATAAGCCCAAAAGTTTTAATTGCCAATCAATTGTCACAAGGAAATCGTATCAAACCAACACCAAAAAGGATCTACCTTCACTAATTAAAACTATTATCAAGCAGAATAGGTAAACTGGTTTCCCTAAAAGGACTCGCCAGTCTTAATCTTTGAATGCCATTCCAAAGTAAAATTATTTCTGCTACCTTCCGGAAGTCTTAAAATTTATGCCATCTATATCTAACATGTTCAGTAAAATACTTTAGAATTTCATGTTCATACAAATATCTTCAACAAAAAAGAGACCATTAAAATTCATACCGACAATTTCTTCCCAAAATTTCCTCACGTGTATATTCTGTCAATTCGAGAAAGCTATCTGACGCAAATATCTGCACATACAGTACCAATCAAAGTGAAATCCAGGTACACAAGTTGCTTTCCGTTACTTGTGTTTTCGAAAAAACAGGTCGTAATCAGACATTTGAGTCTTACAATAGGGTTATCAGGAAGCCTTGGATCTGTGATAACAAAATTCTTTTCAATGCGTTCCAATGTGGTTGCTAGATCAATTCCCTGACGAATATCCCTCTCTCTTTCTGCATGGTCCCAACTGTCCGTACGCTCTACGTCTTTAGTCATTAAAACTTCAGGTGCATTACTTCGTTCAGCTTCATGCTTTACTGGAAAGCTTAGAGACCTCCCTTTATGCCTGCAGAAAATGTTACTATGCTTATCCAATCTGATACTTATTGAGCAGATTTGAGTAACGTATCTACAGACATGCAAGCCCAGAAGCTGGACAATATATAATGCTAATTATGCATACAGAAAGTTAAGCATAGGTTTTGATAGTTCAAACAGTTCGATCATAGTTCTTATTTTTAGCACAAATTGAAAATTGTATAGAAGACAAAGAACATTCCTAAACACACTGAAAAGTCCTCAAAAGTTTATTGTTACCATCACTGTAGCCATAATAATGCAATGTAATGTTGAACAAAAAAGACTTACCCCATAAAAGAATTGCGCCCCGATTTTCTAGAATTTTTGCCAACTTCCTGAACTGAACTCGTGTGAGGCATATCCCTTGTGTTATCAATATGAGGACTTTGTCTATCAGGTGTATTAACTGACTTAGGCAAAGCATAATCAAGGTTGAATTTCTCGTGCTCTCCAAGATCTTCAATAGTACTAAGACTTCCAGTTGGCTTGTGAGATTGACGATGTTTCATTGTTTGGACCACCTCTGTAATGGAACATAAAGCCTTCTCCTTTTGACGAGCTGCCACATGAACATGAAAGTCAATAGTTAGAAATGGATTTAAATTCTAGTTCTGTATAAAGTGGGGTTGAATAGGCTTACCATCATACCGTATCAGCGACTTGGGCAATCCGTTTGGCCGTAATGCCTTATCATTTATACCTTCTGTGTATTTGCTGACCTCAACCTGCATTCTGCAAAAACAGAATTGAACATGTCATTAGAAAAAAAACATTGTATATAATTTGTAGAAAATAGTCAAATACAACGGTTTACAAGAACAGAAAATGATAAAAACCCAAATTATTGTATATATTTATAAACTATAATAGAGTATTAGTTACCAAAACCTGGACTTCAGTAAGTTTAGGAAAAGAAAAAGACCCAACAAAACTGTAAGCATCCAAATGATGATTCGACTGGGGAGTTCATATAACAGGTATCACAGTTTTCTTCAATATAATCACCAACAAGAGGGTTAATTGGTTCCAAGAGAGAACGGGGCATGAGAAGATTAGAAGACTAACCCAATAAATTTGATGGCTTTGCCACTGTCATCTTTGATAGGGGTGACAGTGAGAAGATTCCAAAAGGGAGTTCCATCCTTTTTGTAGTTTAACAGCCTCCCGCAGTAGCTCGTCCCATTCTTCACCGCATCTCGTATCTTGGCCACCTCGTTTCCGTCCGTCTCCGGACCTTGAAGAAACCGGCTGCAAACCAACCACAAACACCCATAAGTTTAAAGACTATATATTGATTTTTTATTTTATATGTAAATTATAGATGAAGGACAATGATTACCAGTTCCTTCCAATGACCTCCTTGGAAGAGTAACCGGTCATACTAAAAAATCCACTGCTGGCATACATAATTGGGCAGTCTGGTTTTGTAGCATCAGACACAACAAACGTTTGTTGCAATGTCGCTAAAGCCTCCTTCAATTCCTGAGACACTCTCGGAACGGCCCCGGATTCTGATTCCTCTGACGTCCTTGTGGAATCCACTGCAAATCTTTCTGATGAATTTTTGCCCCGGTCACCACTAACGGCTATGAAACTTCCTTCTCCGACGTCTTTCTGCACCACGAATCCCCATTCCGCCGTCCTTTCAGCTATGTTAGCTCCTGCTAATATTTGATTCCCTTTCGTCTCGAGACTAGTCCCATTCGATTCCGTCTTGCCACCACTCGCTTCTTTTTCAAACGCCATCCATTTCTTAATAGAGTCCTTGTTGCTACTGATATTGGAAGCGGCAGTTTTTGATGATCCTTCCTGTTTAACACTACTCGATTGTCCAACACCATCACTTGCTTTCGGTTCAAACACCTCAATTGATCTTCGCTGATCTTTATCATCATTTGCAGATGATTTTGGAAGCTCCATTCTCGGAAATTTCTGTTACGGGAAACAGAATGCTGCATGTTTTACCCAAGTCAAGAAAAAATACAACAGAAACAAAACAATTCCTGCTCATAATATTAAATGAAATAACTTGAAGCCGGAAACCGAACCAGAGTTTTCCCCTGAATTTAATGGATTTTATAATCTAGAAAGTCTAAAACTGAAATCTTTTTTTCCTAAATTTGAACTACACATGCACACTGATACAACAACTACTCTTGAAATTTGTTTCTACAGGGAATGAATTTCCACTAATTTTGGTGAGAATCGTTCAAATTATTAACCGTAGTTATATCGAAGGAAAAATATGGATATGGCAACTGACAAAGAAAAGTAGTGTAGTATGACATGTGAGAAAGAGAATTGGAAAAGCAAGTGATTCTCACTGGTGTTTCAGATTAAAAAGAGCTCAAACTTCAACACAGAGTGGCTGAAGTGGAGCCAATTATCCATTGGTGTTTCATACAAGCAAGTTCAGTACGTACGGATGAATTATTATCTGCGAAGCTTTTCTTCTTTCTTTCCGTTGATACTGAATGAGCTGTAAAGAAAGGAAGGTGAAGAGGAAGATAACGTTTAGATTTCATCATAAATGGGAGTCACAACCATATTTTTAATTTGCCTTTTCATCACGACCTTCCATTCATGATCGTTGGCCGTCCATCATCTTCATCGTTTGGCTTCTGAGTGACAGAATTGAATTCATTTCATAAATACCCAAATTATGAGGCTACAAAAGTCCTATCTGACACTGTTTGAAGATAAATTTCGCCATCACTTCAACATAGGAAAGTGAGTGCCCATTGCATATCAAACACACAAGGACCACGGCCTTGTAAACCTCCACGTCTTATAACAGTACCAAAGTTTAAGGCTTTATACCGTCCATAACATTCCATTATCCAAATCCAATCACTCTGTTCACATTGAATAATACAATACTAATAATATTTTTTTATAAATTTTTTTTCAAGACTCAACGTAAGTCTCATTAATTAATTATAAATTGATTAATTATAAACTATTATATCAAAATTCTGATAAAAAAATTAGTGAGAGAAAATTATTAGAAGGATATTATCCGTTTTACATTTATAGAACTATCATCTTCAGACTTTACTGTCTCTTCAGACTGCCTGTTCTAGCCAATCCCCTTCTACATTTTGCTCATCACATGGAGATTTGTCAAATCAAATTTCTGTTAATATAGCAATATGGTCGGGTGGGAAAAGTTTATTCAGGAGTTTATGAATCTATAGTTGGGTAAAATCGAGGTGAATTTCCATACTATATCAGGTTAAAAGTAAACCCACTTTTAATTCAGTCTCATTAGTCCAACAACAAAAGTAGAAATCCCACTCGTGTCAAGTAGTAATGTTTTGAAGCATTGGGCCAGAAAAAGTCTATATCAGCCGGGTGGTAATCAAAAGTGGCAGCAATTGCAGCCACAAAAACCCTCAATAATCACGTGGATACGTGTCCGTATGTGGGTCTTGGGCTACTGGACATTTTGTGGTCTGTACCGCTCTATTATCTGCCTTCGTTGTGACGTCTCACCTACCTGTTCATTCTAAATGCAGAAGATATGACTGCCTTTCTTTTCATCTCTTTCTTTCTTAGACAGAGTTAGTTAAAAAAAAAAAAAAAACTGTTAAAAGACTAATCACAATGATTTCAGGAGAGAATAAAAAAGAACATTCATTTGTCTTATTGAGTTCCTCACTCATTTGAAAATCTAAAGGAAAATTGAAGAAAAATTTCAAGCTCTATGTAACCTTGCTGCACAAACCAAGCAATGCAATCATCAAACATCTCTTCAACAGATTTGAACTTGAATCACAAAGTGGTCAGTTTTGAAGTGTTGAACTCGTAGTATGTTCTGTTTAGTTCTTCAAACCTGAAAAAAGTTATCCGTGGGGTAAGTAGCAGGACAAAATAAAGAACAAGAAATTAAGGACCTTCGAGGCAAAGGAAGACATGGATAACGTGATGACAAAAAGGATGCCAAGTCGTTGTTATCCACCAAAGGTATCGCCCACAACAAATTTTGTGCTCATAAAACAAGGAAGTGGCAAAAGGCAACACCATCTATGTGAACATATCCCATCCTGCCATGCCACTGAAATTTCTCTGTTGCTCCTGTTTGTTTTAAATGAATTAATAAGCATGCTGATTGTGAAGAAAATCATATAGAAGATAATAAAAAACAGATTAACCTTAACCTTTTAGTAAGCCAAGGACATCAGATGCAGTAGAACATAAATCGGGAGGCAAACTACGTCCAATAACGAATGAAGGTACAACTGTGACTAAATCAATCCCTTTCTCTTCACAGAACGCCCATGCAGCCATTTCAGCCAGAGTTTTTGATAGAGGCAAACTAGGTCCAATAATGAATGAAGTATGATGTAATATTTATGTTTTGGTTATTCAATTCTGGTTATCTCATATTTATGTTTGAGAATTATGTTTAGTTTAACTAATTAGAAAATTAAATTCCCAGTGAAATTATGAGAAGAACGGCTTTTGAATCTTCTAAAACGGAGTTCAATTTATTGAGTTATGGCATTTTGAAGTTTCGGGTTGGAAGGGGATTGTTTCGGATCGGGTATCCGGTTGCAGACCCGGATGGGGATTAAGAGGACTAGGCTGAGAGAAACGACAAGTCGTTTTCCTTTAAATTTTAACAATGACAAGTCGTTTACTATTTTAAAAAAAAAAAAAATAACTGTCACTGTGACTCGAACATATAATCATTTAGTTGAGAGTCTTAATTTACTAAATGAACCAGACCGTCGATTCACGAAACTGTTAAATCAATTAATTTAATTTAATTTATTTGTTCTAGTAGGAATGCTTTAAATTCAGCCACAACAGAAGCGAAAAATTTCATTGATGAGAGTCGAACACAGTTCTCCTGTGTGAGAGCGGCACTTCCTGACCCCTAGGCTAAATTGTTTTTCACGTTACAAATCAAAATTATTTATATTAAAACTATTGCCGAGATTAAGTTATTTTTTCTATGCATAATTGATATGATCAACATAAATTTAAGTTGATATTACTATTATTGCCATATTGAAGAAGTGAATATTTTAATATTGGAAGGAGTAGCCAAAGCATCTTAAGGCATGACAATAATCACATAAAGTTATTTTTGTTTTAACTCATGAGGTTTTATGGCATATAACTTTAGAGATAATTGCCCGGCCCAAAGGGCGGTAATTACCTTAGTAAAACAACTAGAATAAGACATTGAATAGTATCATGATTAGGTAAATCCTATACCCAAAGGTATGGATTATTATGAGTGATGTATGTTCAGTAGTCTTATTAATAAGTGATAAATTCAATGCAAGTTAAAACCTCTGGCCAAAGGAAGTTTGAATTTATAATTTTGAATTTACATTGGTTGATTCAAATATAAAGTATGTTTACAATAGCATGACATGATTAAATTCTTGGCTATTGCAACTGTTTCTATTGTTTTTTGCTAATAATTCTTTTCAGTTCCAGTGTTAAATGGTGGGACTTTTCTGATTGGAAAGAAAAGATAACGTTAATACTTGGGTGTATGAATATTGATTTGGCATTTCGTATGAACGAAAACCAGTCCCTACAATGCAAGTATGTCATCTGAAAAGGTTATATGAAAAGTGAGAGTGATCAAATCGCTTAAGCTTAATGCAGATAAGACCCACATAAGTAGCTTATTAGAAGTTTCATTCCTGAGTGCACTAAGGTGACATATTTCATGAAAGCACTTGAAGCACAATTTGTGACATCTGATAAGGCATTAGCTAGCACCTTAATGAAGAAACTTTTAGCATGAAGTTTGATAGTTCTAAGGGTGTGCGGGAAAATATTATGGAAATGCGAGATATAACTTCTCAACTTAAGTCCCTAAGATTGAATTTTCTTAGGCATTCTTGTCACTTTCATTCTCAACTCTCTTCCTAATGAGTATGGACCTTTCAAAATCTCTATGCACCCATAAAGAAGATTGGTTCATTAATGAACTTTAGTAATGCGTGTGCAAGAGGAAGAAAGGTTGAAGAATGAGAATTTGGAAAGTGCTCATTTAGTAGCACATTTCAAAGGAAAAGGAAAGAAGGCAAAGGTGTCTCAAAATTCAAGAATAAGGGTAAAGCACATGGTAATCCTAGTGGTTACAAAGTTTGTGATTCTTTTGCAAGAAAAAGGGAAACATGGAGAGCGATGCTTGAAATACAAGAATTGGCTTGAGAAGAAAGGTACATTTCTTTCATATGTATATCATGAATCTTATTTTGTTGATGCTTCTAATGACATAGTGGATTGATGGGTTGTACAATTTACATTTCCAGTACCATGTAGGCTTTCTAAACCTAAGGAAACCAGTGGGGAATGAACAAAGCATCTATTCAGGCAATTAGATGCATTCTGAGTGGAAGCTATGGGGACTTTCAGACTTGTTCTAAATTCTAATTATGTATTGGATCTTGATAATACTTTTTATATTCCATCATTTTCTAGAAATTTAGTTTAGTATCCAAACTCGTGAAACTTGGTTATGCATTTACTTTTAGAATTCAATCTTTGAAATTCTAAAAGACCATGTTATTGTTGGATATGGAAAATTACTTGATGGTTTGTATAAGTTTGATCTAGATCCTGAATTGAGCATAGTCTTATGATTGTGCAGAGGAGAATGGCAGCAAACATTGTATCATTAAGAGGACTCCTCTAAGTTGTGGCATAAGAGATTATGACATACTCTATACAAGAGTTAAGAGGTTGGTGGATGATGGAGTTTTACAAACTCTTGACTTCACTGATTTCGATACTTGTAGTGGTTGTATAAAGGGAAAGAAAACTAATAGAGCTACAAAAAGGCTAGAAGAGAGTACTAATAAATTAGAGATCATGATATAGATATATAGGGACCCTCTCCATACCTAGTCTAAATGGACAGAGATATTTTATCTCTTTCATAGATGACCATAAGATACATGTTCTTTACCTTTGTTTGATAAATTAGAGGTTATAAATGCCTTTAAGGTATTCAAAGCAGAGGTAGGGAAACAAGTGAAAAGAAAATAAAGGTTGTAAGATCAAATAGGGATGGAGAATATTATGGATGATATACAGAAAAGGGTCAAATGCAAGTCCATTTGCAAAATGCTTCGAGAAGAGGGTATTGCTGCACAATACACCATGCTAGGACAACGCAACAAAATGGTGTGATGGAAAGAAGAAATCGTACTTTATGGACATGGAAAGAAGTATGCTTAGTACCTCCAATCTTCCATTAAAGTTTTGGGTAAAGCATTAACGATAGCAGTATATGTCTTAAATCGGGTTCCATCAAAGGCAGTTCCAAAAACTCTTTCGAATTATATGTTGGTTGGAAACTTAGTTTAAGACATCTACACATTTGGGGTTTGCCCGCAGAAGTAAAGGTTTATAATCAAAATGTTAAGAAATTGGACTCGAAAACTGTTAATGGATATTTCATTGGTTATCCAATGAATTCCAAAGGGTTCAAATTCTTTCATCATTCTCACGCACCTACGATAGTAAAGCTAAAAATGCAAAATTCCTCAAAGATCTTGTTTTCAGTAGGTGGACCTTCCTCGTAAAGTACATTTGAGGAAATTAAGGGATTGAGTTCATTTTCAAGATAATCAATTGATTATGTTCAAAATGATCATTCAGATTTAGAAGATCAATTGACTCAAGATGAACAAATACCTACTCAGTTGCACCATGAAGATTCAACTGATAATGATACTGTTGTCTAAAATATGATAATATGGATGAAATAGTTGAATTAAAAAGATCTTTGAGAGTAAGGAAACTAGCAAATTCTAATGATTTATGGTATACCTTTAAAAATACTGATTTTGATGGTCAGTTAAATGAAGATCCCATTTCATTTTCACAAGCCATGAATGGAGAAAAACTCTCCTTTGGTATAATGCCATGAAAGATGAATGAATCAATGGCTAAAAACCAAGTTTTGAAACTTGTCAAATAACACTAGGAGCAACTATAATGGTTGTAAATGGGTCTTTGAGACTAAAAGAGATGCTTTTTGTAATATCGAATGAATAAAGCAAGATTGGTGGCCAAGGGTTTCACACAAAAGGAAGGCGTTGATTATAATGAAACTTTCTCTCCAATTTCAAAGAAAGATTCATTAAGAATTGTCATGACTTAGCAACTCATTTGATATGGAGCTACATCAAATGGATGTGAAAACAGCCTTCCTAAATGGAGATCTTGAGTAGGAGGTATACATGAAATAGCCAGAAGGTTTCTATAATGAGGATAGCTAGTATGCAAGTTGAATAGATCCATATAAAGACCTAAGCAAGCATCCTGTCAGTGGTACACAAAGTTTATAATGTTAGTAGTCATTTGTTTTCATTGAGAATATTGTGGACCAATGTGTTTATTAAAACCAGTGGGAGCAAGTTTATCTTCTTAATTCTATATGTGGGTGAATTTTACCTGCAAGCAGTGATTTGGGTCTACTTCATGACACCAAAGGATTATTTCTCAAAGTTTTTAGGTTTATCTCAAAAGACCTACATCGAAAGATTTTGGAAAGTTTTCGAATGAAAATTGTCCCTCACTAGCTCTGGTTGTTAAAAGAGATAAATTCAGTTGGAACAATGTCCAAAGAAACTCATTGGAGTTCAAAGAGATGAATAAATATTTCTATACTTCAGCTGTGGGGAAATATGTATTCTCAGGTTTGTACTAGGCCCGACATAGGGTATGCAGTAGGAATGTTAGGTAGATATCAAAGTAACCTAGGCCTTGAACACTGTAAAGCTGCCAAAAAGTTATGCGTTATCTGCAAGGAACCAAGGATTATATGCTTACATACATACACTCAGATCATTGGTGGTGATTGGGTGTACAAACTCTGATTTTGATAGATGTAAAGATTCTAAGAAGTCTACTTTTGGAAATATATTTATGCTGCTAACGATGCTATATCTTGGAAAAGAACTAAGCATAATATAATTGCAACATCCACAATGGAAGTAAAATTCATTGCGTGCTATGAGGCTACATCACAAGCTTATGGTTGAGAAACTTTTATCTGGTTTAAGAGTTATCGAATCCATTGAAAGGCCATTAAAGATTTATTGTGATAACTTGGTTACTGTTTTCTTCTCAAAGAATAAAAAAAGTAGTAGTCGTAGCAAACATATAGATATAAAGTATCTTTCAATTAGAGGTCATGTTAAAGAGCAAAAGGTGGATATCCAACACATCAATACAAAATTAATGGTGTCGATCCCATGACTAAAGGATTGCAGGTTAAAGGATTTAAGGACATAGGGATCGTATGGGGCTAATTAGTTCATTTGATGTATAAGTTAACTTTTATGTTTGTATCTATGACCTTAATCGGATATTTTGACATATACAGTTATCTATTATATTTTTTTGGCGCACATAAAGTTAAATGACAAAAATAAAGTGGACCACAAATGACTTATAGGAAGTTCATTCATAATTGAGAAACTCATAAACTCTTATATAAAATACCATGCTTATAATAGATGGATGAGAGTGTTAGATTTAAAGGATATGATGTCATCATTCATGTATTGAGCTTTTATGTAAGTAATGTATGCTATAACTCATATTATGACCATATTTGGATTAATCACCTATGCAATATTTTCAAATTGTGGCATGAGGCCAAGTGGGAGAATGTAAGACTTGATGTGACCATATGCCACAATTATGCAGTTGAAGGTGGTTTAAGGAGGAGTTATTTAACTGCTTATCTTAATCTGATGGGAGATAAAAGGTAGTTGATGGGAATTATCTTGGTTCCTAGCATAGCCATTTATAAAGATATCATCTTCTCCATCAAAGAGATATTGCATAAAACCAAACTCTGGAGAATAGGCTAAAAGATATCTCTCAAACACTACTCACAAAACATTACATTTGGCTTTCTACAAAACTTGAACAATATGGCTGGAGGTAGTGATTAAATTCGCCTTATTTATATACGATGGTATTCCACAATCTTAACAATGAATGAATAAGAGAATGTTTTTTAGTTTTCTGGCAAGTTCAGATAAAGAAGAAAAGAAGGAAGATAATATTGGTTTTTATTATTTTATTTTTTTGTATATTAAAAGAACCTTCTTCTTGTCTTTTATAGAGTTTGAAACATGCATTGTTTCATGAAACTATGCCTTTTGAAACATTGCATATTTTCATGAAAAAAATTCCTTTTGAAACATTACATTATTCATGAAACAATTTTTCTTTTGGTTGCATTGTTTCGTGAACAATGCCTTTTGAAATATTATATTTTCATAAAAACTCACAAAAAAATCTTTTTAATTTATAAATGACCAATTTCCAACAATGACACTGAAATTGTAGTCATTAACATGAATATTGGAAAATTTCGTAAGGGATTGATTGTTATTACCTGGAGTTTCTTGTAGAGGTAGACGGAGCTCAAGATGACTCTTCAAGAGGGATTTTGGGGTCAAAATCATCTCTTGCTCTCACTGTTGAAGAAGATGAGGTGAGAACCACATGCCTAAGAGATGGATTTTTCGCACATGAATGCAGCACATTCAGCGTCCCCTTCACAGCTGGTTCTATGATTTCTACCTATAGTTTAAAAGAAAAACATGCATGATACGTTATCATCATCAATCGGTATTACTACTATACATTGTTTAGAATCAATGCTTGCTACAGAAAGTTAGAACACAACATGCCTTGGGGTCAAAGGTTTGACTACAGGGGAAGAGATGTGAAAGACACCATGGCATCCTTAATTGCTTTCTCAAAGTGCCTTCTTCCATTAAATTGGCCCTCACCAATTGCTCAGTCTCTCTTTGTGCTTCCAGCCTCCAAAATGTGCTACTTTATCTCACTTTCTTCATAAAAAGTCAAAGAGGGTATATCTGATGGTTCATATATGTACTCTTTGCCTTTGTTTCATTCATTGCCTTCTTGCCATGCAACAATGGCATCCCAATATATATACATGAGTTTCTCATTTTGATATTTGGGAATTTGGAGGGAAGGTAGCCATTCAACACTTGTGACCCATTTTTATATTTTGAGGTGCAAAGTGCATCACTACCCTATTAATGTTTACAAATTACAATTAGGTGAGAACTACACGCCTTAGAGATGAATTTTTCGCACAGAA
Organism: Pistacia vera; assembly: GCF_008641045.1. Lineage (NCBI taxonomy): Eukaryota > Viridiplantae > Streptophyta > Magnoliopsida > Sapindales > Anacardiaceae > Pistacia > Pistacia vera. The sequence goes on from NW_022196230.1 coordinate 488,853, forward strand.
CGCAGCACATTCATCGTTTTCTCACAGGTTCTATGATTTCTACCTACAGTGTAAAAGAAAACCACGCATGGTACGTTATCATCACATCAGTATTGTACTATACAATTTAGAACTCAAGTGCTATTACAGAAAGTCAGAAACACAACTGCTTGGGTCAAATGAAGGTTTGACTATAGGGGAATCGGTGTGAAAGACACCATGGCTCCTTAATGGCTTCATCAAAGTTGCCTTCTTCCATTAAATTGGTCCTCACCAATTGTAGTCTCTCCTTTGCTCCTTCCAACCTCCACAAATGTGCTAACTTCTCTCATTCTCTTCATAAAAAGTCAAAGAGGGTTATCTTGATGTTCATATATGTATACTTTACCTTTTGTTTGACCCATTGCCTTGTTGCCATGCAGCCATGGCATCCCAACATATATACATGAGTTTCTCCATTTTGATAGTTGAGAATTTGGAGAGAAGGTAGCCATTCAACACTTGTGACCCATTTTTATATTTGGAGGCGCAAAGTGTATGACTACCTTATTAATGTTTACAAATTACAATTAGGTGATAACCACACGCCTTAGAGATGGATTTTTTGTACATGAACGCAGCACATTCAGTGTCCCCCTCACAACTGGTTCTATGATTTCTACCTGCAATGTAAAAGAAAACCATGCATGCGTACGTTATCATCATCAGTCGGCATTCCTACTATACATTATTTAGAACTCAATGCTTGCTACAGAAGTCAGAAACACAACATGCCTTCGGGTCAAATGAAGGTTTGACTATAGGGGAAATGGTGTGAAAGACACCATGGCATCTTTTAATTGCTTCATCAAAGCTACCTTTTTCCATTAAATTGACCCTCACCAGTTGTAGTCTCTCATTTGCTCCTTCCAGCCTCCACAACTGTGCTAACTTCTTCTTATTTTCTTCATAAAAAGTCAAAGAGGGTAATCTCCATGGTTCATATATGTATGCTTAGCCTTTTGTTTAATCCATTGCCTTCTTGCCATGCAGCCATGGCATCCCAATATATATACATGAGTTTCTCCATTTTGACAGTTGAGAATTTAGAGAGAATGTAGCCAATATATGTATACTTTGCCTTTTGTTTGATCCATGTAAATTTCCTCATGAAGATCCCCATGAAGGAATGCATTATGAACATCCATATGATGAAAAGACTAGTTGCATAGTGCAACAACGGATAAGAAAGCTCGAACAATAACATGCTTGGCTATCGAGGAAAAAATGTCTTAGTAATCAAAACCTTCTCGTTGAGTGAAGCCTTTTGCAACGAGATGGGCTTTATATCGTTATATTAGACCATCGGCATGGTGCCTGATCTTGTAAACCCATTTGTAGCCAATAGGTTTTCTGTGAGGGGGGTGAGGAACAAGATCCCAAGTATGATTTTGAAAAAGAGTATTGAGTTCATCGGTCATGGCCTGACGCCAATGTGCATAAGGAACTGCATTAGAATAGCAAAATGGCTCTTGTTGGGCAGAAATCTGACTAACACCCTGTAGGCAGGAGAAAGTCGGTCATGGCTAAAATAGTGAGAAGTAGGATAAAGTGTACCTATGGTAGTCTGGATAGTAAGACATATATAGTCTGTTGTCCAAATAGGAGGTTTGGTGGCCCTTTTAGATTTCCACTGAGTGGGTACAGGAACCACAAGAAGGCTATCCAAAGGTGGAGATGGATTGACAATCGGACTCTTTGTAAGAGAATGAACAAGTGGATCTAGTTCTGAGTCTAACATGGATGGTCCCATAGTAGTAGTGGAATGCATGGTATAATAGGATCCTTGTGGAAAGATATTTGAGGGATCTTCCAAAAAAGAATTCCAAAAAAGAAGAAGACTGCTGAGGGTCATGGCCAAAAGTGGTATTGTCCATAAAAGGAAATGAGTCTTCATGAAAGATCACATTCTAGATACCAAGAATTTTTCTAAAGTGGGATCATAAAGTCGATAAGTTTTCTAATGCATTGGATAACCCATAACTACACATGGAGTGGCCTGAGGAGAAAATTTGTCATGCCCCCCAAGATTAGTAGAATAACACAAACATTTAAAAACTCGAAGATAATCAACTGTTAGTGGTTTGCCAAAGAGAAGCTCATAGGGTGCCCTACCATTGAGAATCCAACTTGGCATTCAATTGATCAGGTAGGTGGCTATACCACGCATTTGCCCCAAAAAGTACTAGGGATGTTGCTTGTTGTTTTTAAGGCATGGACGATCTCTAGGAGATGTTTATGTTTTCATTCAACGATGCCATTCTGCTGAGGGGTATAGACACAATAGTTTTCATGGGTAATACCAAGAGAGGAAAATATGGTGGAACAGTGAGAGTTAAAAAAATCCCGGGCATTATCACTTCGAATACATTGAACTGAAAGATTAAATTGGGTTTTGACCATGGACAAAAAATTCCTAATATGAGTGAGGGTCTGTGTTTTAGATTGCATGAGAAAGATCCAGGTTCCTCGAGAGAAGTCATCAACAATGGTTAGAAAATATCTAGAGCCATCGTGATTGGTTGTGTGATATGGACTTGATGTGTCCATATGAACTAAAGAAAAGATGTGTGTTGTGGTGGGTGTGCTTGGGAAATTTGGTGCATGACTATTTTGCAATGGGGCAAACAGGACAATTAGGTTGAGAAATAGATGCATTATGACCCAGACGTTGATGCAAAATAAAAGAAGTTTTATTAATGTTTGTATTATAATGTGAAATTTTATTTTGAGTAATACAAGACATATAATTTTGTGCATCAGAATAACCTATCCAATAATAAAGACCATTTTGTAGCATACCCAAGCCCATCAGATTCCCAGTCAAACGGTCCTAAAACTCACATTTGTTAGAAAAGAATTTTAAAACACAAACGTTATCTTGGCATAGTTTAGGAGCAGAGATAAGATTAAAATAGAAAGTTGGGACAAATAAGACATTGTAAAGGACTAGTGTTTGGTAAGATTGACAGTTCCTAATTGTATGATGGGTGCAATTGTACCATTGGGCATACGAACCAATGGGGGAGATTTAGTGGATGTGTGGGAGAAATGTTTGGGATTGCAAACAATGTGTTCACTAGCCCTTGAATCAATTATTCAAATATCATCTTTAATTAAATTGAAACAAAAAGATATACCTGAATAAGATGTTGTGTTGGCTTGGGGAAGTTGATTGAGCATTTGCAAAATCTAGTGATATTGTTTTGGGCTAATTATGGGTGTTACAATACCATTTCTAGAATTTTCAATTTGACCAACTTGATCTTTGATTTGGGGGGTGGCCGTGCAATTTCCAACATGTGTCCTTATTGTGGTTTCTCCTTTTGCAGTAATCACAATATCGACCCTTGTTGGATTTTGAGGGCCTATTGGAGGAGTATGAGTTATTTAAGGAGGCTGGCCAACTACCAAATTTGGGTCGTGATAATTAGTAGGCCCATTTGAGCCATTGGATGAGCCCATGGAATTTGGTCCGTTCGTGGCCCTATATAAAATAATTTGTTTTCCCCTAGTTTTCCCTAGTCGCTTGGTTCCCCTTGTTTTAGTTCCATTTTTCACATCTGCAACCGCATGTTGTCGTTGCTGTTGGGCTACAATGAAGGTAGTCGCCTCTGTAACAAGTTGATGATCAAATGAAGTCGATCTTTGGCTTTTGTCTTGCATCGCTAGTTGGTAAGTGCGACTGAGGGATGGTGTCGGCGAGGTGGCCAACATCTGAGTGTGAAATGGTAAGAAACTATCATTCAAACCTATGAGAAAGTGAATCAAACGATTTTGATCCTTGACGCATTTGATTTGTTGAAAAACCATGGATGGCCCTTCAAATGGTTCTTCAACGACATCAAGCTCGTTCTAGATCATTGAAAGGTGATTGAAATATGTGATTATAGGCGAGTTGTGTTGCTTTATGTCGGCGAGGTTTTGATGCAAAGTGAAAATATTTCTGAGGTCTAATTAACCGTATATTTCTCAAATATTTGCTCATATCTCTTAGGCATTTTCAATTGGAGGAAGTCTAGCAGCAATCTCTGGGTCAGGGAGTTGCTAATCCATGCATGGACAAAGGTGTTACACTGATTCCAGTGTTTGAGAAAGTGGGGTTCATTGAGATGTGGAAGGGTTCCATCGATGAACCTTTCCTTGTTTTTGGTTATCAAGGCTCTTCGGAAATCCCTAGCCAAGGTTGCATAGTTTTGGGATTCGGCCAATGGTTGTTTGACGAGCACTAGCTTGAAGCAATCAAATGTTGGCGAGCAAAGAACATCCCTTGGTTTTGGTCAATCGGTGGTGGCTAGAAGGATCTAGAAAATTGGGTAGGGCTTCTAACCCGTCGGGTTGGGAATCTGACCCACAAACCCAAAAGGAATTAGGCTGGTTTGGTAGGTGGATCCGAGTTGGTAGTATGGTCCAATTTGGTGATGTGGACTTGTTTGGTGGGTTTGGCCAGTTTGGTGGTTTGGGCATGTTTCGTCGTTTGGGCTTGTGTTTGTGGTAGATCCAATATTTCGATTGGAATGGGCTTGGTTTGTTGGCTCATTAGTGGCCCTGGATTCTGTTTGTTCTAATGCTAATGGTGTTTTGGTTGAATCCATTGTTGACTGTTGTTTGTGTTTGTGGATTTTGGTTTCGGGTGTAAGAAAGAAGAAACTAATCCTACTGCCTTGTTTTGCAGGTTCTAGAAAACTAGCTTAGAGAGGATTGTTTTTGCAGAAGCAAGCAAGCTCTAATACCATGTTAGAGTCTAGGTTGGAAGTGGCAAGAGAGGCAAGAGTACTACCAAAGAATGCCAATGGAGGACAAGCTTGATAATAGAGGCAAGCAATGTTGCTGAAGAATGCCAAGAACAAAGAGGAAGAAGAGAGTACTTTTCTATATTACTTGTATATTTTGTAATGTGTATAATAGCCAATTTATACAGTGGCTGTAAATACAATAAAGGTGTTTAATTACAAAATATTACAACAATTAATCTAGGAGCACAACAATTGCTGGATTACAACATGAATATCTTCAGCATTCAATATCACATCACCTTAAAATAACTCTTTCACATACTTGCCTTGGGATAGATGATGAGTATTATGTAGAAGATAGTTGACTTCAATGATAAAAAAAACAAAACTATAGCTTGTTTAGTTGGACTTATTTAAAGTCTTTTTTTTTTGGTAACATTTCAAAAACGCTTATAGGATTTAAAATAAGCTATTTTACTACCTACGGGAAAAGCTTAAAAGTTAAGTTTTTCTGACAAACTATTTTTGAGTTTATTTAAAGTGTTAAAATTTAAAAAATATCATTACTTTATTTTAAATATTTGACTTGATTTATTCTTGTATATTAAGCCCTTTTTTTGTAAATTAACATTCGAAAACCCTTTAACATTTTTTAACCATACAACTTAACAACTTCTTCACAAAAATTATATTTTCATAAGTTCTTCTTTGACCCTATCTCTCTTAAGAGCAAAATACAACTTAAGTGGGATATTAATATCTAAACCTTTGCATCATTGTGACAATTTTTTTTATTTTTTTTTATTTTCACGTTTCACATGAAAAACTTTATCTAATTTCAATACCATGTTGTTGGAACTTTGCTTAGAGACATTTAGGTGTGGTCATTTTTTTTGTGTTTTTTTTTGCCGGGGGGGGGGGGGTGGTGGGTGTTAAACTCGTTGACTTTTTCAATAAGTATTAAATTATCCTCAATTTGGAACCCTTTAGATTAATTATAATTTAAACATATTATCAATGATATTGTGCAGGAAATCCGGAGAGGATAATTTCTTATTAGGAGAGAAGATATTTAAATTGACTCAATTTGGAAGAAAGATATTCAAATTGACTAAGATTCCAACTAAGGTAGTTGAAGATCGTGCAACTTTAATCCTACTATTTGAATCTTACTCAACTCTATCATGTAAATGGATGCTATTAAACCTATCATAACTTGGTTATGGGGGGTGGGCAATGGTTCTAAGCAAATTTTCCTAGGATTATACTGTTCTTTGTAAGCTTTTAAAAGCAATAAGATAATAGTGGACATAGACTCAAGTTCTAACTTGCTAAACCACTTTAAAAATTGTTTGTGTTTTATTATGACTCTTTCTTTTTGTTCATTGCTAATTTCAATAAATCACGCGCACATCTATTCCAACTTAAATAGGGTCAATCAGAATTTTCTAGTTGGTGAGATTTTTGTATCAACATGAAATTTACAAAAAAGATTAGTGAAGTTTAGTTAACAGACAATATATATTTATATTGAAATCATCAATTTTTTTTTTTTTTAATGATTGGTGTCTAGGTTAGTTTGAGCACATTATAAGTCTAATGATCCAAAGTAAGTCACAATAGATAGCGCCCAAGGTGATTCGACCTATGAAGTCAAAACGAAGGAACAAACTTTCCGAACCGTCAACCAACCCCCTGGGATTAACATATTTGCTCATTCTGGCACCCATTCTCCTTTTATTTGTTTATTTCTAACTATAATAATAATAATAATAATAATAATAATAATAATAATAATAATAAATATTTCTCAGATAACCAATAGGAAGAAGGAATATAAGAGACTGATTTCGGAAAATTACTATAATAATTATTAGGGTTGTTATTTCTAGAAAATACATAAACATACATTGAGACAAAAGTATTAAGGATATTTTAAGTTGCATTTATCAGTTCCAGACTTTAAGATACATTACATTGTTTGACATCGAAGAAGTGGAGAAATCGGCCGCTTTGCATTTGCTTATGAATCTTGAGCAGCTACACTACACAACACGAACCTATCTTCTTCTTCTTCTTCTCTTTTAGGTATACTTCAATCTCTTTCTCTTATTTGAATATGGATTTTATTAGATTCACTCTCTTTCTTTTGGAAACAATTCCCGTCTTTTCTTATTTTTAATTTGGTGAATACAAAATACTTGTGTTTATCGTTCTTATATCTCTTGTTTGCTAGGTTTGATGAAGAATTACTTAGTTATATAAATTAATTTTTATAAATAATTTTGTTTTTCGTTTTTTGTCTATATTTGTGATTTCTCTTTAGATGGACACTGGAGGAAATTCTTTACCCTCTGGGGCTGATGGGGTTAAGAGAAAAGTGTGTTATTTCTATGATCCAGAGGTGGGAAATTACTACTATGGACAGGGTCACCCTATGAAACCACATCGCATTCGGATGACTCATGCCCTTCTTGCCCACTATGGATTGCTTCAGTATATGCAGGTCCTCAAGCCTTTTCCTGCCAGAGATAGGGATCTTTGTCGTTTTCATGCCGACGATTACGTGTCTTTTCTCAGGAGTATTACCCCTGAGACCCAGCAGGATCAGCTCCGGCAACTCAAGCGCTTTAATGTTGGTGAAGATTGCCCTGTCTTTGATGGTCTTTATTCCTTTTGTCAAACTTATGCTGGCGGCTCGGTTGGTGGTGCTGTCAAGTTGAACCACGGCCTATGCGATATTGCTGTCAATTGGGCTGGTGGGCTGCATCACGCTAAGAAATGTGAAGCTTCTGGCTTTTGCTATGTCAATGATATTGTCTTGGCCATTTTGGAGCTTCTTAAGCAGCATGAGGTTTGTTCAATTTTAGGTGCCTTTTTCTTTTAATTTCTTTTTTCTTATACTGTTGTAGAAATGTTTTGATGGTATCGTGTACTTTTATTGTCTTATATTTTTGGGTATGGGCATGAATGTCATTTTTCAGAGAAAAATGATTATTTATACATGAAATATTCGTGTTCAACTATATTACTTTTGTATGCTTGTTGATTAACCAAATAGGTTGTCTGTCTTAGCTATTATTTGGACTCTTCATGGAAGCAAGTGCTATAACTGAAAATATTCTTGTCTTTCTATATTGATTCAGTTAAGCTATTACTAATTGTGGGATTTGGTCTCATGATTGAAGATAATGTGAAAAAGAAATATATAGTCATTGCTTGTCAGTTTATGCATTTGAAGTCTCTGCATTTAACGTTGATTATATTTAAACTATCGTTATGTTAATGTAGTCATCATCTTTATTATTGTTGCGATAACTATTTGGTTGAAATAGCGAAATAATTTCACACCTTCAGGGGGAACTTAGGCCTTTTATTTTATGGGGTCCTGGAACTAAAGAATAAAGTAAATCTAAGAGTTTTGTTTCATTTCATAGTGTGTGAGAAATGAAACTACTCCTTGATAATCCTGCATTTCAATTAGACTATACGGCCAAAATCATTTCCAAGGAAGCATTATACTAGCCAGTACTATGATTTTTCCCCTGCCCTCCTCTTTCATTTAATGGGAGGGATGTTTTTAATACTTTAGAAAACATTGGGTGGCAATGGAATTGAATGACCTGTCAAGTGGGTCCCCAAAAATTGCATTAAACTTTATGTTTATCTATGTCATGCAGGGAATTTTAATGAATCTTGGTTTAAGTTTCATTTTATGGACATGGTTTTGATATTGTGGGAGTTGTTTTGTTCACCGTGTTAAGTTCCAGAGAATATAGATAATTTTCAAAAAATTTAAATTGTTCAATTTTTTTTCATTACCAGTTCTGGTTTGGCTTTCAATGCATTCCAATAATGCACTACTGCTTATCAACTATAAATTATGACGTTCCTTCTTATTATGAGCAACCAGACCTTGATGGGTTAAATAGTTGAGGCTGGAGGACTATGTTTGTGTTACTTCCATGATACATATGAATTTTTTCTTGGAATTTGATTAAGCATTTGACGTAAATAAGCATTTTTTGATATTAACATGATATCTACTTATGTTACCTAATATGTTCTATTATTATGTCTTGCAGCGTGTTTTATATGTGGATATTGATATCCATCATGGAGATGGTGTGGAGGAGGCGTTTTATACAACTGATAGGGTCATGACCGTTTCATTCCACAAGTTTGGAGACTATTTTCCTGGTACAGGGGACATACGTGATATTGGTTATGGAAAAGGAAAGTACTATTCTCTTAATGTTCCATTGGATGATGGGATTGATGATGAAAGCTATCACTACTTGTTCAAACCAATAATTGGAAAAGTGATGGAAGTTTTTAGGCCTGGTGCTGTGGTTCTCCAATGTGGTGCCGACTCATTGTCTGGGGATAGATTAGGATGCTTCAATCTTTCAATCAAAGGTCATGCAGAATGTGTCAGATTTATGAGATCATTCAATGTGCCACTATTGCTGTTGGGAGGTGGTGGTTATACCATTCGAAATGTTGCTCGTTGCTGGTGCTACGAGGTATAGTTTTCCTTTCAATATTGCATTATTGATTGATAAAAGGTTGTTCCTAAAATAAATTGCAATCCTCTTGGCTAGTGGGTTTGTAGGTATAAAGTTTAGTCAGATAAGGCAAGGAAATTTGCCATTTGTTCATTAGTACCTAGTGTTTTTTCTGTCAGAATTTGACTGTGGAAGGAGAAAGGGTTGGATCTACTAATCATTTTTACAATGTGAGGTGGCAAACATGATTATGGTCTCCTCTATCAATTCTTTTATTCTAATATTTATTTTCTGAGGGCAGAGATCATGTTAAACTATTATCAGGTTCTAGTTGTCTTTTTCTGTTTTTTTTTTTTTTTTTAAATGAGAAAACTAGTTGTTATGGAATATATAGTTTGATAGGTTGACTGATTGAACTAATATTTCACTTACTATTCCTTGGCTTGAGATTCACAAATTCTGATTAAAGTTCTAAATGATGCCTTTTTTTGCTATTTATTGCCCTTCGGGGTGCAACTATATCTTATTGCTAATGTCCTAAATGTAAGGCAGACTGGAGTTGCACTTGGTATGGAAGTTGATGACAAGATGCCTCAACATGAGTATTACGAGTATTTTGGTCCAGACTATAGCCTTCATGTTGCTCCGAGTAACATGGAGAATAAGAATTCGAGACAGTTACTTGAGGAAATAAGAATTAAGCTTCTTGATTATCTCTCAAAGCTTCAGCATGCACCCAGCGTCCAGTTTCAGGAAAGACCACCTGATACTGAAATTCCAGAGGTGTGTTCTGCTGCTGTATCTTTCATTATATCTTTTCATCCTTAATTCTTCCCGATGTCATTGCATTCAATAATCTATTGGTAGAGTATTTACTATCATAAAAATGTATTTCCCTTGGGCCTTTTGCTCCTAGATTCTTAGGTAGGTCTCATGTTTTTATCTTTAAAACCGTCATGGACAGCTAGATAAGTTACATGTATACCTGTTGATCTCTGTCGTTAATTATAATCTTATTTCCAATAAAAAAAATTAAATAATAAACTGGTGTTCCATTGAAGAATAATGCTATTCTCTGTTATAATTTTGTATCATTATCCTAATGTATGATGGAAGGAGAAAATTGCTAAAAACAAAAGGGACAAATTGGGAATATAGAGTGACAGAGATTAAGAGACAAAAGAATTGGAGACGAAGAAGGGTTACAAGAGAAGAGAGTTTGGATAGAAAACACTTCATCAGTGTAGATTCTGGTGAGAAAACATAATGCCATGGTTAGAAAGGAAAATGTCAGATGCCTTGTTCTCTCACTCTTGAATCATTTGCTAAATAGGATCTAATTAAAATATTGCGTCATTTAAATTTAAAACAAGATCAGATGACTTGGATTGTAATTGCTCATACGCCAATTCAACTGGTTTCAGTCCATACTCTATCTTGGAGTATATATTTCTTGTTTTTTTTTTTGTTTTTTTTTATTTTTTAACGGGTTTCTGCAGTTGTGCTTAACAATTAGCTACTTGGTACTAACTCCTGTGTTTTGCTGATTGTTGGATAATGTTCAGGCAGATGAAGATCAAGATGATCCAGATGAGAGGTGGGATCCAGATTCTGACATGGAAGTTGATGATGAACGGTATTTTTTTTTCCTACGTTTATTCTGGTTGTCCTGTACCATAGCCTTTGTATTCTACTAATTTGTGATTTGTGCAGAAAACCTCTACCAACCAGAGTAAAGAGAGAAACGGTTGAACCTGAGCCAAAAGATCTGGTATGCTCTAATTTGTTTAAACTCTATTTGGAGTAACTTATTTCTCTACATTTTGATAAATTATAAGGTTAATATTGGCATATATCCATAAGTTTACATATCTGGTGTATGAGAAGAAAAAACTCTAAACCCTTATCTTTTTTAAAAATAATAATAATATTAATTCTTCAAATTGGACTATTTCATACCATGTAACCTCTACATATGGTCCATATTCTCCAATGAATCACAATATTATTTGTATTTACTTAAAAATAATTCCTATTTGTAAATTTTATTTTGTCTCAACATTCTTTGTAAGTTTCGGCTTATTTCTCCTGCAGGAGGGCCATAAAGGAATTGCTGAGCATGCTAGAGGCTTTGATACAAATGCTGATGAAACTGCTAACACGAAGGTGAAGTTAAAGCATGCAAGGACAGATGAAAAAGCCATGCACATGCTTGAATGTATAATCACATTTGTGGCACTAAAATATCTTTTGTTTTTCCATTTGTATTTTCAGGTATTGGATACGAGTTCAATGCAAATCGATGAAGCAAGTGTAAAAGTAGAACAAGAAAACATGAACAAGACACCTGATCACATGTACCCGAAGTCCTGAGCAAAATCCACCTAAACATCCATCATTGGTCAATAACGTATTAGTGCAGTAGCTCTCGCTTTTATTCGAAGATGTAGATACATCTATCTAAATGAATCAAAATTTGTACTGGTCCTGAAAGCATGAGTATTTATCCAAAGGTGGCTTCCTTCCTTATATCGTGAGTTCTGTATTAAGTTATGAAAACTCAAACTGAGCCTTAATCTAACTGGTCATTGGAGGTTTTTCTGTGACTTGGGACGCAACTCTCATTTGTTGATGCAATGTTCTGCTTCAGTATTACAATTCCGTTTTAACTAGTCTCGGAGGTTATATTATCATTGCATATGTATTTTGGGCTGGGGTTTGTTTTGTTGTGTTTTTAAAATCTTCATTTGAATTGTGGTGTATATATTTGGTGTGCACGCCTTTGGTGTGACCAAAAACCTTCTTTTGGTACACGTCGGGGGTATGCGCCCTCGAAAAACGATCTATTTGAAGGAAATTAAAAGGTTTTGATTTTTTTTAAAGGGTGGTGAAGAAAANTTTAATACCCAAAAGCTGATCCATCGTTGGCACTTGAAAATTTGATTTCAATTATTAACATTAATTAATAGTCCAGAATCTATTACAATTCAACAGTGGCATAGTCTCTCCAACTCTGCGTAAATTGGATTGTTTTACATTTATAATCTATAATTAGTGTCTCAATTCAAGTAAAACAATTTTAAATTTATGTAGCCTTACTCGAAATGAAAAAAAAATATATATATATATAAAGATTTTTTCTATGTTATATGAAGAAAACCAAAATAATAAAAAATATAAATATAAAGAGAAGTGGTTTTTAGTCCTTATCTAATTGATTAATAGTCATCATTGCTAAATGCATCTTCTATAATTTTAAAAAATAAATATCTTTAAATCCATTTAATCCATTAAATACCAAAAATAGTCACCTTAAGCTTAATTAGGTTTATTTTCTCTAATTTCAAACTTAATTAGGTTTTTTGTTTATATCCTTCCCAGCGTTCTTAATTTTAAAATTTGAAACTAACTTTTTCTTTAGATTCCATTCATTTTGTTGTACGATTACTTTTTTTGTTATTTTGTTATTATTTTATCATCAAACAGACAAATATTTGAATTTAAAAAAAAAAAAAAAAAGATTTCTATGATTATGAAAATTTAGGGTTAGGGTTTATATAAGATTGAATGTTAAACATACAAATATATATATATAGTACTGGGAGCTATTAATCAATTTGATTGGGGCTAATTAAAATTACTTTAAGATGACATATATATAGCTCCCAGTACTAATACAGCTCTATCATGTTTATAAAATGTCTCTTTAAACCCCATTCAATAACAAAAACAACCCTGCTTAATTTAAGTTTTTGTTTGCACCTTTTCTCCCCAATTTCAACTTAATTATGGTATTTGTTTACATCACTTTCCCTCAATTTCAAACTTAATTAGGGTTTCCCCAATTTTTTAATTAGGTTTTAGATTTCAAATTTTAAACTTATTTTTTATCTTCATAATCAAATTCATCGTGTTATGTGATTATTTTCTCCATAACTTTAGCAATATATTTCATCAATCAAATAAATATTTGAAACAAAAAAAAAATATGTTTCAATGATTTAGAAGATTTATAGTTAGGGTTTATGTTTGAGAATTAAAGTAAAAATATAATACATAATATGAGTGTGTAGAAATTTTTATGCCATTTTTAACAACTTTTATTAAGGTTAAAAATGTTAAAACAAAAAAAGTATATTTAAAAGTGGGAGATACTGATCACTTTCTTAAATTAGATGGGGCTAAAAAACTTCCAAAAAACAAAATAGTCAACTCGGCCCAGTCCATCAAGACTTTAGGCTTTAAAGAAAAATAGATATAAAGAATCCAAATTAAGTAAACCCAGCCCATCAAGACTTAAGTTTGCAAAAATAAAAATATTTGTTGAGAGTGGGATTTGAACCCACGCCCTTTCGGACCAGAACCTTAATCTGGCGCCTTAGACCAACTCGGCCATCTCAACTCTGTTAAATCATCTAGAAGTAATAAAAATTATCTTATAATTTATGTTGAAATAAATGAAAGTCCTACAACACTTCGTAAAAATCGTGGTGCCATTTGTGTTTCATTAATCTCTCAAGGGGTTGAATGATAATAATAACCCTTTCACATTAAGATATTGAATCTTTACCTTAAAGTTTAAGGATGTGTTAGTTTATGTTTATGTTTTTCATATTTTGAGAATATTGAAAATGATTGGAAAACATAAAAAATAAAACACATTCGACATGCTTGTCTAAAAATAGATTTCCGAAACACAAAAAATGAGAACCTGTTCAATATGTTTGTCTAAAAACACAAAAAATGAAAAAAAAAAAAAAAATGAAATTTATCACCTCTACAACCGATAAAACTCCTTCAAATTACCACTTCTTTTATTTGTCTCGAATAGCTTATCTTAAATATGTTAATTGTTGGTTCCCATTTACAATTTTTTTTTTTAATTAAAAATCTTAATTTAAAATAAAAGTTTTTTTTTATGAGAGAAAAAATAAAGTATGGAAAGAGAAGAAGAAGTTGGAGTTTTAAAACTATATTAACTAATTTTCGACCATTGGTTGAATTTTTAGGAATTGCAATTATCTTTTCATCAAAATATATGAAGAGAAAAAGAACATCAAATTTGGGTCTTTTCAACTATTTAATTATCTAAAATTTTAGATTTTTTTTCTTTTTTATGTTAGATTTAAATAAGGATTCATAGTAGAGTGATGCTATTGCCCCCCACAATTTATCTTAATAGACCTCATTTACTATTTTTAACTTATTTACAACTTTATCCTTTATAAAAGTTACTAAATAGGATATCATTTTTTTAATCTAAAAAAATTGTTTTCCCTTCTAATCATAAACCCTAACTCAAATTTTACCTTTTAATCATAAATCCTAACCCTAGTTTTCTTCACTCTTCTATTGATTCACACTTCAAAATTAGATAAATTTACGTTATTCTTACCAAGTTCCAAAGATTTTAATGCTCCGTTTGGTTAGTTATTTAGAATAGCATTCTATGCTACTTAGCATTTTTTGAAAATATGATAGGCTTCTGAGAAGTTTCTGGTATATTTCTGAATATCATTTTCTAAAAATATTTAAATTATTTTTAACCTCCTAGGTTTGTTAATTTAACTAAACACCCTCAATAATAAAAGTTTATAAATTGACAAAAACACCCCCACCACCTAGGGGTGTTCAAAAGAACCGGTTGGAACTAGAACCGGTGGGTACTCGGGGTTTGGTTCCAGTTCCTACCCGGAACCAGCCATCAATGGGTAGGTTCCGATTACAAATTTTTGGAACCGGTACTGTGCGGTTCTGATTCTGGTTTCTATAGTTAGGAACCAGAACCGGAACCAGGAACCGAGACTAATATAAAATAAAATTAAAGAGTAGGGGGGTTAATAAAAACTTTTATAGAAAAAGTAATATGAATACATTTATATTTATATTTCATAACATTTAAAGTAAGTTGGTTTGATTTTTGAGAATTTACCTTTACAAAGTAATGGAGTTTGTAATTTTAAATTTTAAATTTTATTTTTGTTAACAAGTGCCAGGTGGGGGGGTATTTGTGAGTTTTTAAGGGTTTTTTTGCCCTTTTAAAAACTTTTGGGGGGTAATTGTCATTTTATAGGATACCCAGAACTGGAACCGGAACCGTTATTATAGGTTTCGGTTTTGGTTTCGGTTTCTTCAAAAAATGCAGGGTACCTAGAATCGAACACCCCTACTACCACCCACATATTTCTAGCAGCTGGCCACCACTGTCAGAAGGTGGTCGAAATTTGCTAGAATGGCACACAACCGACTAGATCTGGCCATTCATGCGCTGATCTGACATTTTTTGGCCAAATCCATCTTGAATCTAGTCGGAAACGAGCAAATCTACTGCAAAAAATCTGGCCATGGATCTAGCTAGAAACATAAAGATCAGCACACGACCGGCCAGATCCAACTGTTCATATTTCGTTACGGTGCCGGTGGCTGGCGGTGGCAACGACAACTGCTGGCGGATGTTTTTGTTAATTTTAAAACTTTTATTGTGAAAGATAATTGCTAATGTTTTGAGTTGAGTAGGATATGATTGGATTTTGAAGAATATTAACACAAATGCATTTTTGGGTTTTTATGATAGGATAGTGAAATAGGATAAGGGGAAGAAAAGTGTGCCAAACGGACCCTTAGGTTTTGTTTAAGTATTTTGTATTATAATCTTAGAAACATATACATCAAAAGGAAGAAATTTAAAACCTATAATGTTTCGAATTGAAAGCACGAATATAATTACTGCTAAAATTTTCTTCAACTAAGAGGAAATTATAAGAAAGAAACTTGTAGTTTGTAAAGAAAATAACTTGTTAAGATTATGAACAAGGTAAAATGGCATAAACCTTAGTACAACAAAGTAAAAGAGAATTATGATATTGGGTTGATAGAGAATATATAATTGATAAAGTTTAATTTTCGGATTGGAAATATAAACAAAAGGGTTATTTTGTAATTGGGTGGGGTTGTATAGATATTTTCATTTATTTAGAAATTTTAATGAAATAAATTTAGAATTGAATCAACTAAGATAAAAAGTATTGCATGTTAGCTCTTCAAATGTTGCGAAATTCTTAGTATGAGGGACTCACTCAAGAAACATTTTTATACCCTTATTGGCAAAGGTGATAGAACATCCCTACGGCATGATTCATGGCATGCCCTTGGACCGGTTGATGAAGTTATTCCTCCTAGGATGTTCTATGAGTCAAGGTTAGGCCACCAAGCCAAAGTATGTGATGTTTTCAAAAAATGGTCAATGGATTTGGCCTAACGAAATCAAAGAAGCCTTCCCTAATGTTGTTGTTGAAAGTCAAGCCGTTGACTATGTTTATTTGGTCGTTTTGTGTATTAGCTTGTGTATCTTGTTTTTTTAGGAGTTTTTTATTTTCTTAATTATTCTTTTCCTTTTACAAGAAGATTGAATTCCTAATTGCCAAATCTTCTTGATTTATTTTTATTTTTTCCTTTAAAAGAGATTCCTTTCCGGAATTGTCTCACCTTTGTTACCTATTTATTTGTCTTCTTTATTCAATAAAATAACACAACAAGAAATAGAGTATTTTTTTCCTCCTTCTTCAAGTCTTTATTTTCTACATGGTATTAGAGCAGGTTTAATCCTGTATCTTTAATCGTCATCATCAAGTTTTTCCTACTCGTTATTTTTTGGTTTTCCAAATCTTCATGCCCAAATACGGACCAACCTCCAGTATGGTTACAGAAAGTAATTCTTCCTCAACGTCTTCGAGCATCATCGTTCCTTCATCTCCTTTTGTTCACAATATGGAAGCCACCAATGTTCCTATTACTTCTCATAAATTAAATGGACAGAATTATGTCCCATGGTCTCAATCCCTCTTAATGTTCATTCGGGGGAAAGAGAAATACAACTACCTCACTGGTGATTCTGTAGCCCCGGAACCAATGGCTCCTACCTACAAGAAGTGGTTGGCACAAAACAACATGGTTATGTCATGGCTTGTTAACTCAATGAATATGGACATTGGCGAGAATTTTTTGGCGTTTGAAACTACTAAGGAGATCTGGGATGCAGCCAAGGAGACTTACTCCGACATCGAGAACACTTCTGAGGTGGCAGAGATTGAAAGGATTCTCCATGATTTGCGACAAGGGGATCTTACGGTAACTCAATATTTTAATATTCTATGGGATCTTACGGTAACTCAATATTTTAATATTCTTACTTGCAACTGGCGTCAACTTGATATGTATGAGGTTCATAATTGGTCATGTACTACTGATGGATTATTGTACAAAAAGATTGTAGAGAAAAAACTTGTTTACAAGTTTTTGCTAGGTTTGAATAAAAATCTTGATAAGGTCCGTGGGAGACTCATGGGAGCAAAGACATCACCTAGTCTCAGAGAAGCTTTCTCTGAAGTCCGACGAGAAGAAAGTAGAAAGAAAGTCATGATGGGGTCACCTCAACATCCGAGTGTAGTCAAAAACTCTGCCTTTTTCACTAAGGAACTCAGTTTGCCCCTTCAGATAATCGTCAGAAAATTAAAGGAGGAAGGCCTTGGTGTGATCATTACAGAAAACTAGGACATTTGAGGGAAACATGTTGGAAATTACATGGGAAGCCATCTGATTGGAAGCCAGCATGTCAGATGGAGAAAAAAGGCCAAGGAAATCACATCTCCACAGAAGAGCCACCATCACCTGAAGTAAGTCCTTTTAATAAGGAACAAATGGAGATGCTTCAAAAATTATTGTCTCTTTTTTTGTCTACTCAGTCACAAACTGGTTCGTCTTCAAATCATGTCATTGGTTCTGGAACCCTGGCTCACAAAGGTAATTCTATGAGCATTTTTTCTGTGTATAAGAAACAAGACAAACCCTGGATTGTGGACTCAGGAGCATCTGATCATATCACAAAGGATGCAACGGTTTTTAATACATTTAACTCATGTCCAAATAATTTAACTGTTAGAATAGCAGATGGTTCACTACCAAAGGTTACTGGTACATGTTCAGTTGTGTTATCAAAAGATATTACACTTAATTTTGTTCTTTTTGTTCCTAAGTTTGAGTGCAATTTGTTTTCAATTAGTAAACTTACTAAGTAAATGATGTGTGTTACTAATTTTTTCTCCACTCATTGTGAATTTCAGGATTTGGATTTGGGGAAGACGATTGGCAATGCTGAGGAGTGCTCTGGACTCTATATCTTTAAGGAGTGCCCACTTTCACAAGAACAACCTCAAACGACAGTTAGCGTTAGTTCTTTTTCAGTATTTCATCAAAATAATGATAGTACTATTATGTTATGGCACTATCGTTTAGGTCATCCCAATTTTATGTACCTCAAACGTTTATTTCCTTAGTTATTTAATAAAAATCCAAAATCTCTTCAGTGTGAAATCTATCAATTATCCAAGCATGTCCGATCTCATTTTCCTATTCAACCCTATAAAGCATTTAGACCATTCTTTCTGATTCACAACAATATCTGGGGTTCGTCAAAAATAAAAAATGTAACAGGTGCCAAGTAGTTTGTCTCATTCATAGATGATCATACTAGATTAACCTGAGTGTTTCTTATGAAAGACAAGTCAGAAATAAGTCAAATCTTTAAAAATTTCAAAAATATGATTCAGACCCAATTCCAGTCACAAATCCAAATCCTAAAGTCTGACAATGCTAGAGATTACTTCAACATCGTTCTAGGGGAGTTCCTATCAAAAGAAGGGATAGTTTACTTGAATTCCTGTGTAGACATCCCACAACAAAACGAAGTCGTTGAAAGGAAAAATAGACATTTGTTAGAGGTAGCTAGGTCGCTAATGTTCTCCACAAATGTACCTAAATTCTTTTGGGGGTAAGACGTTCTTACAGTAGCATATCTTATCAATAGGATGCCGTCTAGGGTGCTAAAATTTCAAACACCATGTCAAACCCTTCCAAAATCTTTTCCGACTACTCGTCTCATTTCCATTATTCCACCTAAAATTTTTGGATGCTCTGTCTTTGTCCATGTCCATGTCCATCAACAATATAGAAGTAAACTTGATCCTAGGTCACTCAAGTGCATCTTCCTTGGGTATTCAACAAATCAAAAAGGATATAAGTGTTACTCTCCTGTCATAAGAAAATTCTACAATTCAATGGACGTCACCTTTTTTGAGAATCAACCATACTACGCCAAACTTGATATTCAGGGGGAGAACTTAGCTCAGGAATATCAGTTTTGGAACTTTGAGTCATTCCTAGAGTCACCCATCACCATAGAAAATCACATTCCTCTAGAGTCATTTAGTCACCCTTAACTTGCCGAAAACACCGAGTTCATTGTTGATTTGTGGGATACGGAGCACATCCAAGAGGAAACAGAGAAAAGAACACTTTCTCAACAAAACAATGAAGCTGAACCAAGTCCTAATCCTCCCGAAATTGCAGGTAATAGTTCTGACTTAGATGGTTCTATTGATTCTGAGTTAGAAAATGAGATCTTAAATATGCCCATAGGTTGGAGAAAATGGGTTCGGTCATGCACTCAACATCTCATTGGAAACTTTATTTCATATGATGGTTTGTCACCTTCTTTTCATGCCTTCACTAGTAGTCTTACAGAGATACAGGTTCCTCGTAATATTCAGGAAACCTTTGAGTGTCCTAAGTGGAAGGTTGCCGTTAATGAAGAGATTCAGGCACTAAGAAAGAATGGAACTTTGGAAATTACTGATCTTCTGAGAGGTAAGAGAACTGTTGGGTGTAAGTGGATCTTCACAGTGAAATATAAGGTGGATGGTAGTGTGGACAAGTATAAAGCTCGTTTGGTTGCCAAAGGATTCACCCAATCCTATGGCATTGACTATCAGGAAACTTTTGCTCCAGTTGCGAAGCTTAACACTATTCATGTACTTTTATCCTTGGTAGCTAACCTTAATTGGTATTTGCATCAACTAGATGTGAAGAACACCTTCCTCAATGGTGATCTAGAGGAAGAAGTCTATATGGATATTCCTGACGGGCTTGAGACATCATCTAACTCCAACAAGGTTTGTAGACTTTGAAAATCCTTGTATGGACTCAAGCAATCTCTGCGGGCATGGTTTGAGAGATTTACTAAAGTAGTCAAAGGTTATGGATATTCCCAGTGTCAATAATCTGACCATACTCTGTTTGTGAAGCACTTCCCTGAAGGGAAGATGACCATTATTATTGTTTATATGGATGACATCATTCTAACAGGTGACCATGAGGAAGAAATTAGACTTTTCAAACAATTCTTTGATAAATAATTTGAGATCAAGGACCTAGGGAATCTCAAGTACTTCCTGGGGATGGAAATTGGTAGGTCAAGGAAAGGCATCTCTGTCTCCCAACGTAAGTATGTTCTAGATTTGTTGAGTGAAACAGGAATACTTGGTTGTAAACCTGCCGAGACCCCTATGGATCCAACAGTCAAGCTTGAAGTTAATAATGGGAGTGCTCCTGTTGACAAAGGACAGTATCAACGCCTTGTGGGGAAACTCATCTATCTCTCCCATACTAGACCTGACATCGGTTTCTCCGTCAGTGTAGTCAGCCAGTTCATTAATTGCTTGACTGAGAGACATATGACTGCTGTATACAAAATTCTGAAATATCTCAAGATGACTCCGAGTAAGGGTCTATTCTTCTCAAGAACTTCTAAGAGAAATATCGAAGTTTATTCAGATGCAGATTGGGCAGGATCCATTACAGATCGACGATCAACTTTTGGATATTGTTCTTATGTGTGGGGAAACTTGGTGACTTGGAGAAGCAAGAAGCAATCAGTTGTAGCCCGTAGTAGTGCAAAAGCAGAATTTCGAGCTATGGCACAAAGAATTTGTGAAGGAATTTGGTTACAAAGATTATTGTTAGAATTAAAGGTCACCTTGGAGCATCCTATGGAATTATACTGTGATAATCAAGCTGCTATCAGTATAGCCAAGAATCTGGTTCATCATGATCGAACTAAGCATGTGAAGATAGATCGATATTTTATCAAAGAAAAGATTGAAGAAGGAATTTTTAAGGTTAGCTACACTCCGACAGCTGATCAAAATACAGATATTCTCACAAAAGTTCTTGCTCGAGCTAACTTCAAAGACTTTGTAGAGAAACTTGGTATGATCAACATCTATACATCGACTTGAGAGGGAGTGTTGAAAGTCAAGTCATTGACTGTGTTTATTTGGTTGTTTTGTGTATTAGCTAGTGTATCTTGTTTTTTTAGGAGTTTTATTATTATTTTAGGAGTTTTTTATTTTCTTATTATTCTTTTCCTTTTACAAGAAGATTGAATTCTTAATTGCCAAATCTTCTTGATTTATTTTTATTTCTTCCTTTAAGAGAGATTCCTTTCCGGAATTGTCTCACCTTTGTTACCTATTTATTTGTCTTCTTGATTGAATAAAACAACACAAGAAGAAATAGAGTACGTTTTTCCTCCTTCTTCAAGTCTTTATTTTCTACAGTTGTCAATTATTTTCCTTTTATTGCCCTGGACGGCACCACAGATTGTGTTTTATGGAAAACCTCGAAGGGGAAAACAATTAAATTCTCTACTAGCCAAGTGTGGAAAGATTTATCCCCAACCTATGACAAAGTGTCATGGAGCTCTTTAGTGTGGAATGGAACCTGCGTTCCATGTCACTCCTTTATTGTCTAGTTGGCTATAAGAAAAAAGCTGCTTATGCAAGATAGAATGCAAGCCTGGAGTGATCCTCAAATATTAAGTTGTGCCCTCTGTAGTGTTCGTATGGATTCTCATGACCATCTCATCTTTGATTGTCCATTTTCGAGGAATATTTGGAAAGTGGCCCAAGAAAAAGGTAAATTCAGCATCCCAAATATTGGCTGGGATAATATGGTTTCTAGATGTATGAAATTATTCAAAGGAAACAATATCCAAGCGATTATTTATAGACCGTTGTTTGGGCAAGGCCGTCTCAAGAACATTTGTGACCCTAGACAAGAGTTACTTTGGGCCCTTTTAATAATATAAGCATATATTAAAAAATTATTTCAAATTAATTTTTCTTGCCTTTTGAGATGCAAAATCACTAATTAAATTTTTATATTCAAGTTTAGAAATCAAATCTTTTTCAATTGATAATATAGCCAAATTACCTAATCTTTTTTGTGAAGGCGAGAGGTGGACAGCGGGCTACCGGGGTCAAGTAAGTGAGGGTTTTTGGGGATGGGGCTGAGGGGGCTAAGGGGACGAAGATGGTGGTGTCAGGGAAGGTCAACGACAGCGGATACATGTCGGAAATGGCTGTCGCACGCGGTGAAGAATGAAAATGGGTTGCGAAAATCAGCAAAAATCGACCAAATTGGGGGTTGTCAAGGTTGGGAAAACGTTTGGGAAATGATTAAGTGATGAATCCAGTCGATTTTGGTGAGAAAATTGATCGGAATCATCACTTTAACGCTGACAGGGACACTATGGCAGTGTAGAGGGGTGGAAATGCAATGTTTTCATCATTTTAGGGATTGAATGGGTCTTTTGAAATTTTAGACATTTAAATAACTAGTTTAGTTAATATAGGGGTGTGAATGGAAAATATGAAACATGGTTTTTTTGTAAATTTATGTAAAAAAAAAATTATAATGAATTTGGGCCTTTTCGGCTTTTTTGGGGCCCTTTGGACCGGTTTGGATAAAAAATTATAAACTTTTTTAGGCCCAATGGTATTTCTGTAAATCTTTTTAAAAAAATCTTAAAATAATTTTGAGCCAATTTTTGGGGCTTTTTTACCTGCCTACCCCTTGGGCCGGCCCTGTGTTTGGGGCTGCTGTCTATGTGATTTGGCAAGAACGGAATAACCGGTTGTTCAAAGGCACTAATAGGAGCGCTGAAACTGTGAAACAAAAAATAATTGATGATGTTAATTCTTGTTTTCTTTCCCTTCAATTCAAAGATACTTTGAGAATCCGGAGAGTGCTGACTGAATGGGGTCTCCCCATGAGGTGTATTAAGTTGAAACCTTGATGCTAATTGTCTTTATGATGTGGCGGAGGATGAATTTATTTGTGGGTGATCTTGTTAGCTGCAGATGTCCTAAAATTGGACTGTGGGTGCCTTTCACTGCAACCTCTTTTACTAACCCCCTCTTTTTTTCTACTATGTTTCCTTTTGCAGGTTAATACCCCATGGAGTAAACACTTTTCTAGTAGATAGTTATTATGTTCTCAATCCCTTCTTTCCTGATATTGGGAGTTTGATGTTATTAGAGAGAAGCAAGCCCTTTTTATTCCCTCAAGAGCAGCTCGAAAACTACGGAGAGTGGGGTTCTAAGTGTGGTTGTATTTTGGAAAAGTGGTTGAATAGTGGTTGAACCAAAGCTTCCAGGCCTATGGGGTGCTGGTGGGCGTGTGATAAGGAGAGGTGGGCTTTTGAGGGGTTAGCATCTATTAGTTTCTAGAATTCTGCC
Source organism: Pistacia vera (assembly GCF_008641045.1). NCBI lineage: Eukaryota > Viridiplantae > Streptophyta > Magnoliopsida > Sapindales > Anacardiaceae > Pistacia > Pistacia vera. Next base: position 512,529 of record NW_022196230.1, read on the forward strand.
ATATTGGTAGCAGGGCCCGCCCAAGGGGTAGGCAGGTGAGACACCTGCCTAGGGCCCCCTAAAAAAAAGCCCCAAAAATATTTTAAGATTTTTTTAAAAATATTTACAGAAATACCATTAGGCCTAAAAAAGTTTATAATTTTTTATCCAAACCGGTCCAAAGGGCCCCAAAAAAGCCGAAAAAGCCCAAATTCATTATAATTTTTTTTACATAAATTTACAAAAAAACCATGTTTCATATTTTCCATTCACACCCTTATATTAACTAAACTAGTTATTTAAATGTCTAAAATTTCAAAAGATTCATTCAATCCCTAAAATGATGAAAACATTGCATTTCCACCCCTTTACACTGCCATAGTGTCCCTGTCGGTGTTAAAGTGATGATTCCGGTCAATTTTCTCACCAAAATCGACTGGATTCATCACTTAATCATTTCTGAAACATTTTCCCAACCTTGACAACCCCCAATTTGTTCGATTTTTGCTGATTTTCACAACCCATTTTCATTCTTCACCACGTGCGATAGCCATTTCCGACATGTATCCGCTGTCGTTGACCTTCCCCGACACCACCATCTTCGTCCCCTTAGCCCTCTCAGCCCCATCCCTAAAACCCCTCACTTACCTGACCCTGGTAGCCCGCTGTCCACCTCTCGCCTTCACAAAAAAGATTAGGTAATTTGGCTATATTATCAATTGAAAAAGATTTGATTTCTAAACTTGAATATAAAAATTTAATTAGTGATTTTGCATCTCAAAAGGCAAGAAAAATTAATTTGAAATAATTTTTTAATATATACTTATATTATTAAAAGGGCCCCAAAGTAACTCTTGTCTAGGGTCACAAATGTTCTTGAGACGGCCCTAATTGGTAGGTCTAGTGTAGGGTGCTTCTCTTTACTCTGTCTGGCTGGTATGGAGGTTAGTTTGACTTTTAGATTATGTGCATGCAGACTAGTTGATAGGATTGTTATCCAGGGAGCTGTATGCACTGGGAAGCTATCTACAGTGTTGATGCCTGCTATTGCCTTTTCTCCTCTTGTTTGGTTCTGTTCATGTGCAGGATTTTTGCAGCTGTTATGTTGGGTTTTTTTTTTTTTTTTTTTGTCTTTTTTGGTAGCTGATTTTGATGTACAGCTTGTGCAGTTGGCCTTTCTTTATCAAAAGACCTGCATTATTTTTGTGCTACTGGTCACTTTTTTTGTATAGTCCTCTTTGAGGCAAGTTTGGTGGTTCTTTTGAATTGTAAATCCGTGTCTATTCTGCTAGTTTTGTTTTGCTTTGTTTCTTGGGCTTGTCCAAGGAACTTGACTTTGTAGAGGTCCTCTTCTTAGATCCACATTCTTTTATTCTTTATACAATTACCTTTTGCCCAAAAAAAAATGTTGCAAATGTTGCTATACCCTATTTTAATTAATTTTATTCTTTTTTTAAGTTTCCGAGATAAATTCTCTTCAACAAAAACATACGACAATAAAGAAGATAAATTAATTTTATGCTAAATTATTAGTAAGACCTTTCACAAAAGACAGTATAATTGTCAATATATAAATTAACAAGTTTTATATATACAAATATATAAAGACCTTTCACAAACAAGGGATGGGTGTAAAATACATTCATATTCCAATATTCATATAAAAGTTGATAATATAATCAATTTCGTCATAAAATCTCCATGGAATATATGCGGAAGTAAAAGACAAACCTCCAGCCATAGCAATTATTGTTTAATCTTCTTGCTCCTTCAAAATACAAGATCTTCCACTGACTGCAATTTTAGAATGATGGTTTTGGGAATCTAAAATGAAAATTGTGTTTAATGGGGACCTGTAAAGTCTCATTTTTATATGCAGTTGTCTTTTCATCAAAGACAACTGCTCAAGAGAAGAGACACAATCGTATGACTACATCAGTCCACATCAGTATAAAAGTGTAGGACCATAATGTAATTATATTAAAAGTGTAGGACCATAATGCAAAAAGTCTAACATTCTGCCACTTGGTCCAAACGTTTATAATATAATCCAGAACACAAGAGATGTATATGCGGTATGTTCAATTAGAAAGAGGAAATTATATGAATCATAGCGGTAAGTCCCTTTTAAACAAGTATTACCTTCCATGTATTACAATACAATTTTTCTCTTTCTAAATAAACGCTTAAATGTGGAATATCACTTTATGAACAAACCTCAAATGTTTGTTCCAAGTCCTCTAGAATGTTTGTTTGTCGCCAACCAAAATGTATACAACTTAAAAGAGAAAACAAACTAAATTACAAAGTTTCAGACAATGAAAGTATTACCTCTCATAGTGACAAAGTGGGACATAGTTCCATTTGAACAACATGATCCTTGAATGTCTTTGGTGGCATGCCTTTTCTGAGAGGATCAGCAATCATCTGCTCGGTATGTATGTGTTCAATGAGCACTTCTTTAGCTTTAACGTGCTCCCTTATTACTAAGTACTTAATGTCGATGTGTTTACTTCGACTTCCATTCTTATTATTCTTAGCAAAGAATACAGCAACTGAATTGTCACAATATAACTTTATTAGCCTAGAGATAGACTCAACAAATCCAAGCCCAGAAATGAAACTTCTCAACCAAATACCCTGTGTAGTGGCCTCAAAACAGGAAACAAACTCAGCTTCCATGGTAGAAGTGGCAACTAAGGATTGTTTGGCACTTCTCCAAGATGTAGCACCTCCGGCGAGATAAAAACATATCTGGATGTTGATTTTCGAGAATCAACGCAGCCAGCGAAGTCTGAGTCTGAATATCCGACGACTTCTAAAATGTTGGACCGTCTATAAGTAAGCATGAAACTTTTAGTTCCTTGAAGATACCTCATGACCTTCTTTGCAGCTCTCCAATGATCCAAACCTGGATTACTTTGATATCTTCCTAACATGCCAACTGCAAAAGCGATGTCATGTCTAGTACAGACTTGGGCATACATTAGGCTTCCAACAGTTGAAGCATAATGAATAGTTTTCATTTGTTCGTTTTCAATCTCAAGTGTAGGACATTGGTTCAGATTGAACCTGTCACCCTTAAAAATGGGTGCAACACTGGGTGAACAATCTTTCATCCTAAATCTCTCAAGAATTTTATTAATATAGGCTTCCTGAGATAGTCCCAAAATATGTTGAGACCTATCCCGATGAATCTTAATGCCAATGACATAAGACGCCTCACCTATATCCTTCATACTAAAATATTGAGAGATAAATTGTTTCACTCGTGTAGCAAACCCAAATCATTGGTTGCAAGTAGAATATCATCTATATATAACACAAGAAAGATGATTTTACTCCCACTGACCTTGTGGTATATACACTGATGCATGATATTCTCTACAAAACCAAATGAAGAGATAACAGTGTGAAATCTTAAATACCATAACGGGAGGCTTGTTTAAGTCCATAAATAGACTTCTTAACTTGCAAAACAATGTCACCATCACTTGAATGAACCCTCAGGTTGTTCATATAACTCTTCCTCCAAATCTCCATTGAGAAAAGCTGTTTTCACGTCCATTGGATGTAAATCTAAATTGAAATGGCAACTAATGCCATTATGATACGAAAGGAATCCTTTTTAGAACTAGAGAAATGTTTCTTATAATCTATTCCTTCCTGCGTGAACCCCTTGCAACAAGTCTACCTTGTATCTCTCAATGTTGTCTAATGAATCCTTTTTGGTTTTAAATACCCATTTACAACCAATAGGTTTCTTTCCAGTAGGCAACTCAACAAGTCCCAAACTTCATTATCCGCCATAGAATTCATCTCGTCTATCATGGCATTTACCATACTCAGATTTACTATTGTTCATAGCTTGTAAAAACGTGTCTGGATCATCCTTAATACCTATGTCACAGTCAGACTCTTGCATATACACTTCATAATCAGTAGAAATTGCCGATCTCTTTGTTCTAGTAGATCTCCTTAATTTTGTATCAACAATCTCTTGTTGAGACTGTTGCACAACTGGTTGTTTCTCCTATGGCAGAGGTTTTTCAAAATGATCTTTTAAAACAATCTCATCAAAATGTGGATTTTGATTGAGTGGTTCCTCAATTTCACCTATTTGGATGAACAACCAATCTTTACTTAATGTAGGAGCATTGTCAAAACATCAATTTTCTGAGTGACTGAGTCTCTGATTTGATCACTCTCACTGACCACATCATTTTCAAGAAATTTGGCATTTCTTGATTCACAATTCTACTGGAATGGTTAGGACAATAAAACTTATATCCCTTAGATTTCCGCATATCCATAAAAGATGCACTAATAGTCCTAAGATCTAACTTCCTTTTATGGATTATAACCTAACTTCATTGGGCAACCCCAGATGCGTAAATGACTTAAACTTGGTTTCTAACCCTTCCATAATTCAAATGGTGTTTTGGGAACCGCCTTAGTTGGAACTCGGTTTAATATATACCTACAATTTTGAGAGCTTCAATCCACAAAGAATGAGGAAGTTTGGAGTTACTCAGCATACTCCGTACCATATCCATTAATGTTCATTTCTCCGTTCTACTACACCATCTGAGATGGTGTGCCATGCAAGGTGTACTGAGCCACAATACCTTGCTCTTGAAGAAATTTAGCAAATGGACCAAGTGCTTGTCCTGTACCAGTGTATCTACCATAATATTCACCACCTTTATCAAATCTTACAATCTTAATTTGTTTTCCACATTGTTTCTCTTCTTCTGCTTTATATTTTTGAAAGCACCCACCTTCATCCTTGTGATAAAGCAAATAGAGATACATATATCGTGAGTAATCATCAATAAAGGTGATGAAATATTTCTGACCGCTAGAGCTCATGTCAGGGCAACAAATATCTATGTGTATGATTTCTAAAAGTTCAAACTCTTCCTGGCACTTTTCTTGGATTTGTTAGTTTGCTTTCCCTTAATGCAGTCTACACAATATCAAAGTCAGTAAAGTCAAGAGTTTCAGAACTCCAGCATTTACCAACCTTTTAATCCTATCAATGGAGATGTGTCCTAATCCCTATGCCACAAAAAGAAGAGTTTTCATACATAATAGCACGTTTCATACCAGTGTTAACATGTGAAGTCATAAGACTATAAGGAACAGTGTCACTTAAATGAATTTTAAACAAACCATCAACCAAAGTACCATTTCCAACAATAATGATGATTCTTAATTTAATTAAAAGAACTGCCATAAAAGTTGAAAAAGTATCCACAAGGTACAAGTTTAGAAACTGAAATAAAATTCCTAGAAAAACTAGGAATATAAAGGTTCATTCTAAATCCAAAGCATAATTAGTACTTAAAATAAGTCTAAGTTTCCAACAGCTTCAACACGTGAGGCATCCTGTTTCCGAATAGATGCTGCTTCACTTCCCCATGGCTTCCTTTGATCCAGAAAACCCTGTATGGTATTAGAACATGGATTGTAGAACCAGAATCAATCCACCAATCATTATGTATACAAATCATATTAGATTCATAACACACAGAGATGAGAGTTTACCTTTCTTGCAAGCCGACCTTCCTCTTAGGACAATCCTTCTTCATGTGTCCCGTCTTTTTACAGAAGAAACACTTGATATTGTCCTTATTACCTTTGCTCATAACCTCATGCAGCTTGCCTTTTCCCTTCCACTTTTTATTCTTGTTTGAAGTGTACTTGACATTTCCTATCACCAGATGTGCAGTTTCATTCACTTCCTGAAGCAGTCTCTCCTCCTCCTGAACACACACGGTCAAAAGCTCATTGATCGACCATTTATCCTTCTGTGTGTTATAAGATATCTTGAAAGGAGTATAATGAGACGAGAGAGAGTTCACGATATAATGCACCAGGAAATCATCATTAATCACCATCTGAAGGGATCTCAACTGAGCAGCAATGTCCCTCATTTTCATAATATGCTCACGGACTCCTTTAATACTAGTGAACTTCATGGATGTCAATCTACTCATTAGGATGATACCTAATGCCTTGTCCGATGTTTCAAACTGTGCATGAATTGCCTCCATCAGATCCTTGACATTTTCACACTCCGGTATCGACCCACAGATACTAGTCGTAATGTGAGATTTGATAAACATCATGCTTAAATGGTTGGATTGCTCCCACCATTCATACAAAGCAATCTCAGCTTGAGAACTAGTATCTATAGGTATAGGTGGCTCTTCCTTACGAAGAGCATAGTCAACATCAATGCACCCTAAATGAAGAAGGACAACCTCTCTCCAGGATTTGTAGTTATCACCATTTAAACTAGGAACCTTATCCTCAACCATCATCAAAGTTTGATCAACTGTAGGTATATCAATAGACATGCTCACTAAATAAATTATGAGGCACAAACCATCAATAACAATTATAAGTTTACCAATGTAAAACAAATAATAAATTATAAATGAATTAACATATCATAAAATCTCCCTGTGGGTAAAGACATTACATATTATGATTCATTTTCCTTTAATGATGAAACTAGAAATTATTAATATTTCATAATGCCTGTGGGCTAATTAAGATATAAGAATAATTTCTATTTCATCCCTAACTAATCATGAAAATATAACATTCCCTGTGGATAAAATGATTATATTAGTATGATTAACTACAAAACGATGTTATTAACCTTAATATGATCATAACTAATATCACTTAATGCATATATTATCATAATTTAGATGCTGTGGCTACTCAAAATTAATCAAATATATACGATCATAAAACATCAAATAATTTATAACATGAATTATATAATATAACACAAATCAATACAAGAATAACACATTATTTATGCATAACAAAGCAATATATGACATAAAAACCATCATAGACGCTGTCACCGACTCCCACATGCCACCGTGACTAAACCACGTGTCCCCACGCGCCTTCACACTCTGCCAGAAGGTAACACACATTCCTACGGGCCTTGACGCTCCTTCACGGCACTACCACGTGCCGTCATGCACCCACATGCGCCTAAGTACACATCCTCACGCGCCTGACGCAAACACAAACTCCCTCACACGCCAGCACGCGTAGGGTTTGAACCTGGGTCGGTTTGACCCGTGTCCATTGGGCTGGTTTGAACCGCTTGATCAGTTCGTTGATCGGGTCGGGTTGACCTATCGGGCTTTGGGCTGGTTGACCGGGTCGTTTGACCCGTTTTGACTATTGACTTTGATCGGGTCAGTTTGACCCGTTTATCCTATTGGGTCGGTTCATCTTGACCCGTTTTCTACAACCTTTTACCTAGTTTTGCATATTTTCAATAGCTCGTTTCCAGCCATTTTTCTGGCGTTTAAAGGGGAAACTTGAATGTGGACATATAACTTATATCAATGACAGCCCAAATGACAATTTCGTCCTAAATCGGTGCCGTAAATGGCTTCCAGAAACACCCAAATGATAATTTCTAACCAAAACTTTAAACTAGCATAACTTTGCAACCAGAACTCCGTTTTTGACAAATAATACACCGTTGGAAAGCTTTTTCAACAAGGATTCCAATGACATCAAAATCAAAAACAGATTCTATTTATAATAAAAGTTATGCTTGATTTACAATACAGGTTTTAATTGAAAAAATCCCAATTTTATGCAATATTTTTCAGATTTGCAACAAATAATTTCATGCTAGAGAGAGATTTAAACAATGCTCTGATACCAAATGTAAAATATGTTCATATTCCAATATTCATATAAAAGTTGATAATACAATCAATTTCATCATAAAATCTCCATGAAATATATGCAGAAGTAAAAGACAAACCTCCAACCATAGCAATTGTTGTTTAATCTTCTTGCTCCTTCAAAATACAGGATCTTCCACTGACTGCAATTTTAGAATGATGGTTTTGGGAATCTAAAATAAAAATTGCGTCTAGTGGGGACTTGTAAAGTCTCCTTTTTATATGCAGTTGTCTTTCCATCAAAGACAACTGCTCAAGAGAAGAGACACAACCGTTTGACCACATCAGTCCACATCAGCATAAAAGTGTAGGACCATAATGTAATTATATTAAAAGTGTAGGACCATAATGCAAAAAGTCTAACAATGGGCACTGGCCGGGTCGAGGTTGGGGACCCCTATCTTCGAGCCTGGTCCAAAAGCCCAAGGGGATTCCCTGAATCCGATCCATCCCTGAATTGGGGATTTCAAGGAATCCCCAAATGCCGAAATAAAAAAAATAAAAATAAAAAACACTTTATAATGAATCAAATGATAGATATACTAATACTATTATAGTATTATACTTGTACTATATTAATATTGATAAGAGACTCTCTATCCATGTTTTTTTTTTAAGTCTCTTATCAAATTATCAAATAATATGTCTCTTATGTAATGATACATTATGTCTATTTGATAAATGATAAATTATGTCTATCTAAGATATAATTTTTTTAAATTTCTTATCAAATTATTAAATAGAATTTAACATAAATTCTAAATAAATAACTACAATTCTATTCGTAATGTCATTACCATAATTTATTATTAATTAATTAATTTAAATGACTTAATACATATATATTATGTATTTATGTTATTAAACTTTACAAGTTATTTAAATAAAAAAAATGTTATTATCTGTCAGTAATATAACATATATATTAACATTTAGTCATTTACATATATATCAAGTAATTTATATATGCATATTTGGTTTATTATATTTAATATAGACAATTTCTCTATTATTACTCATTTGTATATGGTTTCACTCAATGTTCCCACAATTATATTATTATAATCACATTTGAATTTGATCAATTAATAATGTGAAATAATTAATTATTAAATTGGTAATTTATTGACAAATGTGTTTTTTTTTTTTTTACATTAGTAAATTAGTAAATTGTTGTTATATGGCACAATTTATTTTGCCTCTTCATTATGAATTATTTGAATATCACATAAAGTTTCTCTTCCTTCTTTTAATTAATTGGTAAATTTAATTTACAATGATTTTAAATGTCGATTTAAGTAATTAATTTGTTCTTGTATAATTTATGGTTTCATTGATTGATTTTCAACTATTCAAATTAATATTAGATTAAACGGTTAAACCTAATTAAAATTTTTAAATAAGACTATTAATGACAATTAGATTCTAATTAAAATGAAAATATATAAATTGCATCAAAATAACATAATATCATGTCATTTAAAAAATTAAATATAACATCTTTTGTATCAAATTTTAACAATATTCAAAAACATCCGCAAAATTTTATATGTATAGGGGGAGCGGGGTGGGGCCAATTCAAGGTAGGGCCAGGCTAGGGATGAGGCCATCTCCGTCCCCGAATTCAGGGATTGCTTTTGGGCCCGGTCCTAGCCTAGTCCCCATTCCATTTGGCGAATCTCTGCCTCGTTCGGGCCAAGTCGGGGCAGGTCCCAAATTGGGCGGGAAACATGCCCATCCCTACACCCTACAGAAGAGAGTGGGGCGAACAGGGAGTGGCTATTGGCAACTCCTTGTTTGCCCTAGGTTGCTCCTTTTTCAGATGAACATGAGGTGCATATGGGTGACCTCCTTATCGCCCATCATAGGGAGTGGGCGAACAAAGAAAGACCTCATGGCTCCTGTCTACTCGCCCAATCTTGCCTCTATATGGGCGATCAAGAGGTGGCCACAACCCCTTTTGTTTATTTGGTGGTTGGGCAAGCAAGATGGATTCCTACAATGAATACTACTCGCTCAACATCAATTTTTCCCTTAATGTTAAGTTGTCATTCCGCCTAATAGCTTAAGTTGGTAGATGAAGGCTCAATATATATTAGACTAATAGGCTCTCTCACATCAAATTTGAATTTTTTTTTTTTTTCCTTTTCTTTATCCAGTTGGTATGTGGGGATTCGAATTTGAGACTTTTGACTCTGATATCATGTTAAATTGTCATTTCACTAAAAAAACTTAAGCTAATAGATGATGACTTAACATATATTAGACCAATACTTAGCAATAATACTAAAGCAATTGTGACTTTGAAAAATTATTGGACTATGAATAATGATACATATATTTTTAGCCATGCATAAAATTTATTTTTTAGGCAATTATGGCATGAGTTATATAAATGCAGGAAAGTTTCATAATCGATAGTTGAATATATTTTAATTTTACGAAGAAAAATGTTCAACAACATTATAAAAATTATGGAGGATGAAGGCAACATTCTAAAATATAATTAAGTAAAATTAAGTGTATATTCTTTGTATTATAATGACATTCATTTATTTGGCCGACTTCTCAACAATACAAACAACAATTGTATATCGGTCTTGTTTTTAGTGCGATAAATTCAAGTACCATAGACCATGTTCAAATTGCTACACATATAAGCTATATTTATAGAATAAAAATTGAATAACATGACAAACTTAAAAAAGGGTTTCTAATGGATGATAATTAAAAGTATTAAGTAATATTAACATTTGTAAACATTAATAAATTATTAAATAACATGAGTATTAATGTTAACAATAATATCAACATTATACTTTTTGTTTCAATATGATATAAAAAATTATGAATTAATGTATTAATTAGATATTTTCATTAGAATAGTTATAGATAATTCAAATGATCTGGTAATAAATCATAAATATAATGCAAGATGGACAAAATCTTTGTTCAGTATATATCATTAAAACCATAAGAATTAGAGAAATGAAATATAAAATGTTTCCCTTGGTTAGAGTTTTGTGTTGATATGTATAATAAAACTAAAGTAACAAAGTAAAGAAACAAAATAATATGTACAAGACACTGGATTAATTTATTTATCTATTATCTCTGTTGAAGGAGGCCATAATATTTATCTAAAATATATTACTTGGCTCATAACTCAAAGCATATATTTAATACTTTAATGAATTTGATAAAAAAATGCTCACTTTTAATAAACAAACAAACGGATGCGAATGGTCATCCACCAATACATTCTTTAAGTGAATATATTTATGTCTGATCTTAGTGTTCATATTCATTATAGGATTTTATTTTGTAGATAGAAATCAAAATTATATTTCAGTGTTCGTCGAGTTTCCAATTTTGTGCTCGTGGTTGTAAAGCAAGTGCAGTGATTTCTGTTAGGGCCAAAAATCGTCTTGGGCTTGACGAGGCCCAATAATGAAATAAACATGTCACGGCCTAAGGCCTCAACCCAATCCCGATTGGGCCTACGCTTAAAATCACCTTGCGACCTACCCACTCTATGAGTTGGGCTATCCTATAAGTTATGCTAAACTGGGTTTCAACCCATTAGCCTGCAACAGTCTATAAATAGGAAATCAGAATCCCATTCTATTTCCTCTTCTACTAAGATTTCAAATTTTACTCAGACTATTAAACTTGATCTGATAAGGTCAAGAAATCATATCTCTTTCATGATAGGGATTATCTCCCAAAATAGGACTTAGTGTCCTACTAAGATTCCAAATCTTATTTAAACTATTAAACTTAATCTGATAAGGTCAAGAAATCATATTTCTTTCTTGATAGGGATTATCTCCCAAAAAAGAGGACTCAATGTCCTACTAGGATTCTAACCCCTTGGGTTCACTATAAAAACAGAGGCTTGCCCTCTCATTAGGGGGCAATCTCCCATAGTCAATCTACACTAAAAACCATCTATTTGCTCCTAAAGTTCTTGCTCCCAAGAACCTGACGCCTCCGCCGTAGTCCTAGCTTCCGACAAGACTCCTAGTAATTCTTCATCTCCTTAATTCTTATCAAATAATCTCTTTCAGCCTCGCTGACTTGAGCATCTGAGTGCCTACGGCAAACACCACCTCGGTGTTTTCCGGAAGCTTCACGCTTGCCCTTTCATGTGTGCAGGTCTAGCGGATTGTTAGTGGCCTCAACCTCACGGGATCAGACCCTATTTTCATGATGGTAGATTTCTTGCATCTATAGTGTGGCACCCACCGTAGGGCCTCTAGGAATCATCCAATTCAATAAACCCTGCTACGTAAAGGAACTTTCCATGGCTGACAATTCTGACAATGCCAACCATAGCCTCGAGGCCAAACTAGAAGCTCTGACTGCCCTTATGCAGTAGAACTCAGATAAGGTGGTTGCACTGGAAGCTGAGAACACTGCCATCCGGACCAAAAACGCCTCCATCAGGGCCAAAAACTAGTCTCTGAAAGAGAAGGTAAGTTAGTTTTATGACCTTGAGCTTCTGCCTTCTCAGGTACCACCCAATCGATTTCACGCCTCGGTTCCACCTATGCAACCTCTCCAAATCCCAGAGCCTAGACCCATGGCCTCAGATAAAAGGTCGCATCAACTATGTTCATCGGTTGTCAACGATTCGATCCTGACCCATGGAGAAAAAGATTTTCTAGCGGAACCTCACTCGGCCGAACCATCACAAGATCAAGGTGTCCAAGTGATAGAAAGCCCACCCCAACAAGAACCACCCATCCTAGCCATCCCACCTCACCTCCAGTCAACCATCCCTACACAAAACCCATTCAGCTCAGCTCACCCTCGCGGGTCGAATGGCCACCCACATCAAACCATCCCGCTCGAGTCCATCCATCCTGACGGACCGAACGAGTACCAAACAACCCCCTGACTATCCATGTAGGGTGAAACACTCGATCAGTTACAATGGGAGTCATCCAAACGGAGGGAGTGAACGGTGATCCAAGCTACCAGGCGATACATGAAAGAATGATCCACCTGGCTACACCACGAGGAATGACCCAACAAAATTTGCCGAATGCAATTGCCGACCAAATCAAACGAGATAACACTACACCTTCAGACCCTGGAGTTCTAACTTGAGAACTTCACATTACAACCGTAGTCACAGTCCCCGACTAGACTTCTGATAACTTCTCTACTCCCTAGCCCTCACTAAATCAGCCTCTTTCAGCCTTGCTGACTTGAGCATCGGAGTGCCTACGACAAACACCACCCCGGTGTTTTCCATCGCTTCACATTTGTTTCTCTACGTATGCAGGTATAGTAGATTGCTAGTGGCCTCAACCTCACGGGATCATAGGACTTAGTGTCCTACTAAGATTCCAGATCTTATTTAAACTATTAAACTTAATCTGATAAGGTCAAGAAATCATATCTCTTTCATGATAGGGATTATCTCCCAAAATAGGACTTAGTGTCCTACAAAGATTCCCAATCTTATTTAAACTATCAAACTTAATCTGATAAGGTCAAGAAATCATATTTCTTTCTTGATAGGGATTATCTCTCAAAAAAGACGATTCAATGTCCTACTAGGATTCTAACCCGTTGGGTTCACTATAAAAACAGAGGCTTGCCCTCTCATTAGGGGGGAAATCTCCCATAGTCAATCTACACTACTCAAAACCATCTATTTGCTCCTAAAGTTCTTGCTTCCAAGAACCTGATGCCTCCGCCGTAGTCCTAGCTTCCTACAAGACGTCTGGTAATTCTTCATTTTCTTAATTCTTATCAAATAATCTCTTTCAGCTTCATTGACTTGAGCGTCGAAGTGCCTACGGCAAACACCACCTCGGTGTTTTCTGGAAGCTTCACGCTTGCCCTTTCATGTGTGCAGGTCTAGTGGATTGTCAGTGGCCTCAACCTCATGGGATCAGACCCTATTTTCATGACGGTAGATTTTTTGCATCTACAGTTTGGCGTCCACTGTAGGGCCTTGACAATCATCTGCCAATGAAGACTTACAACATGAGAGGCGACACGAAACTCCTTTTGACTAACAATGTTAATTAGAAAATCCCATCACGATAAGAATTTTTGTTTTCTTTATTTTTCTTCGTTTGCTTTATCTATTCACATGCCATAATATATCTATTCGGCATATCGTAATTTATTTTATATTATATCCATTCAGCGGGTAGTATAAGACCTTGAAGCTCATACTATTGTTCTAAATTAATAATAGCTTCATATTATTGTTCTAAATTAATAATAGAATAATAATGTGTCAGAGTTTAAAGTGGTGTTCCTAAACCACTTGATTCATTGACTTTGCTTCAACAATCTCTCTTCTCTAATCCTCTGTTTAGATAAGGCAATAGCTTTTGTCTCTAACCTCTCTACACGCGTCTTTTCACTTCAATCATCAAACCACCAGGTGGTCCACCACCGTTATCAGAGCTTTGCAATGCATTACCCGCCACAAAACTAGTCAATTTGTTCATTCAAGAAGATGCCGCAATACGCCAGCATCTCCAGGACCTCCGCTCCATTAGAAGGTAACTCAAACTCGACCAGCCTTGATCTAATCCCAATTCAACTTCAAGGAGATTTGCCACCACTTTGAAACCCAAACTCCGTCCATCTATTCTCCTAAAATCGCCCTAATAGCTTCTCCAATCACACAGTGAAATCTTATAAACACAACAGTAATCCTCTCAAAACACCTAAAGTCATTTACTAAACACGAAGAGAAACCCCCCAAACAAAACCTGCTTAAGTGACGCCACGCCACTCTTGCCTAATCTCCTTATCCTACCGTATTCTGAAACTCCAAACTCGAATCATCTCCCCTTCCCAACCAATACATATCAACTCAAACCACCTTCACATCACAATCTCCAGCACACTTGTCACAAAAGCCCTCACGCTCCCCGCTGTCTGCAAACTTTCCACTCCCCACTACAACTCAACACCACTAAACAACACGAGTAGTCCACTCAATGATATTTAGGTCTGCACATACGATATTAACATGCCCATTCGGATCAGCCCAAAAATGAATCACGTGCCTACTCAACTTTAACTAGTTCAGCTCCGACATAGAAAGTAACACCACTCTCTCCACTCGGTCCAGCAAGCATGGGTGGCAGCAATTGAAGGGGAAAGGTATGTGTCATTGTCTCCTTTTAACTGCCAATCTATTTGGTTAAATCTTTCTCCATTCAGCCCATTACTTAAATAGATGCAGCCCATTTTTCCATTTAGCTCACTCTTTATTTAGTCCATAACACATGCACATCATGCATATTTAACTCTCCATTCGACTATTTGCTTAAAACATGCATGCCATGCATGTCACTGCTTCAGCTTCAATCGAATGTTTTCAACTACAAAGTCGATCACGCCGACTAGGCCACATAACCCTCAAAGGTTTCAACTACAAGTCGATCACGCCGACTCGACTGCAAGCTCCATACAAGCTCTACTTGGCATACACCATCAGATCGGCCCTGCCCGATTCATAGATTTACACCATCAGATCGGCCCTGCCCGATCCACGGATTTACACCTTCGAATCGGCTTTGCCCGATCCACGGATTTACACCTTCAAATCGGCCTTGCCCGATCCATAAATTTACACCTTTAGATCGGCCCTGCCTGATCCATGGATTTACACCTTCGGATCGATCCTGCTCGATCCACGGATTTACACCTTTGGATTGACCTTGCTCAATCCACGAATGTACACCTTCGGATCGGCCCTACCCGATCCATGGATTTACACCTTCGGATCGACCTTACTTGATCCACGGATTTACACCTTCGGATTGACCTTGCTAAATCTATGGATCTATACCTTCGGATCGACCCTGTCCAATCCACGGATTTACACCTTCGGATTGACCATGCTCGATCCACAGATTTACACCTTCGGATTGACCATGCTCAATCCACTGATCTACACCTTCGGATTGACCCTGCTTAATCTATGGATTACACCTTCGGATCGACCCTGCTCAATCTACGGATTTACACCTTCGGATCGACCCTGCTCAATCCACGGATTTACACTTTTGGATTGACCCTGCTCAATCCACGAATCTACACCTTTGGATTGGCCTTACCCGATCCACAGATTTACACCTTCGGATTGACCCTACTCGATCCATGAATTTACATATTCGGATTGACCCTACTCAATCCACGGATCTACACCTTCGGATCGGCCTTGCCCGATCCATGGATTTACACCTTCGGATCGACCCTGCTCGATCCACGGATTTACACCTTCGGATTGACCTTGCTCGATTCACGGATTTACACCTTCGGATTGACCCTGCTCGATTCACGGATTTACACCTTCGGATTGACCCTGCTCAATCTATGGACTTACACCTTCGGATAGACCCTGCTCAATCCACGGATCTATACCTTCGGATCGGCCTTACCTGATCTACGGATTTACACCTTCGGATTGACCCTACTCAATCCACGGATCTACACCTTCGGATCGGCCCTACTCGATCCACAGATTTACAACTTCGGATCGACCCTACTCGATCCACGGATTTACACTTTCGGATTGACCCTGCTCAATCCATGGATCTACACCTTTGGATCGGCCCTTCCCGATCCATGGATTTACATCTTCGGATTGACCCTGCTCGATCCACTGATTTACGCCTTCAATCGGCCCTGCCCAATCCATAAAGCTACACATTCAGTCCGCCAGACTGGTTGAAGGGTTCTTACACCTCAAATCGACAAGTCATCGACTCAATCCACACAAAGATCCATCCAACCTAATGAGCTGTTATCACTAATTTGCTCAGTATGCACTCATTCGATTAAATCTACTTTCTAAGTTAAATACTCTTTAACTTAGAGAGTGGGGGGCTAACTGTTAGGGCCATAAATCGTCTTGGGCTTGACAAGGCCCAATAACAAAATAAATATGTCACGGCCCAAGGCCTCAACCCAATCCCGATTGGGCCTACGCTTAAAATCACCTTGCAACCTACCCACTCTATGAGTTGGGCTATCCTATAAGTTATACTAAACTGGGTTTCAGCCCATTAGCCTGCTACAGTCTATAAATAGGAAATCAGAATCCCATTCTATTTCCTCTTCTACTAAGATTTCAAATCTTACTCAAACTATTAAACTTGATCTGATAAGGTCAAAAAATCATATCTCTTTCATGATAGGGATTATCTCCCAAAATAGGACTTAGTGTCCTCCTAAGATTCCAAATCTTATTTAAACTATTAAACTTAATCTGATAAGGTCAAGAAGTCATATCTCTTTCATGATAGGGATTATCTCCCAAATTATGACTTAGTGTCCTACTAAGATTCCAAATCTTATTTAAACTATTAAACTTAATCTGATAAGGTCAAGAAATCATATTTCTTTCTTGATAGGGATTATCTCCCAAAAAGGAGGACTCAATGTCCTACTAGGATTCTAACCCCTTAGGTTCACTATAAAAACAGAGGCTTGCCCTCTCATTAGGGGGGCAATCTCCCATAGTCAATCTACACTACTCAAAACCATCTATTTGCTCTTAAAGTTCTTGCTCCCAAAAACCTGACACATCCGCTATAGTCCTAGCTTCCGACAAGACTCCTGGTAATTCTTTATCTCCTTAATTCTTATCAAATAATCTCTTTCAGTCTCGCTGACTTGAGCGTTGGAGTGCTTACGGCAAACACCACCTCGGTGTTTTCCAGAAGCTTCACGCTTGGCCTTTCATGTGTGCAGGTCTAGCGGATTGTCAGTAGCCTCAACCTCACGGGATCAGACCCTATTTTCATGACGGTAGATTTTTTGCATCTACAATTTCTAAATTGTTAAAAAAAAAAAAAATTTCTAAATTGGTAAAATAGATAAAACCCCCAAATTTTTCCTAAGACTTTAAACTATATTTGAGCTGCTTAAATTAAATTTTATATTATAAAAATTGTGTGTTTTTGACGATGCCTATTCAACATTTTTTATTTTGTTTACATTAGTCCTGGAATCTTTTATCTCTTAAAGTTGCTAACTTTTCATTTTCAGCACTATGCTTTGTTATTAAATCTTATATATGTATATAAAAGAAAAACTCTTCTTAACATGTGTTTTTTTCTATAAATTGGTGTTAGAAATATTCAAACTTTTCCTTCTTTTTTCCGGCCAACTCCTATCCTGTGATGACTATTTCTCTTCGTGCTTTCAACACATTTATAGTGAAAAAAACAAAGTTATGAAACTAAAATACTTGTAAATAATTTTAGATTATTCATTCTTTTAATAAAGCATTATGAATCCGATTGCACACCAATTCAAAACAATACCATTTATTTATCCTTTTATGTACCGTTCAATACAACATGATTATAAACAAAAAAACAAATAGCACAAATTCAGAAGCCTTGTTCCTAACAACAATATAAAGCTTAAAACTCTAATAACGCACCCAGCTATCAAAGAACACACATAACGAAAATGAACTGCCATGCAAATGCCACCGAGAAGGAGAACAAAGGCTTCGCTGAGGAATCATAATACGTTGGTGTTGTACTAGTTCTAGTTGTGCCAATGGGTGTTATCGTCATCGATGGATCATAGGTTTTTATTGCGCCTTGAAATTTCTGTGTGGAATATTGTTGTTGTGACCAAGGACAACATTCCTTGCAAATTTGGTCGTATGCACTGGCGCAGCAATAATTCCGAGAGCATTGTCGATACACATTATCTTGAGCATCAGAAGTTAACCAATCAACAACTTCGTAAGTGTTTTTTGCTCTAGCGAACCATTTAATCAACTTATACAGTATCTGCCCGGATCGAAGTTCTCTGCGTGCGATTCTGCATATTTTCAAAGAGATTATAAGATATAAAAATTATCATTAAAAAAATGATAAATATGTGAACAAGGGTGTAACCAAAATTAATTAGAATTTCACTACTGGAAAGCAAGGCATAATAAGCCTTACTCTACATGTAACAGGATGTAAAAGGGACTAAAAACAAAATAAATAAATAAATATACAGTGCTAAATGCAATAACTAAAAACAAATATTATATGGTTCATGAGTAAAGAAAAAGAAAGACAAAGCTATAATAGAGCTTACATGATGTTATGCCTAAAAAATCAGGGCTAACGTCAGCCCACATCAGCAAACACCAATTAGAGTTCAGGAAGGCTTTGCGCCGTCCAAGAGCGGCCACGTCGCTCCATGACAGGAAGAATATGGATGTCATCAACTTGGCAGATTCAGGTTTTGTTTATGAGTGATAGAGAGCCGCACACTTGTCCAAGCCCCAGGTAATTTGAGGATATCTCCTAAGTTATCAACCAATGGGAGGCAAGGAAGGACCTGCACATCACCTATCCACTTGCAGATTTGTAATCATTACCTTGAATTCCTCTACTATAAATAAAGGACTCCCCTCTCATTTTCGGGATTCTAATAAAAAATCCTCATCCTGCTTGTAATCTTTATTTTCAGAGCAAAGACAGCCTACAAGAAAGAGACTAACTTGATATTCTCTTTGAATATTAAGTTATTGTACCTCTACTTGTTGTTCACTATACGCAAGCTCTTGTAAACTCCCAAATATAAAAGAAATAGTGGATGTATGATTCACTTTAAGCATCCGAACCACTTTAAAAACCATCTCTTATTTATTATTTAGTCTTTGCATTCGATTATGCCAATCATTCACGTGTAATTTCTAAAAGCAGCTTAGCACTTTGCACGTGCAAGTCGTTGGTGTCAAAATCAAGCATCAACAGTTTGATGCTAGAAGGAGGGCTTGGTTTAGTATCCGCTCTTTATCAAGAATCTCTGATCAATCAGCTTTACTCACGAACAAATGACTCTTGGTCTTGAAACCGAGCGAACTAACACCAACAACAAGGAGATCCCCTAGGTACAGGATGTTACTTCTCCCGAAGTACCTCCAGCTCCGCAGGGTACCACGGCAGATATCCCCTCGACCTCTCAGCTCGACCCAGCTATGATGAATTACTTGGAGAGGTTCAACAATTCTTTCCAAATGGTTAGCCAAAGGCTGGATCGTTTAGATTAGGTCGTACTGCCCAAATCTGACAAGGCAGTGCCACCACCAAAGAAGCATGTAGGTCGCGCTAAAACACAAAAACAGGCAATGCCGCGTGCACTACGGCACGTAAAGACAAGGGGAAGCAAGTGGTAGATAGTGGGCCAAAGGGCTCGAAAGGACCAGTAAATACCAGTCGCGAAACAGGTAGAATACATGTGGCTTTGTGACTTAGTGGTATGTCGCATCATGAGCCGTCCCACACCACATCGCATGGGCACCCCCACAAGAGTGCAAGGCAGGGAGACTCCCATTATCGTTGGGATGATGGTTCCGACCATCACTGCGAGGGAAATGCCTACCGTCCATAGGTAAGTTCTGACCACTGTGGAGGTTGGGATAACTCCCCTAGCCATTTAATGCCTTCACATGGCCCTAACCAACGTGTAACAAGGTATGCCAAAGGCTCCACCCAGGGCGTGGAAGAGTCTGATCTGCAACCTTTCCTCAATCGCAATCGTGAGGGGCAAACCCATGTTACGGAAAGTGATCCCTAGGTAGCTCCGCTTTCTCAAATTGAGGAGTTACAGCGAGCTATGGATCAGATTAGCGCTCAGCAAAATGAGCGAGGCTAGGTCGCTGAGGCGTCTACCTTTTCTTTGACAATGTTGACTGTTCCTCTCCCGTCAAGGTTTAGAATGCCTGATATGCGAACATTCAATGGGAATTCTGATCCGTAGGATCATCTCTATGAGTTTAACAACCTCATGGAGCTTCACCAAGTTTTCAACTTGGTAAAATGTCGCTGCTTAGCAGTGACTCTGATTGCCCACGCCAAGCGTTGGTTTAGATCTCTTCCACCATGATCTATTAACTCGTGGTAGTAGATGAGTTCGTTATTTTTGAGACACTTCCAGGCTAATAGGAAGTTCTCAATGCTGTTGAACTATTTGAGCAACATACAATAGGAAAGGAATAAGTTCCTCCAATCTTAAATTGACAGGTTCTACAAGGAGCTAAATAAGGTGGCTAATACACCCAAATATTCAGTTCAAACTCTTATTATTGCGGGAGTTCACCCGCAAACCGACCTGTGGAAGAAGTTGCAGTCCAAGGATGATATTTCCCTCACCCGCTTCTCCAACCTTAATAAGAAATATCTCAGAATTGAAAATTCAGTGGCTGCCTGGAATCGCCTGACCCTAGTCTTTCGACTAGTGCTCCTAGTCGGAGGGAGGAAAATCAAGGAGAGGGCAATAGAAAGCCTGATCACAAGTGGGCTAATGACGATCAGAGAAAGGCAAAGAAGTAGTGATTTGAGCCCAAAAAGTCTTATGTCCAAGTCCCTCATCGCAATCGTGACAAGAATCAGTATACTCCACTAAATGCATCGGTATTAGCTATTCTGGATAAATCAGAAGAACCTAATCTGCTCGGAGAGCCAATGCCCATGAATAATCCCTCTTCAGCAAGAAACAACAAGAAATATTGTCGTTATCATAGGGATAATAGGCACCATACTAATGAATATCGAGCTCTTAAGCAGGCAATTGAAGACCTCATTAAAAAATGGCACTTCAAGGAGTATGTTGATGGTCCAACTCGCGTTTGGGAGAAGGATCAAAGGGACCAAAGGAAGAAGCGTCGTGGTCGCAAGTGCCTCCATCTTGTCGGAACTATATTTGGAGAATCACACCTTGCGGAGAATTCTCAAAGTGCTCAAGAAAAGTACACTCGAGAAGCTCGCTATGACCCCGTGAATGTGATGGGCACGGCGTTGCGACTTGCTAAGATGCGCAGAGAGGAAGAGATTACCTTTTCCGAGAAAGACGCGGTACGATTGTCTCACCCTCATGAGGATGCACTCGTCATCGCGGCTGAAATAGGTTAGTGTTAAGTCCACAAGATGTTGGTGGATAATGTGATATTTCAGCAAGCATTCGAGGAAATGCAATTGGACAGTGCAAATCTGAAGCTTGCCTTTATCCCCTTCTATGGTTTCACTAGGGATCATCTGATTCCCAAGGGAACGATTGCACTTCCTATCACTTTGGGTGAGACACACGAAATGACTCAGACGACTAAGTTTCTAGTGGTAGACTGTTTGTCCGCTTTCAATGGTATATTGGAATGACCTCTACTACGAAACTTCAAGGCTGTCACCTCCATTTATCATCTGAAGATGAAATTCTCCACTTTGACGGGGTGTGGGGAGGTCAAAGGGTCTTAGTGTGAATCTTGTGACTGCTATGTAAGAGCGGTACAGATGGCATGCAAAGGGAAAGGGAAGCCAGTGGGCGTTCCTGAGCAAGTTATGGTGATCTACAAGATCGAACCTCAACTAGGTCTAGTGGAAGACAGTATAGACTTCTATGTTTAGGAGGAGTATTCCCACAGTGGGCCTGTTGAGACTCTATTTGAGGTATCAGTCGACCAGAGTGAACCAACTCGTGTATTGAGAATCAAAAGTAATCTCAACCCTCAGCTCACTACTAATTCAAGGAGTTTCCTCAAAAAGAATATTGATTTCTTCACATGTACTCATGCTGATATGGTCGGGATCAGCTTGAATGTAATATGTAATGCACTTAACATCGATGGTGAGGTCAGGCCAGTTCACCAAAAAAAAAGAGCCATGGACCCAAAGCGATATTTTGCTTTTAAGATTGATGTGGATAAAATCCTCTCAATCGGGAGGTTCATTACCTAAGTTGGGTCGCCAATCCTATTTTGGTGAAAAAAACCCAACGGCAAGTGCCGAACCTGCATTGATTTCATGGATCTCAACAAAGCTTATCCGAAGGACAATTTCCCTTTGCCTAGAATTGATTAGCTCATTGATGCCACTTCCGGACATAAGCTATTAAGCTCTATGGATGTCTACTTGAGGTATAATCAGATCCTAATATACACACCTGGCGAGGAGCATACCTTGTTCATCATAGATTGAGGACTGTACTGTTATAAAGTCATGCCTTTCGGTCTGAAAAATGTTAGGGCAACCTATCAGCATTTGGTTAACTGTAGGTTTTTCGAGCAGATCAGGAAATCAATGGAGGTCTATGTCGATGACATGTTGGTCAAGTCGCATGTCGCTTTAGATCACATAGCCAATCTCGCAGAGATGTTTGACATACTCCAGAGGTATAAAATGAAACTTAATCCTCTTAAGTGTTCATTCGAAGTATCTTCAGGAAAATTCCTAGGGTGCATGGTTAACCATCGGGGGATCGAGGTCAACCCGAGAAGATCCAAGCTCTCTTAGATATGAAAAGTCCCGCCAATTGAAAGCAAGTTCAGAGTTTGAATGGGAGAATAGCGGTTCTCAGTCACTTCATATCGAGAGTAACATATCGTTGTTGGCCATTCTTCAATATACTCAAGGCCAATAAAAGATTTGAATGGACTTTAGAGTGCGAGCGAGCCTTCCAAAGCATAAAAAAGCATCTCAGAAAGCCACCTCTCCTGTCCAATCCCCTTCCTAAGGAAATCTTATTTCTCTACCTGTCCATCTCTCAGTATGCAGTCAGCACAGCTCTGATTTGGGAAGTGGGCAAAATTCAGTGGCTAGTATATTACATGAGCAAACGATTATTAGATGCAGAGACTTGGTATCCAGAGATGGAACGATTAGCGTATGCCCTGCTGATTGCTTCTAGGAAGCTACGACCTTATTTCTATGTCCACATTGTTCATGTATTAACCAACTACCCACTTAGGCAGGTTCTTCAAAAGCCAGAGGCTTTGGGTAAGTTGCTTAAGTAGGCTATGGAATTAAGTCAATTCAATTTGCATTACAGACCGAAGACAACAATTAAAGGGTAGGCTATTGCTGACTTTATCTCAAAATTCTCTCATCAGCCAGATCAGGAAACTGAGCGACCAGCCAATGAAGTTGTCTGGGAAACTGTTTGGAACTTATCAACATGGAGTCTCTATGTTGATGAGTCTTCGAACAAGAGAAAAGCTGGAGCCGATCTTCTACTCATTAGCTCTGAGAGAACTCGCATTTATGGAGCCCTCGGGTTTGGATTCAAAACTACGAATAATAAGGCTGAGTATGAAGCCCTATTCGCTGGTCTGCAACTAGCAAAAGAAATGGGATCAGATATGATCGACATTAATAGCGACTCTCAACTGGTTGTTAATCAGATTTTGGGAGAGTATCAAGCCAAAGAGGACAATATGATCAGTTACTTGAAGAAAGCTAAGGCTGCACTCGAGCCTTTCAAATACTATACGATCATACAAATCCCGGGAGATAGTAATTCTATCGCAGATGCTTTGGCAAAGATAGCCTCATCGTTGGACTTCGATGCTCCGGATAGTATTCCAATCAAATACATCAAAACTTCTAGCATCAGCTCACCTGATCAGATCATAGCCGCAAATGAATCTATTTCCTAGATGACTTCGATTGTTCAGTATCTTAGAGATGGGGTTCTTCCTAACGACAAGACTGAGGCAAGACTCTTGCGAACTCGAGCTATTCGTTACACTCTCATCGGAGATCAATTATATAAGCAAGGGTTTAGCACTCCCCTCCTCCGATGTGTTACGGATGATAAAACAAACTATATCATGAGAGAGATACATGAAGGGATCTATGGTAATCACCCTGCTGCACGATCTGTCACCAATAAAATTATCCGTCAGGGATATTATTGGCCCCTACTTCATGAAGATGCCTTCAACTTTGTGAAGAAGTGTGATAAGTTCCAGAATTCGCGAATTTCCTGCAAGCTCCTTCCCACCAATTAACGACGATAACCAATCCTTGGCCATTCTCTATATGGGGAATTGATCTCATCAGACCCATGCAAACCAGTAAAAGGGGCGTCAAATATGCAGTGGCCGTAGTGGATTATTTCACTAAGTAGGTCGAAGTAAAGCTTTGGCCACGATCACTACAAAGAAGCTTAAAGACTTCGTCTTCAAGAAAATAGTGTGCCGCTATGACATTCCTCATACACTTATCTCTGATAATGGGAAGCAGTTCGATAATGAGGAATGCAAGCAGTTTTGCGAAGAGTTAGGGATTCATAAGAAATTCGCCTCAATAGTAAGGCCACAGGCTAATGGTCAAGTTGAGGCTATCAACAAGACTATCAAGCTCACATTGAAGGCCAAGCTTGGCGCAAACAAGGGCAATTGGGCCGATGATCTTCTAGAAGTTCTATGGGCATATAGAACGACTCTAAGAACCTCTACTTCAGAAACACCTTTCTCGCTAGCATATGGTTACGAGGCAATGGCTCCAGTAGAAGTAGGCGTTGGTTCTCTTCGGAGAGAATTTTTCAATGAAATAGACAATGAAGCACTCCGATGTGCAAGTCTGGATTTAGTTGAAGAACACTATGATAAGGCTCAGTTAAGGATAACTTCCTACCAACAATGGGCAAAAAATATTCTTCGACTTTAAAGTCAGGAGAAGGGACTTCCGGGTTGGCGACTTGGTGTTAAAAAAGTCCTTCTTGGCATAAGAGAACCAAGTACGGGGGTATTAGGACCTAATTGGAAAGGTCCATATCGCGTCGCTAAGGTGATACGACCTGGAACGTATCACCTTAAGAGGCTTAATGGTTCTGAAGTGCTGCGAGCTTGGAATGCTGAACATCTTCTCCCTTATTATTAGTAATTCTGAACTCGCATATAGCTTGATCATTTTTACTTGTAAAGTTTTCATTATTGTAAATTTTATAAGATTATTTCAAGTCCTCCCAAAGAATTACTTGTGTCGTAATCTCAAGTTTTTGATAATCTTGTTATTTATAACATTTTACAAGTTTGATGATCAGATATGCTATATTTATTTTGTGAAGTGCTTAAGTTATAAAAGTACTATCACAAATGGTCAAGAGTTCTATTTTATATATCTTACAAATATGTACAAGGGGCGACCAAGAGCTACATTAGAAAAGGATAAGCACAAAAGACTTTATTCAAGCAGAGAAGAGAGCGATCACTGCTTTTCATTTCCAGGATCCTTGGCTGTGACCACTTGGTCATCTGGCTGATCTCTGACCTTCGGGTTGATTGCTTGACCTTCAGGGACATCTGTTTCTTGTTGAGTGTCCTCTGGGGTAGGCTTTCGTTCTTTTTGATCTTCAGCCTTGGCCATGGAAGCAAGAGAACCTTGATAGTCCTCAGAGAGGTTGGAGATGTCCATGTTCGGATTATTCAGTTGCAAGCTAAAGATAGCTTGCAGTGCCTAATGAGCAACCTTCCTCTCTATTTTGAGGTTCTGTTGCTTCATTTGCTCAGTCAGGGAAGTGATTCACGCCAGCTCAAGATCTGTCTGCAGTACGCTCTTCTTCTTCTCAGAGTTTTCCCTTAACCCAGCTTGAGTCTTTGTTACTGCTTTTTTGTGCTCTAAGCTCGCTTGCAGCTCCTATTCTCTTTGGCCCAACTCTTTGGTGAGCTTTACCACCGTTCGTTAGAGCTCCTTATTGTCTCCATCTTTCTTTTCGAGCTCGACCTTCTAAAAGTCAACTGCTCACATAGCAGAATTCCTTTCAGTCAAGTATACATTAGCCTGAATGTGGGCAGTTTTTGCCTCGGCATATGAAGTTGCAAGATCTTGTTTTAGTTTGGCAATTTCCTCCCATATCTCGTGGAGTTTGCCAGCAAAATCGATCTTTATCTTCTGTTGGGCCACATTCAGGGTGAGAAAGACTGCCTAAAAAAGGAACAAAAAGTTAGTTTTTGAGAAAAAACTAAAAGGTTGACTTGTATGAAAGAAGTTCTCGAAAAGAGCAAGTTATTTTACCTGACTTTGCATTTGAAGTGCGATGGCCACCAAATCAATAGGTCGAGAAGCCACGAACTTGTCAAAGGTCTTGGCAAGTTGGCATTCTAAAAAGGTGTATACCACTAGCTATAAATGACCCAGTAGTTGCCCTAAAAGATCCAACACAAGCGGGTTAAACCTCATTGAGGCATGACCCCCTTTCGACCAAGTGCTCGCCTGCTCCCTCCTAAGCTGTCGTGGTCATTCCCTTTTCCCTTTGCAAACTCCCGGGGTAGTAGAGGTTGTTAGTAAACAGTCCCATATACGCAGCGGAAACAAAAAAATATAATATAAGGATCGTTTACTTGAGCCAAGATCAAGGGTATAATTTTACAATTTATATTAAAGTAAAATCTACACAAAAGGTTATTCATGAGTTTAGAACCATACGCACGTTTGGAGGCTCCACCACATTTGTCTTTTAACTTTTTGCTACCGACCCAAGCGTAGGATCGAACCCACGTAGTCCACATGAAGACAATCACAAAAGAACCAAAGAAGGATTTGCTAGATCCTCTTTGGCTTTAAGATTAAGAAGAAAGGAAATCAAATTGAATTTATTTTAGGCAAAAAGTGTTTCTGCCGTGGGAGAGAATGAAAGGGTTGCTGTGTGTTTTTTTTTAAAGAAATCATTTTTTTTTTTTTCAATTAACACGCACTTTTCTTTTTTATAGTAAATCAAGTTGCCCTATTCCATATGGAATAGGCTGAGCTCCAACCCAAACCCCCATGTTATCAAACACTCCCAATTGATATTTTATTCTATCATTATCCAATTAAAATCAATTAATATATATTTAAATATTTTAACATTTACAATATGATAATATTTTAAATATGCGAACATATATTAAAACGTAATTTCACTTATTTAATTTTTCTAACAAATTAAATAAAGGCTACGACTTCAGCAAATTTAATTGCACGTTGAAATTACCAAAAACCTTTCACCTAAAAAGCAAAAACGCCCTTCTTTCTTCTGGCTCTTAAATTATCTTCTATGTGTGTGACTCATAGGCTCCTCATCATACCGGCATGTATAGTATCGCGATTAACACCAATTAATCGTCTCACTAATACATAGACCAAGATTGGCCCCTAGCAGGCATCATGGCCACCCGATAGATTCAGATTCAGTAAAATAGCTACCTATCAACGAAATGTTCGCCGTGCAATGCGATCCTTTCATCATTCTTTATCTCGACGAGACGAAGGCATAGAAATAGTGTCAACCTTCAGTTCCTCTCGATATTATGTATTCAGTTTCTGGACCATGACCTGTTTATAATCCAGATAGAGCAACAACTCAATCCCACTGTGGCCACAGTTTTAATGTCATTGCCATATACTGAATTGCACCGTGAGATAACTTCTCCCGTACCCGAGAGTGATGAATCCTCTGTCATCCACCATAGTCTTGATACACTCCTTGACGCAGCCAATCACCATCGTATTGACAGCTCTGAAAAGAACTGTTGGCTAGTGTCAAACTACACCAATCGGTGCACAGGCGCTCCGGTGATCTCAAGTCTAAGGATCACATGCACCACCATTCGTTAGAGGATTTTTTCCATATATACTAGGGTTACCATCCATATGGAATCCTCTGGTGGTCAGTCCAGTGAACTTGCTGCGGTGTAATCGCCTATAGCAAGCACCCATGTGTTGCACCAGGTTGTCACCAAACAACCTTGACAGTAAGATCAGTCACTACCTTCGACAGATTGTTCAACACTATGATAGCCTTACGGATTATCTGTGCCCTTACTTCAGAATAACTAGGGCTACGGACGTTTCTAGAATGGCCACCATATGTGCTCATAGGGTTCTCACTATCAAGATTTGAAACACTTGATACCCTTGTCACGGTTTACCATTCTAAGGACATATATCAATATATATTGCAATAATAATGATTTACGCATATAGAATAAAATGTCTTTTATTGATTAATGAACATTATTACAAAGAGTCAATTCTATAATAATTGATTGGCTCTAGGGCATCTACCTAACAATCTCCCACTTGCACTATAGCCAATCATTCTATTTTAATACCAAATGATCTCAAGTGCCTTTCATCTTCTGCTATGATAGAGGCTTTGTTAGTGGATCTGCGAGATTGTCGTTAGTATGCACTTTACTAATCTACACGTCTTTCCTCTCACCTATCTCTCTGATGAATGGAATCGTCTGAGTATGTGTCTGGACTTTTGATGGAGACCGTGGTTCCCTGGCTTGAGCAATTGCTCTATTATTGTCACAATAGATGTCTATAGGATCAACAATCATAGGAACCACACCAAGTTCAGTAATGAACTCTTGATCCAGATTGCTTCGTTGGCCGCATCTGACATGTAATATACTCAGCCTCCATTGTAGAATCCGCTACAATGCTTTGCTTGGAGCTCTTCCAGCTCACTGCACCGCCATTGAGACAAAATATAAACCCTGATTGCTATCGATATCATTTTTGTCCGTTTGGAAACTAGCATCACTGTATCCTTTTACAGTGAGTTCATCTTGTTAGTAAACAGTCCCGTATACGCAGTGGAAACAAATTAATGTAACAGGACGTTTACATGAGCCAAGATCAAGGGTATAATTTTACAATTCATATTAAAGCAAGAATCTATAGAAATTAATAATCTGTGTTTAAACAATACGCACGTTGGAGGCTCCACCAATATTATCTCTGAACGTGTTTGCTATCGATCCAAGTGTCGGATTGAACCGTAGAGGTCCACACGAAAGCAATCAACAAGAACCAAGGAGGGATTTGCTAGATCCTCCTTGGCCTTAAGAAATCAAGAAGAACAAACCAAAGAAGAACTTCGATTCTTTGCAAAAGCAAAAGTGGCGTGAGAGTGAGAGTGTTTAGGGCTGGAGTTTTCTCTTTTCAGAAACAGTAAATAATAAATACACATTTTTTTTCAACTAAAACCTTTTCTTTTATAGTGTTAGTTCAGTTGCCCTATTCCCATATGGAATGGCTTGGCTCCAACCCAACACCCCAAATTTGCCAAACACCCCATTTAGATTTATTTATTCATCATTATCTTCAATTAAAATCAATTAATATTTAATTACATTTAACAATAATGATGGTTTAATTAAATATGTGCGAACCCATATTGAACCGTAATTTCACTTATTTAATTTTCTAACAAATTAAAAGGCTACGACCTCCAAATTAATTGCACTGTGAAATTACCAAAATACCCTTTTGCCTTAAAAGACAAAAACGCCCTTCTTTCTTCTTGGATTTTAATTATCTCTATGTGTGTGACCCATAGCTCCTCATCATACCGACAGTGTATAGTATCGCGATTAACACCAATTAATCATCTCACTATACACAGACCAAGATTGGCCCCTAGCAAGGCATCATGGCCACTCGATAGATTCGGATTCAGCAAAGTAGCTACCTGTCAATGATATGGTTACCGTGCAATTCAATCCTTCATCATACGTTATCTCGACGAGACGAAGACATAGAATAGTGTCACCTTTGGTTACTCTCGATATTATTTATTCAGTTTCTGGACCATGACCCATATTATAAACTGGATAGAGCAATAACTCAATCCCACTGTGGCCACAGTTTTAGTGTCATTGCCATATCTTGAATTGCGCCATGAGATAACTTTCTCCCATACCCGGGATTGATGATTCCTCTGTCAATCCACCATAGTCTTGATACACTCCTTGATGCCAATCACTACTGTATTGACAGCTCTGAAAGAACTGCGTTAGGCTAGTGTCAAACTACACCAATCGGTCCAAGGCGCTCGGTGATCTCAAGTCTAAGGATCACATGCACCACTATTCGTTAGAGGATTGTTACATAGACACTAGGGTTACCATCCATATGGAATCCTCTGGTGGGTCAGTCCAGTGAACTTGCTGCGGTGTAATCACTGCAGCAAGCACCTATGTGTTGCACCAAGTTGTCACCAAACAACCTTGACAAGTGGGATCAGTCACTGCCTTTCGACAGGGTCGTTCAACACTATGATAGCCTTACCGTATTATCTATGCCCTTACTTCAGAATAATACTGGGGCTACGGACGTTTCTAGAATGGCCACCATATGTGCTCAGGGTTCTCACTATCAAGATTTGAAACGCTTGATACCCTCGTCACGGTTCTACCATTCTAAAGACATATATCAATACATATTGCAATAATAATGATTTACGCGATATAGAATAAAATGCCTTTTATTGATTAATAATATTATTACAAAAAGTCAATTCACAATAATTGATTGGCTCTAGGGCATCTACTCTAACACATCTTCCCCTCCATAACCCAGAATATATCTTTAGTCCTCTTCAGGTCCTTAAGAATGTTCTTGACAGCCATCTAGTGATGCTCACCTGGATCCGACTGATATCTACTACAAGTGCTCAAAGCACATGAGACATCAATCCGAGTACATAACATGGCATACATGATAGATCCAATGCTGACGCATATGGGATCCTCTCCATCCTATCTCTCTCATCTTGTGTTTTAGGACACAATTCCTTACAGAGATAACAGCATGTGACATCGGAAAAATCCCTTCTGGATTCTTCCATACTGAATCTCTTCTGTACTTTGTCAATATATGCACTCTAACTTAGGCCAAGCAACCTACGCGATCTATCACGATAGATCTTTATACCAAGGATGTAGGTTGTTTCCCCTAAGTCTTTCATGAGAAGCACTTTGATAACCAAGTCTTTACCGGCTGCAAGTTCGGTATATCATTCCCGATCAGAAGTATGTCATCGACATACAACACTAGGAATGCTACTGCGCTCCCACTTATTTTCTTGTAAACATAGGGCTCATCTTCGTTCTTGATAAAACCGAATCTTTTACGGCTTCATCAAAATGAATGTTCCAGCTCCTTGAAGCTTGCTTAGTCCATAAATGGATCACTATAACTTGCATACCTTATTAGCTTGACTATTAAGAATGAAACCATCAGGTTGTGTCATATACACATCCTCCTCAAGGTTTCCATTCAGGAAAGAAGTTTTGACATCCATTTGCCAAATCTCATAATCATGATATGCAGCAATTGCAAGCAAATTCAGATGGATTAATCATGGCAACCGATGAAAAAGTTTCTTCATAGTCAATGCCATGAATTTGTTTGAAACCTTTGGCAACCCCGTGCTTTATAAGTATGCACGTTGCCATCCATGTTGTCTTCTCTTGAGACCCATTTATACCCTATGGGTTTTACCCCTTCAGGTGGTTCCACCAGAGACCATACTTGGTTCTAGTACATGGATTCCATCTCAGATTTCATGGCTTCAAGCCATTTAACAGAATCTGGATCCGATATAGTGTCTTCGTAGGTTCTGGGTTCATCGTCTTGGTAGACTAGTACGTCACCATATTGAGTCACGAGATAACCGTATCTCTCGCTCATGGTGTCCTCTCCCAGATCTACGTAGCTCCTATCTACTTGAGGTGGTTCACTTTGATCACAAGTTATGGAGTAACTCCTCATGAGGCTCAACCACTTCTTGTGGCACATCATCCTGTCCTTCGTCTAGTATATCTTGTGGTTCTAGAACTTCATCGAGTTCTACTTTTCTCCCACTAGTACTTCTTAAAAATATTCCTTTTCTAGAAACACCAGATCGAGCAAGAAAAATTTTGCGCTCTTCTGGGTAGTAGAAATAGTATCCTTTGTCTCCTTTGGATACCCCACAAATATCATTTACAGATTTTAGGCCCAGCTTGTTCGAAGCGATTTCTTAACATAAGCTTTGCAACCCCAAATCCTTAATAAGACAAGTTGGGCTTTCGCCCCACATAACCATATGAAGTCTTATCTACAAACTTTGAAGGCACATGGTTCAAAACGTAAGTTGCAGTCTCTAGGGCATAACCCTAGAACGATGCAGGTAAATCACTAAAACTCATCATGACCTAACCATTGTCAAGTAAGGTCCTATTCCTCCTTTCTAACACTCCACTGTGTTGGGGTATAAGGAGGGGTGAGTTATGATACTTCCCACATTCCTTTAGGTACTCTGAAAACCCTGAGCTTAAGTATTCACCTCCTCGATCCGACCGAAGAGCTTTAATACTTTGCCTAACATATTCTATACTTAATTCCTGAATTTCTTGAATTTATCAAAGGCTTCAATTTATGTCTCATAAGGTACTAAACCATATCTACTGAAATCATCATAATGTGATGAAGTATGAATATCCACCTTTGGCCTCAACTGTTAGTGACCACATACATCTCTATGGATGATGCCTAACAGCTCATAGCCCTTTCACCTGTCCTGTGAAAGGAGACTTGGTCATCTTGCCTAACAGGCATGACTCACATACCTTAAATAACTTAAAGTCAAAAGGGTCCAAAACTCCATCCCTTTGAAGTTTTGCAATGCGAGTCTTATTAACATGACACAATCTACAATGCCAGAGATTATGTCTGGTTTTGATCGCTATGTTTAGCTTTCTTGGTTTCAATATTGAGAATATCTTTATTGTTTAAATCAACATACAATCCATTATATAACCTTGCAATTCCAAATAGAATACCATTCAAACTAAAGGACAACAATCCATTAGAATCTCAAATGATGCCCTATATTATCCAAAGCGGATACCGAAATAATATTCTAGAAATAGAAGATACGTGATAACAGTTATGTAGTTCCATACAGCCCATAGGCAAAGATAACAAATAAGTCCCTATAGCCATATAGCCTATGTGGCTCCATTTCCAACTCGTAGATCCACCTCTCCCTTGGAGAGCACTTTACTCTGCCTTAGTCCCTGCACATCAGTATAAATGTGAGTACCACATCCTGTGTCAATGACCTAAGATGTTGAGGGAGAGAAATTAATCTCAATCATATAAATACCTGATTCGTAGCCTCTGACTTCTTCTTGCTTGCGAGAAAAGCAGTGTTTCCTCCAATGGCCAAGCTTGCCACAAAAGAAGCAGACTACCTTGCCCTTCCCTATGCCACTCTCAGGCCCAAGAGCAACCTGTCCTTTGGGCATGGGCTTGGGTTTGGCCTTAGCCTTACCCTTGCCGTTACCTTTTGCTTTACTGGTAGCAACTAGTAAAAAGGGCTTGGACTTTTTCAAGTCCTGCTCTGCAGTCCTCAGCATGTTCAGAAGTTTTGACGGATTTTCTCCAGTGTGTTCGTATGAAATTCATTATGAACGGAGCATAGAGTTAGGCAGGATTGCAGAATTAAATCCACTTGTAATCTGCATCCAGCCACATCCAAAAGTCTCAGCCTCTCTATATCTCGATCATCTTGACACATAGGACCAATTTGGGCTCCCCAGTCAACGACTCCTAAACAGTGCTTTCGACACCTTGTACCTCTAATGTCGAGCATTGTCTCGAAAAGCTCATTGAGGTGTAGAATAATGGAAGCAGCGTCCATATTCTCATGCTGCTTCTATAGCATAGGTGTTATCGATGCTATGATCAAGCACTGAACGCTATCAGCATCATCAAGAAACTTTGATAAGTATCCTTTACTTCCTGATGGCATCGGGATCAGGCTCAGCCATGTATGGCTTTTCAAGGTATACAATTTCTTTTCTGACTTGAGTATAATCCGAAGAACGATACCAGTCAGAGAAATTGGATCCATCCACCCTATTTTCTTTTTCAATTATCGGTCACAGGTTCATAACGCTCATTTTGATGAATCTACAATTGCAGAAAAGATAAAGTTATTATAAGTTCACTATTATTTATATGGTCTTTTATTAACGATGCTCCCACTATTTTACTCAAGTCATAGCCCTCACTATTAACTCGGGAAAGCCCGTTAGCTTTCCTAGTGGACTGAGATCCCATCCTGCCCATTTCAAACTTCGCTTTGGCGAACAAGCCAAAATGAGTTGTTATGTGAGCCAACAAACTTAATCCACACCGTTGATAGCTCCTACATCAACCTCAAATGTGAAAAAGCCAACAAGCCAATCACACAATCCAATGGCTCCAACCATTTTCCTCAAGTGTGATTCTCAGTATCAGTAGAGTGGACACTACATGTCACCACGTACACACAATATGTGTACTACTCTACTATGCCTATGACGTGTTTATCAACCTTCACTTTGGCGAACAAGCAAAACTATCATTTTAAGTCAACCCATCACCATTAAGGAAAACTCCAATGCATTTTAACCTCCTATTGGTAGAAGTGTACCCTTTGCTTTGGCAAACAAGGTTTCGACGAACAGTGGTTTGATTAAAGCCATGGTGATGAAAGGCTTACGTGACTTAATATATTTCAGTTGAGAGGTTTGTTATTTAATGCCTCATCAGATTATTATCTTTGTTACAATGACATTGTTTGGCATATTATTGAACATTCAACCTTAGCATGCATTCTAAGCAAAAATTAAAGGTGCTGGTATATGGCCCAACTAAAACCGATTTCCTCGAGCCTAGAGGAATCGGTGGGTCACCTAGGGGTCCTGTAATAAACATCTCGAGTCTTCAAGTATGGTTGCCTTGTTCTTTGCTCCATCTTCAAGTACATTACAAAACTTTTAAATTTACAAAAAGAATAATAATACGAAGTTCTTTACATCAATAAATTTAGAGACCTCGATTTACATTCAAGGGGAATTAGATGAGAAGAGAATGTACATCGAGAAAAGGAGAAAGGCAGGACACGGAGGCCCTATTTAATAAGTTATACAACCATACATACCCAAAATTATTTCTAAAACATTCACCCTTAGGTCTAAGGCTCATGTACTGGGCACCATGCAATATACAAACAAGTACAAAGCATATATTTCAAAAACAATCAATTTTTGAAATTAGTGAGTTAATTACATTTAACCCCTGATAATTTGTAGATTTGCAGTTTGGTCTAATAGTTTTTAAAACTTTACATTTTAGCCCCTACGCACTCGAAAGTGCGCTCGCTGCGGCGATGAGTTAGATCGCCGCATCGTGTGTTGGTTATGCTGACGTCCACGCTCTACGTACATTCGCCGCGGCGATTTGGTACAGTGCATGTCCTAAGGACGATCGCCGTGGCGATGGGTTATATCGCCGCGGCGAGTGCCAGAGGACGATCACCGCGGTAATGCTTTATATCGCCACGGCAAGCGTTGGTTTCATCACCAACGCCAGTTTGGATAACGCTCGCTGCGGTGATGGGTTATATCGCCGCGGTGAGCGTACACAGATCTGTAGCTCCTGATCTATTCATACAGCAACCAAAAACACTCTAAACGGATTTTGCAATCAACCAAACACATTGATCTCAACAAAAATCCATCAACCATTATTCCAAACATGCAGATTATCAACAAATTAAAAATTAATCGATTAATAATTTCTTAAAACATGTTTTAAGACAGATCTTATGCAGATTCAATATGGCAACATATTATCATCAAATACATGTTATCAACCATACACATAAAAAACTGTAAAATTTAGTACCCTAGGCTCTGATACCACTGTTAGTAAACGGTCCCATATACGCAGCGGAAACAAAAAAATATAATATAAGGATCATTTACATGAGCCAAGATCAAGGGTATAATTTTACAATTTATATTAAAGTAAAATCTGCACAAAAGGTTATTCATGAGTTTAGAACCATACGCACGTTTGGAGGCTCCACCATGTTTGTCTTTGAACATTTTGCTACCGACCCAAGCGTAGGATCGAACCCACATAGTCCACACGAAAACAATCACAAAAGAACCAAAGAGGGATTTGCTAGATCCTCTTTGGCTTTAAGATTAAGAAGAAAGGAAATCAAATTGAATTTATTTTAGGCAAAAAGTGTTTCTACCGTGGGAGAGAATGAGAGAGAATGAGAGGGGCTGCTATGTGTTTTTATTTTAAAGAGAAATCAAATTTTTTTTTTTTTTTTTTAATTAACACACACTTTTCTTTTTTATAGTAAATCAAGTTACCCTATTCCCATATGGAATAGGCTTGGACTCCAACCCAAATACCCCATGTTACTAGACACTCCCAATTTGATATTTTATTTTCCATCATTATCTCAATTAAAATCAATTAATATATATTTAATATATATTAACATTTAACAATAATGATAATATATTTAAATAAGTGCGAACGCATATTTAAATGTAGTTTCACTTATTTAATTTTTCTAACAAATTAAATAAAGACTACAACCTCAGCAAATTTAATTGCACTGTGAAATTACCAAAATACTCTTTCGCCTAAAAAGACGAAAACGTCCTTCTTTCTTCTTGGCTCTTAAATTATCTTCTATGTGTGTGACCTATAGACTCCTCATCATACCGGCAATGTATAGTATCGTGATTAATACCAATTAATCGTCTCACTAATACACAGACCAAGATTGGCCCCTAGCAAGGCATCATGGCCACCCGATAGATTTGGATTCAGCAAAATAGCTACCTGTCAACGATATGTTCACCGTGCAATTCGATCCTTTCATCATTTTTTATCTCGACGAGACGGAGGCATAGAAATAGTGTCAACCTTCGGTTACTCTTGATATTATGTATTCAGTTTCTGGACCAATGACCTATTTTATAATTCAGATAAAGCAACAACTCAATCCCACTGTGGCCACAGTTTTAATG
Source organism: Pistacia vera (assembly GCF_008641045.1). Taxonomy (NCBI): domain Eukaryota; kingdom Viridiplantae; phylum Streptophyta; class Magnoliopsida; order Sapindales; family Anacardiaceae; genus Pistacia; species Pistacia vera. Next base: position 549,672 of record NW_022196230.1, read on the forward strand.
TCATTGCCATATACTGAATTGCGTCATGAGATAACTTCTCCCATATGCGAGAGTGATGAATCCTCTGTCAATCGACCATAGTCTTGATACACTCCTTGATGTAGCCAATCACCACCGTATTGACAGCTCTGAAAAGAACTGCGTTAGGCTAGTGTCAAACTACACCAATCGGTGCACAAGGCGCTCCGGTGATCTCAAGTCTAAGGATCACATGCACCACCATTCGTTAGAGGATTTGTTCCATAGACACTGGGGTTACCATCCATATGGAATCCTCTGGTGGGTCAGTCCAGTGAACTTGCTGTGGTGTAATCGCCTACAACAAACACCCATGTGTTGCACCAGGTTGTCACCAAACAACCTTGACAAGTGAGATCAGTCACTGCCTTTCGACAGGGTCGTTCAACACTATGATAGCCTTACCGTATTATCTGTGCCCTTACTTCAGAATAATATTAGGGCTACGGACGTTTCTAGAATGGCTACCATATGTGCTCATAGGGTTCTCACTATCAAGATTTGAAACACTTGATACCCTCATCACGGTTCTACCATTCTAAGGACATATATCAATACATATTGCAATAATAATGATTTACGCGATATAAAATAAAATGCCTTTTATTGATTAATGAACACTATTACAAAGAGTCAATTCTACAATAATTGATTGGCTCTAGGGCATCTACTCTAACAGAGGTCCCAAGAGCCTCCCTTAAGGTTGTCTTCATAGAGAAGGTTTGGTAAGGTTTAAGCCTATCTGGTAATACCCCGAAGCCTTCTGATTCAGATCCAGTTTCCTTTTCGGTGGGTATTGTCTTTCTCTTCTTAGACTTCTAGCCCGCAGTCTTCTTCTTCGACGAATGAGCAACAGCAGGTCGGGGAACCTCCTCGTGTCGCTCTACAGTTTGGTGCCTTTTGGCACCAATTTGTATCCCCTTTGTAGGGATATCGCTGGAGGTCGCTCCAACTGGTTCAGTTGGATTGATCTGGGGAATGCAAACCCTCCAGGCTTTTTCATCATTTTTACGACCTTCAGCGACATAGTTGTTGCATGGCATAAAGATGCGTCAGTAAGCAAAGTCTTCTTTTGTTAAAAAAGACTTAGAGTTCCTCTGTGTAAAAGATACTTACGAGCTGAACCTTCCAAAGATTCGTCAGCATAAAAAACCCATACTTCCACAGGTTGGTAGTAGTCACGAGCAGCCTTGTGTCGTGACTTTGGTCACGCAATCGACCAAATGCTTCGATGCAACTGCGATCAGCTAGCGCTGCCAATTTGGTCGTTTTGTTTTCTTCAAGAAAGCAAAAGGTTTGTTAGCCTAGCATGCTAAGGAAAAGTTAATAGACGAGAAATCTGGAAATTAAATAGAAAACCTACTCAGTTCATTAAATTTACAAATTTCATCGTACTCGAAGAAAAAATATTTGGTTTCATAAGCCCTAACATTACTGGGGTAACCAAATATCCCTCCATCAATCGTTGATTGCTTGGAAAGGTAGTACGAGTCCTTGTCTTTACTCTTCTTTAAATAATAGGCGCAGCTAAGCTCTTCTGTTGTTGGCTCACTGAGGTTGTGCTTGCCAAATGCTATATACATAAAAATCGCTATCATATATGCATTTTGTGTCAGCTGGAATGGCACGATCTAGAAATGGTCGAGAATCGACTTGACGTAAGGATGGAGGGTATCCTTACCCCACATTTGAAGATCGCTTCTAAGGTTGTAGCCATTCCTTCATGAGGTTTCTGAGCAATGTGCAACCTATACCAATATACGTTTACGTTGATCTCGTACTGGTCTATTACATTTTGGATTTAATCCTCCATGACTGTTGATCGTATCACCTTTTTGGGACCCTCTGTGGTGCCCGGTGGTTGTGAGCTTCCCTCTCCAACTGTTCTCGCCTCAAGAGTATCCATTGCTCTTCAAGTCTGTAAATGTACGACATGTAGAGGTGACTCAGTCTCCGTATACATTACCTCGTATGGCGACTCAGGAGAGTAAGAAAACCTTGGTTTCTTTTACATAACCGCCAAAACCCTCAAAACCCTAAAAATTCTTAAGAAAGATTTTCTAAAGATTTGCGCCCTAAGTTTTGACTCTTAATAGTGTTTCTTCTCAAACACTACCCAAGAATGTTCATCGTCTAAGCCTATCAGACTTCCATACCCACCATTGCTGTAAAAATTAAGTTTTTGACAGAAAGGGAAAAGAGAGGAAGAGAAGAAATATTCTTTAAATCTTGGTTGCTCTGTCGTAGTGTCGAGTGCGCATTAACCGAGAAGGGGATGAACTGATCTTTTAAGTGCAAAAAAAGTTATTTTTGTCCTCTGAAAGTTTGAGTTCTGTGAAACAATTTAGAATGGGGTTTGCATTTTATAGGGTGGGAGGTGGTGTTTGGTATCTTTTATAATCGACATTTGGGCGGGAACACGTTTCCAACCATTGATTGTGACCATGTTCATTAATTCGTGCGAAGAGTAACCTTCGCGCTTCGTGGAGATCAACCGGTGTCTTTCTTTATTGAAATCACCAAGCGCCAGCATGATTATCTCCTCCACATTAAATGTGCCCTTATCCGCATTTATTGTTTCAAAAGGGAATGTCATTTCAGCATGGCTAGCATTTAATGCTCATGGCTGACACTTATTACGCAGAGACACGTCTGTCAGATAAAGCTTATTTTATTGACCAAGACAACTTTCAAGCGCAATGGATAACATCTGAGGAGGTTGTTCGAATAAGACACTTTTTTCCACGTGTCAAATTCGAGCAAGGTGATCCTTAATTTTCGACAGCAAAATATTCTAAGTGTTTTCAAGTCCTGAATGGCGAGTAGAGTTTGAAATACATTTTTATAGCACTAAGCATGATTAGACGTAGGTCGTTGAGCCTTTTGGAACGATCACTTCAGGTTGCTTATGTAACTCTCAAAAACTCATGTCACGATCTACACTCAGTTCGCTGGTCGAGGCAGACTATTAGCCTCATGTCGTTTGTAACAATGTAAAAATGCAACTAATTTCAACTGTTAGTTCAGACAAATGCTTCTCGAGACAAGTCAGGTCACGGCATAATCATGAAGTTCTCAAGATTCAATCTTTGAACCTTAAGAACTGGGGACCTTCTATTATGCTTAAAAAATCAGGGTTGACGTCAGCCCACGTCAGCAAGCACCAATCAGAGTTCAGGAAGGCTATGCATCATCCAAGAGCTTCCACGTCGCTCCATGACAGGAAGAATATGGTTGTCATCAACTTGGCAGATTCAGGTTTTGTCTATGAGTGATAGAGGGTTGCACACTTGTCCAAGCCCCAGATAATTTAAGGATATCTCCTAAGTTATCAGCCAATGGGAGGCAAGGAAGGACCTGTACGGCACCTACCCACTTACAGATTTGTAATCATTACCTTGAATTCCTCTACTACAAATAGAGGACTCCCCCTCTCATTTTGGGGATTCTGATAAAAAAAAACCTCATTCTGCTTGTAATCTTTATTTTCAGAGCAAAGTCAACGTATGAGAAAGAGGTTGACTTGATATTCTCTCTGAATATTAAGTTATTGTACCTTTGCTCGTTGTTCGCTATACGCGAGCTCTTGTAATCTCTCATATATAAAAGAAATAGTAGACGTAAGATTCGCTTTAAGCATCCGAACCACTTTAAAAAGCATCTCTCATTTATTATTTAGTCTTTGCATTTGATTATCCCAATCATTCACGTGTAATTTCTAAGAGCAACTTAGTACTTTGCACGTGCGAGTCGTTGGTATCAAAATCAAGCATCAACACATGAGATCATTGTTCTCTTGCACAACCACTTCAGAGAAACAAAATGAAAAGACTACAAACATGAAAATGCAAACACAAAATGATTCCGATGCCATTCTTCTTGGATTAATTAAGTTAATTTTGGGATGAGCTTCAAGGGCCAACTGGAGTCTATATTTATAGTCATATACAATTGACTACTTCAAAATCGATGTACCATTGACGTAAGTCTGTCAAAAAAAAAATTAATGCAATTTGTATTATGTACAAGGTACAACTTGAAGTCAACTTGACAAGTAAATTGTTTTCTACTTGACCAAAAAGGTAGAAGCTATATTTTGTTTGCTGAATTAATGGGTAGCAAATTTTATCTTTGGTTTCAGTAAATGGAAGTTTCTGTTTTACCGAATTGCACATAAATATATTGATAAAATTGTTGGAATCTCATACTGATTAGGCGCATTTAAACCCTATTGGTTTATAAGAGGGGGTAATCCTCCCATTCAACAAGGCTTTATTGGGTGAAGAGTCAAACTCACCTTAAATTTTAGCATGCTATCAAAGCTAGGTCCAGTTGAATTGAGTGTTTGATTAGTGAGTGGGGAGTTAGAGCCATCAACTATCTCCATCAATAGGCATGACCTACCATATGGGCTTGAAGTGAGATAATCCTCCCATTCAACAACGACTAAGCACGCTTAAGCCAAGCCTACTTAAGAGAATGTAATCCTCCCATTCAACAAAGCTTTATTGGGCGAGGAGTCAAACCTACCTTAAATTCTATAAAAAAAAAAAAACATAAAGTTAATGGTATTTCGTAGCTGATTTTGTATAATGTCATGTATCTCTTGCATTTTCTTTTAAATTTTATTGTACTTAACTTTATAAAGAAGTAAGGTTCATTATGTCTCCCTGTTAGGTGAATTTTTTTTTTCTTTTGATTCAATAAAATTTATTCGTTAGGTTCCTAAAAAAATTAAAGTTTAATTGGTTTGGGGTTTTTTTTTAACATTTAGAATTGTATATTATTTATAATATTTTTCTTTTTCTTTTTAAGGGTAGGATGACCCAGGGGCGGATCCAGCATACTTGAGAGTAGGCCTGGGCCTACCCTCAGATTTTAAAAAAAATTTGCCAATATTTATAATTAATGATTTTTATATCAAAAAGGTACAATACATATGGCCCACAAGCCACAATCAAACTAAAACTAAAAGCTAATGTGGTAATGGCGTAATGCAGAGGCTCACACATCATAAATATTGCGAGGTCCACTAGTTATTAGTATAAATATATTATATATATGTCATATGTGGCCAATCTCTATAAAATCACAATTTTTTTATCCCTAATTTNAAAAAAAAAAAAAAAAATCGGTTTAAATTTTTCAAAATTTCTTCCAAGTTGTTTCAGTTTTTCCACAAAAATTGCAGAATCCAATATTTTATCAAATCTAACAAGTTTTGTACCAAATTTTATCTTATTTAGTATTGCACTGAAAACAAACTGAAAAAAGTTTTTATTTATTTTCATTTGCTTTCTAAAATAACCATATTTGATCATCTTTTCGGTGTTAGTCAAATTTAAATATTACAAATTGTTTTGTTTCCCAAATTTCTTACTAAAAAACTAATTAAGAAAACAAATATTGAATATCATGACTAATTAAGAAAACAGATATTGAATATCATGACTTAAACGTAAGTAGCCATCATAAATATAATCAAATTATTAATAATTTAAAATTATATTTTGATGAAAATATTATTCAGTTGATCCAAATATAATAGTGAAATCACAATAAAAGCTACAAATTTCATAATAGAAGCTAGATGAAACATTGCAATATTTATTCATAGGATATATATTATGGTTAAATTTGGAAGTGTTTTATTTTTGTGTTAACTCTATAAAGTATTTATTGATGAACTATCTTGACCATCTTTTACACTGTTGATTATAATTATAAATACATTATTTACAAAGAATATAATTAATAAAAATTACGCGATCTAGTATGCTATGTAAGTATTTTTGTCAACTTATGAATTTATGTGTGCACATTCAGTTATAATGTTTGCACATTTATTGGTTAAGCACAATCATATCTGTAGTTTACACATGTCATAACATTCTGCATAAATGTGCGAACATTTCTTTAGTCTAAACATATTGCAAATATGTGGGCACATTTGAGTCGGTTGTCGAAACATTTCTTTCAATCAGACCTTTAGTACAAGTGTCGATTTTTCATTGTTTGTTAGGATATTTTTCTAGATCTGAAATATACGTGAGTGATCCAAATATTGGCCTGATGTTTCAGATGTGGTTCTAGAAATTTGTTTTGCTATTTCAGAAGTGGTCCAAACAAAATTGTTGAAAACTTTCCTAAAATAGCCAAACATGTGTAAGCTTTTATCGGCTAACTATCTAAGGGTTTATTGAGCAAGGATTCTATATTATCTTCTGTTGGACTTATTAGAAATCCTATAAACGGCAGCAAGACAACAAGAAAAACAATAACAAAATAGCAAAAAACAACAAAAAAAATAGTAGCAAAATAGCAAATAGCAAATAGCAAATAAATAGCAACTAAACAGTAGCAAAATGACAACAAAACAATAGCAAAACAACAATGTTGTGTCATTTGAAACAACTACTAGCAAGTGCACTAGTCTCAAGTAATATAGTGTAACAAAGAACATGTTATCATACCCAAGGGATTGCGTAAACAAGTACTGAAATGTTAATTAGTCTTAACTTTATCTAGATAATCAAAACTTAGAATGGTGATCTTTAAAACTAAAAATATTAAAAGCTAAAATATTAGAAATGAACAATTGCAAGAAAACTAAACTTAAGAATTCAATGAAAGAAAACGGCTAAGACTTCAGGCTCATCTATAACTTTTCTGCACCCGTCAATTTACTATGGTCAATGAATTTATTTAATTAATGTGACAAATTTCCTAGGTTAACCAATATTCTTTCTCAAGCAATATTAATTCTACTTCTATCTCACAACCTAGATATCTCTATGTAGATTTAATGAAATAGATGAGCATTAAGCTTTATGAAATCCTCTAGCTTTCAGCACAAGTTAATCCTGTCTACGACTATTGCATGTATCAATTCATAGATCTCTATATCCAATTAATCCATGGCCTATATTACTAGAGCACTCATGTGATATCTCCTCTTGGTCTCAATCACATAAAACAATTCTATTAGAAATTGATCAAGTTCCTAATAACATTAAGCACATAATATAAGCTCATCATTAGAAAAATAATTCAATGACCATAGAGCAAAAGATTGATCACAGATCCATAAATAGACTAACCCTAGTCTTAGCCTGAGAAAATTAGTTCATAATAAAAGAAATAAGAGCAGAATTCAAGAAACAAATCATATTGAAAAACTAAAAACAAACTCTATGATGAATTTCGTTCTTAATTCTCCTTTTTTTTCTTTGTCACACAGTAATCTCTCTCCCAAAATAGGCAAAATTCGACCCCTAACCACACTTAAATCCCCGAAAGAGTCCTAAGCAAACAAGGAAAGAAAAACTAAAAAAACAAAAACATTAAAAGTGTCCAACACGGCCCTGGCCGTGTCCAAATATACCTCACCATGGCCTAGGCCATGGTGCTTCCTGTCCTTGATATTTTATCCTCATTCCACCACCATGGCCGTGGTGAACCACTGAGGCATGGCCATGGCCTTCAAAATTGTCAGCTCATCTCAATTTCTTCAACCTTTGAATCCCAATTTCATTCCAGTGCTCCAATCTACCTAATTAAAGCTTGAAAATCACAAAAATTCTCCAAATCAATAGCTGAACATTCACATCATAAACTTAATAAAAACTAATTATCAAAACAAAGAAAACAAATGAGAAATTAACTAAACGGCTGTAAAAACAAACCTAAAAACACTAAATTTATGCAACTTATCAAGCAATGTCAAGGTGTGCAAAAGCATTGTCCTTAAGATTAGATTTTCGCCCCATTGGAAAGATCTTCCTGGTGCAAATGGCTCATATGCGGACCGACCTCTAGGATACAATGATGAGCTTCTAGTTAAAGTGTACTCTTTAACAGAAGTTTAGAACAATATAAGGCAACGTAGTAGTGGTGAGGGAAAGCAGGAAAGAATAAAAATGCAGAAGCAAAAATGAATTCTCACAAGTGAAAAGATTGTATTTTTTGAAAGAGAATAAACACCCATTTTTATACTTGACAATCAATTCATAACAGCCCAACTTTAAATTCTGTAATAGCCTTTAAAATTGCCACCATTAAACTCCAAATTAATACAAGAAACTGCCCTAAATTGAAATTGCAATAACCAAACCAATTTGCTTTCAATTAAAACAAAAGACTGCAATCGCTTTTAATTGCATAACAATCCAAACATTAATTAAACAATTGGTATTTTGAAATACCAATAACAACCCAGCTTTTATAACAATCCCCCACATATTTCAAAATAACCAATCACCACTGATTACAGAATTTAATGCTTATGAGTTGGTGTCTTTCGGACTATGAACCAATCATTGAGTAACTAAACATGAGTTATAGAAATTTGGTGAAACTAAGTTTCTATGAACCAAAATTTTCTTTACGTAATTAAGAGGATTAGTTCCTCACACTAAATTCTCTAAATTGTATATTGTTCTATGGTTTGGCACTTTATGGCCCTGTGCTAGCCTGGATTTCATGAGTGCTCTAAAGATGTCTGCCTAAGCTCTCACAGGGATCGACCCAATTCTACACTCACATAGGTGAACCTCTATAAGGTGTGAATTTCAGTTTTCACACCACTATTTATGTTGGCTATGGATTTCATTAAGAGTAATTTTACTCAATCTTATTCACTACAACCATTATTATCTCGCCATAGAGAGGACATTCTATATAAAATTCAATAATACTTATCAAGACAACAAGTGACTTGTTATTACCCTGATGAACCTACTTCATGGGATCTCCAATCACATAGGTAGGGTTACCATCACTATTGCCCCGTTGACGTGTATTCCACTAATCTCCTACTTAGTCGTTTAGTCAGAGGATCAGCCAAATTTAACTCTGACTTCACAAAATTTAGGCTCACTACCCCAGATTCTAGCAGTTGCTTTATAATGGTATGTCTTATAAGGATATGTCTACTTTATCCATTATAAATTTTGCTCTTTGCTCTCGCTATTGCAGCCTGACAATCACAATGGATTGATACTGAAACAGGAGGGTGAGTTTCAATGGGATGATTTGCTAAGAGATTCCTTAACCACTCAGCCTCAGAACATGCCTTTTTTAAGACGATAAGCTTAGACTCCATGGTAGACCAAGCTATGCAAGTTTGTTTGGAAGACATCCATGAAACAACACCTCCATCGAGTGTAAAGATATAACCACTTGTGGATTTTATTTCATCTAAATCTGATATCCAATTGGCATCGGAATATCCTTCTAATACAAGTGATGTACTTCCAAACGTTAGCCATAATCAATGGTGCCCTTCAAATATCTAGCAACTTTGTCTAATGCTATCCAGTGATTCTTATCAGGATTATGAGTATATCTACTCAATCTAGTGACAACATAAGCAATATCAGGCCTCGTACTATATTAAGTACCTAAGGCTACCAATGATTTAGGCATATCTATTTTGACTCACACTGTGTTGTGTATTTTTCTTAAGTTGAATATTTCTATCATACAGAGTTGAGACATGTTTACTGTCTGAATACCCGAATTTCCTTAAGAAATTTTCAACATAGTGTTGTTTTGATAACTTAAGATCATCATTTATCTTAATGATTTTAATCCCAAGAATAACATTTATCTCTCTCATATCTTTCATATCAAAATTTGAGGCAAGAAACTCTTTAGTCTTAATTATCACATCCATATTAGCATTGAATATTAACGTGTCATCAACATAGAGACATATTATCACATAAGTGTTGTCTTCAAATGATTTAGAATATACACATTTATCTGAACCATTAATTGTATAACCATTTGAGACTAACACTTGGTCAAACTTTTCATGTCATTGTTTTGGTGTTTGTTTAAGTCCATAAAGAGACTTTACTAGTTTGCACACTTTATGCTCATTACCTGGGATAACATAGCCCTGTGGTTGTTTCATATAAATTTTTTCATCCAGGCCTCTATTAAGAAAAGTTGTCTTTACATCCATTTGATGTATATGTAATTTGTAAATTGCAGCTAAAGTAATTAACACTCTAATTGATGCTATTCTTGTTACAAGAGCATAAGTATCAAAATAATCTATATCTTCTTTTATGTATAACCTTTGGCAACCAATCTTGCCTTGTATTTATCAACTGATCCATCAGTCTTTAATTTCTTTTTAAATATCCATTTGCACCTTATTAGTTTAGTTCCTGGAGGAAAATTATCTACTTCCCATGTATGATTACTCATAATGGACTCAATTTCATTATTTACTGCCTCTTTCCAAAGGGATACATCACAAGAAGTCATTGCTTCTTCATAAGTATGAGGATCATTCTTTGTAAGAAAGACATAGTAATCATCACCAAAAATTTTGGATTTTCTTATTTTTTTACTTCTCCTTAATTCTAACTCTGAACTTTCAGAAGAATTCTGAAGAGTTTCATTTTGAAAAAACTCTCAAAAGTTTCATTTAGAGGTAAAGGCTCTTCATTAGTGATTTTCTTAGGAAAAACATTCTCAAAGAAATCTGCATTTTTAGATTCAATGATTGTGTTTGTATCATACAAACCAACCTCTTGCTTTATTATCATGAATCTTAAGCAACACAGTTATGAGCATAACTTGTAAACATACAATCAACAGTCCTTGGTCCTAATCTCTCTTTTTAGGTTTAGGAATCCGGACTTTAGCAAAACACCCCACACTTTAAAATATTTTAGGTTAGGTACATGACCTTTTCATAGTTCATATGGTGTTTTGCCTATTTTCTTAAAAAGAATTATGTTTTGTATGTAACAAGCTGAAAGCATAGCTTCTCCCCACAAATTCAAAGGTGCCCCAAAACTAATCATCATTTCATTCACCATTTCTTTTAAAGTTCTATTTTTTCTCTGAGCAACTCCATTAGACTGTGGAGAATAAAGAGGTGTTGTCTCATGTATAATACCATGGTCTCTACAAAAGGAATCAAAGTCATTTGACTCACATTCACCTCCTCTATCCGTTCTTAACCTTTTAATTTTCTTATTGATTTGGTTTCAACTTCATTTTTATAAGTTAAGAATATTTTAATTGTTTCATCTTTACTTCTCAATAAGTATACTCTAGTATATATAGAGTAATCATCAATAAAAGTTATATAAAACTTTTTCCCTCTTTTCCCTCCTCTAGTCATGATTTGTTTTAAATCTCCAAGATCACTATGAATTAAACCGAAAAGCTCATTTTCTCATTCTAGACTTGGTTTACAAGTCTTTTTAGTGGCTTTAAATTCCACGCACACAACACATTTTTCAATATTTGAAATATTGACATTTGACAATAAAGCAAGTTCATTCATCTTTTTTAGATAACCATAATTCACATGACCTAATCTACCATTCCCTAAATCTATTAAATCAATAACAGAAGTAGAAGAAGATGCATTTTCATTCATAATAATATTAAGTACATTGAGTTTAAATAACTCTCTTAAACAATACCCCTTCCCAACAAAAGTCCCATTTTTTGGACATTACAATTTTGTCACCCTCAAGGAGACTTTCATTCCAGCCTTTTCCAATACATAAACAAATACAAGATTATATCGAATGTTTGGAACACGTAAAACATGACTCAGTGAGAAGGTTTTCATAGAAGAAAGTTTGAGAAGAATTTTCCCCTTTCCCAAAACAGCAGTAGAGTGAGAATCACCAAGGTAAACACATTCTTCTCTATCCCTTACTGGTATGTATTCATAGAAAAAATTTCTATTTCCAAAATTATGCTTTGTGGCCCCAAAATCAATTATCCATTCTTTCTTTTAAGCAATCATGTTCACTTGTGAGACAACCACAGCAGCAATAACATCATCTCCCTCAGCCAGATTGACTTTAGGAGGATTTTGTTGTCTCCAGTTTTTCTATATTTGCATTGGCTAGCAAAATGTTCAGTTTTCCCACACACAAAACAGTGTCCTTTCTGTTTGAAAGTGTTGGGGTTCTTATTGTTAAAAAATTTCTTGTTATTGTTCTTAAAACTCTGCAGTTTCTTGTTCTTAGGTTGAGAAGGAACCACTCGGTTTTCAACAACATTAGCCTTGGATGTCAATTTCTTGGCCTTATCGGCTTTATCTTTAAGCCTATTTGTCTCTTCAATCCTAATATATACTATCACATCTTCTAAGCTCATTTGCTTCCACTTATGTTTTATACTGTTCTTATAATCTCTCCATGAATTTGGAAGTTTCTCAATTAAACATCCAACCACAAAAGTTTCAAGGAGAATTATTTCTTCATTTTTCAAGTCATTTATTAGTAAATGATAGTTATGGACTTGCATGGATACCTCTTTTTCTTCTACCATTTTAAAATCTAAGAAATTTCCTGTGGCATATTTTTTGTGATCTAGCGTCCTTAACAACATATTTCTTTTTCAGTGTTGTCCATATCTCATGTGCAATCTTATACGCGCAATAAACATCATAAAGCTCATTCGATAATGTACTGAGGATAGTATGGCAACATATCCTATTTCCTTTCTTCCATGTGTCAAGTTTTGGTTCTTCTGTTGTGAGGTACTCTACAAAACCAAGCATGTCCAAGGACTCAAATGCTTTTTCTTACCAACTCTTGAAATGAGCTCCGACAAAGGGCTCAATTTTGGAGATGTCAAGAAGTGATTTGGCAGTGAGAATTGTAGCGTGCATCTCGGCAAATCTGATCTTAAGATTGTTGGACTTATTACAAATCCTATAAACAACAGCAAGACAGCAGGAAAAATAGTAGCAAAATAATAACAAAAATAGCAGCAAACAGCAGCAAAAATAGTAACAAAATAGAAAATAAAAGTAGCAAAATAGCAATGAAACAACAACAAAATAGCAACAAAACAACAATGAAACAATAGCAAAATAGCAACGTCAAGGTGTGCAAAAGCGCTGTCTTTAAGATCAGATTTATGCCCTACTGGAAAGATCTTCCTAGCACAAATGGCTCAGATGCGAACCACCTCTAGAATACAATGACAAGCTTCTAGTTAAAGTGCACTCTTTAACAGAAGCTTAGAACAGTTAAGGCAACATAGTAGTGGTAAGGGAAAGCAGGATAGAATAAAAATGCAGAAGCAAAAATGAATTATCACAAGTGAAAAGATTGTATTTTTCAAAAGAGAATAAACACCCCTTTTTATACTTGGCAATCAATTCATAACAACCCTTAAAATTGCCACCTTTAAACTCCAAATTAATACAAAAAAATTGCTGTAACCGAAGAAATTTGCTTTCAATTAAAACAAAAAAACTGCAATTGCTTTTAATTGCATAACAATCCAAACATTAATTAAACAATTGGTGTTTTGAAATACCAATAACGGCCTAGCTTTTATAACACTTTTTCATCCTTGCATTTTCGTTTGAACATGAATATGCTATTGTTTGTTCTCTGAAATTCCTTAGAAAGTTTATTCATTTTGGTCAGGTTCCTTTTATGGTTTTATGCTCAAAATACTTATCTTTGTTGTTTGAGTGGTTTTGGAACATGGTTCCATTGATGAAAGCTTGAAGGGGGTTCAAGCTATGGAGCTGAAGGTTGTCTTCGACATTGAAGCTTGAGTAGAACTTAAGTTATCCAAGAGGTTCTTGGATTCAAGCAAGTTGTGGTAGAACATTGGTTCAACTAGAGGATGGAGTTAAAGTGTTGTGAAATAGAGAGTGTTTTACATTTGTAGACTTAATTTCAACTCTGTAATTGACTTGTAAGTGTTTGCTATAGTGGATTTGCTTCATCTGGACTTGGTCCCATGAATGTAGGCTGTTAGCCGAACCATGTAAATATGCTTGTGTGTTTTACTTTCTGTTTATGGTTGATATGATGCTAATGTTAAATGACCATACCCACAAGCACTAATGATCTTGGTTAAACATAAACTTTCATGTTATAATTTCATTGACAATCATATTGTCATTTGTAACTTGACCCCTTATAAAACTATTTTGCAGTTTAGACAAATCGATAATGAAACCATAGGTTTAAAAAGAATAGGCTCTGTTTGGTTCATTCCTTAATCATATTCTACTTTTCCCAATAAATCTAAACAGTGAAATTTGTCTTCGGTTCGCATATCCAATTTAAAACAATTCAAAATACTACTCATTCTACTTTTTGACCGTTTGTGTGTATTCATTTTCAATAACTTTTTCTGACTACTTTTTCCTACTCCTACTAACATTTTTATTCCATCTTCTTCTCCTTATTTACTCTTCACCTACTCTCCACCAGAATACACCCGTGGCTGTGAATCCATTTCTCTCTCTCCATCCGTCAACCAAGCACAAAACACCCATTTTTCTTCTCTTCTTCACTCAAAAGGCTTCCTGCACTTTTTCTCTTACACCTTCAAAGACCATTTTTCCTTCTTCTTCTCCTTCTTCACTCACAGTTTCAGACCCATAGAAAAACTTTCTCCGTTGTGATCTTTCTCTCCCTCCTTCTGGCAACAAAGCAATCGATTGTGGGCTCTTCCTCACAACTTCGTCACTCTCGTGAAGGCCACCTTAGTTTTCTCTTAAGCGATCTCTCTCTTTCCGTCAAGAATCTTTCCTACAATCAATTTCGTTTCAGATATAGATACAACTGAGATCATCTCTCCGATTTCGTCATCAACGTCTCAGATCCAATGCACATATGTAAGCCCGTTGACCCTTTGTTTTTGTTTTTTGTTTTTTTCTTTCATTTTTCCTTAGTATTTTTGCTATGTACTTGAACACTACCTACATACCCATATATTCTTTGATGCAAATACTTGACGGTTCATACCTTTCAAAAGAATGTATGTTGCTTCATGGCATCGTGGTTTTAAGCAAATGCATGTTAAAAAGACATTCTTGTTGCACAGTTGCTCTGCCCTTACTGTTAGGTGTGTCACATTTTGTTGCTTTTAGTGACTAATCAGCACTTGCTTTTTGGGTGAGGAGATAATTTTCTCTTTAATCTATTGTTTTATATTCTCTTATGTTGTGTTGGATAGATTAAGTTTGATTTGGGGGTGAGTACTTTGAGAATGAGATCTGGTCATTATGTAGTTCTCATTGCAAATTTTGGCTTGGCAATAACATGTAAATTTCTGATGTTGAGAAAGTTGATTTCTGGCTATCAGCTTTTACAACTAAGTGGCAAAGCTTAGCCAAAGGTGATATGTTGTATATGTAAATGTCGGTTAGATTAGACCATTCATTCCATGGTCTAGAATAAATGTAGGAATTTACACTTGGAAGGTTGAGTATCACTTCATTTGAATGGTGGCGTTAAGACCAGTTTCATACTTATTGCCTCCCCTATATGTTTCAATTTTTTTGCCCCTATGTTATAGATTATTACAGAATGGTGGCTTTTCCGTTTGCACCAAATTATTTTCTTTAAAAATTTTCCTTCTTTGAATCTGTGTTATTGTTATTATGAGAGCTTGGACATTTTTTTTTCAATTAAAAGGAGGTAAATTAAATACTATATCCTTTGGACTAATTGTTATAAGTTTGCATATCGTGGTAAGAATTTCTTTAGAGCCATTAACATGCCTTTTAGGTTATAGTACTTAAATAGATGGATTGAATTTGAATGGTTAACAGAAGTAGGTGTTGGTTGGGGTAGGTCTAATGTTTAAATCTTGCCACGCCACATATCAATGGCTGTTGATAACTCCAAGTTGAAGCAAAAGGCTGAAATTATCTTGAAATTATTTGTCTAACTTATGTATTAATCATTTTGAGGTTGACATGTAATATATTGTATAGCTAGTAATTCTTTAAGAAATATATAACAAAATCTACTAAAAAACTTTTATAAACATATATACATAATGTAAAATCCGAAAATTTTAATTTTAATTAATATAAATATCTACACAAAATAATTGATAGTGCAAGATAGTCTTGGACAGTGCCGCCAAACTCCTCTACTTCTTGACATCTCATCCAATCGTAAATCATCAAGTACCTGCAAAATAGTAAAATAACGGAGTGAGCACTAATTGCTCAATAGGTAAACCAAACTGCACTACTATGTTTTCTCCGTTACTCATGTTCTGATTTTCCTTTTCTCACTTTAATCATTGATAAAAAATTTCATTCTTTTCTGATATTCTGCATGCTTTTCTGATACTCTGATTTGCCACTTATCAATGTGCAAAGACAATGAGTAACACGGTAAATCGTTGAGCACATAAGAAATCTTGAATCATGTAACTAGCATAATACATATGCTGAATAATAAACTTTCCTAAGAAAAGAACTTTCTTTTCTTCTCTATTATCTGTCTCTTATGTTGTATCTCTTTCTTTTCTTTTCTGTTTCTCTTTCTTTTCTTTCTTCTACTCTGATTCGTCGATCAGACGAGGTTGATGCATGGATTTGGAACCCTAGCCATGCGAGCAGGTATAGTCCTCATCTACATGCACTGCTGACAGACTATACAAATACTGTCTCTCTGTTGTGGTTGCTCGCTCATGGCGAAGTGCATGTAGGTATGCTCTACTGGGTATAGTCCTCATCCACATACACTACTAACGGACTGTACAAATACTATATCTCTCTGTTGTGGCTGCTCACTCGTGGCGACGTGCATGTAGGCATCTCTGTCACTCACGGGTTCCCCATCGCAAAAACCTTATAACATAGCATGCTGTAGAAAGAGAATTGAAAGAGATACTATACACATTTACTAAATCAAGGCTATATATATAATCATGTGCACAATATGTGCATGATCAAGCCCATTCTTTAATATGCTTTCCAAGTTCACATATACAAACTTGAAAATTCACTATGGCATAATGGTATTTCATGACATATTCTACCATTCTCTGCTATCACAATTGTCATATCAAAGTAATATTCTACCATTCTCTACTATCACAATTGCCATATCAAAGTAACACTTTAACTTGCAATTCTTCCCTAACACTTCCATGTGCATTTCAAGAAGTAGTAAAGATTCAAGTAACTAGAACCAAGCACTAAGGGTCATTTCTCTCATAGAACTAACATGACCAAGTGATATATTAAATTTTGGCATAACAATGTGCACTCTTGAATACTAACATTTACACTTGGTCAAGCCCAAACATAATCTTCCCACTTCAATTCTTGCCTTTCTCTAACTCTTTCTTCATTAAGGTTTAGCCAACTCATGCATGAATTTTCTCTTTGGATTTTCATCAAACACTTCATATGAACATACAACTACTAAGCTAGCTGCAATTCCACATCTCTCTAATTCTACCAAAATGTGAGCCAAAAACTCACTAACTTTAGTATCAAGCCTGGCCATTTTCAACAATTCTCTATACTTCAAAATTTCATCACTAATTCTTTCATAATTCTACCAATTCATCACATACTCATACACTACTTCTCATGGCTAGAAATCATACATCATTAAACATAAAAAACAGCCAATAATTCTCTCATACCATCATATACAAACATGCAAAAATTCATTCAATACAAGTCTTGCTCAAATTAAGGCTAAAATTAGGTTTACTTACCTTTATGTGAGATCACTTCCTTTTGCTAAAAATCTCTTCCGCTTGGACCTAGATCATATAAAAACCATAAGAATTTAAAACTTTAAAGTTTAATCACACTCCCTTTGCTAGAATCTTACCTTAGGATGCTTTAGGATTGAAAATCTATGAAAATCCAAGCCAAATCCTATGATTTCCCTTTGAAATTTAGTGAAGAAAATTGAGCGAAAATGAGATAAAGGTGGCATGAACAAGGGCTGCATATATGGCTAGGATTTCTTTAATGAAACCTTATATCTAATATTATACACATGAATTCACATTTTGCCCTTGCACTTTCTATTAAATTTCATCTATATCCTTAGTCAATTACCAAAATATCCTCATTTTTATTATCTTCTTCACATTATTTTGCTTCCTTTCACTCCCCACTTTTTCAACTAATTATGAGTGAAAAGACAATTTTACCCCTAATGAAGTTTTAAGGAATTTTCTTCACATTTGTCTAAGGTAACTTCAAAGAAATCCAACTAAGGGTATTAGGGAATAAATAAAATTATATACCTTGATGTGGGTGTTACAATTCTCCCCCCTTAAAAGAATTTTGTCCGCGAAATTCAACTGAACAACTCAGGATAGCAGTTACGTACATCTTGCTCTACTTCCCATGTAGCTTCTTCTATTGTATGATTCCTCCATAGAACTTTTAGTAATGGAATACTCTTATTTCAGAGCTCTTTAACTTTTCTGTCCAGTATCTGAACTGGGCGCTCCTCATAAACAAGATTTTCCTCTAATCCCACTTCGTCTACTTTCAATATATGGGAGGGATCACTGACATAGCTTTGAAGCATTGATACATGGAAAACATTGTGCACTATATCCATATTTGGTGGTAGCGCTAACTAGTACGCTACTTTTCCTACTCTTTGCAATACTTCAAAGGGGCCAATGTATCTAGGGGCAAGTTTTCCTTTACCACCAAACCGCATTACCCACTTGTAGGGGGAAATCTTAATAAACATTTTATCACCCGCTTCAAATTCTACATCTTTCCTCTTTAAATCTGCATAGCTCTTTTGTCTACCTTGAGCTTGCTTCATTCTATTCTTAATCAATTTAATGTCTTTTATCATTTTCTAAGTTATCTCCGCCTCTCCGGTCCAAGAGCTGCATTCAAAGCATCTTTCTCTCCTACTTCATTCTAATGCAGTGGGGATCTACATCGTCTACCATGTAGAGCTTCATAAGGAGCCATTTTAATTGTAGACTGATAACTGTTATTATAAGCAAACTCTATCAATGGTAGCATCTCATGCCAGGTCATTTTATAATCCATACAACATGCTCTCAAGATGTCCTCAAGCACCTGATTGGTTCTCTCAGTTTGACCATCTGTCTGTGGGTGGTAAGCTGTACTAAATGCTAATCTGGTACCCAAGTTTCTCTGTAGACTAGTCCAAAAAGCTGAAACAAATCTGAAATCTTTATTTGATACTATTGTCTTGGGCACCCCATACAATCTAACTATCTCTCTGATGTAGATATGGGCCAACTGATCTGAGGTGGTACTGTCTTTTACTGGAAGAAAAAGCGTTGATTTGGTTAATTTGTCTACTATCACCCATAGCGCATTATAACCCTTTTGAACTCTTGGAAGGCCTGTAATGAAATCCATTGATATATTTTCACATTTCCATTCAGGAATGCTAAGTGGCTGAAGCAGTTCTGATGGTCTCTAGTGCTCTGCTTTAACTTGTTGACAAACCAGACATTTTGCTATAAACTCTCCGATATCTTTCTTCCAACACTTGTTGACTTATTTTCTTATACCACTCGTCGATAGCTTGCTTTTCTTTAATCTTTTCCAGTAAAGTAGATTGAATTTCTAACCAAGCAATTCTTCCTGGTACCATCTCTATCTGTTCTTTTAGAAATTCTTCCAATAGTTCTTTATGCACTGTGAGCTAAGACAAAAAGACTTTTCTACTCAAGGCATCAGCAACCACATTGGCTTTTCCAAGTTGATACTTGATTTCACAATCATAATCTTTTACTAGCTCCAACCATCTCCTTTGTCTCATATTTAGCTTCTTTTGGGTGAAGAAATACTTCAAACTTTTATGATCAGTATAAATATTACTCTCTGCCCCATACAAGTAATACCTTCATATCTTTAATGCAAAAACTACAGCTGCTAACTCTAAATCATGCGTAGGGCATCTTGTCTCATACTCTTTCAACGTTAGGAAGCATAAACTATTACCCTACCCAACTGCATCAACACAATACCAAGTCCCTGAAATGAGGCATTTGTATAAATATCATAGTCTACACCGTCCTGTGGTAACACTAGAATAAGAGTTGTGGTGAGTCTTTCTTTTAACTTTTGAAAACTTTTTTCACACGCATCTGACCATATGAAAGGAGTTCCCTGTTTGGTAAGAGTTGTAAGCGGCTTAGCTAACTAGGCAAATCCTATTACAAACCGCCTATAATAACCTACAAGCCCCAAGAAACTTCTAACCTTTTTCACTGTCTTCGGCCTTTGCCACTCTAAGATTGCCTTTACCTCACTGGGATCTATTGACACACATTCTTTTGAGACAGTGTGGCCCAAAAAGATAACATGATCTAGCCAGAACTCACATTTAGAAAATTTGGCATACAACTTCTTATCTCTCAATCGCTGCAGCACAAATCTCATATGCTCTTCATGCTCTTCTCTTGTCTTAGAATAAACCAAGATGTCATCAATAAATACCACTATAAATCGATCAAGACAGTCATGAAACACCCAATTCATTAAGTCCACAAAGACTGTTGGGGCATTGGTTAACTCGAAAGGCATCACCACAAACTCATAATGCCCATATCTGGTCCGAAATGTAGTATTGGCTATATCTTGCTTTGCAACTCTTACTTGATGATAACCCAACCTCAGATCAATCTTTGAAAACACTGCTGCTCCTTTAAGCTGATCAAATAAATCATCTATACGAGGTAATGGGTACTTATTCTTCATAGTCATTTTATTCAACTCTCTGAAATCTATGTACATCCATAGCGACCCATCTTTCTTCTTCACAAATAGAATCTAAGCACCCCAGGGAGAATGGCTGGGTCGAATAAAACCCTTATCTAGGAGTTCTTGGAGTTGCTTTTTCAATTCTTGGAGCTCGGCTAGGGCCATATAATAAGGGCTTTAGAAATCGGTGCTGTCTCTGGTGCCAACTCAATGCTAAATTCCATTTCTCTTTTTGTAGGTAAACCTGGCAAATCATCCGAAAATACATCTGGAAACTCCCAGACTACTGGCACATTCTGGATCTCTGATCGAGGGACATCACTGCTTTGTACCACATGGGCAATATACTTGGAGCACCTTTTTCTTAACATTTTTTTTGGCTTTTACACTGCTGATTAACATACTAAGCTGATGGCCCTCTCCGAAACTAAACTTATCGCCATCATCAAGATTAAACTTTGCTTTCTTCTTTCAGCAATCAATCTCTACTCCATATTTCCCTAGGAAACCCATGTCCAAAATAACATCAAAGTCAGGCATATCAAATACAATCAAATCCACTGTTAACATCCTTCCATGGATCACTACGGACTCCCCTGAAAGCATCTCCCAAGTTACCACACTATCACCATTAGGCAATTCTATCTTAATGGGTTGATCTACTATAATAGGTTTCAAACCCAATCTCTCTATAATCCTATGTGTAATAAATGAGTGTGGGGCTCCAAAATCAACTAATGGTTAAAGGGGAACTGAATGAAATAATAACTAACCAGTAACTATAGATAGGCTGGCCTTGGTTTCACTCTGTGCAACTATAAATACCCGAGCATTAGTACCTCTGGATGTTTGTGCTATGGGTAAAGGAGAGGCCTTACAGTCTTTCATCATATGTTCAGGCTGTCGGCATCTAAAACACACACACTTGATACACTCTCCCGAATGATGTTTCCCACATTTCTGACATTGGGGAAACTTAAAAGTCATCGGCCTTTTATTCTTCTCGTCCCTCTTGTTCTTCTTTGACTTAAATCTTTTCTTATTCTTCCCTTCTCTATTGCCGGGGGTATCAAAACTGTCTCTCTGTGGGGCAGGAGATGGAATACAGAGCGTTGTTGCTTATGGAGTCAATGGAGTTAACTTATTTACAAATACTTCAGCTTGTAAAGCTCGGTCCAAAGCCTTACTATAAGTCTGAGGGGGCTCGGCACTTGCCATCACATCTCGAGCTATTTCTGGATTTAGCCTATGCACAAACTTGTTAATCCTTAATTCTGGTGTGCTCACTATACCTAGTGCAAACCTCGCCAAGGAATTAAATCTATTAGAGTATTCTTTCACTAAACTGATTCCCTGCCGTAGGCTAATAAATTCCTGTATCTTTTCATGCATTCTATCAGTTGTCCTGTATTTTGCCTCAAAAAGTCATCTGAAATCTCCCCAGGTCATAGTGGCTACCTCATGAGTCTCCTCCATCAGCTCCCACCAGATCCAGGCATCACTCTTAAACAAAAAATTAGCATACCAGATATTCTCCCAATATGTCATGGGAAAAAGTGTTGTCGTACGCTCCACAGATCTAATCCATTCTTCTGTCACTGATGGGTCAGTCGTACCTCTAAATTCTGACGGCTGATGCTGACTAGGTAAACCCATAAATAGGGTCAAGACAACTCTGTATTATCGGAGGTACCAGCCTTTCTCTCTTCTCTCTAGTGGTCGGTACTACAACTGGGGTCTCAAACTCTCTCCGATATAGGTCTCCCCTAACTTTCTACTAATACCTACTGAATAATGTTACGAATCCTGGCTTCATCAAGGACAGGGGGAGTAGATCTGGATGGGTTGGATGGCTCACTCGTACTCAATGCATTCTTATTATCGAACCGAGTCGTCTCATCTAAAACACATAGCACCAATACTATTACTCAGCTAATACAAGTGAGAAAAAGAAATAACTTACAACGATCAGCTACAGTATGTCAACGCAGCAGGAGAGGCACACTGTCAATTTCCCAAAGTCGATGCTCTGATACCAAAAATGTAATATACTGTATAGCGAGTAATTCTTTAAAAAATATATAACAAAATCCACTAAATAACTTTTATAAACATATATACATAATGTAAAATCTCAAAATTTTAATTTTAATTCATATAAATATCTACACAAAATAACTGATAGTGCAAAGTAGTCTTGGACAGTGCCGCCAAACTCCTCCGCTTCTTGACGTCCCATCTGATCATAAATCATCAAGTACCTGCAAAATAGTAAAATAACAGAGTGAGCACTAATTGCTCAGTAAGTAAACCAAACTACACTATTGTGTTTCCTCCGTTACTCATGTTCTGATTTTCCTTTTCTCACTTTAATCTTTGATAATATTCTTCATTCTTTTCTGATATTCTGCATTCTTTTCTGATACTCTGATTTGCTACTTATCAACATGCAAAGACAATGAATAAAACTATACATCGTCGAGCTCATAAGAAATACTGAATCAGGTAAGTAACATAATACATATGCAGAATAATAAACTTTCCTGAGAAAAGAACTTTCTTTTCTTTTCTGTTATCTGTCTTTTATGTTGTTTCTCTTTCTTTTCTTCTCTGTTTCTCTTTCTTTTCTTTCTTCTATTTTCTGGTTTGCCGATCAGACTAGGTTGATGCATGGATTTGGAACCCTAGCCATGTGAGTGGGTATAGTCCTCATCTACATACACTGTTGACGGACTCTACAAATACCGTATCTCTCTGCTGTGGTTGCTCGCTCGTGGCAGCGTGCATGTAGGTATGCTCTGTTGGGTACAGTCTTCATCCACATACACTACTGACAGACTGTGCAAATACTGTATCTCTCTGCTGTGGCCGCTCGCTCATGGCGACGTGCATGTGGGCATCTCTATCACTTACGGGTTCCCCATCGCAAAAACCTTATAACATAGCATGCTGTAGAAAGAGAATTGAAAGAGATACTATACACATTTCAACATGAATTTCCAAGCTATGGATATTCTACACTTGCATTCCTTAGTAAATGAGAAAATATACATACTTGCATGTTAGCTTAAAAGAAAATTACTAGCCATTTTCTTCTTCTTTCTTTCTCATTCTTTGCTAAAATATTCTTTCATATTCTCATTTACTAAATCAAGGCTATATATATAATCATGTGCACAATATATGCATGATCAAGCCCATTCTTTAATATGCTCTAAGTTCAAATATACTAACTTGAAAATTCACTATAGCATAATGGTATGTCATGACATATTCTACCATTCTCTATTATCACAATTGCCATATCAAAGTAATATTCTACCATTCTCTACTATCACAATTGACATGTCAAAGTAACACTTTAACTTGCAATTCTTCTCTAACACTTCCATGTGCATTTCAAGAAGTAGTAAAGATTCAAGTAACTAGAACCAAGCACTAAGGCCTATTTCTCTCATGGAACTAACATGACCAAGTGATATATTAAATTTTGGCATAACAATATGCACTCTTGAATACTAACATTTGCACTTGGTCAAGCCCAAACATAATCTTCCTACTTGAATTCTTGCCTTTCTCTAACCATTTCTTCATTTTTAGCCAACTCATGCATGCATTTTCTCTTTGGATTTTCATCAAACACTTCATATGCACATACAACTACTAAGTTGGTTGCACTTCCACATCTCTCTAATTCCACTAAAATGTGAGCCAAAAACTCACTAAATTTAGTATCAAATGTGGCCATTTTCAACAATTCTCTACACTTTAAAATTTCATCACTAATTCTTCCATAATTCCACCAATTCATCACATACTCATATACTACTTCTCATGGCTGGAAATTATACATCATTAAACACAAAAAACAGCCAATAATTCTCTCATACCATCATATAAAAACATGCAAAAATTCATTCACCACAAGTCTTGCTCAAATCAAGGCTAAAATTAGGTTTACTTACCTTGAATGTGTGAGATCACTTCCTTTTGCTAAAAATCTCTTCCTCTTGGACATTGATCATATAAAAACCATAAGAATTTAACACTTTAAAGTTTAATCACACTCCCTTTGCTAGAATCTTACCTTAGGATGCTTTAGGATTGAAAATCTATGAAAATCCAAGCCAAATTCTATGATTTCCCCATGAAATTTAGTGAAGAAAATTGAAAGAAAATGGGATAAAGGTGGCATGAACAAGGGCTGCATATATGGCTAGGGTTTCTTCAATGAAACCTTATATCTAATATTATACACATGAATTCCCATTTTGCCCTTGCACTTGCTATGAAATTCCATCTATATCATTTAGTCAATTACCAAAATACCCTCATTTTTATTATCTTCTTCACATTATTTTGCTTCCTTTCACTCCCCACTTTTTCAACTAATTATGAGTGAAAAGACAATTTTACCCCTAATGAAGTTTTAAGGAATTTTCTTCACATTTGTCTAAGGTAACTTCAAAGAAATCCAACTACGGGTATTAGGGCATAAATAAAATTATGTGCCTTGATGTGGGTGTTACATGACAACTCCAAGTTGATCGTAATAGCTACTTACGATGCTATGAACAAATGTACATGTCACTCAACCCGTCGACGCATAATTGATTATTACTTTCGATAGAGGAGGAAGTTTTGACGTTTTTCCGCAATTGGGGTACACCAAAGACCTTGTTGGTCTACTTTGATCGTAGTGTCCCCCGTACTTACCGTTGAAAGTAGTGTTGGGTCAAACAAGGTAATATTTTCTCTTTGTTTGTTTATAATGTTGTATGTTGCATATGTTCATGTTGATATATTTGCTGATAGTTACAATGTTTTAGTCCTAGTTGTTGTTCCCACCCTACTGTTATTAGATGAGTAAGTTCATTCAATGGACCGCTGAACTCACCCATAAGTTTTTAGAATTGTTGACTAAGCGGGCAAAAACAGCCCACGATATTGTAATAAAATCTTCTGACCACAGGAGGATTAGTGAACAGTTACAAAATGTAGCGAACAAGAAATTGGAAGTGTCATAGTTGTCTTCTAATTACTTTCGCTTGCGATCAACATACAACTCTTGGCATGCGCTAATGCAACATACGGGGTTTGGTTGGGATCATGAGTCCCAAACTCCAACATATCCTAAAGAGATTTGGGAAGAATATATAAAGGTAAACAACATTTTTTTTTTTCAATTCTTATAATGCAGTAGTCGGTATGCATTATTTTTTTTTTTTTTTGGGAAATATGAATTAATATATGTCTGTTTTCATTAACAACAAAACCCTAGGGCGCAGCAGTTCCTACATAAGGGACTTGTTGATAGAGAGTTATATGAGGTCATATTTGAGAAGCAAAATGCAACTGGTAGATTTGCTTACACATCTGCGTCTCAACCTACGGCATCCAATATGGGTTTTCCCGATCCTGTCGAAGTGGACATGGATCCAGATGACTTCGAACCTGATCCAGATAGATCAATTAGGGAAAAATAATCTAACAGGTATGGATCTAGCCGATCCATAAATAGGAGGAGGAAGAGAGATGTGCAGGGAAACCCATTAGTCAATGTGATTGGTCAGATGGTGGAACCTATTTATAATAGGACTATGGGATCAGCGGCATCAAATCACAAAGCCGATGATAGGACCCAAGAGAACACAAGTGCTAGGACGGATTGATATACCTTAGAAAATTGTCAGGCAATTTTGGAACGTATTCAACTTCCACTGCAACTATATTTGGATGTTGTGAAGTACTTAATTGCCAACCCAGAGTGGCGTCAGCTAATGGTGAACATGTCCCCAGAGATAAGGGAATTTTGGGTTTATAATGACTTTCGTAGTATGTAGATGACGATGTTTGACTTCCTTGTTGAACTTGTATTTTTCACTTGTTAGTCTTTATTTATTCCTTTGACATTTGAGATATTTTATATTTACTTCCTTCATATTAAAGACTTAAGTTGCTTTGTTCTAAGAACCG
This sequence comes from Pistacia vera, assembly GCF_008641045.1. NCBI lineage: Eukaryota > Viridiplantae > Streptophyta > Magnoliopsida > Sapindales > Anacardiaceae > Pistacia > Pistacia vera. The sequence continues at coordinate 576,163 of NW_022196230.1, forward strand.
ATACACCATGTGTTGTTGTGCAATGTTTCATATATGCTGGATATGGTCAACTGATTTTAAAATTGAATGTTATTTATACTTTGGTTAGTATGAAACGGACTTTGGCTTGCAAGGATGCCAACCTAGACATACATCTGCATTAAATGGTCACAATTATATGGTGGAACTACTAAATGGTCATCCTACAAGAATATACAATAAGTGTCGCATGGGCAAACGATGTTTTTAGACCTTATGTTATATATTGGCACAACAAGGCAAAGTGCGAGTAACCAAGCACATAAGTATTGAAGAGCAAGTAATGATATTTTTTATAACAGTTGGGAAATATGCGTCAAATAGTGATTGTATGGAGGATTACCAACATTCCGGTGAGACAGTCTCTCGATATGTCCATGCAGTTTGTGATGCGATATTGAGTTGAAGTCAGATTTTATCAAGCCACCTGACTTCAATGATGTTCCATTGAAGATATCGACCAACCCAAACTATTACCCATTCTTTATGGTATTTAATTATTTTTAATGAGTTGGTAGTTAAGTTCATTGTTTTATAAATGTTGTTAGTCTTGACATATTATTAAAATGCAATTTTGTTGACAAGACTGTATTGGAGTGATTGATGGTACACATGTACATGCGTGGGCACTAGTTGAGGTAGCCGATACGTACCGAAATCATAAAGGGTCATTGTCGCAGAATGTGATGGTCGTCTGTGTCTTCAATATGTTATTCACATATGTAGTCACCAGCTGGAAAGGATATGCCCATAACGCAAGGATTTTAAATTCAGTTCTAGATGATCTTGATTTGGGTTTCCCACATCCTCCTCTAGGTATAACTAACTTCTTTACGTATTCTTGCTAAATTGTAAACCTTTTTTTAAGACTCTACAAATAACATTCAGTATTTCATTATAGGCAAATATTACTTAGTAGATGCGAGTTATGCGAACATAGGTGGGTTCTTCACCCCACATAGACGGGTTCCTTACCATGTTCTCGATGCGCGTCGTAACCTTTCTGGACCCCTGTAGTTGTTTAGTTACAAACATGCATTGCTTCGGAATGTTGTGGAGAGGACCTTCAGTGTTTTGAAAAAAAGGTTCCACATTCCTAATGGCATGAACTATTACCCGTTGGAGAAGCAAGCTAAAATTTCTATGGCATGTTGTGTAATTCATAACTTTATCATAAGGTTCAATATGAACGACCCTATCTTCCAAAAGTTTAATGTCGATGGAGTTTATAAGGAAGGGAATGGGGCGGGTTTGAATCAACTGACTCAGCATAACACAGACGACATGGGAACTCTGAGGGATAGCATAACTATTGCTATGTGGGTAGAATATGAGTCCATCTCGTAATTGTTAACTAAATATAAGGGTATGAAGGATTATGAGGGATGATTATTAGTAGCTTCGTATTATTAATTTACATATGTATTAATGTCATGTTTTTAAATGGTATATTAGTAGTTGAAATTTTATGGAGAATTTGTTTTTAATTCAGTGATAAAAAATTTACCAAACAACTAATTAATATTATTTAAATGTAAATTGAAAAGTTCAATAAATCAAATAACAAAAATTTTTAATAAAATGCATCAAAATATTCTATCTTAAAATCCTTTTTGAAAAAAATATACCAAACAAATTTATTTAACTCTAATATAATATTTAAATAATTTTCCAAACATATTTTCAAATTCAAATCATATTCCATTAAATATAACTCAACTCAACTTTTTTAAAAGACTATTCTAAAAAGTGTCAAAACTCAACTTTTTTTAAAGACTATTCTAAAAAGTGTCAAAATAGTGAACCAAGCGAAGCATAATTTTTATCTTTGATGTTTTAACAAAGGATAATTTCACCCAAAAACATAAGTCAATGATAAAAAGACAAAAATAGTAAGATACCATTTTGTCTTACATATTATCCAATAATAAATGACATTTCATCTTTCTCGTGTTTTAAAAAACTAACATTTTGACCTATGTATTCTAAAAAATTATGCTACTCGCGTCAAAAGTTTTTAAATAATTTGTTATGGGATTGTTTAAAAAAAATTTGTTGTTTTTTTAACTTGATTTTTGTTTTGATTTATGATGACTCTGTGTTTCTTTTAATAGATTCAATTTTCTTTTTTGGGTGAAATAATAAACATGCTTCAATTTCCTATGATTAACAAAATATTAATTTTAATTTAAGGACTTATAATTTCTAGGAAATAACTTTTTTTTTTTTTTTAAATTCCACTATTTAGAAACTAGTGGGTGAGTAGTATCAATTTTTTAATCTATATCAATGACATGAACTTAATTGAGACTCCTGAAGAGCTCACAAAAGTTGTCGAGTACTTAAAAAGAAAATTCGAAGTGAAGGATCAAGGGAAAACAAAGTATTGTCTTAGCTTGCACAGATTAAGCTTTTTTCAAATGGAATACTACTCCATTGATCAAATTATACTAAACAATCCTAAAGCGTTGTAATATGGATAAGTTTCACCCCTTGATTACCCCAATGGTAGTTCGGTCTCTTGATCCTAAGAAAGATCCATTTCTTCCTTAAGAAAACGATGAAAGGATACTTGGTCCTGAGGTACCGTATCTAAATGCAATATGTGCCTTATTATATTTGGCATAATGTACGAGGCTAGACATAGCATTTGTAGTAAATCTATTGGCAAGATTTAACTTTGCACCAACTCACAGACATTGGAATGAAATCAAATATGTATTTCATTACCTCAGTGGAACAAAAGACTTGGGATTATTTTATCCAAGGAAATCTATTAATGATTCTAAATTAGTTGGTTATACAGATGCTGACTACTTTTTTTAAATCCTCATAAAGCTCGCTTATAGACGGGATGTGTTTTCACTTACAATGGTACTGCAATATCATAACGCTCTACAAAACAAACCTTGGTTGCCACTTCCTCCAATCAATCCGAGATTCCCCCGTTTCATGAAGTCAGTCGAGAATGCAGATGCTTAAGATATGTCATCCATTATATTGAAAATACATGCAAATTGGCACCTACCTCAAATACTCTCACAATTATAAATGAAGACAATGCAGCATGTATTGCCCAAGTCAAAGAATGATATATCAAAGGAGACAGAACCAAGCATATTTTACCAAAGTTCTTTTACACTCATAAACTCCAGCAAAATTGAGAGATTGATGTCAAACAAATACGTTGTAGTGATAACCTTGCAGATTTATTCACTAAGGCCTTATCAACATCAACATTTGAAAAGTGAGTGTATAACATCAGTATGCGGTGGCTCAATAAGTTACTAAATTAATTCTACCATTATGAGGAGGAGCATTGATTTGGGGGAGTTTTTAGAAAGGTTTATTGTACTGGACATATGTGCACTGTACTCTTTTTGCTTTGACTAGGTTTTGTCCCACTAGATTTTCTGACAATGCTTTTAATGATACAGTATGAAGCATGTCCAACTTCACGTTATAGTTTTATTGTAAAGTTGTATTTCTTTACTTAGGTTTTTTTTTCCACTGGGTTTAAACAAGTTAGTCATGTTGATTTCTTTCGATATTTGAACTTTGGCTTTTCTGTTTGGTATAATAATGGGATTGTTTTTTTGCTTTCAATTAAACAAAAAAAAGCCTTAACTCACATAAAATAGCAAATAGCATATCTTTGAAATTGTAGGGTTTTATACTATTTGTTTACAATCTGATATATAAAAATAAACACAGATAATCCATATGTAATTATNCTCAACTTTCAAGTCCTAAGAATTAGGGCAATATATCTTTCAAAACTAGGTGAATTACCATATCTCATGGATCTATATACGTAAGTCCTCTATCTATTTTTTAACATATGCTATTAAGCCAAATGCTACTATAATTCTTTTCTACTTTTTTCTTTTTTTATTGTGTGTTTTGATTTTGGGTACTATGTTGGGTGTTAATTAAGTAGCATAATGCAATTAATTAAATATTCACCTGGTTGATGCCACTTGGAACATCCAATTCTGTGAGCCAAATGGGAACGCCAGCTAAAGCAAGAGTATCAATTGCAGCTCTCATGTAAGGGAGATTGGGAACATCAAAATGAGACTGGAGCCCAATAGCCATTCCCGAACCTTTTCCAATATAGCTTTGGATCTCTTTCAGCTTTTTAATGTATTTAGAGGGAGTTGATGCCTGATCTCGAAGATTCTCTGTTGTATTAAACTCATTCATAACAAAAAAGTTGATGGATCATTTTGACTAACGTTCTTGTAAATATATCCGGATGCATTTTCCCCCATCATTTCTTCAAAGTAAGAATAATGCAAGTTTTCATTAACAACATCCCAACCAATAAGTTGGCCTTTATGGAAGATAGCCTTTTTCCAATAGCCGGACTCTTACTTGCTGTCCATGAGAACCAACTGGGTAGGTATTTCGGATCATCGGTGAATATGTTGTGACCATGAACTAAAATCTTGTTTTGTTTCATTAATTGAAGCATGGAATCAGGTACTGAATAATTCTCTATATCAGGGGACGGTTCAGTGTTGTACCACTTCATTTCATTTGCAAATGTTGTTAAGCCAAAACTTGAAGTGAACCATTGCTTATACTTTTCGTTTTCCAGGATGAGCTTGCTTGTAGCACAACCAATTGGTAGTCTTGATGCAGGATTTTGCTCAATGGTGACATTTACATTAACCACGGGATAGCCATTATCGTCGACTGTTTGAATCCTTACTCTACTCTTATGTTTCTGCCAAAAAAAAAAAAAAAAAAAAAAATCTGGCCATAAGTATAGTTTTATATAGTCATCGTATATATACCATAATTTTGCAACTTAAATGGAAAGAAATGAAAGATAATAAGACTCAATGCACCTTCTCAGCGGTTTTATTTTGATGGTACGATCAGTCGTATGGGCTGAATGGTTGTAATGACACGCTTTCGACCCATATCTCAACTTCTGTGTTGTTGCACTAAATAATTTATGAAGGCTAAAGTCATGGATAAAACTTACAATAATAAATTGTGAATAAAACATTTGTAGTATTTGTGAATTTTATTGATTTATTTCTAAAGGAAGCACCTCAAAATAAAGGTCAGCCGTGCCGGTTTCATTCACTGTGAAGCCACCTTTAAGCATGGACCAACAATTGGACTTAGCAACAACAGAACCACAATATGTGACTGGGCTAGTAGCTGTTTTGATAGCTACAAACACCGGAACTTCTCCTTCACTCTCTTGGAACCAGGCTTCATCAACACAAGGATAGGGGTTAAAATAAGATTCACACAAGAATTCCAATCTCTAATCATTTTGTATCGTATCGAACAAAAAAATGGTCAGATTATTTTACAATGGGTTCCAGCTTACTAATTAATATATAGTAGGAAATTAATTAGTTAATGTAATACCTGAGAAGGTGAACAGATATGCCTGATCCAGGTAAACCTTTTGAGACATACTATCAGAGGGATTTTTTCTGCCATGGGCTACAATGAAGTTGTTGCCTCCTGGTGATTGTTTAATTTCGGTTTGTAAGTCTCCATATTTGAACCATCTGTCAAGTTCACGATTCAATTCCACGTTTATGAGCGCACCTCCATCATACTGTGGTTTAGGGGGATTTTCCAAACACTGAAGTTGGATGGGAAAACAACAACAACAACAACAAAAAGACTACTTTTAACACCCTATTTTTTAGTACATATAATTTTAATGGCTGATCCATTGGGACCCTGGAACTACTGGTTGGATAAGAGTTCTAGTGACTACCCCTATTAATAACCGAAGAAAGACTCGAACTTAAGACTTTTTAAAGAATACATCTAAATTTTCATATTGAACCACTCGACCACTCATGAGTAGTTAACATATTATATGTTTATTGAATAGTAAATACAATAAAGACTAAAAATTTAATTAAAAGTTGATAAAAATAGTTATAAAATTATGATAATGTATGCATTTAATAAAAATGAGTGTGTACAATATTTATTTAGGTGCAAATAACTTCACCCTTTAAAAAACATTGAGAACAATTAAGGCTTCGTTTGGTTCACTTTTTTACATTTTTTAGAAAAGTTTTATAAAAAAAGTTAAAAAAAGTTGAATTGGGCGGGTATTACGATGTAAGATTTGGAAATTATAAAAATACTCCATATATTTATTTATTTACTAAACACCCCTATAATAAAATATTAAAAGTTAACAAAAACACCCCCAATCCACCCAAAAAATATGACAGCCGGCCACCACCACTGGAGGGTGGCCGTATCGATGCATGACCAGCTGGATCTTGCCGATCGTGCGCCGATATGGCCTTTTCCAGCTAGATCCACGATGGATCTGGCCATTGACGACCAGATCTTGCCGTATTTGCTTGTCAACGGCCAAAGATCTGGCATTTTCTAGCCAGATCCACCGTGGATCTAGCCGGAAAAGGCTAGATCAGCGCACTACCGGCCAGATTCAGCCAGTAGTGAGCCGTTTTACCAGATTCCAGCCATCTTCCGACAGTGGTGGCCGGAATTTGGTAAATGTGGGTTGCTGGGGTGTTTTTACAATTTCTAAAAATAATATTTAGGGGTATTTAATTAAATTAACAAATTTAAGGGGTTTAAAAAAGTTGAATAATATTGAACAATATTGTGAGTTTTTGCAATTTTACTGTTTAACTTTATTGGGAATACTAATAGTAGTATTCCCAAAAGGGAACCAAAGCCTAAATTGTGGGGAGAATTACTGAGTTAGGTAGGATTTTCTTTTATGAACTGAACTCTTTTGAGTTTTTCCACGTCTTATGACAAGTGTACAATAATGAACATGTGTGGTTGAAATCTAATTCATATTATTATTAAATTTTTTTATGACCGGGGTGTCTAAACTAGTTTACACACACCTCATTTAATCTTTCAAAACTCTGAAATTATCGGTTGGGTAAGAGCTCTAGTGGCTACCCCTATTAGCACCCAATAAGAGATTCGAACTTAAGACTTCTTGAGTAATATACCCAAGAGTCTCTATCAAGCCACTTGGTAACCTAAAGGTAGTTACCCAATTCTTATTTTTATTAAACACAAATGATAATTTCGTAATTTGCTCAAGTAAAAAATAAATGAAGTGTGAGGAAAGCTTACATCAATACTAGCCGTGTAATCATCTGGTACAGCATTAGCTTCAAACCCTGCAAACAAAACAAATGCAATTTTGGTTTTTAATTTACTGAATTTGTGTTTTAGCTACAAGTTAATAATTATTAATTGACAGAATAATAATAAGCATGTAATATGTAAAAATGAGTTCTTATAATGATGTTTATCATAACAGGCTTCATTAAAAACGAAAATTTATCAAGCTTACATATAATGTTTAGGGTTAAAGGTATATAACAATAAACCTCTTCAAATAACAAAAAAAAAAAAAAAATAAAAAAAAATAAAAAAATGGACTTCTTGTAGAAAAGACAAACCTGAAAAAAGGATTATACATAATGGCAGGAGCAAGAGAATAACATTGTCTTGCACTCCAAAATTCATTGTACTCAAAGCCTGAAACTCATTCACTACACTCAGAAAAAGGGCACAAACACAATCACATGTGCAGAGAATGTGAAATTTAATGCCAAAAGATTGGATTTAAATACCAGAGAGAAATTAATAATAGCCCTGGATCTAGCTGTGAAAGGCTTATTTTATTTGCAATTGTATATCGTTATTTTTTTTGTTTCCTTTCTGTTGACAAAATTCATTGCTTGCCAAAATAGAAAAAGGAAGAAAAAAAAAAGGATAAAAGGTATAACTGAATCATGTCATCATTTGCTATAACCACTTATGGTATATTAAGTTTTTTTTTTTTTTTTTTTTTTTTTTTTTTTTTTTCCTATGTTACTTTGAAATGAACGAATTTGTTATTATAAAATATATATGGTTTTTTCTATTTACTTTATCTGTTTACAATATAACTTTGTCTTACCATAAAAGAGGTAGAAAGAAAAGAAAAGAAAAAAAAAAACAAAACAAAAACTTTCTAAAAGTCACTGTCTGTATTTTCATACATGACAATACTATTTTAATGTGAAAGGTTGTTTCAGAAAGTTAATGTTTAGTGGAGGATAATTTTTCAAACAAAATATATAATGTATTTATAAATCGGTAAAAATCACTAACCTTCCAAGTTTTACTAAAAATATCATCACTTTGGTGTTCTCTATCACCATTTTAATTGAGTTCTCCTAAAACTATCTAAGAATCCATCACTCACAACTAGGGGTGAAATTGAGTCGAGTATTTGTCTACTCGAACTCGACTTGATTGCTACAGTACCAAACCTGAGTTCGAATTCGAGCTTGAGAAATTGAATTCGAACTCGAAACCGGTACCTAAAATTAGAATTCAAGTTTGAATTCGAGCTTAATGAGCTTTTCGAGTTATTTGAGCTTGAGCTCGAGCTCGACTATTGTCAAGACGAGCCTAAACCAATGTCGAACTGAGCTCGAGCCGTTGGCGCGGTTTTTACCCCTACTCACAACCCTAAAAAGTATCAAATGTCTAGATTACCCTTTGACCCTTAACAAAATTCTAACGTTGTTGGCCTTTGGATAGTTAATGATGAATTCTTAAATAGTTTTGGGAGAACTTGATTAAAATGAGATTATTTTTTATCAAGCTTCAGAGGTAAGTGATTTTTACCTATCTACCATTTACAATTTTTTTTTTTTTTTTTTAAATAAAGTTAATATTAATGAGGATTATAGAGATTTAATGGAATTTAAATCCATGATTTGTAAATTAATTTATAGTCATGACTTGCCTAGAGAGAACAAAATGAGCATCGAAAATTTTAAAAGAAGAATTTGTGTAACTTATCAATGATATGAAATTACTATTCATTTACTATAGTAATTGGGATACTTACTCATATATAGAGGAGATGATTAGCATACTAATTTGAAGAACGTTTATTCAGAAAAGTAATTATATGGCTAAGAATTATTTTCTTTAAAAAAAAAAAAAAAAAAAGAGTACGAGTACTATCGTAGAGCTACAAAATTAATTAAAATAAAAATAAAAATGAAGCGCTAGATATAATCTTGCTATTTTAATTTCGCATCCTGCAGTTACAACAACATTATTGTTGTAATTGAAGAAGGAATACAATATTAAAAAAACAAACATTATGAAGGAATTGGTTAATGGCTCCTCAAAGTTGTGCCAATGAGCCAATAAAGTGTTTGTAGCAACTGGATGAGTTATCTTTAGTGTATAATCTCCATGGAAAAGGGAGGCCTAAAAAAAAACCATTAGTGTTGTTGTACCATGCAGCTCTTTAGTGTTCCATTTATGCAACAGTTTATCTAGAACATTTCCGGTTAGCAAGTTTCTGAAATTATAATCAGTTAAACACATCTGATAGCATCCCTCAGGCAACCATGCAGCCCAAATGATGATCCCATTGACATTAGGATGATTGTGCCCATCTCTCAAAACCTGCTCTAAGTATTTTGCCTGCACACACATATATATTCATATCTAAGAACAAAAAGTATCAATATAAAGCATCTTTTTTTTTTTTTTTTTTTTTTGGTGTAAATAAGCTTTCATTAGAGAAGTGAAAAAGAATGTACAAAAGGCCTATAAAAAGCAGTCAGCCTACCTCAGGACAATCCCCTAGGTTAGAACCCAAAAAATAGTCTTTACAGGACTATGTATATACACAAAATCTCTTCCTACTTCGGGATATACCCTGAGTTAGGAACATAACCAAAGAAAGCTAAAAGACAATGCCCAAATAGGAAAAACCTCAATAACCAATTTGTCCTAGAGTCCCACCACCACCAAGACCACAAAACCTAAAGTGATCACCCATAAAAAATAGACATTGGTAACCCCCAAATTTGTGCAAGGCTTCTATTTCTCGTGGTCCTCTTCATCTTCTTTAACTTCATGGCCCTATCCTTTACCGCTAACCTAATGATATTGTGGATGGTTAGCACATCTTTACACTCCCTTCCTGTTAGGATAGACTAAAAATGAGCTAGGCTTATTCTACTCATTCAGCTCATGCAGTTCGTTTTAGTAAAAGCAGAGTTTGTTTTACTCTGCTGACTTACCGTGTAAACTTTGACTTACTTTGTTCACTGTTCACCCTATATAAGTGAACACCTGTAAAATATCTCAGTAAGAAAAAGAGGAAAGTTTTAGCTCACACGTTTTACACTCTACTTAGATTTTTCTATTAAGTTTCTTTTCTCTGCAGTTCTACTTTCGCAACTTGGTATCAGAGCCACTAACCAACGTCGGAAATGGCTGATTCCTCTTCAAATCCATCCTCTCTTGATAAATCTAACAAGAATTCAAGCTCTAAGGAGGTCTTCGACACAATCAATTTCACTAATCATTCGTCAGTTGCTTCATCCACGCTTCCTGTGATTTCACCAAAGCTGACACGCGATAACCACTAATTCTGGAAGTCGCAAATCCTTTTTGCCATGGGAGCTCATGATCTCGAAGAACACCTAATGAGACTAATATCATGTCCAGTTCCATTCATTAGAGTTCAATTAGACAACTCAAATTCAGAGGTAACAACAAAACCTAACTCAGAGTTTACTCTTTGGAAGAAAGCAAATAAACTGTTAATGAGCTGGTTATTGTCTTCAATTTCAGAGGCAATGTTCTCTGTAATTTCGAAATGTCAAACTGCCAATGATATATGACTTACTCTAAAGAAGGAGTTTTTAACTGAGTCTAGAGCAAAAAAACTACATGTTAGAAGTCTCTTACAAAATACAAAGAAAGAAAGTATGAGTATGCATGACTATTTTCTAAAGATGAAAGGATATGCTGAAATTTTGTCTGCAAGTGGTGTTGTTATTTCTAATGATGAACTGATAAACTACATATTAGACGAACTTGATTCCGAATATGATGCAGCAGTAGTAAATGTTACCACTAGGCTTGAATCCAGAGTTGATCCTATAACAGTTCAAGAAGCACAGATTGTTTTGCAGAAGTTTGAATTACGGTTGGAAAAGGCAAATAGTGCAATGAATTCTATGGTACATGCTGAATTTCATAGTAGCTCAGCAAATATTGCTAATTTGTCTACTGATAATATGCAAAAAAGTTACAGTCTGGACAGACTTCATCCCAACTTCAGGGTAGTGTTACTCAATATAACAACGAATCCTCACTTGTATCACAGTCTCCAAGTCTTAGTTCATCCTATTTTCCAAATACACAGAGCTCACCTATATACACACCCCAGCAAACTCAATTTTTCACACCATAGTTTTCTGGAAACTATACTGGTGGCAGAGGCAGAGGTCATGCAGGAGGTAGAAATAGATTCATATGCCAAGTTTGTGGGAAAACAGGTCACTTGGCTTTAAACTGTTACCATCATTTCGATGTGAATTTTACTGGGAACAATTCCCTAATTAGGAGCAACTTTAATCCTGGAGTATTTTCAAGACCACCTGACTCTAACTATAGAGGACATTATGCTTCTTTTCCTTCTCAACACTACTCACAGAGTGCCAATACAGTCCCTCAATGTAGCTTTAGAATAATTTTCAGTCATAGTCTCCCTCAATTGTTGGTCATTCTTTAGGCAGTTTGGACACTAATTCTGGTACTTCACATATGCATAATCAAGCCTGCATGGCTCAGTCACAGAATCACAGTCGACCTCCTATAGCAATCAATTACATTGCTACTCCATCCTCAGTCCAAGACACTGCTTGGTACATGGATTCTGGTGCAACAGACCATGTTACCTATGATTTTTCCCAACTGACTTCAAGTTCTAGCTACATGGGTAGTGAGCAGCTTCAGGTGGGAAATGGTGAGTTGTTTTCAATTACACATACTGGTTCTGTAGTTTTATCTTGTGTCAATAAAGTGTTGCATCTTAAGAATGTCTTATTTGTTCCTCATATCAACAAAAATTTACTTAGTGTTTCTAAATTAACTAGAGATAATGATGTTTTTATTGAGTTTTTCACTGATCATTGTGTGGTAAAGGACAAGTCTTCCCAAGTCATTCTTCTCCAAGGAACACTTAAGTTTGGCCTGTATCAGCTTCAGAGTTCAGCTTGCTCTACTTCTATGTCTACTGCAATCTTGGTTCCATCCTTCAATTCCACGCCAAGTCACTGTCTTGCTTCATTTCCTTGTTACTCCAATAAGGATTCTAGTAATACTATGAATAAACAACCTAAGTTGTCTTCAGTTCACAATGAATGTACTTCATTCTGTACTCTTACTAAGAGTCAGTTTTATAATGCATGTAATGGTTGTGTTGAACCTAGTAATGTAACCTTTATTGGTGCCACTTCTATTATCAATAAAACTGATACTTTTATTCAACTTTTTCCTGTGCAAAAGACTAATCCTATGATTTGGCACAAGCGGCTAGGTCAACCTAATAAATCAGTACTCACACAAATACTTAAACACTTACAAATACCATCAAATAAAAAATCTGATATTACCTTTTGTCAAGCAAGCCAATTTGGCAAGATGCATTAGTCCACCTATCCTAAGTCCACATTTCATGCCACCAAACCACTTGAACTAGTATATTTAGACCTTTGGGGACCCTCTCCTATCCCCTCTCCCAAAGGTTTCAAATATTACATTCAATTCTTGGATGGTCACATCAGATTTACCTGGTTATTTCCCTTGAAAACCAAATCTGAAACATATTCTGTTTTTACACAGTTTCATAAGCTAGTTGAAAAATAGTTTGCTATTTCCTTAAAGTGTGTTCAAACTAATTGTGTTGGTGGGGGGGTGCGGGGGTAAGTATAGGACTTTAGTTCCATACCTAAAAGCTCATGGCATCCTTTTTGGTAAGTATAGGACTTTAGTTCCATACCTAAAAGCTCATGGCATCCTTTTTAGACATCCATGTCCCCATACTCATCAACAAAATGGGAGGGTAGAGAGAAAGCATAGGCAAATAGTGGAACAAGGTCTAACTCTTCTTGCTCAAGCATATATGCCTCTTAAATATTGGTGGTATGCTTTCCAAACAACTACCTATCTTACAAATAGACTTCCTACCCCTGTGTTAGACAATATTTCCCCTTTTCAGATGTTATTCAAAGCTGTACCCAACTACTCTGCTATACGAATTTTTGGCTATGCTGTCTATCCATTTCTTAGACACTATAGTCAACACAAATTCAACTTTCATACATCTAAGTGTACTTTTGTGGGTTACAGCCTTAACCACAAAGGATATCAGTGTCTAGCACCTTCTGGTAGAATATACATTTGCCAAAGTGTCACTTTTGATTAATCAGAATTTCCTTTCAAATCTTTTACTGAATCAACACCACTTACATCAAACAATACCATGAATTCAGAGTCTTTTCCTTCTACGTCAGGTCATCCAAGTTGGTCTATTCCTGTCTCTACTCTACAAATTTCATCTCCAGTCAATTCAGAATCTACATGTCCTACTACACATGATCAATTCAAAACATCAATTTAGGCACCTAACACAGCACAATCCATAAAGTTAGTTCCTTCAGCAGTAGTTTCCTTAGCTTCAGACCCTGATCAGTGCACCTCTACATGCACCATCTGAATCCTAAAGTTTCTACTAAGTCCTTGCCTACACCATCTGAATCCTTGTCTTCACTATCAGCACCCACTGCCACTACACAATCTGCTGCATATGATACTGATCAATCCTCTAAAACCAGAACCTTTGCTAATCCTGTAATCTCAATTTTCTCTAACTCAGATTCTCCCAATTCTTGGTTGTCACCTGTTACAATTTTCTTTCAAACCTTTTATGATACTGTCCCTCTTATAGTTTAGCTGCCTCTGGCTGAAACTTCTATTCTTTCTGCCATTAATACTCATCTTATGGTTACTAGAGCTAAAGCCAAGGCCCATAACACTGCCTTTCTTTCCACTTCTACACCTGATACTAAGGAACCAGTATCTATAACTGAAGCACTTACACATCCTGCTTGGAAGGCTGCTATGCAGTCTGAATATGATGCTTTGCTGTCTAATAAAACCTGGGAACTTGTTCCTGCCTCATCCGAGATACAACCAGTTGGGTGTAAGTGGGTTTTTAAAATAAAAACCAATCTTGATGGCTCTATTTAGCGGTTTAAGGTCAGATTGGTGGCTAAAGGATTTCAACAGTATTGATTATCTTGAAACTTTCAGTTCTGTGGTGAAGTCTCCCACTGTTAGAGTTATACTGAGTTTGGTTGTGAGTTATGGCTAGGATATACAACAAGTGGACATTAATAATGCTTTCTTGAATGGTGACCTTACTGAAAAAGTTTATATGGTTCAGCCTAAGGGTTTTGTGAGTCCTCATCATCCCAATCATGTATGTCGACTTTCCAAGGCTCTGTATGGTCTAAAACAGGCACCAAGGGCCTGGTTTGATAAATTAAAGAAAGCCTTTCTTGGTTGGGGCTTCAGTCATTCCTTGGCAGATTCGAGTCTGTTTATTTACAAAAAGGATGAGAAGATAATGTATGTATTGGTGTATGTTGATGACATATTACTCACCAGCAATGATTTCAGCTTAGTTCAGCAAACTGTCACTGATATCAATAATCAAGTTGCTTTAAAAGCATTAGGTTCACTCAAATACTTTCTAGGTTTTGAGGTGACAAGAAGAAAGTCAGGTCTTCATATGACACAGGAAAAATATGTCAAAGACTTGTTGATTAAAACTAACATGCTTGACAGCAAACCTGGCTCAACTCCAATGGCAATTGGGACCAAACTTACCCTTGAAGATAGTGAACCATTTGAAAATTCAGCCCTCTACCGGAGTATAGTTGGTGCATTACAGTATTTGACACTATCTAGACCAGATATTTTTTATGCTGTGAATAAGTTGAGTCAATTCTTGAAAGCCCCCACTCAGCTACATTGGCAAGTCTGTAAACAATTGCTTAGATATTTCAAGGGAACTTCAGATTATGGTCTTCAGTTTAGCCCCAGTCATAGACTTAATTTGACATACTATACAGATGCAGATTAGGCTAATAGTGTTCAGGACAGGAGATCAACCAGTGGATGCTGTGTTTTTCTAGGAAACAATCTGATATAGTGATATTCAAGGAAGCAGAAGGTTGTGGCTTTATCATCCACAGAAGTAGAGTATAGGGCTCTTGCACAAGGGTCAACTGAACTTGCTTGGTTTAGCAGCCTATTTTCTGAAATTGGTCTCATTCTTCTTGAAGTTCCTGCCCTCTGGTGTGCTAATCAAAGTGCAGGTTCTCTTGCTTGTAATCCAGTTTTTCATGGAAGGACTAAGCACATTGAGTTGGATGCACATTATGTGCGAGAACAAGTCACAAATAATAGACTTAAAGTGCAATATGTTCCCACTGAGTATCAAAAGGCTGACATTTTCACCAAACCACTTTCACTGTCCAGATTTGCAATCCTACGGGAGAAACTGACTGTTACACCATCTGCTGAAGTTTGTAAAGCTACAAAGTTGATTCTGATGGAATTTTGAATTAGTCATGATTTGATTACTGCTTGGTTACTGCTTAGTTACTGATGATAATCTGAAGTTTCAATTTTGGTTTATCTGCTGAATGGTTCTTTGATGACTGCTTGCTGGAAATTTGGTTGGTGATAATCTCAAGTTTAGTTGGTTCTTTGATGGTTGTTTGCTGAAATTTGATTGGTGATAATCTGAAGTTTTGGTTGGTTCTTTGATGGCTGTTTGCTGGAAACTTGATTGGTAATAATCTGAAGCTTTAGTTGGTTCTTTGATGGTTGTTTGCTGAAATTTGATTGGTGATAATCTGAAGTTTTGGTTGGTTCTTTGATGTCTGGTTGCTGGAAATTTGATTGGTGATAATCTGAAGTTTTGGTTGGTTCTTTGATGGCTGGTTGCTGGAAATTTGATTGGTGATAATCTGAAGTTTTGGTTGGTTCTTTGATGGCTGGTTGCTGGAAACTTGATTGGTAATAATCTGTAGGTTTAGTTGGTTCTTTGATGACTGGTTGCTGGAAATTTGATTGGTGATAATCTGAAGTTTTAGTTGGCTACTGTTTTGATTGGTGATAATTTGAAGTTTTAGTTGGCTGCCGTTTTGGCTGGAAAATGATGCAGCATGGTTAGTCAGTTGATACTTGACAGTTTAAAAGGTGATTGATAATAGGCTGCTGTTTTTGGCGTTTTGGCTTAAAAGATGATTGATAATAGGCTGCTGTTTTGGCTGGAAAGTGGATGCAGCATTGTTTTACTGGCAACATGATTTGTCTAGAAATTGATCGTAGCATGGTTAGTCTGACTCTGCTTCAGGTTTTGTTGACTGGAATAGTGATTTTGCTTATGCTTCAGATTCAGATTTCAGTAACTGGAATTGGGGAACTGGTTCAGTTCTAGATTACTGGAATTGTGAGTTTCTGCTTCAGGTTCTGTTGACTGGAGTTACATGTGCTGTCAGGCTGTATCACTTTTCTTTTCTCTGCAGTTCTACTTTCGCAACTAAAACACCCTGTTGTTTCTTTCCCTCCAAATCCAATATAAAGCATCTTCATAGTTTTCTGTTGGGTTTTGTTGAATTACATGTATTAAAGAAGAGTCTTTCCCAATGAATTAATGTTAAAAAACAAGAAATTAGACCCGAACTGATAGTAACTACTGGGTCAATACAATTTTCTATCTGTACTCTTAGATTCATGTCAAAGAAATAAGAAAATCTTGAAAATTAAGTTAACTAACTAATTGTAGTTGATTGATCAATCATTTTTTTTAATATATTACTAAAGTTAGATTCATCTTATTTTGTTTAACCTTCTTCCAGCAGCCAAACCAAGATTGAATGGCTAGAGAGAATTGATCCAACCCGGTTGGTATTTCGGATCATCCCAAAAGATTTTGTGGCCACGAACTAGAATACGCTTTGTTTCATGAATTGAAGCATGGCGTCAGGTACTGAATAGTCCTCCTTTCCAGGGGATTGTTCAGTGTTGTACCACTTGATTTCATTTTCAAATGTTGTAAATGCAAACCTTTTAGTGAACCATCGTTGATACTTTTTATTGGTGAGGATATTATGGTTTGTAGCACAACCAATTGATAATCTGAAGTTCTTTTGCTAAATCGAGATTGTTTCATTGGCAAGGGGATTCCCTTGTGTATCCACTACTTGAAATTTCACTCTTCTCTTATGTTTCTGCCAAAATTTAATGTTTGTTTTGAACTGATAGTCACTACGATATAATTCTGTAAAACTAACTTAATGAAAAGAATGAATTGAAGATAAATATTATGAGATTCACCTTCTCTAAACTTTGATCTTGATGAGATCTCCACTCTTCTTGGGTGAACGGTGTTAATGAGACATTATCGACCCATATCTCAATTGATGTGTCATTGCTCTAATATATAGAAAAGTCAGAATAATTAATTATGTGACAAATTTACAATAATATATAAATGCAGAAAATGTAGGAAAAGAAAAAGAAAACCTAATACGTCAAAATAGAGCTCAGTCAGGCCAGATGCATCCACCTTGAAGCCACCCTTAAGCATGGACCAACACTTTGACTCAACAATAACAGAATCACCATGTTTGAACCCAGTAGTTGTTTTAAGAACCGCTGTTACCGGAACTTGTCCACTCACTTGCAACCAAGCTGCAGTAACACAGCGAGTAATAATATATTTTCATTATAAACAATATTAGTTCCTGCAATTACCCCTTATTTTTAAAATTACAACACACCCCAATAGTTTACAAAAATAACAATTCAGTCCTGGTTTCTACCCAAGTACCCAAACCTCGGTTTCGATTTCTGGTTCTAGCACTGTAGGGACCGAAACTAAAATTGGAAGTTCCCAGTTCCAATTTTCCATATAAGAACCAGAACCGGACCTTAATAGAGCCGGTTTTGGTTTCGTTTCTACTATTTACCCATGCTCACCCCTATGTATAAGGAATTGGAAAAGCAAGTTAATTGCATTTATCCCTAGGGTTTAGGCCTACTAGTCTAAATCCTATTGTGATTGCGATATACTTCACTAATTTTTGTAATAGTCATTGGAATATACTTCACTAATTGCAACAGTTGTGGGCATAATTTAGGCTTCTAAAACTAGGATGATATCGAAATGAGGGCTATTATGGTTTTTATACAAAAAAATCCTTCAATTAACTGATTATGTAAATGTTTATTAAATTCAAAAGGGATAAATCCTAATATTTTAAAACACATTACCTAAATCATAGTTGACCAAAACCAAAAGGTGGGTAAAGTCTTTCTCTTAAGAAAGCTTACCTCAATGCTTATGGTGTAGTCATAAGGTAATGCATTAGCTTCTAACCCTGCAATCAAAACATGTGATTGTCAATTTATTGCCTCTTTGTGTTTAGTCAGTAACAAGATTTAAATAGGAGTAATATTACACCAACAACCCTTTCTCACAAATTTTCTCTTATTAGTCATAGAGCAATTGGAAGGAAGATCAAGTCAAACCATATGGTTTTTTGAGAGGGAATGTTGGATATAAAAACATAAAATGCCAGAAACGGTATCGTTTTAATATGTGCTAAAGCACTACCGTTTTGTAAAGAATAGTTGTATAAAAAGGGAAGCATCTTCCCTAACTGTATTCAATTTCTGTTAAGAAGAAAAATTCGTTTTTGCTCCTTTCAATTACTCTCTCAAATTCTCTCATTTTCCCGCATGGTATCCGAGCCTTGACTCACGTCAATGGCAAACACATTCAATCCTTCATCAATGTTTAACGACATTGAAGAATTGCTTCGAAACTCAGCTAATCGCACATCTTCAGCTCTAGCTTCCAGTCTGCAAGTTATAAACCCAAAATTAACCAGAAACAATTATCGTTTCTGGAGCTCACAATCACTATTTGCCATCGGTTCCCATGAACTTGAAGACCACTTGCTCAGTAAGGTTCCTTGCCTTTCACTAGTTATTAGTTGCAACACTGTATTAGATGATAACTTAGGTGAAATGTCTAAAGGAGTTTAAGGCAAGTAAAGATTCATTCGATGAAAAGATTAATCCTGCTTACATTTTATGAAAGAAAATAGACAAATTTCTTGTAAGCTGGCTCTTAGCATCGATCTCTAAGAGCATGTTTAGCTATGTTTCTAAATGTCGATTTGTGAGTGAAATCTGGGTAGCTTTAGAACATGAATTCATTACAGACTCAAAAGCTAGAGCCCTTCATCTTAAAAACATACTACGGACCACACAAAAAGGTAATCTTAGTATCGGAGAATCTATCAAGAAGATGAAAGAAATCACTGAAAGTTTGTCCACAAGTGGTTTCATTGTGTCAGATGAAGACCTTTTGAATTTTGTTTTGGATGGGTTGGGACCAGAGTTTAACGCAGTTGTTGAGAATCTCACCTCTCGGCTTGAATCTAAGATAGACAAAGTCACATTACAAGAGGCGCAATTTCTTCTACAAAAATACGAGATTCGGTTAGATAGATTTAACTCTACAGACCTGTACAATAGTTCTGCACTTATAGCCTCAACTGGTAACTCTACTGGTTCCTATGATGAATTTTACAGTGTTAATGTCTTGGCAAATCAACCTGTTGGAAGTTAGCACGTGACCAAATCTACTGAGCCTTCTATTCACAATAGTGTACCTTCATTGATATCTATTGGGAGCCCTCATTATCCTTAAACCTACACTATTCTAGCCTTATCCTTATACATACCATATGACAACAATGTAGTTAACACTCGAACTCCTGGTTCTATTGTGTATGTGTTGGGATTCATGCATTTTGGACATAGAAATGGAGAGAAAATGATGATCAAGATGATGGACATAAGGTAGAAAACAAACAATTAATTCATTAACTTACTAATGTAAGAAAAGGATAGAAAATTACCAACTCCTTTTGCTATTAAAAGCTTGATGTTGAAACTTGGAGTCTAGATTCTTCAAAAGAGAATGAAGAAACTCAAAATAAAGAAACTCATAATGAAGTCCACCCAAGCCAAAGATGAGAGAGCTGAGAGGATGAGAGAGCCGAGAGTGTGAGAGAGAAAATGAGAGAGTGATTTTTGTTTTCAATTCTTTCAAATTGCATTAAAATGGTATAATACTTAATTTATATACCATGGGCACAAAGTGTAATTTTAAATTGTTTTGGGAAGGCCTCAAACAATTTAAAATTAACTTGAGAATAAACATTTATGTCAAGTCCTTCTGTAATACTCTCTCTCTAGCTAGTATACTAAGAAAATAACTGTAAAACTCACAAAATATATATAAGAAAATATACATGTAGATGAGTATAAAATAATGGGCCCATAACTAATTTTTCTTTAAATACAAATCTTTATAAAATATAATAAAGTCACAAAACATCAACTCGACAGTGTTGCCCAACCCTTCCGCTGCGTGGCATTCCAAGCGACCGCATCTCACCTATTACCTACAAAAACATGGAAAACAATAGGGTGAGCACTAATTGCTCAGTAAGTAAACCCGTTATGCTACTCTTCTCTCTCCGTTGCTTAAATTTTGAATTTCTTTCCTTACATCACACCTCTTTATTTTTTCTCTATTCTTTCTATGTTCTTTCTCTATTTCTAATTTCTCACTACCCATGAGAATAGGCATGGTATCATGCATAGGTATGATGCAAATGCACAAATGCATAGAATGTGCATTTTCTTTTCTGTCTCTTTATTCTATTTTTTATTTCTTTTCTCTGTATTTCTTTCTTCCTTTCTATTCTTTCTTTCTTTTTTCTATTCTTTCTATTCTTTCTTTTCTCTTCTTTTCTTTCTTATTCTCTTATTTCTATTCTTATTCTCTTCTTTCTTATTCTTTTCTTTTCTTTTCTTTCTTATTCTTTGCCAATCGGACTCGGTTGAGGCATGGATTCGAAACCCTGGCCGTGTGAGTAAGTACAGTCCTCATCTACATGCACTCTTACAGACTGTACAAATTCTTCTTCTTCTTAGGCCGCTCACTAAAGGCGGCGTGCATGTATCAATATTCTTCTGGGTATAGTCCTCATCTATATGTATTCTTACTGACTTTACAAATTCTTCTTCTTCTTAGGCCGCTCACTAAAGGTGGCGTACATGTGGGAATATTCTTCTTCTTGTCACTCACGGGTTCCCCATCGCAACAACCTTCTTTTCTTTTATCTTTCTTATGGAAATTAGTATTCAATTTCTTTTCTTTAATAGTTCTCATTTCTTTCTATTTGTTCTTTAACTTTAATGTTCATTATTGCCCTTTAATGCTCTTATGAGTATGTATGCATGTATATGGGCTCATGCTTATTATTCTTCCTAATTCACATGTTTGGATGCAATAATGCAATATGGAATGTGAACATGTCATTCTCTACCATCTACCAACTCATCTTAAGATATCAAATAATCATAATCATGTATGCACTTCTCTTTGTCATTTCATCAAACAATTTATATGCACACATTAACTCTAAATTGGCTACATTTCTACCTCTCTTCTAAGCCACCAAAATTTGGAATAAAACACACCAAGATTAATGTCAAACCTCTCCAGGATTCACACTCCATAAATTCTACTCCAATTCTTCCATAATTCATCCAAACTCTCATCAAACATCAAGTACACAAACACTACTTCTCATGGACAAATTCTAACCATCATTCAATATCCATTCCATCAACAGTTCTTCATATATAAGCATACACATGCATAAAATAAATTCTCTACAATTCATCCAAACTCTCTTTCTCTTTGTTCTTTAATGTTCTCATATATGTGTATGTGCATGGAAATATGTTCATTCTTTGCTATTCTTTCTAAATGAAAATGTGAGAATGTGAGAATGCATTATGGCATATAAAGATATCATTATGGAACTAGTATTCTCTACCAACAACATTCCCATACTTGAAATCAATCATAGATTATTAGACTAAAAATAACTAATAAATTGGAGGTACTTTTGAGGTAGTCATTCTGCACAGGTCATATTCAAGAAGGCATATCTAGAGCTATACACATCGAATTGCTATGATCTTGGTCTCATTTTAAAGCTTAGAGAAAAGGCTACAACTTTTATGTTTAGGTCTCAACCCAGTTCGATGGGTAAGATGCTCAAAAATCACTCATAAGGTCACGGATTTGACAGGGCAACCATGGTAACATGTTTTGTCCTAGGATTTTCATCAAACAATTCATATGCACATGCTACTACCATGTTGGCTACAGTTCCACAACTCTCTAATTCAACCAGATTGTGAGCCAAAAACTCACTAAATTGAGTATCAAACCTGGCTGAATTTATCACTTCTCTACACTCCAAAAATCTCAACACAAAATCTTCCACAACTTCACCAAATCATCACATAACCATACACTACTTCTTATGGCTAGAATTTATACATCAGTAAACATAAAAAATAGCCAATAATTCTCTCATACCATCACATACAAACATGCAAAAAAATTCATTCAACAAAGTCTTGCTCAAATTAAGGTTCAAATTAGGATTACTTACCTTGAATTTGAGCAACTCCAACTCTATACTCTCTCTTTGGTAGTGTTACAGATGTATATGACTTCCTAGATTATAGGGATCACATTAAAATCCTTGATTAGAGGGATCACTTCTATCCTAATTTAGATTCATCACCTACCTACTTTAGAACACTACAAGTGTATATAAATATGTATCCTTTTAAGCTATGAATGAGAAGTGTGAATATTCATTACGTTTATTTACATGGTATCAGAGCCTTAAAAGATAATTAGGGTTTGGGTTTCAAATTGGGAAAACTTGTTTAGGTTGAGATTTGTTCAACACCGCCACCCAAGGGAGATTTAGAAGCCACCGATCAGCAAAACCTGAGTTCTAGTCATCAGAATCACCGCGCGTGAGCTCCACATGCCACCCGAAATTTTGGTGAACAGTACCAAGCGCCGACATGTGAGAGCGCGTGCACAGCTGACTTCTCCTCCGATTCTCTTTGTCTACTTCACTGGTACTTGTACAACACATTTTTGTGCTGGATTAGGTAATCCCTTACTGGTTCACTGCTGTTCTTTGTTTGGATATTTCTGAGGACTTAGTTGTGATCTTTCAGCACTTTGTTTTCATTTGGTTATTGGTTTTTTGCTTGCTATGGCCTCTGGTTGGTGGTGACTATTGATTGATTTGGTGTGTCACTGAAATTTAGTTAGTTTGCTTTATTTTAACCGTTTATTGGTGTGCATTGGGATTATCATCTGTTTAAGACATGTCTGATACAAAGTCAGTGATGGAAATGATACTAACGATGTCAAAAATTACAGAACATAAGCTCATTGGTACCATGATTGGCGTAAAACTATTATAATATATTTGCGGAGTATTGATAAAGATGATCATATGACTGATGATCCACCTGAGGATGATTCGAAAAAGACATGGCTCCAGGATGATGCTCGGTTGATTCTACAAATATGGAACTCTATTGATGGTGAGGTATTTGGCCTAATTAATCATTGTGAGTTTATTAAAGAACTGATGAATTATTTGGATTCTGGAAAAGGGAATGTTTCTCATATTTATGAAGTGTGTAAGGCATTATATTGTGCAGAGAAACAAGATAAGTCTCTTATAGCTTATTTTATGGAGTTTAAGAAGACTTATGAAGTGTTGAACATGTTGTTACCCTTCAGTGTTGATGTCAAAGTTCAACAAAAACAACGAGAGCAAATGGCAGTCATGAGTTTTCTTGCAGGTCTTCCTTCTGAATTTGAGAGTGCTAAGTCTCAGGTTCTAGCCAGTCCAGAGATCTCTTCATTACAGGATGTCTTTAGTAGGGTACTTCGTACAGAAGGTACCCCATCGGTTCAATTTAGTAGTGCTCTCGTCAGTCAAAAGAATGACTATGAATCTAGGCGATCACAATTTGGAAGTAGCAACAAAGGAGGAGGGTCAAATAGTAATATGGGAGGAATTGTGTGTCATTATTGCCGTAAGCCGGGACATATGAAGCGTGATTGTAGAAAGCTTTAGAACAGAAATAGAAGAAATCCCTCTGCCCATGTTGCATCCACCAATGATACTTCAGATCAGTCAGTTCTTATCTATGCAGATGAATTTGCCAAGTTTTCATTGTAACAGGAATCATTAAAGGCTTCATCTACTCTTGTCACGGCTATGGCTGACTTAGGTAAGCCAACTACATGTCTCCTTTCCTCATCCTCCAAATTCATCATTGACTCTGGTGTGACAGATCACATGTCAGGTAATCCCAGTCTCTTTGCTACTTATCAATCAAAAACCCTTTCGAATGTGACTTTAGCAGATGGGTCACCATCCTACGTTCTTGGGTCTGGCATATTTACTCTTATTCCATAGCTTCCCTTGTCAAATGTCTTACATTTACTAGATTTTTCTTTCAATTTGATTTCTGTTAGCCAACTTACTCGTGCTCTTAATCGTTGTGTTTTATTCTTTCTCGATTATTGCTTGTTTCAGGATATTACGACGAAGAAGATTATTGGAAAAGGACATGAATCTAGAGGTTTATACATTCTCGACAGACCAAAATCTACACCTGTCGCTTGTTCTAGTGTTGCATCCCCGTTTCAAGCACATTGTCGTTTAGGCCATCCATCTCTTCCTTCACTGAAGAGATTGTGTCCTCGGTTTAATAAATTGTCTACATTAGAGTGTGAGTCATGTCAGTTTGCTAAACATCATTGTGTCAGTTTTAGTCCTAGAGTCAATAAAAGAGCTAATTCTCCCTTTGAGTTAGTTCACTCTGATGTTTGGGGTCCCTGTCCAGTTCTGTCTAAACTGGTTTTAGATATTTTGTTACATTTGTGGATGATTACTCTTGTATGACTTGGTTATTCTTAATGAAAAATCGTTCTGATTTATTTTCTTATTTTTGTGCTTTTGGTACTGAGATTAAAACTCAATTCAATGTTTCTGTTCATACATTACGTAGTGATAATGCAAAAGAATATCTGTCAGTTTCTTTTCAAAATTACATGACCTAGAATGGCATTCTTCATCAAACTTCATGTGTTGATACTCCATCACAAACAGAATAGTAGAACAGAAAAACAGACATCTTGAAACAGCCAGAGCCTTATTATTCCAAATGAATGTTCCTAAACCATTCTGGGTTGATGCTGTTTCCACCGCCTGTTTTTTGATTAACCACATGCCATCTTCTGTCCTTCATGGTGAGACCCCGTATAGTATTCTTTTTCTTAACAAAGCATTATTTCTTCTTGAACCTATGGCATTTGGTAGCACTTGCTTTGTTCGGGATGTTCGACCATCAGTCACTAAATTAGATCCCAAGTCATTAAAATGTGTCTTTCTTGGTTATTCTCGACTTCAGAAAGGATATCGGTGTTATTGTCCAAGTCTTAATAAGTATCTTGTTTCCATTGATGTTACCTTTCTAGAAGAAACACCATACTTTTCCTCTTCTATTGCAGATCGTCCGAAGGATGATGATAATGATGATTTGTTAGTTTATACCTTCACTTCCCTTGCACCAATATCTGAACTGGCTCTTGTCTCTAACCTTGTCACTATTCTTTTGCTTCCTACATCGGCTCTTATCTCTGATCTTGCTCCTGTCAAAGTCTACTCTCGTCGTCCACCTCCTCTTGTTTCATGTCCGGCACCAACTTTTTCGTCATCCGATCCAGTTTCAAGTGATGATCTTCCTATTGCATTGCGAAAAGGTAAACGACAGTGTACTTATCCTGTTTCTTCTTGTGTTTCTTATGATCATTTGTCACATTCATCATGCTCCTTTATTGCTTCCCTTGATTCTATTACTATCCCTAAAACTGTTCATGAAGCCCTTTCTCATCCTGGTTGGCGTAATGCAATGATAGAGGAAATGAATGCCTTAGATGATAATGGTACTTGGAAATTGGTAGATTTACCTTCAGGGAAACAAGCAATTGGATGCAAATGGGTGTTTACAGTTAAAGTTAATCCAGATGGGTCAGTTGCTCGACTAAAAGCTCATCTGGTTGCTAAAGGATATGCTCAGACTTGTGGAGTTGATTATTCTGATACTTTTTCCCCTGTGGCTAAGTTTACCTCTATTCGGCTGTTTATCTCTATGGTAGCCACTTATGATTGGCCTTTGCATCAGCTCGACATCAAGAATGCTTTTCTTCACGGCCATCTTCAAGAAGAGGTATATATGGAGCAACCTCCTGGGTTGTTGCTCAAGGGGAGTATGGGAAAGTATGCTATCTTCACAAATCTCTGTATGGTTTAAAACAGAGTCTTCGTGCTTGGTTTGGAAAGTTTAGTCAGGCTGTTGAGAGATTTGGTATGCTGAAATGTAAAACTGACCATTCTATTTTCTACAAATGGTCTAAAACTGACATCATTCTTCTTGTTGTATATGTGGATGATATTGTTATTACTGGGATTGACAGTGTGGGCATCACATCTCAAGTCTTTTCTCCATACCCAATTCCATACAAAAGACTTAGGGATATTGAAGTATTTCTTGGGGGTTGAAGTTACAAGGAGCAAACGAGGTATATTCCTCTCTTATAGGAAATATGCGCTCGACTTATTAACTGAGACAGGGAAATTGAGGGCAAAGCCATGTAGTGTTCCGATGGTTCCTAATGTGCATCTTACAAAAGATGGTGAACTATTTGGAGATCCTGAGAAATATAGAAGATTGGTCGGGAAGTTGAACTATCTTACGGTGACTTGTCCAGATATTGCATATTCAGTAAGTGCTGTCAGTCAGTTTATGGCCTCCCCAACAGTTCATCATTGGGCCGCTTTGGAGTAGATCTTGTGCTATTTGAAAAGAGCCCCTGGATGCGGTATATTATATGCCAATCATAGTCACTCTCATATTGAATGTTTCTCAGATGCAGATTGGGCAAGTTCCAAGGTAGATAGAAGATCCACATTAGGCTATTGTGTCTTTGTCAGAGGAAATTTAATATCATGGAAGAGCAAGAAGCAGAATGTCGTGTCACGATCAAGTGCAGAGTCGGAATATAGGGCTATGGCACAAGCTGTTTGTGAAATAATGTGGATATATCAGTTTCTGACTGAAATAGGCCTTGAAACTTCAGTACCAGCGAAATTATGGTGTGATAACCAAGCGACTCTTCATATTGCATCTAATCCAGTGTTCCATGAATGAACAAAACACATTGAGACCGATTGCCATTTCGTCCGTGAGAAACTACAACAAGGTCTGATTTCCACTGGGTACGTGAAGACTGGAGAACAATTGGGAGATATCTTCACAAAGGCTCTAACTGGGATTCGAGTTGATTATCTTTATAACAAGCTGGGTATGATTAATATCTATATTCCAGCTTGAGGGGGAGTGTTACAGATGTATATGACTTCCTAGATTATAGGGATCACATTAAAATCCTTGATTATAGGGATCACTTCTATCCTAATTTAGATTCATCACCTACCTAGTTTAGAACACTGCAAGTGTATATAAATATGTATCCTTTTAAGCTATGAATGAGAAGTGTGAATATTCATTACGTTTATTTACAGGTAGAATTCCCTCCTCAAACCCTAAGCATATACAATAATAAGAATTCAAAACTTTAAAATTTAATCTCACTTCTTGGTGCAAGAATCTTACCTTTGGATGCTTAGGATTGAAAATCTATCAAAAGTTAGCCAAAATCCTATGAATTTCCTTGGAAATTTAATGAAGAAATTTGAGAGAATTTGGGTAGAGAATGGCTTGAATGGAGGGTAGAGTGGCTAGGGTTTCTCTTCTTCAACTCTTAATATCATAAAATAATATACATAGATTTCCATTTTACCCTTGTACTTTCTAAAAATTCCATCTATGTCCCTTAGTCAATTACAAGAATGCCCTCATTTTTATTATCTTCTCCATGTTATTCTATTTCTTTTCACTCCCCACTTTTTCAACTAAGTATGAGTGAAAAGACCATTTTACCCCTAATAAAGGTTTAAGGAATTTTCTTCACACTTGTTCAAGATAACTTTAATAAAATTCAACTAAGGGTATTAGGACATAAATAAAGGTACGTACCTTGATGTGGGCGTTACACCTTGGTTTTATGGTTAATTCATAATTAGACCAAATTTTAATTCCATTAAATATTCTAACCCTTTAGAATAAAACCAATGCACTTTTGCCCCATCATTGAATCCAATTCAATAATAATATTTAATAAATCCTTATTACCCTTTGTTAGTGCTAGCTATCCATGGATAATCATTTCTCACCACTACATTAATTCGGATGTAATCGTTTACGTCCGAACATCATTAATCTGATTAATGATATGTATTACTCTCTCTCCTTGAGCTTGGTTTTATGTGTGACCATTTTGGTTCACTGTGATCTAGCCGTGGGCCCAATATCAGATTTTGATATGTTTCGTTATAACTCTTTATAATCAAAACTCCCACTGATTATGATAGACGTCTAGCAATGTTCCACAACCCCTAAATCACAATGAAGTGTAAACTCCAATGAACCTATTCTGATTGTACATACCATGTAGTCAAATCCCTATTTTATCTAATCCCGATTAAGAATGGTTTATGGTATGTCAAAACCTTTAACTTAATCTTTAATCGAATTGTCAATCAATACAATGGAACTTATTAACATGAAACAACTTTTCATCTGACATTCATTATACTCTAGCCAGAGATTTCCCTTTTCCAATGTTTATTGACATTTGTCTGGGAACTCGAGATTGGACTATTTTGAGTTAACGGATCCCATCTTGACCATCACTCGTCCTCGCACATGAATAACATATGACTAAACCGGCTTATTACGTAAGACATGACTAGTCTCGTGCTTATACACCATATGAACCATATGTATCCTATGCTGAATCCAACCATGATGTCTCAGGTCTAAGGATCAGTGGTACACTAGCACGATGCTACGATGCATCATTGACCACATCCATGTGATTCATCATAATCGGTCGTATTCAATAAATAGTTCACTAACCGTTCATCCATGCTAATGCCTTAGTGACATACCTCTTATAATCACCCACACTAATACCATCACATGATATTCAATGGAGACATTCAACATGCCTATTATGCAGTGTTATTACCCAATTAACATTACTAGCATAGGGAATTCTTTGATGATTTGATCTTCTAAAGATCCGTGTCATCTGGACATTTCACACGCAATATTAAATATAATATAATATAAATGAAGCAGAAAATCAACATGTGAAATAAGAACACTTTCTTTTATTCATAATACATTTACAAGACATAATGTCCAGAAACCGACAACACGTTTGGTTCTTAGGGCATACACTAACAATATGGTTGTGGTAGAGGAAGAAACAATGGAAGAAACGGACTAATTTATCAAGTTTACAATAAAACAGGGCATTCTGTCATTAAGTGTTATCATAGGTTCAATGCAACCTATACCGGTTCCTTTTCACCTTCAGGCAATGCTCTATCACATTATAATGGCTCTCCTGAACCTGGTGGACAAAACAAATATTTCTTTGCAAATGCTCCGCATTCAATTGGTGCTAGTCCTCAGAACTTTTCTAGTTACCAGTCACACTTCTAGTCTCCGAATGGAAGCAATGTCCCTTCTTTCTCAAATTTTGGTATATCTGGTCTGCAGATACCTGGCACTACTAAACCTACTCAATTTATTGGTTTTAGTGTTCCCAGTCAACAAACATCAAGATCAAATGCTCAAGCTCATTTTGCAGCTACTGGCTCAGCTTCTAATCATCATTTTTCCTCCCCATTTCATCATAATCAACATGCTTCACCTATTGCTCTTGCTACAACAGTGACTGCAACTGATCTAGCTTGGTACATGGACTCAAGGGCCACTGATCATGTCGCATCTCACTTGGGAAATCTGAATGTCAACAAGCAATATGAAGGTACTTATCATCTCCAAGTTGGCAATGGTAAGTGTCTCAATATTTCTCATACAGGTCACTCATTTTTACCAAGTCAATTACATACAACGTGTTTACATTTAAAAAATATACTGTGTGTGCCCCAAATTACAAAGAATTTGCTTAGCATATCTAGGTTTACCAAAGATAATGATTTAATTGTAGAGTTTGATGCTAATTCTTGTGTTGTTAAGGACAAGCTAACCAAGGGAGTTCTGCTGCAAGGGGGACTTAAAGTAGGGCTATATCAGTTACTAATCCCATCCACACTCACTTCGAATTCCCATATACCCTCATTTGCTTCTTTGTTTCAGTCTCCTAGTCTCACAATTTTTTTGTCTCAATCTGGTAGCCCTTTGTCTCAATCTAATAATTTTGTGATGAATATTCAAAGTGTGCCTAATTCTGTTCCAGAAGAAAATTGCCCTGCTATGTGTCAGCCTCTAGTTTCTAGTGTCCAGTTTAATACCTCTACATTGACTGATAAGAATAAGCCTAGCTCTGTTTCAGAAGCTAAGTGTTCAGTTGCTTGTAAGCCTCTGGCTTCTAGTGTCTCAAACAATAAGTTTAAGTCTTTTACTATAAACTTTGGTGACAGCATAGTTCCATCAACTGTCTCTTCATGTAATGAGTTTAACACTAATAAAATTTCCAATAACTTGCTTACTGAAAATTCTAATGTGATACTTGTTCCTCATTGCCAAAATGTTGTTGTAGACAGCTCCATTACTACTAGTTTTAATGCTTCCAGTTTTAATATAGCTAATATTTCTTATTCTTATACTGATGTTGTAAATAATTTTGTTGATTCTACCATTGCAATCTCTGCTTGCAATTCTGATAACACTACTAATGCTTTTGGTGATAATGCTTGTTCCACTTCTCATTCTCACACTAATGTTTCTCATACTGATGTTGTTAATAGTTCTGTTGATTCTCCCATTGCAATATTCGCTTGCACTTCTGATAATAGTACTGATGCTTCTAGTGATAATGCTATTTGCCTAACCACTAGTAAATAATATCATGATTACATGTTATGGCATGAGCGGCTAGGTCATCCTTATCCTAGGAGTTCACAAAAATAATTTCTAGATTTTCAAAATAGCACACGCCTTCAGAATTTAAGCTGAGTACCCCACTTTTTTGTGACTCTTGCAAGCTAGGAAAATTACATTAGACCAATTTTCCTCCTTCACAATCACACACCACTTATCCTCTAGAATCAGTCCATAGTGATGTATGGGGTCCTGCCATTTTTGCCTCTATAGAAGGGTTCAAATACTATATTCATTTCTAAGATGATTTTGGCAAATTTACTTGGTTTTTTCCTTTTCGTACTAAATCTGAAGTCAAATCAGTATTTATAAGTTTCACCACTTAGTCGAAAGACAATTTGATGTAAATTCAAATGTCTTCAATTTGATCAGGGAGAAGAATACAAAGCTCTCCTCCCTTATCTCATAGATCAGGGCATACAAATCAGGAATTCTTGTGCATACATTCATCAACAAAATGCAAAAGTGAGAGAAAGCATAGGCATATAGTTGAGACAGGTTTGGCTCTTCTAGCCCATGCATCCATGCCTCTTTATTACTGGTGGTTAGCTTTTGAGACTACTGTTTTCCTTATAAACAGAATGCCATCTGTTACTCTTAATTTTGTTACACCTTGCCAAAAGTTGTTTCATCAACCTTCTATTTATGATACTCTTAAGGTCTTTAGCTATTCTTGCTTTCCCTATCTAAGAGTTTATCACAAAAAACAAGTTCAACTTTCACTCTACAAAGTGTGTTTTTGTAGGATACAATTTGTTCCATATACGTTACAAGTGTCTTAAACTAGATGGTACCATTGTTATTACACCAAGTGTTTAGTTTAATGAGAGCGAATTTTCTTTTAACATGCATAAGTTTGTTGATAATCAGGTTTCTCCTTTAGTGTCTCAGTCCACTTCAGATACTATGACCTCTTTTCCTTTTGTTGCCTTACCTTACCCTAGTTGTACGGCTTCCTCTGTCCCTCCTGCAGTGCCTAAGGTAACACATTGTCCTGATATCTCAACAATTGGTAAGAACTCTACTTTTACTCCATTATCCTCTCAACAATTATTTCTTATGATTCATTACCACCACTGTAATGACTTCTTTCTACTATCATATTCATACAATATATTAATAAAAACACAAATTCACTTATCAAAATAGTTGGGCCCAAAAATTTTATTTACTTAATATATACATTCTTTACATAGTACAGTATCATTTGTACAAAAAAACTCTCAAAACAGTGGACAGTGTAGCCAAGTCTCCCCGCTTGCCGATGTCCATCCGACCATGTCCTCACCTATGTCCTGCAAAAACATAGAAAACAACAGGGTGAGCACAAAGATACTCAATAAGTAAATCCTCTACTCCACTATCCCCGTGTATCACTCTTCAATTCTTTCCTTACTCTTGTCAGTTTCTCTTATTCAATCTCTCTAGTTCTTTCTCTGTTTCTACCGTTCTTTTCTTTCTTTCTATTCTTTCTTTCTCTCTCTATTCTTATCACCCATGAGGGATATCATGATAAAATGTACGGATAAGATGCATATGCACTAATGCAAGGCAATGCATTTTCTCTCTTTTCTTTTCTTTCTATTCTTCTCTTATATTTTCTCATTCTTTCTCATTCTTATTCTTATTCTTTCTTATTCTTACAATCGGTCTTGGTTGATGCTGGATTCGGAAGCCTTGGCCATGTGAGTGTACTCTCTCTCGTGTATAGCCCTCATCCGCATGTATTCTCACGGCTATACGAATTCTTTTTCTCATTCTCATTCCGCTCTCTCATGGCGGAGACCGCTCTCTCACAGTGGTTTACATGCGGGTAATTTCTACACTCACGGGCTCCCTATTGCACAACCTATTATCTTTTCTCTTCTTTAGCACTTTTATTCATTTTATTCTCTAGTGCTAACTCTTTGTTTCTCTTTATTCTAAGAGAAGTAGTTCTTTTCTTGGCCTTTATTCTTTGAATGTTTCTTTCACCTTACTCATATTTCTTTCTTTGATTATTACACATATAAACATATGCATATGGATGGCTCATGCCTAGAATCTTTCTTATATGCACTCATAAAATGCAAATATGCTATGTTGCATAAAGTAAGGTTCTCTACTTCTGCTCATGCTTCTCTTAGGCATTTCATCAAACAATATGTGTGCATACAAAACCCTACTCTAACTATAGTTCTACTTCTTTCTTAACCATCCAAAATTGGAGTTCAACTCCTTCAAATCATCACACATCCTACAAAGAAAACACACTTCAAATATTCCTCTCAAATTCTTCAAATTCTATCCATACTTCTACCAAATTTTATCAACACAATCCACCCTTCTCATGGTGGAAATCTCTCCATAAATCAACATTGAACTCATTCATAAATCCATCAACTCATTTCAAACATAAAAATTCAAGCATTAATCATATACAAATCTCTATACATCATTCAATCATGCAAATCACAACTTAGGTGGATTTACTTACCTTATACTCATGTAGAATCCACTTAAGCTTTCTTCTTTTGATGGCTTGATGCTTTCTCTTAAACCTTAAACACAAACTTAGTAAGGATCCTACTCTTACACCAATAAAATTCACATCTAGAGTAAGGATTCTTACCTTTAAGTGCTTAGGATCAACTTGTATCAACTTCAAGTCAAAAGCCCTCCAAAAATCCTTGGAAAAATTGAATGAAAGCTTGAGAGAATTGAAGGATGGAAGAGGCAGTGGAAAAGAAAGAATGAAAGGGTTTCTAAAGCTAAACCCTTAATATCTCATATTTTCTCCAGTCTTTCCCATTTTACCCTTACTCTTTCTTAGAATTCCACCTTTGCCCTTTAATTCTTTGCAAATGCACCCCCATTTAAACTATTCTCTATGCAATTTCCTTGCATTTCACTCTCCACTTTTCCTGCTAATTAGGGGTAGAATGGTCATTATACCCCAAAGGAAGAATTCTCTAGAAACTCATAAGGATTTTCAACCGAGTCTTCGCCGCGACGAAGAATTCCAGGGCTTACAGACTCGTCGCCGCTGCGAAGTCTGCTTTTCACAAATTTCAACAAGACTTCACCAATTTCAGGGCATTCATGCAATTTCAACACATACACACTTAACTGAGGGCACAAAAATAGCTTTAAGGGCAAAATAAGCAAATATGAGTTACGTACCTCAAGCGGGCGTTACAACCACTAAAAGAACACATAGCAACTAAACACATATTAGAATCACTTGCTACTGTTAACACACTACCTAATCCATTACACACCTCACCTTCTTTCCATCATAATTTGTCTCCTAACTTAATATCACCATTTGCCACTATCCATCCTATCTCATTAACAAATACCCCTTATCCCCCACCTACTATTTCCTCTTTACCTTGCATTACCTCTCGGGACACTTTACCCTCTTGTCTTCTTGAGGTTGATCTTACCTCCTTAGACTTCCCTAGTGATCAACACATTTTCAAGCCCTTTGCTCAAAACACTCATCTTATGCAAACTAGAGTAAAATTAGCTGCTGCCAGTTCAAGTAATGGTACCAAAATAGTTCTTGCAACCACTGTTCCAGAGGCTAGTTTAGTACCAGAAGCTCTTGCTAGCAATGAATGGAAGGCTGCCATGCAGTGTGAGTATGATGCTTTAGTCAAAAATCAAACTTAGAGCCTTATTCTTCCTACTGTCGAAATGAATATAGTAGGGAATAAGTGGGTTTTTCGAACGAAATTCAATGATGATGGATCCTTGCAAAAATATAAGGCCTGGTTGGTAGAAAAAGGATTTCAACAAACTCCTAGTTTATATTACTTTGAAACTTTTAGTCCCGTGATCAAACCTTCCACCATTAGGATTATTCTTACTCTTGCAGTTACAAATGGTTGGGATATTCAACAAATTGATGTCAATAATACCTTTTTAAATGGTGTTCTAAATGAAACTGTTTACATGAAACAACCTGTTGGTTTTGAAGATCATTCTCAACCTTCATTTGTTTGCAAGCTTCATAAAGCTCTTTATGGCCTTAGGCAAGCCCTAAGAGCCTAGTTTGACAAACTAAAACATGCTCTTCAGCTCAAAGGTTTTCACAATGCTGTTTCAGATTCAAGCTTGTTTGTGCTTCAACAATCTTCTGGTATTATCTATGTCCTTGTTTATGTGGACGATATTCTAATAACAGGTTCAGATTCTTCATACATTGCCACTCTAGTGCAGAATCTAAATTCTGATTTTGCATTAAAGACTTTTGGCTCTTTAAAGTACTTCCTTGGATTAGAGGCTAGTAGGACTTCCTCGGGCATCCACTTAAAGCAAACAAAATATGCTACTGATCTTCTCACTAAGACCAGGATGTTGGAGTCTATTAGTTGTCCTACACCAATGGCTACAGGTGTCAAGCTATTCCCCAGTGACAACCCACTCTTTGACAACCCAAGTTTGTATAGAAGCACCATAGGGGCTCTTCAGTATTTAACCTTGACTAGACTTGATATTAGCTTTACTGTTAACAAGCTAAGTCAGTTTCTTCAAGCTCCAACTGATCATCAATGGCAAGCTTGCAAAAGGGTACTTCGATATGTCAAAGGTACACTGGATTATGGGTTATTCATTATCTATGGAATGCTATGTTGATGCAGATTAGGCTAGTAGTGTGGAGGATGGACGATCTACTAGTGGCTACTACATTTATTTGCGACCCAATCTCATCCAAGGGAGTTCTCGAAAGCAAAAGGTGGTAGCCCTCTCCTCCACTAAAAATAAAATATAGAGATTTAGCTCAAATTGCTACAAAAGTGGCATGGCTTAATAGCATGTCCTTTGAGTTAGGATTGACCATTCACCATTTACCCATTGTTTGGTGTGACAATGTTATTGTATGAGCTTTAGCTACAAACCCTATTTTCCATGCTAGAACCAAGCATATTGAAGTAGATGTCCACTATATTAGAGAGCAGGTGTTAGCCAAGAAAATTGCAATTCAATATGTCCCTACTAAACTACAGATTGCAGATCTCCTCACCAAAGTACTACCTGCAGCTCAGTTTGCAACTCTAAGGGCTAAGTTGAATGTTCAAATTAATGATGTTCATGAGCAAGATTCTGTCTCAGTTACTTCCTCTTCAACTCATCAATAATTTACCAAGATTTCTTAGTCACCTGATAATAAAGGTATTTGAACAAACTACAGTTATCTGCTTCATTCACAATCTTTGCATATTAGCTTATCACAAGCTCTGAATATCAGCTTACTTTGTCTGCTCAATTCATGATTGCTATGTTTGATGTGAAATTCCAGTATGATTGCAAGATGTGTTGACACTTGTGATTAAGAAAGTGCTCTGTCCTAAAGTTGGCTGTGCTCTGGAATTACTCTCTGTTCTGAAGATGGTTGTGTTATGGAATTACTTTGGCTGTGGTTGAGTTCTGATGTTGATGTGAAATTCTAGTTTTATTTTTTTTTATTTTTTTTTTATTTTTTTTTATTTTTTTATTTTTTTTTTTGCAAAATGTGTTGACATTTGTGGTTGAGAAATTGCTCTATTGTAATGATTGGCTGTGTTTTGGAATTATTATGGTCATGGTTTATTCTAATGTTGGTGTGAAATTCTAGTACTGAAGATTGGTTGTGTTCTTGAATAACTGTGGCTGTGGTTGAGTTCTGATAAGGATGTTGCTATGGTTGAGCTATATTGTTTCTGAAGTTATGGTTCAATAGGAAAAGTTGTTTCTTATGCTAGTAAAATATAGTTTAGCTTTGGAAATTATGTAGTTTTCTGCTAAAGATTATGCAGTTTTCTACTGAAGATTATGCAGTTTTCTGATGGGGATGTTGTTATGGCTGAGTTCTGTTGTCACTAAAGTTATGGTTCAGCAGGAAAAGCTCTTTCTTGTGCTAGTAAAATATAGTTCAACTCTGGAAATTATGTAGTCTTTCTGTTGGAAATCATGTTGGCTATGCACTACTTAGTTGTTTGGATTTGAGCGTGTTCTCTCTCATATTGGCTATGCACTACTCAGTTGTTTGGTTTTGAGTATGTTCTTTCTTATGTTAGCTATGCATTACTCAGTTGCTTGGATTTGAGATAGGCAGGTTCTTTGGCTCCAATTGTCCTTATTGAAATACCAAGTTTTATCTTGAGAAATTAGCATAAGCTACGTGGCCTTGTTTGAGGGAGCATATTAGTCATAGAGCAATTGGAAGCAAGATCAAGCATATGGTTATGTTTGAGAAGGAATGTTGGATATAAAAAGATAAAGTGCCAAAAACAGTGTCATTTTAATATGTGCTAAATCACTGCCGTTTTGTAAAGAACAGTTGTATGAAAAAGGAAGTATCTTCCCTAACAATATTCAATTTCTATTAAGAAGAAAAATTCATTTTTGCTCCTTTCAATTACTCTCTCAAATTTTCTCATTTTCCCACATCTCTCACAACTCTGACGTGGCAGCTCGCAATTGGTCAACTCCCAATTAATTAGTGGGACCCATGCGGGACCCATGTAGGACCTGTTGTAAACTGAGCAATTGCAAACTGCCACATCAGGTTTGTGAGAGAAGGTTGTTGGTATAGTATTATTCTTTATATAGTAATGATTATTGACTGAAACATGGACAATTTGATTCTTTTGATATGGATACCATTTGCATTGTATTTTCTATTCACCAAATTTAATAAATCACCAAAAGAATAATATATTTGCCTTATTTAAAAAGGAAATGAAATAATAAGAAAATTAATAGTTAGTTTTTCAGATAACAAAGACATTATGAAGTACTCAATTAAGGGACTTATTAATTCAGATTAATATTTACATCATACTGAATATATGCATGCGCATAAACCCATTTCAAAATAATGAGGAGACAAACCTGCGCAGATTACACAAAATGGGAACACTAAAAGAAGAATATTGTTTTTCACTCCAAACTTCATTCTATATTAATTAATAACTCAATGCAGCTTAATTATAGTCTATGGAGGAAGGCTAAGGAAATAATATTTTGAATTTTGAAACGAAAGATTGCATATAAATATAGAGAGAAATAAATGATATGCAAATATTTAGCTGTAAATTGAAAAAGTGATTTGCAATCATCTCGGGTGAAAATAATAAAAATCAGTAATTATCATTTGTTATAAAACCCTCCTAAAGGTAATATATAGTAATATGTGTATCATTTTACTAATTGATCATTAAATTTAATGTTATGGACACAGCTCAAAACAAACACATATGCATGCAGAGAATATGTAAATTTAATATTGAAAATCAGTAATATGTATGCATAGAAACCCATTTTAAACTAATGAGGAGACAAACCTGCGCAGATTACACAAAGTGGGAACGGTAAAAGCGTAATATTGTTTTTCACTCCAAACTTCATTCTGTATATCAATTAATATCTCAATGCAGCTTAATAATAGTCTATGGAGGAAGGATAGAGAAATAATATTTTGAACATTGAAAGGAAAGATTGCGTATAAATATAGAGAGAAATAAATGATATGCAAATATTTAGCTGTAAATTGAACAAGAGATTTGCAAGTCAGATTGGGTGAAAATAATGAAAACCAGTAATTATCATTTATTACATGACTCCCTTGAAGGTAACATACAGTAATATGTGTATCATTTTATTAATTGACCATTAAATTTAATGTTATGAACACAACTAAAAACAAACCATATGCATACACATATGTATGCACAGAATATGATATGCTTGAGCAGATTACACAAAGTGGGAACATGAAAAGCCTAATATTGTTTTTCACTCCAAACTTCATTCTATATTAATTAACTAGATATGGGGTTTGCGCGTTGCGCGGGTATGTTTATTTAATATTTTTGGAATATGTTGTAAACAAATTTATTCTAACAGAATAAAGTAAATAGATTAAGAGATGAAAATTGTTAGATTATACAAGTTTTAGAGTAAATATAACTTCTATATATGTATAGAGTTGTGTTAACATAAAATTAATAATTGTACCTTTATAATTATTAATATCAATTAATATTATGAAGATTAATTATTTGAACATAAAATTTATATTGAGTTCATTTTCAAGTTTGATACTGACTGGTCATTTTTTTTCTCATAGTATAGGATTCTTTCCAACCAAGGTTTGAAAACAGACTAACTTCCATCTTTATACGTTTTTCTTGAAAATGGTTAGATTTTTGGAATGTCTATATAATGTACTTATATAATTATTGTTAGTACTCATCCAATGTGTAAAGATGGAAGAATTAAATCAAAACTAACGTGTTATGGTGGAGAACAATTTTCAATCAATTAATGAGCAACACCAAAATCAAAATAAAATTGAATATAAAGAATAAAACTTTTATTATAAAAGAAATAAGTACATCGCTTTTTTATACTGTGAAGTGGGTTTGGACGATATAGACTTTATTTTCTATTTTTCTTATAGTTGTTCAGTTTCTCTAGTGCATATGCATACTTTCTTTTGTTTAGGTTATAAATAATATCCATGGCAGATTCCATGATTTGTAACATTTGGTCAATGACTTCTCCGAATTTGTCTCTTGCAGTATGTAGATCATCTAGATTGCTCTCAACTTTTTTGAAAATCTCCCTCAATTATGACATTCCTTGAAAAATGTCTAAACCAATTGCAGAAACAATATACAATCAAATTTTATAAATATATGGAAAGGGTAACAAGAATGTGTAAATATAATTATGAGATGAACTCTCAACATATAAAAAAAAAAAAAAAAATTTAATGGTTTTATATTCCCACAAATATGTATCATTGTTTTGTTTGTGATTTTGTAATTTAGCATACAAAAGATGTGGAACATTTATACCTTCTTGTTGCCTTGGTGGATAATTATTGTTGTTGAGGTCGTTGTTGGTATTCGTTGCTTATTCTTTTGGTTGTGATGTTTTGTCAGCCATTTTCGAATTAAGTTTTGGAGAAGAAATGAACAATTAAAGTGTATAGTATCTGAAGAAAGTTAAATGGGTAATTGATGCCAGAGTAGTATTTATAGGAGAATAGGATACGAAAAGGTGGAATATGAACATACATCTGGTAATAAATAAATATGTCGATCGAAAAAGTGTTAATAATTATTTGGATAAGGTAATACGAAACATTCGTGGACTATCTGTACAATATTAAAGAAAATCGTAATAAATATTTTGTTAAGTGTGTAGCATATTAGTTAGGTAGTTAATAATGGTTCGGCAAGATGTTGAGTTATTATGATAAACAAACAATGTGATTTACTAATAATATAATCTTATTGATACATTTTTAAAGAATGGACAATAAATATTTTGTCTAGTATCAAAGTCATAGATGATATGATAATGTCACAATATATTTATTAATTTATTAATTGTGGTTCGATAATATGGTTATGAAACATGCATATAATTCGACTTTGATCTTGTTTGATCAATAATGATGCAAAAGTTTTTTTTTTAAATGTGTAATAGAAATGGTTATTTCTAGTTTTTTTTTTTTTTTTAATTAAGATTATAATATATTTAGATTAATGTTTGTTGTATATGTTCAATTTTTTAACATAATGTTTGAACAATTTCTAGGGTATTGTATCACACAGTATGAAAGTTGCTCTGGGAAAATTAACAGACATATAACAATAGATAGACACGTTGATTGAAAAAGTTTTGACAACTTGTAGCAAAACTATTTATGGCACATTAAAGGAGAGCGTAATAAATAGTTAACAGTGGTTCGGTAGGTGGGTTTCCAAAATATGTTGCGGTTCGGTGTAGAATTCAATGTAATGAATAATGGAATGAAAATTTATTTTTAAATATTATAGGAACAGTATTTAGATTGTTTTTTGTCGAACATGTTTAATTATTTGAAATTGTCATAATCATTGGTGTTTAATATTTTTATTAAATATTGTTTACATTTTACTAATCATTGTAAATTTTGTGATGAATTTTTCTTTATAAATTATTAAATATTTGGATCAATCACTGATAATTGAGTGAATTTTAACTTCTATTTTCATATTAAACTAAAAAGCATTTAAATTGGTACATGTGCAAGAAATTACATAAGAAAGTTACTAAAAATTAAATTTCATACAGACTATTTGGTAATCCACGTTACGTCTATGACATATGATATTTTCTGGTGACGTTGATCTATCCCAGTGTATACGATTTTGATTCTCCTTGTTGCAAGTCCCAAATATTCATCTTTTAATGAGAATTGTTGCAATTGGAGACAGGGACTTGAATTCTTTCCTGCAATATTCTAGTTTGTAGAAATGATTAGGTAGTTTTACTAATTTCATTTGAATTTGTATACTTCTGTTTTCATGTATAGTAAGGAGAGTTTGAATTTGTATACTTCTGTTTTCATGTATAGTAAGGAGAGTAACGGCAGTGTGATATATTGCTTGCATTTTATATTTTTGGCAAATTGTAATCAGTAGTTTTAATCCCATATATGTATCATGTTCGATGAAGAACAAATGTGTTTCCAGTAGTAGCAAAACTTGTTTATTTTCTGCTTTTGCAAGTGTCTTCAGAATTGAAAGTCCCGCTGTTGTTATTATTGGTAGTGAAAGAATAACATGAAGAGGTGGCGGAAAATGTAGATTGATAGCATGAAAGGGTTGGATTAATAGGATTCAAATTTTTTTTCGAACAAAGCTTGAAAACATTATACCCTTTTCTTTGCTTAAGGTTGATGAAGCCAAGATTCAAAGAGATGAATCCCCCAAACTTTAACACCACCTTGAGAGAGTGAGAGATAGCCGAACCCTAAGAGAGAGAGATTGATTTTCTTTTGAGTGAACAAAATGAATCCTTAACCTAAAATGCAACCATTTGCATTTATATATACATGGGCCATTTTGTAATTAGGTTTTTTTTCACTTTTGTGCCCCAATAAAATCTTATTTTAAAAGGAGCCCATGTATTTATTATTTTACCCTTTGAATAATCAATATTATTCAATGGCCCATGTAAACTAAACTAGTTTACATTAACAACCCACAAGTTTACCCTTTTGCCCGTTAACTATTAAAAGGGTATTTTAGTTCATCTCATTTATCTTAACGCTTTAAGATATAATAATTAAATACAATTAATTATTGCTTGACCATTTTAACCCTTAAAATGTCACAAATAATTTTCTATGTAACTATTACCATAGAAATCTTGTCATTACCCTTGGAAGGTGCTAGCCCTTTTCGGATAATCATTTCTCTCTCTTATTCTTTTCTAACTTCTCAAGGCTATTGGTGTGACCATGTAGGTCCACCATGGATTAGCCGTGAGCCGGTTCTGGATGAATCCGAAAACCTGTCCGGAGGCCCAACGACTATAGTAAACATCTAGCAATATGCTATAATCCCTAAACTACGATGAAGAAATACTTCATCGAACCCATTTCAGATCATATGTACCATGCAGGTAAAGTCCCTCCATTGATATATCTTAATCGAGTACTGTAACACCCACATGGAGGTACGTAATTTAATTTATGTTCTTATGCCTTCAGTTGATTTTTGCTAAGGTTGTTTTAAGAAAAATGTGAAGAAAATGCCTTAAACTTGCATTAAGGGTAAAATGGACTTTTCACTCAAAATTAGTTGAAATTGTGGGGGAGTGAAAAGAGATAGAATTTCATGGAGAATGCAATAAAAATGAGGGCATTATGGTAATTGACTAAGGGACATAGATGGAATTTTAAAGCAAGTGCAAGGGCAAAATGGGAACTAATATATAATTTTTATGTTATACCAAATTGAAGAGAGAAACCCTAGTCACTCTTACCTATATGCACGCCACTTTCACCTCCATATTCTCTCAAATTCTTCAATTCTTCTTCAAAGGAAATTCAAAGGTTTTGGGTGTTTTTGAGTAGATTTTCAATCTTAAGCTTCTATAGGTAAGATCCTTGCACTAAGAAGTGAATTTTAGTTTTTAAAGTGTTGATTTTGATGGTTTATGCTCATAGGATTTAAGAGGAAGAGAGTTTGATCAAAGGAGATTCTTAAAGGGTTGAATTTGCTCATATCAAAGGTAAGTAAATCCTACCCTAAGTGTGATTTAAGTTATGTTGTGTAGAGAATTTTCTTTGTGCATATATATATGTTATATGTGGAATTGTTGATGGATTTGGTGTTGAATAATAATTAGAATCTATCCATGAGAAGTTGGGTTGGTGTATGTGATACTTGATGAATGTTTGGTTGAGATTTGGAAGAGTTGAAGTGAAAATTTTGAAGTGCGTATTTTGGGCAGATTTGGAGTTAATTATGGAGGAGTTTATTCCAAGTTTTTGGTGGCCTAAAATAGAGATAGAAGTGTAGCCAAATTAGTGTTGATTTGTGCACATGAATTGTTTGATGAAATGCCAAGGAGAAGTGCATGTATGAGTATGATTATGTGTTACCTTGGGATGTGTTTGTAGAGGGTAGAGGATGACATGTTGGCATTCCATAATGCATAATTGCATTTAAATATGTAAATTTAGAAAGAATTATAAGCATGAAACCATCTACATGCATATATATTCATAAGAGCATGAAAAAGCCCTAAAATATGTTAAAGAGAAAATAGAAAAACATGAGAATATTAAAGGTATTCAAATCTAAAATTTTACCTAAGGAAGTGTAAAAAGATAAAAAGAAGAGAAGGTTGTTGCGATGGCGAGCTCGTGAGTGAAATAGTCCGACATGCACGCCGCCTTTAGTAAGCACCCTCAGAATTCAGAAAGAAGAAATGTACAGTCCGTTAGAAGTGTGTGTGGGTGAGGACTGTACCCAGAATTAGAGAATTCACTCACACGGCCAAGGCTCCAAATCCATGCCTCAACTGAGTACGATCAGCAAGAATAGAAAAAAAAAAAAAAGAATAGAAAAGAAAGAAAGAATAGAAAGAAAGAATAGAAAAGAAAGAAAGATTAGAAAAGAAAAAAAGACTAGAAAAGAAAGAAAGAAATAGAAAAACAGAATAAGAAAAATAGAAAAGAAAATGCATAATTTATGCATTTGCATCATGAATATGCATAATACCATGCTCATTATCATGGGTAGTGAAAAATTTAGAAAACAGAGAGCAAAACAGAGAAAGAATAGAGAAAGAACAGAGAGAAGAACAAGAAAAGAGTAGAGAATAATCGGGGAATGTGATGTACGAAAACAAAATTTGGAATTTTAAGTAGCAGAGAGAGAAGGGTAGCATAGCAGGTTTACTTACTGAGCAATTAGTGCTCACTCTGTTGTTTTTAATGTTTTTGCAGGTAATAGGTGAGTTGCGGTCACACGGAACATCGTGTAGTGGATGGGTTGGGCTACACTGTCACATTGCTATTTTGAGTATATTTTGTAAATATTTGTATATAAAGAAAAATTAAATATGGGCCCATACTTTGTTACTCGTATATATGTGTATTTTCTTATATATATTGTTAATGAGATTTATTAATTATTTTACGAGTATACTAGCTAGAAAGAAAGCATTACATTTTTGGTATTAGAGCAAAGGTTTTGGGATTTGACAGCGTGCCTCTCCTGCCACGTTGATGTTTCATAGCTGATCGCTGTAAGTTAATTCTTTCCTTACTTGTAGTAGTTGAGTGAA
The DNA here is from genome assembly GCF_008641045.1 of Pistacia vera. Classification (NCBI taxonomy): domain Eukaryota; kingdom Viridiplantae; phylum Streptophyta; class Magnoliopsida; order Sapindales; family Anacardiaceae; genus Pistacia; species Pistacia vera. The sequence goes on from NW_022196230.1 coordinate 620,755, forward strand.
TTGAGTTCACTAACAATGCTGGTTTATGTAGATGAGACGTAGAACTCGAGGAAGCAGTAGGAAGGAAATGAGCACGGGTGAACCTTCAAACCCTCTAGAATCTACTCCTCCTGTCCTCGATGAAGCGAGGATTCGTAATATTATACAGCAAATCTTGGCAGAAAATCGGGGAGGCTCCATACCAGAGAGAGTTGAGACCCTGGTGATTGTACTGACCCCCAAAGAGGAGAGAAAGAGGCTGGTACCCCTAGTAGTGCAGAATCATATTGAGCCAATTTATGGGTTGCCTAGTCAACACCAGCCGTTAGAATTTAGGGGTACAGTGGACCCACTAGTGGTAGATGAGTGGTTCAGATCAGTGGAGCGTACGACAACACTTTTCCCTATGACAGACCAGGAGAAGATTCAGTATGCCAGCTTTTTATTTAGGGGTGATGCCCGTATATGGTGGGAATTGATGGAGGATACTCATGATACAGCTTTGATGACTTGGGGAGATTTCAGGAGATTGTTTGAGGCAAAATATAGAACAGTTGATCGAGTCCATGAAAAGATTCAAGAGTTTATTAGTTTGCAACATGGGGCTAATTCAGTGAAAGAATATTAAGTGAAATTCAATTCCCTGGCAAGGTTTGCGCCAGGAGTAGTGAGTACACCAGAGTTAAGGAGAGATAAATTTGTGTATGGGCTAAAACTAGAAATAGCCCGAGATGTGATGGTCGGTGCCCAGCCCCCTCAGACATACAATGAAGCTTTGGAACGAGCTTTACGGGCCGAAATATTTGTGAATAAGCTAACTCCGACAACCCTATTAGCAATAGCCCCTAGTGTTCCACCTCCTGCTCCACAAAGAGATAGAGCTGATACCCCTACGAATAGAGGGGTGAGAAATAAGAAAAAGTTTCAACCCAAGAAGAACAAGAGGGATTGGCAGAATAAAAAGCCGAGAACTAATGAAGTTCCCCAGTGCTAGAAGTGTGGAAGAAATCATTATAGGGAGTGTCTTTGAGATTTGGGCCGAAATGTATGTTACAGATGTCGGCAGCCAGGGCATATGATGAAAGATTGTAAAGCTCCTCCTACACCCGCAGCACAGACATCTAGAGGTATTAATGCTCGAGTGTTTATAGTACCTAGAGTGAAGTTAAAGCTAGTCCATCCGCAGTTACTGGTCAGTTATTATTTCATTCAATTCCTCTTTATGCACTAATTGATTATGGAGCCACACATTCATTTATTACACATGGGATTTTAGAGAGATTAGGTTTAAAACCGATTAGAGTGGATTGTCCCATTAAGATAGAGTTACCAGATGGTGTTAGTGTAGTAACTCAAGAGATGCTTCCAGGGGAGTCCATAGTGATCCATGGAAGGGAGTTGCCAGTAGATTTGATAGTGTTTGATATGCCTGATTTTGATGTTATTTTAGTCATGGATTTCCTGGGGAGGCTTGGAGTAGAGATTGATTGTCGGAGAAAGAAAGCAAAATTAATCTTGATGTATGGATAAGTTTAATTTTGGCGAGGGTCACCAGCTTAGTATGTTAACCGCAGTGTGAAAGCCAGAAGATGTTAAGAAAAGGGTGCTCAGGATATATTGCTCATATAGTGCACATAGTGATGTCCCCAACCAGAATTCAGAATGTACCAGTAGTTCGGGAGTTCTTAGATGTATTTCCGAAAGATTTGCCGGGTTTACTTCCGAAAAGAGAAGTAGAATTCAGTATTGAACTGGCACCAAAGACCGCACCAATTTCTAAAGCCCTTTACCGGATGGCCCCAACCGAGCTTCAGGATTGAAAAAAAACCGCTTCAGGAACTCTTAGATAAGGGTTTTATTCGACCTAGCCATTCTCCCTAGGGTGCTCAATTTTGTTTGTGAAAAGAAAGATGGATCTCTACATATGTGTATAGATTGCAGAGAGTTAAATAAGTGACAGTGAAATAATACCCATTACCTCGCATAGATGATTTGTTTGATCAGTTAAAAGGAGCAGCAGTGTTTTCAAAGTAGATTTGAGGTCGGGTTATCATCAAGTAAGGGTTGCAGAGCAGATATTGCCAAACTGCTTTTCGGACCAGATATGGGCATTATGAGTTTGTGGTGATGCCTTTTGGGTTAACCAATGCCCCAGCAATCTTTATGGACCTAATGAACAGGGTGTTTCAGGATTGTCTTGATCGATTTATAGTGGTGTTTTTGATGATATCTTGGTGTATTCTAAGACAGAAAAGGAACATGAAGAACACCTAAGATTGTGCTACAGCGATTGCGAGATATAAGCTGTTCGCCAAATTTTCTAAGTGTGAGTTTTGGCTAGATCAAGTTATCTTTTTGGGCCATACCGTCTCAAGGAGGTGTATCAGAGATCCAAGTAAGGTAAAGCAATTCTAGAATGGCAACAGCCGAAGACAGTAAAGTAAGTTAGAAGTTTCTTGGGCTAGCAGGTTATTATAGCGGTTTGTAGCAGGGTTTGCTCAGTTGGCCAAACTGCTTACAGCTCTCACTAAATAGAGAACTCCTTTCTTTTGGTCAATGCCTATGAAGAAAGTTTTCAAGAGTTAAAAAGAAGATTGACCATAGCTTCTATTCTCGTGTCCCACATGAGGGTGTAGTTATGACATTTATATAAATGCTTCATTTCAGGGACTTGGTGCAGTATTGATGCAGTTGGTAAAGTAATAGCCTATGCTTCTCGTCAGTTAAAAGAGTATGAGACGGATACCCTACACATGATCTAGAGTTGGCTATTGTAGTTTTTGCACTAAAAATATGGAGGCATATTTGTATGGAGCAAAGAGTAACATTTATACAAATCATAAAAGCTTGAAGTATTTCTTCACCCAAAGAGAGCTGAATATGAGACAGAGAGATGGTTAGAGTTGGTTAAGATTATGACTGTGAATTAAGTATCAATTTGGGAAAACCAATGTAGTAGTCGATGCCTTGAGTAGAAAAGCTTACTTGTCTCGACTCACAGGAAGAAAGAATTAATGGAAGAATTGTGCAAAACAGATTGAGGTCATACCAGGAAGGATTTCCAGGTTAGATGTTCAATCTACATTACTAAAGAAATCAGAGAAAGTAGCTGCCGATGAGTGGTGTCAGAAAATAAGTCAACAGTGCTGAGGGTAAGATACCAGAGTTCCATCTCTTAGATGGTGACCTCCGTTTCAGGAGTCGTTTGTGCATTCCTCAAGATGATGAGTTAAAAAAAGAAATTCTTACGAGCTCATGACACACCAACACTGCTCATCCTAGAGTAAACAGATGTATCAAGACTTAAAGATGCTATTGGTGGCCAGGTATAAAGAAGATATTGGAGATTTTGTAGCTAACTGCCTGTTTGTCAACAAGTGAAAGCAGAAACCCAAAGGCCATCAAGGTTGCTTCAGCTGCTTAGTATTCCTGAATGGAAATAGGAGAGTATTTCAATGGATTTTTATACAGTCTCCCTAGATTGCAGGGTTTAATGCTATATGGGTGATATGACAGATTAATCAGTTAGCCCTTTCTTCTAGTCAAGGAGAGCACTACTTCAGATTAGTTGGCCCAGATTTACATTACAAAGATAGTAAGACTACATGGAGTACCCAAGATAATAGTATCAGATAGAGTTCCAGATTTGTCTCAGCTTTCTGGACTAGTTTACAGAGGAACTTGGGTACCAAATTGGCTTTTAGTACCACCTACCATCCTTAAAGATGGCCAGACAAAAAAGAACAATCGATACTTGAGGATATATTAAGGGCTTGTTGCATGGATTACAGGATGTCCTGGCATGAGATTTTACCGTTGGTGGAGTTTGCTTATAATAACAGCTATCAGTCTACAATTAAGATGGCTCCTTAAGGTCTTTGTATGGTAGACTTGTAGATCTCCACTACATTGGGATGAGATAGGTGAAAAGATGGGTTGAATACTACTCTTGGGCCAGAACTAACTCAGAAAATGATTGAAGATGTCAAGTTAATCAGAAGTAGAATGAACACAGCCCAAGATAGCAGAAAGTTATGCAGACTTAAGAGGAAAGATGTTGAATTCGAAGTGGGTGATAAAGTGTTTCTAAGAGTTGCCCCCTACAAACGGTGATGTGTTTCGGTACAAGGGAAAGTTAGCACTGAGATACATTGGTCCATTGAAGTATTCGCGAGTGGGAAAGGTGCCTATAGGTTGGCTCTACCACCCAACATGGACAGAGTACACAATGTATTTTATGTCTCAATGCTTCGAATATGTAAGGGATCCCTCCCATATTAAGTGTAATGATGTGGACTTAAAGAAAATCTTGTGTATGCAGAGTGTCCAGTTCAGATAGTGGACAGAAAGATTAAAGGCTCCGAAACAAGAGCATCCCTTTAGTGAAATCCTTTGAGAAATCTAAAGTTGAAGAAGCTACATGAGAGGTGGAGCAAGACATGCAACCATTACCCGGAGTTGTTTGTTTGAATTTCGGGGACGAAATTTTTTTAAGAGGGGGAGAATTAACGCCCACATGGAGGACATAATTTAATTTATATTCTTATGCCTTTAGTTGTTTTTTGCTAAGGTTATTTTAAGGAAAATGTGAAGAAAATGCCTTAAACTTGCATTAAGGGTAAATGGTCTTTTCACTAAAAATTAGTTAAATTTGTGGGAATGAAAAGAGATAGAATTTATGGAGAATGCAATAAAATGAAGGCATTATGGTAATTGACTAAGGGACATAGATGGAATTTTAAAGCAAGTGCAAGGGCAAAATGGGAAACTATATATAATTTTTATGTTATATCAAATTGAAGAGTGAAACCCTACCACTCTTACCCATATGCACGCCACTTTCACCTCCATATTCTCTCAAATTTTTCAATTCTTCTTCAAAGAAAATTCAAAGGTTTTGGGTGTTTTGAGAGATTTTCAATCTTGGCTTCTATAGGTAAGATCCTTGCACAAGAGTGATTTTAGTTTTTAAAGTGTTGATTTTGATGGTTTATGCTCATAGGATTTAAGAGGAAGAGAGTTTGATCAAAGGAGATTCTTAAAGGATTGATTTTTGCTCATATCAAAGGTAGTAAATCCTACCCTAAGTGTGATTTAATTTATGTTGTGTAGAGAATTTTCTTTGTGCATATATATATTGTTATATGTGGAATTGTTGATGGATTTGGTGTTGAATAATAATTAGAATCTATCCATGGAAGTTGGGTTGGTGTATGTGATACTTGATGAATGTTTGGTTGAGATTTGGAAGATTTGAAGTGAAAATTTTAAAGTGTGTTTTTTGGGCAGATTTGGAGTTATTATGGAGGTTTATTCCAAGTTTTTGGTGGCCTAAAATAGAGATAGAAGTGTATCCCAATTAGTGTTGATTTGTGCACATGAATTGTTTGATGAAATGCCAAGGAGAAGTGCATGTATGAGTATGATTATGTGTTACCTTGGGATGTGTTTGTAGATGGTAGAGAATGACATGTTGGCATTCCATAATGCATAATTGCATTTAAATATGTAAATTTAGAAAGAATTATAAGCATGAAACCATCTACATGCATATATATATTCATAAGAGCATGAAAAAGCCCTAAAATATGTTAAAGAGAAAATAAAAATAAATGAGTATATTAAAGGTATTCAAATCTAAAATTTTACCTAAGGAAGTGTAAAAAGATAAAAAGAAGATAAGGTTGTTGCGATGGGGAGCCCGTGAGTGACATAGTCCCACATGAACGTCGCCTTTAGTGAGCGGCCTCAGAATTCAGAAAGAAGAAATGTACAGTCCGTTAAAAGTGTGTGTGGGTGAGGATTGTACCCAGAATCAGAGAATTCACTCACACGGCCAGGGCTCCAAATCCATGCCTCAACCGAGTCCGATCGGCAAGAATAGAAAAGAAAGAAAGAATAGAAAAGAAAGAAAGAAATAAAGAATAAGAAACAGAAAAACAGAATAAGAAAAATAGAAAAGAAAATGCATAATTTATGCATTTGTACATTTGCATCATGAATATGCATAATACCATGCTTATTATCATGGGTAGTGAAAAATTTAGAAAACAGAGAGAAAAATAGATAGCAAAACAGAGAAAGAATAGAGAAAGAATAGAGAAAGAACAGAGAAAGAACAGGAAAAGAATAGAGAATAATCGGGGAATGTGATGTATGGAAAGAAAATTCGAAATTTTAAGCAGCGGAGAGAGAAGGGTAGCATAGTGAGTTTACTTACTGAGCAATTAGTGCTCACTCTGTTGTTTTTAATGTTTTTACAGGTAATAGGTGAGTTGCGGTCGCACGGAACATCACACAGTGGATGGGTTGGGCTACACTGTCATGTTGCTATTTTGAGTATATTTTGTAAATATTTGTATATAAAGAAAAATTAAATATGGACCCATACTTTGTTACTCGTATATATGTGTATTTTCTTATATATATTGTTAATGAGATTTATTAATTATTTTATGAGTATACTAGCTAGAAAGAAAGCATTACAAGTACAGATTCATGGAACGTCAAAATCCTAAACTCGATCTTCTATCGAATCGTTAATCAATATGCCCAGAACTCGTCGTCACGAACTTGCTTTCGTATGACTAATAATAGACTCTGGCCAGAGATTCTGATTTTCGACATTTATCGATGTTTGTCCAGGAACTCGAATTTGGATGGAGTTAGCGGCACTCCTAATCCTATATTTCCGAGTCAATGGATCCCTTCTTGACCATTGTTCATTTTCGCATATGAACTACGCATGACCAGATAGGCTTTATCATACGAAACATGACTAGTCTTGTACTTATACACTGTATGAACCATACGCATCTGTATCGGATGCGAGCACAATGTCTCAGGTCAAAGGACTACATCGTGCACTAATATAACCAAATGATAAATCATTGACTACATGCTTTTCTAAGTGATTTGTCGTTATTTGGTCATGTTTGAAAAAAAGTTCACCAAACGCTAATCCATAGCAATGCCCTAGTGACATAGCTATCATCGTCATCCGTACTTATATCAACTCATAATATCTTTCGAAAGCATCCAATATGCCTACTATGCAATATAGTTGCCCAAATTATATAGCTTCCATAGGGAACCCTTTTGATAATTCATTTACTGATGAAATGAATCATCTGGACAATTCATATACATATTTTATTTTAAATGCATGACTGAATAAAGGAAGCAATTTATATATATTAATTGAAGAACTCTTTCTTCTATTATTTATGATATATTGATACAAGACAAAATGCTTTGAAACCGACAACACGAATGCTTTCTAGGGCATATTAATATACACTAACAAACTCCTACTTGCACTAAAGCCATTCGATGTTGTATCTCATACCCATCTTCTCAAGATGATGGTCTAATTGCTTCAGTGTCATCGCCTTAGTCAGTGGATCAGCTACATTTTCTGCTGAAGGTGTCTTCAGAATTATAATCTCTCCAGCTCCAACGAATTCTCTCAAAATATGATACTTGTGCTAAATGTGTTTGGATTTTTTGTGTGCCCTTGGTTCCTTTGCCTGTGCAATAGCTATAGTATTGTCACAAAACATGCTTATCAGGTAAGCCATGTTCGGAACCACACCAACTTCAATTACGAACTTTCGCATTCAAATAGCCTCTTTTGCTGCTTCTGAATCAGAAATGTATTCAGCTTTTGTAGTGGAGTTTGTTGTGGTTGTCTGTTTGGAACTTTTCCAACTAACAACACCTCCATTACATATAAAAATGTACATTGACGTAGACTTTCTATCATCAATATCTGATTGGAAATCAGAATCTGAGTATCCTTGAATGTTTAACTCTGAACATCCATAACTCATAACTAGATCCTTAGTTCTTCTCAAGTACTTAAGGATTGATTTTACAACCGACCAATGTTTCTCCCCTGGATTTGACTAATATCTGCTCATAACACTTACAACATAAGCTATATCAACTCTTGTACATAGCATTACGTACATTAAGCTACCAACGGCAGACGCATAAGACACATTACACATCCGCTACCGCTCTTCATCGGTCTTTGGACCCACCGTGAGTGAAGGGCAAGAGACCTCTCTTAGAGTTCTCCATGGTAAATCTTTTTAGCATTTTCTCTATGTACAATTTCTGGGATAATCTAATTACCCTTTTCGTTCTATCTCTATAGACACGAATGCCAAGGACATAAGTCGTTTCTCCTAAGTCTTTCATCGAGAAGGTTTTGGACAACCAAACTTTAACTTCTGTCATCATGCCTATGTCATCTCCCATCAAAAGTATGTCATCTACATATAATATAAGAAACGTAATGGCATTATCTTTAACCCATTTGTATACACAGGGTTCATCTGGATTCTTGACAAAACCAAATGATTTGATTATGTCGTCAAATCGAATGTTCCAGCTTCTTGAAGCTTGCTTCAATCCGTAAATATATCGATGCAATTTGCATACCTTATGCTTTTCAGCAGAGGATACAAAACCTATCGGTTGTTCTATATAGATGTTTTCTTCAATAAACCCATTAAGGAAAGCTGTTTTGACATCCATGTAACATCCACATTAAGGTAAGTTATTTATTCTTTTAATTTCTTGGGTTTTGCTTGTGTTAAGGTGGAAGATTGAAGATTTTGGGAAGTGCAGACTTCGCCGCGGCCAAGGAAGTTGGTCACCGTGGCAACAAACTCTCTACCTAACTCGAGTTTAAGATTTGCAGGCTTCGCCGTGGCCAAGAAGAAAGTTCGCTGTGGCGACATATGCTCTGGAGTTTTTCGCTGAGGCGAAGAAAAAGCTTCGCCAGGGCAAAGAGTTGGCTGAAATTCTTGAGAAGATACTAGAGAAATTTCCTTAAGGGCAAAGTGACCATTCTACCCCTAATTAGTTGAAAATGTGGGGAGTGAAAAATAAGGAAATTTCACGGAGAATGCAATGAAGGTGAGGGCATTCTTGTAATTGATTAAAGGACAAAGATGGAATTTCTAAGAAAGTGTAAGGGCAAAATGGGAAAGTATGCCTAATAATATTAGATATTAAGGATTCAAGCACACAATCCCTACCATTCTCTACACCCCACACGCCACTTTCATTCTCAATTCTCTCAATCTCTTCATCAAATTTCCAAGGAAAATTAGAGGGCTTTTGGTTGGATTTTGGTAGAGATTCAATCTTAAGCATCTCAATGTAAGAATTCTTGCAAATAAGATGTGTGATTAATTATTTAAGTGTTGAGTTCTTATAGTTTATATGCTTAGGATTTTAGAGAAAGAGGAAGTCTACCAAAGAGAAAGAGATTCTAGTGGAAGTACTCAAGTTTTAAGGTAAGTAAATCCAACTCAAGTTATGATTTGAGAAATCAAGTAAGTGAAAATTTTTTATATGTATGTATGTATTTATGTTTTTGAGAATTGTTGATGAGATTGATGGTTGTGGATGAGTAGAAGTTAGCCATAAGAAGTGGAAGTTGTTGTGTGGTGATTGATAGAAGTTGGGTTGAATTTAGAAAGAGTTTGAGAAGAATTATGAAGTGTATTTTTCCTGGCTAGGTTTAGTATTGATTTAAGGGAGTTTTACTCCAAATATTGGTGGCTTGAGAAAGAAGTAGAAGTATAGCTAAATTAGAATTTGAGTATGCATGCATTATGTTTGATGAAATGTCCAAGAGAAGTGTATGTATGGGTGTATTTATTTGTGATCTTGATATGAGCCTGTAGATGATAGAGAAAGATTTATTTTTATGCTACATGATATGCTTGCATTAAATACTTGCACTTAAAAAGAATATTAAGCATGAATCATCTACATGCAAACATATGCATATGTATGAGAACTAAAGAATAAAGAACTTAAAGAATAAAGAAAAAGAAAGAAAAAGAAAGAAAAGCACTAAAGAACAAAAGGAAAGAAAGCAAAGTGCTAAAGAAGAGAAAAGAATGGTTGTTACGACGGGGAACCCGTGGGTGACAAGAAGAAGAATATTCCCACAAGCACGCCGCCTTCAGTGAGCGACTTAAGAATAAGAAGAAGAATTTGTAAGGCCCGTAAGATTGCATATGGATGAGGGCTATGCCCAGAAGAAATACCTACATGCACACCACCTTAAATGAATAGTCTAAGAAGAAAAGAATTTGTACAGTCCGTAAGAGTGCATGTAGATGAGGACTGTACTCACTCACACGGCCAGGGTTTCGAATCCATACATCAATTGAGTCCGATCGGCAAAGAATAAGAATAAGAATAAGAAAGAATAAGCAAGCAAGAAAAGAAAAGAAAAGAAAAGAAAAGAAGAGAAGAAAGAAAAGAAAAAGAAAGAAAGAAAGAATAGAAAGAATAGAAAGAAAGAAAGAAATAGAAAAGAAATAGAAAAGAAACAGAAAAGAAGAAAGAAAATTCATCTCTATGCATTTGTGCATTTGCATCTCATCCATGCATGATGCCATGATTCCTATCATGGATAGAGAGACATTAGAAGAAAGAACGAACAGAAAAATCAAAGAAATTTAGAATGAAAGAAGAGTGAGAACTAGAAAAAGTGAAAGAACAAAGAAAGAATCAAGAAGAAGAAAAAGAGTAAAGTAAGGAAAGAAATTCAGATTTTGAACAACGAAAAGAGAGGAGTAGACTAGAGGATTTACTTACTGAGCAATTAGTGCTCACCCAGTTGTTTCTAAATGTTTTGCAGGAAATAGGTGAGAAGCGGTCAGATGGACGTCGAGAAGCGGAGAGAAGTGGCACTACTGTCCGTTGTTTTTAAGCTATTGTATATAATATTTTTGCTATGTACAAAATTTAATATATATAAAGTAAAGAAAGTTTTCGGGCCCATTATCTTTTACTTATATACTTATGTGTTTTATTATAGTATATTTCTCAAGTATACTAGCTAGAAAGAGGTATTACAATCCATCTGCCAAATTTCATAATCATGGTATGCTGCGATGGCTAGCATTATACGGATGGATTTAATCATAGCTACAGGTGAGAACGTTTCCTCATAATCCAATCCTTGTTTCTGAGTATAACCTTTCGCCACCAGTCGAGCTTTGAAGGTCTCTACCTCCCCATCCTTGCCAACTTTTCTCTTGTAGACCCATTTGCAACCTATAGGAACTATTCCCTCTGGTGGATCCATAAGTGACCATACTTGATTGGCATGCATTGATTCTATCTCAAAATCTATCGCTTCTAGCCATTTTCCTGAATCTCTATCCAGTATTGCTTCTGTAACGCCCCACTTGAGGTACGTAGTTATTGTTCTTTCGTTTGCTCTTATTTGAGAGGGTATCTTGGTAATATTGTTTGTTTGACATTAGTTCGAGTGTTGTGTCGAATAATTGCCCTGAAATTGGTTAAAAATAGAAGAAGTGTAGTGTGCCAAGCTTCGCCAGGGCGAAGAAGAATCTTCGCCGCGGCGAAGAGATGTTGAAACCACGGGAAACTTTCTGGACAGTTTCGCCGCGGCGACAGAAGTTTCCTCGCCGCGGCGACAGTCCGACCAAAATGTTTACTAAGTTTTAGATATTCTCTTCACTAAGGGCAATTTGACCATTCTACCCCTAATTAGTAGGAAAAGTGGGGAGTAAATTGTAAGGAAATTTCAAGGAGAATATGTTAGTATGGGGGTGTGTTAGTAAGGAATCAAAGGATATGGATGGAATTTCCATAAAAGAGCAAGGGCAAAATGGGAAGAATGAGTATTAAGAGATATTAAAAAGGGTTTAGCCTTTGAAAGTTCTTCATTTCCCATTTCCACCGCCTCCTTCATTCTTCTAAACTCTCTCAAATTTCCTTCAATCTTTCAAGGATTTCCAAGAGCCTTTTTGAGAAACTTTTAGTAGGGTTTTAACCTAAAGCTTCCTAAGGTAAGGATTTGTGCTTTAGATGAGAGTTTTCCTATGTTTTGATTAGAATCTCATGTTGTGATTGTTGGTTAAATTGTAGAGGAAAAGCAAGCTTCCAAAGGAAAGGAGAAGTGTTAAAGAAGCTAATTTCTCATAAGGTAAGTAAACTCAACCCAAGTTGAGATTTAAGAACCCTTTTGAGTAGATTGATGTACATATGTACTTTCTTTTAATTGTTGAATGAGAGTAGTAATTATGTTTGAGTTATGAGTTATGAGAAGTGTGGTATTTGCTTGATGTTGGGTTGAGTTTGGTTGGAGTTGGAGGAGGTTTTGAGCAAGATTATGGAAGTGTTTCTCTTTTGATAGGGAATTTAGGGTTTATGAGGGAGTTTTCTCCCATTTGATTGATTAAAGAAAACAGAAAAGTTAGAGTTAGAGTAGAGTTATTTATGCACATGAGTTGTATGATGAAATGCTCAAGAGAATCATAAGTAAGGGTAGAAAGCCTTAATTGTTGCTACATGTCATAATTACTTTTCATAAATGCATTAATGAGTATGAGTCATTGATGTGCATTATTTATGCTTTACTTATGCATTAGAAATGAGAGTAGAGAAAGAGTAGAGACTTTTGAGTTTAGACTACTCTAAGAGTATCAAGAAAGAGAGAATGAGCACTATGGTGTAAAGCTAAAGTAGTGCTTAATAAGAGAATAGAGTAAGTTGTGCGATGGGGAACCTGTGAGTACGGGTAGAGTATTCCCGCATGTACGCCGCATCAATAAAGCGGCCAGAGTATCAGAAAGAGAAGTGGTGTAGCCCGTAGTGTACATGCGGATGAAGGCTATACCCGAGTTTACCCGAGAGATTTCTATGCACTCACATGGCCAAAGGTTCCGAATCCATGCATAACCAAGTCCGATCGGCTAGAATGAATAGAAGTCACCGGGAGTGGGAGCGAGTCCCAGCCGTGCCTCCGGTCAGATGGGGCCGTGACTTACTAGAAAGAAAGTTAGCATAGAGGAGTTATGAGAAAGAGAGATTATATAGTTATATTAAAGCAAGAGTTATGGTGATATTTGAGTTCAGGGGTTTACTTACTGAGCCTTGTTTGTGCTCATCCAGTTGTTCCCTATGTCTTTGCAGGTTCTGGATGAGGACACAGTCGGATGGACATCGGCACACGAAGAGAAATGGCTACACTGTCCACCCTATGTTGATAGTTTTGCATATGTCACTAGCCTTGTATATATTTGTATAAAGAATGCATATGTTTAATAAAAGAAAAATTTTGGGCCCAACTTTTTATATTATGGTTACATGTATTTTTACGATGCATGTTTTTATAAGAATGGAGTCGTTACACCCGTACTCAAGAGTGATGAATCCTTTGTCGATCCACCATAGTCTCGATACACTTCTCAATGTAGCCAATCACTATTGTATTGATATATTTGAATAGAACTACGTTGGGCTAGTGTCAAACTACACCAATTTGTGCACAAGACGCTCCGGTGATCTCAAGTCTAAGGATCACATGCACCACCATCCGTGAGAGGATTTATTCCATAGACACTAGAGTTACCATCCATATGAAATCCTCTGGTGGGTCTGTCCAGTGAACTTGCCTTTAGCAAGCACCCATGCATTGCACCAGGTTGTCGGCAAACAACCTTGACAAGTGAGATTAGTCACTGCCTTTCAACAGGGTCGTTCAACACTATGATAGCTTTACCATATTATCTATGTCCTTAGTTAGAATAATACTAGGGCTACGGACATTTCTAGAATGGCCACCATATGTGATCATAGGGTTCTCACTATCAAGATTTGAAACACTTGATACCCTCGTCACGGTTCTACCATCCTAAGGACATATATCATTACATACACGATATAGAAGAATATACCTTTTATTGTTAAATAAACACTTATTATGGAGTCAATATTACAATAATTGATTGGCTCTAGGGCACCTACTCTAACAATCTCCCACTTGTACTATATCCATCATTCATGTATTTAATAACAAATGACCTTAAGTGTTTTTCATGCTTCTGCTGCGACAGAGGCTTCGTCAGTGGATCAGCGAGATTGTCATTTGTATGCACTTTACTGATCTATACATCTTTCCTCTCAACCATTTCTCTAATGAGATGAAAATGTTTGAGTATGTGTCTAGACTTCTGGTGAGACCGTGGTTCCTTTGCTTGAGCAATTTCTTCATTATTGTCACAATAGACATCTATCGGATCAACAATCATGGAAACCACACCAAGTTCGGTGATGAACTTCTTAATCCAGACTGCCTCATCGGCCGTATCGGATAATGCAATATACTTAGCCTCTATTGTAGAGTCCGCTACAGTGCTTTGCTTGGAGCTCTTCTAGCTCACTACACCCATATTGCGATAAAATACAAACCCTAATTATGATCGATAATCATCTTTATCTGTTTGGAAACTAGCATCACTGTATCCTCTTACAGTGAGCTCATCTTCCCCTCCATAAACCAAGAACATATCCTTAGTCCTCTTCAAGTACTTAAGGATGTTCTTGAAAGCTATCTAGTGACGCTCACTAGATCCGATTGATATCTACTACAAGTGCTTAACACACATGAGACATCAATCCAAGTACATAACATGGCATACATGATGGATCCAATTGCTGACGCAAATGGGATCCTCTTTATTCTATCTCTCTCATCATGTGTTTTTGGACACATATCCTTAGAGAGAGAGGCACCATGTGACATCGGAAGAAATCCCTTCTTGGATTCTTCCATACTAAATCTCTTCAGTACCTTGTCAGCGTATGTACTCTAACTTAGGCCAAGCAACCTACGTGATCTATCTCGGTAGGTCTTTATTCTAAGGATGTAGACTGCTTCTCCTAAGTCTTTCATGGAGAAGCACTTGGTTAGCCAAGTCTTTACTGACTGCAAGTTTGGTATATCATTCCCGATCAGAAGTATGTCATCGACATACAACACTAAGAATGCCACTGTGCTCCCACTCACTTTCTTGTAAACACAAGGCTCATCTTCGTTCTTGATAAAATCGAATTCTTTTACGACTTCATCAAAACGAATGTTCCAACTCTTTGAAGCTTGCTTGAGTCCATAAATGGATCTTTGCAACATGCATACCTTCTCAGCTTGCCCATCAAGAATGAAACCATCAGGTTGTGTCATATACACATCCTCTTCAAGGTTTCCATTCAGGAAAGCCGTTTTGACATCCATTTGCCAAATCTCATAATCATGATATGCAATAATCACAAGTTAAATCCGGATGGATTTAATGATGGCAACCGGCGAAAAGGTTTCCTCATAGTCAATACCATGAATTTGTTTGAAACCTTTGGTAACCAGTCATACTTTATAATTGTGCACCTTGCCATCCATGTCAGTCTTCTTCTTGAAGACCCATTTACACCCTATGGGTTTTACCCCTTCAGATGGTTCCACCAGAAACCATACTTGGTTCTAGTACATGAAGTCCATCTCAGATCTCATGACTTCAAGCTATTTAATGGAATCTGGATCCGATATAGTGTCTTCGTAGGTTATGGGTTCATCATCCTGGTAGATAAGTACGTCACCATGTTGAGTCATGAGATAACTATATCTCTCAGCCTCATGGCATACTCTCCCAGATCTATGTAACTCCTGTGCTACTTGAGGTGGTTCACTTTGATCCACAAGTTGTGGAGTAACCTCCTCCTGATGTTCAACCACTACTCGCGGCACATCTTCTCGTCCTTCGTCTAGTATATCTTGTGGCTTTAGAACTTCATCGAGTTCTACTTTTCTCCCATTAGTACTTCTTAGAAAAAAATTCTTTTCTAGGAAGACACCAATACGAGCAACAAAAATTTTACGCTCTTCTGGATGGTAGAAATAGTATCTTTTGGTCTCTTTAGGATACCCCACAAATATACATTTGTAGGATTTTGGGCCTAGCTTGTTCGAAGTCAATTTCTTGACATAAGCTTCGCAACCCCAAATCCTTAGATAAGACAAATTGGGCTTTCGCCCATTCCATAGTTCAAATAGAGTCTTGTCTACAGACTTTGACGGCACACGGTTCAAAATGTGAGTTGCAGTCTCTAGGGCATAACCTCAGAATGATGCAGGTAAATCATTACAACTCATCATGGACCTAACCATGTCAAGTAAGGTCATATTCCTCCTTTCAGACACTCCATTGTGTTGGGGTGTATATGGACAGGTGAGTTGTGATACTATCCCACATTCCTTCAAGTATTCAGAAAACCCTGAGCTTAAGTATTCACCTCCTCGATCCGACCAAAAAGTTTTAATACTTTTGCCCAACATATTTTGTACTTCATTCCTAAATTCTTTGAACTTATCAAAGACTTCAGATTTATGTCTTATGAGGTAGACATAACCATATCTACTAAAATCATCAGTAAATGTGATGAAGTAGGAATATCCACCTCTGGCTTCAACTGTTAGTGGACCACATACATCACTATGGATAATGCCTAATAGTTCAATAGCCCTTTCACTTTGTCTTGTGAAAGGTGACTTGGTCATCTAGCCTAAAAGGCATGACTCGCATACCTCAAATAACTATAAGTCAAAAGGGTCCAAAACTCCATCCCTTTGAAGTTTTGCAATACGGGTCTGATTAACATGACCCAATCTACAATGCTAGAGGTATGTATGGTTTTGTTCGCTATGTTTAGCTTTCTTAGTTTCAACGTTGAGAATATCCTTATTGTTCAAATCAAGAACATATAATCTATTATATAACCTTGCAATTCCAAATAGAATACCATTCAAACTAAAGGACAACAATCCATTAGAAATCTCAAAACGATATCTTATATTATCCAAAATGGATACTGAAATAATGTTTCTAGAAATCTCAGGTACAAAATAACGGTCTTTGAGTTCTAATAATAAGCCCGAAGGCAAAGACAAACAATAAGTCCCTATAGCTAATGCAGCCATATGTGCTCCATTTCCAACTCGTAGGTCCACTTTTCTCTTGGTAAGCAATCTACCCTACCTTAGTCCCTACACATCAGTACAAATGTGAGTACCACATCCTGTGTCAATGACCCAAGATGTTGAAGAAGAGAAGTTAATCTCAATGATAAATATACCTGAAGTCGAAGCATCTGATTTCTTCTTGTTTGCGAGGAAAGCCTTGTAGTGTTTCCTCTAGTGGCCAAGCTTGCCACAATAGAAGCTGACTACCTTCCCACCTTTCCCAATGCCACCCGCAGGCTTGAGCATTCTGTCCTTTAGGCTTGGGCTTGGGCTTGGGCTTGGGATTGGCCTTGGCCTTTCCCTTACACTTACCCTTTCCTTTACTGGCAGTGTTAGAGTAGGTGCCCTAGAGCCAATCAATTATTGTAAAATTGACTCTGTAATAAATGTTTATTTATCAATAAAAGGCACATTCTTCTATATCGTGTATGTAATGATATATGTCCTTAGGATGGTAGAACCGTGACGAGGGTATCAAGTGTTTCAAATCTTGATAATGAGAACCCTATGATCACATATGGCGGCCATTCTAGAAACATTGTAGCCCCAGTATTATTATAACCAAGGACACAGATAATACGGTAAAGCTATCATAGTGTTGAACGACCCTGTCGTAAGGTAGTGACTAATCTCACTTGTCTAGGTTGTTTGTCGACAACCTGGTGTAATGCATGGGTGCTTGCTAGAGGCAAGTTCACTGGACAGACCCACCTGAGGATTCCATATGAATGGTAACCCCAGTGTCTATGGAATAAATCCTCTAACGGATGGTGGTGCATGTGATCCTTAGACTTGAGATCACCGGAGCACCTTTTGCACAAATTAGTGTAGTTTGACACTAGGCAAATGTAGCTCTATTCAGAGCTATTAATACGGTAGTGATTGGCTACATTGAGAAGTGTATCGAGACTACGGTGGATCGACAAAGGATTCATCACTCCTGGGTACGAGAGAAGTTATCTCATTGGGTAATTCAGTAAATGGTAGTGACACTAAATTTGTTGCCATAATGGGATTGAGTTGATGCTCAATCCAATTTAATATTCCTGTCATTGGTCCAAGAACTAAATATGTACCTCAGTCTCGATGAGATAATAGTTGATGAAAGGATTTGATTGCACGGTAACCATACCGTTGATAGGCTGCGGTTTCGCTGAATCTGAATATGTCAGGTGGCCATATGCCTTTCTAGGGGCCAATCTTGGTCTGTGTGTAATGAGACGATTAATTGATGTTAATCGCGATACTATACACTGTCGATATGATGAGGAACCTACGAGTCACACACTTAGAAGATAATTTAAGAATTGATTTTTGAGAAGGGTATTTTCGTCTTTTAGGATGAAAGGGTACTTTGGTAATCTCACAGTGCAATTAAATTTGCTAAGGTTGTTGCCTGTATTTAATTTTAATACTAAAATTAAATTAGTGATATTATATTTAAATATATCTATGTATATATTTAAATGAATTATTATTATTAATTGAATGTTAATATATAATTATTTATTAATTGATTTTAATTATAATAATAATTAATTAATTAATTAAAATACCATAAAGGGTGTGTTTGGTTGCAAGGGTGAACTGGGGTTGGAGCCCATGGCTATTCCAAAGTGGAATAGGGTGTTAATTGTTGCACAATATAAGTGCAACTTAAAATTAAAACAAGAGAGATTTATTCATTCAATTAAAACCCTAGCCACCCTATCTCTCTATCTCTCGAGAAGAAAACTTTTCTTGTTCTTCTTTCTTGATTCTTGAAGCCCTTGATTGTTCTAGCAAAATAATCAAGGGTTCTGCGGATTATCTTTGTGTGGACTTCCATGAGTGCGATCTTACTTTGGATTGACTGGCAAAAAATCACGTGAACAGTAGACTGTGAATAGTAACCATGAACAGCAATCGTGAATAGTATCATGAACAGTGTTCCTATTCGAAATCAGAGATATTCGAAGGAGCATCCAAATGTACGTAAGTATTCTAATCCTTGAATGGATTTACTTTATATAGATTTTTGTTTATAAACATGTAAATGGTATGTAACGCCCACATCAAGGTACGTAGCTTTATTTATGCCCTAATATCCTTAGTTGAATTTTGTTAAAGCTATCTTGGACAAGTGTGAAGAAAATTCCTTAAACCTTCATGAGGGGTAAAATGGTATTTTCACTCATAATTAGTTAAAAAAGTGGGGAGTGAAAAGAAGTAGAATAACATGGAGAAGTTAATAAAAATTAGGGCACTTTTGTAATTGACTAAGCGACATAGATGGAATTTTTAGAAAGTACAAGGGTAAAATGGGAAAAATATATATATATATATATATATATATATATATTCCCATCAAAATGACAAGCTCATTGAAGTCGTGGCACATTGTAATTTTCACAAAATTTTATCCAAACCCACAGTACTGATCAAGTCATTAAAATTGACCAAATAATATTAAATTCTGAATACCCTTGTGGATTAAATCCTGAACTCTTAAGTTGATTAATCCAAAAGCATAACCCAGACACACAAAATCAAGAAAAAGAGTGTTCCCCATGTTGAAACTTGAAAATCAAATCAATGGAAACATATCTAAATCTAGTTGTCAACAATCTGGCCCTGGCCGACCTGTGTTTATGGATNATGAGAAGTAATTTATTATATGTGATGAGAAGTAATTTATTAGTATGTGATGAGAAGTGACTTATTAGTATGTGATGAGAATTGATTTATTAGTATGTGATGAGAATCGATTTATTGGTATGTGATGAGAAGTGATGTATTTGTATGTGTTGAGTTGATGGGATTTTGGATGAAAAATGAAAGAATGGATGTGGAAGGGTGGAGGATGAAATTCGGCTAGGTTGATTGTTGGCTTTAGGGAGTTGTTTGCTCCAATTTTGGTGACTTGAGAGATATGTGGAAGTGTAACCAATTTAAGGCTTGTATGTGCATGTAAGGTGTTTGATGAAATGTCAAAAAAACTGCATATACATGAGTATGTTGGATTATTACTTTGTTATGGAAATGTTGTTGGTAGAGATAACTAGTTCCATGATGATATCTTTATATGCCATAATACATTCTTACATTCTTACATTTGTGTTTAGAAAGCATAGCAAAGGATGAGCATATTTACATACACATATAAATGTATGAGAACATTAAAGAATAAAGAGAAAGAAAGAAAAGCAATTAAATGTATAATTATTGTTTTAAGAAATATAATTAAAGAACAATTCAAATATGAAAATTTACTTAAAGAAATATAAAAAGAGAAGAGAAGAGAAGGTTTTTGCGATGGGGAGCCGTGAGTGACAGAGAAGAATAACCTCGCATGCACGCCGCCTTTAGTGAGTGGCCTCAAAATAAGAAAGAAGAATTTGTACAGTCCGTAAGAAGTGCATGTGGATGAGGACTGTACCCAAGAAAGAATTTGAGAATACACTCACATGGCCAGGGTTCAAAATCCATGCCTCAACTGAGTCCGATCGGCAAAGAAAGAATAGAAAAGAAAGAAAGAAAAGAATAGAAAAGAAAAAGAAAGAATAGAATAGAAAAGAAAAGAAAGAAAAGAATAGAAAAAGCAAGAAAGAATAGAAACAGAAAAGAAAGAAGAGAAATAGAAGAAGAAAGAAACGTAGAAAAAGAAAGAAAAACAGAAAAGAAAATGCATTGCATAGAAAAAGTTTATGCATTTGTGCATATGCATCATGTTATTTCTACTATCTCGAGTTGGTTTCCCTATTTGTGCTTACATATCGATAAGTGAGAAACTAGAATCGTAGAAAATAGAGAAGAATATAGAAGCTTGGTGTAAGGAAAGAAAATTCAGAATCTGAGTAACGGAGAAAGAACAGAAGTGTTATGGGTTTACTTACTGATCAATTACTGCTCAGCCTATTGATTTCACTGTTTTTGCTGGTAGTAGTTGAGATGCGGTCGGATGGGACGTCAAGTAGCGGAGGAGAAAGGCAACACTGTCGAACTGTATTTTTGAGTTTATTTTTGTGACTATGGTACTTGATGTAGAGATTTGTATATAAAAGTAATGCTATTTTTGGGCCCACTACCTTATACATATATCCATATATGTTTTTCTATGATATATTTAGTGAGTTTTCATTTTATACCCCCTAAGTATACTAGCTAGAAAGAATATTACACTGTATAATCTATACTCAGATCTAGGCAAAGAATGGTAATTGATTTACCAATTGAATTTTTGTTTTCCGTTGCGTATGGTAGATCAATCACTTATAGGCAGCTACCAGTAAAACAGGCTTGGACTTTTTCAAGTCATGCTTTGCAATCCTTAGCATGTTCAAAAGCTCCGATGGGATTTTCACCATAGCGTTCATATTGAAGTTCATTATGAATAGTGCATAAGAGTCAGGCAAGGATTGCAGAATTAAATCCACTTGTAATTCTGCATCCAACTCAAACCCCAAAGTCTCAAGCCTCTCCATGTGCTCGATCATTTTGAGCACATGAGGGCCGATTTGGGCTCCCTCGGTCAGGCGACTTCCATACAGTGCTTCTAACACCTTGTACCTCTCATGTCAAGCATTCCCTTTGTAAAGTTCCTTGAGGTGTAGAATAATGGCAGCAGCATCCATATTCTCATGCTGCTTTTGCAACACTAGTGTCATCAATGCTAACATCAAGTATTGAACGCCATCAGCATCATCAAGGAACTTTTAATAAGTATCCTTTACTTCATGAGTGGCATCAGGATCAAGCTCAGCCATGTCTGACTTATCAAGTATATAAAATTTCTTTTCGCACTTAAGTATAATCCGAAGATTACAATACCAGTCTAAGAAATTGGATCCACCAACCTGTTTTCTTTCTCGATTATCGGTCGCAGGTTCATACTGCTCATTTTTAAGTGAATCTAAAATTTAGAAAAGTAAAGTCAATATAATGTTTATTATTTCTTAATATGCTCTTTTATTAAAAAAACACTCCCACTATTTTCCTTAAGCCAATAGCCCTCACTATTAATTCGGGAAAGCCCTTGGCTTTTCTAGTGGACTAATATCCCATCTGGCCCATTTCAAACCTTCGTTGCCAAAATGGGTTGATTAGGTAGGCCAACAAACTTAATCCACATTAGTTGATAGCTCCCACTACCAACCTCAAATGTGAAGTAAGCCAATCACACAATCCAACGGCCTAGCCATCGTCCTCAAGTGTGATTCCCAATATCAGAAGAGTGGACACTACATGTTGCCATGTACACTCAACATGTGTACTTCTCTACTATGCCTATGATGTGTTTATCAACCTTGGCTATGGCGAACAAGTAAAACTGTCATTTTAAATCGACCCATCATCATTAAGGAAAACTCCAATAAATTTTAACCTCCCATTGGTAGAAGTGTACCCTTCGCCATGGCAAACAAGGTACTGACAAACAGTGATTTGATTAAAACTATGGTGATGGAAGGCATACGTGACTTACTATATCTTATTTAAGGGTTTTTATTTAATGTCTCACCAGATTATTATCTTTGCTAGAATGTCATTGTTTGACATGTTATTGAACATTCAACCTTAGCATGCATTCTAAACAAAATAAAACGTGCCGGCACATGGCCCACTAAAACTGATTTCCTCGCGCCTAGAGGAATCGGTGGGTCAACCTAGGGTTTAAAATAAATCTTGGATCTCCAAGTTATTCCTCTTCATAATTCCTTCGTTTCTTCTTCACGATCATTAAAAATAATTTTATAATAAAAAACCTATTCTAATTTACATCAATAAAATAGAAACCTCACGTTACATACGAGGGTGGTGAGATGAGGAGAAGAAATACATGGAGATTTAAGAGAGAGAGGCAGGACACGCATGTCCTATTTGTTTATAAAAAACCAATAAACAATAAACAACAGGTTTAAGGCTCATGTACCGGACACCATGCAATTATCAAACAAGAACATTGCATAGATTAAAAAACAATCAATTTTTGAATTGGGTGGGATGAATTATCAACTTACCACCTTAAACGTGCAGAATGAATATTGGCTTTAAAGGTTCAAAAAATAGCGATTTAGCCCCTGTGTGAAAAAGGGAAAGAAAAAACATAACAATAGGTTTCTTGCCACAGCAAAGAAATTCTTCGCCCCGATGAAGTTCATGCACACATGGTCGCTGCGGTGAAGTTTTATTTTGCCGTGACGATCGTGAACTTCAAGAAAACACAAATCATTCTAGAGAGTTTTATGCCACGACAAAGTTTTATTTCGCCACGGCTAGATCTACTTTTCCGGAATTTCACCGCGACGAGATTCACTTTTTGCATCTCGACACAATTAATGTCGTAAAACAGTGAATCAGGCACAATAACGTATTTTGCAATTTTTATATACCATAGCCTGTCAACGGTTTGGTTACCGTGCAATCAAATCCTTTCATCAATTATTATCTCATCAAGACTGAGGTACAGAAACAGTGTCAACCTCAAATATCCTCGACATGTTGTATTCAGTTACTAGACCAATGATAGGAATATTAAATTGGATTGAGCATTAACTCAATTCCACTGTGGTCACAAATTTAGTGTCATTGCCATTTACTAAATTACCCAGTGAGATAACTTCTCCCGTACCTTGGAGTGATGAATCCTTTGTCGATCCTCCATAGCCTTGATACACTTCTCAATGTAGCCAATCACTACCATATTGATAGCTCTGAATAGAACTACATTGGGCTAGTGTCAAAGTACACCAATTGGTGCACAAGGCGCTCCGGTGATCTCAAGTCTAAGGATCACATGCACCACCATCCGTTAGAGGATTTATTCCATAGACACTTGGGTTACCATCCATATGGAATCCTCTTGTGGGTCTATCCAGTGAACTTGCCTCTAGCAAGCACCCATGCGTTGCACCAGGTTGTTGGCAAACAACCTTGACAAGTGAGATCAGTCACTGCTTTTCGACAAGGTCATTCAACACTATGATAGTCTTACCGTATTATCTGTGTCCTTGGTCAGAATAATACCGGGGCTACGGACATTTCTAGAATGGCTATCATATGTGATCATAGGGTTCTCACTATCAAGATTTGAAACACTTGATACCCTCGTCACGATTCTACCATCCTAAGGACATATATCATTACATACATGATATAGAAGAATATGCCTTTTATTGGTAAATAAACATTTATTACAGAGTCAATATTATAATAATTGATTGGCTCTAGGGCACCTACTCTAACATTACAATCAGGTGGGATGTTAAGAAGCAGAGGAGTTTGGCGGCATTGTCCAAGACTATCTTGTACCTATTAAGTATATCAGTTATTTTGTGTATATACTTATATGAATTAAAATTAGAATTTTCAGATTTTGCATTATATACCTCTATGTATATATGTTTACAAAAGTTATTTTGTGGATTTTATCATATATTTCTCAAAGAATTACTAGCTAGAGAGTATATTATAGTAAAGAAGGTAATATCACTCTTGATGAAGCACGCTATTTCTTTTAATTAATTGTTTTTGTAATGTTGGTAGAGTATGTGATGGTTTTGCTGTTTTTGGGAGGATTTTGAGGTCGGGTTTTAGCCCAAATGTTGTGACTTTGAATTCTTTGATTAAAGGATTGCTTTTGGATAATAGTGGTACATAGGCTATGAGGTTATTCAAAAAAATGGCTGTGTTTAGGGTTAGGCCTTATATGTTTCTTATCGTAGTATTATTCGTGGTCTTTGTAAAGATGGGTTGGTAGATAGGGTGAAAGAACTTTTTTTGGAAATGAAGAGTAAAGGAATTAAGCCAGATGTGGTTGTTTGTAACTCTCTAATTGACGGTTGGTGTTTTGTGGGAAATATGGAGAAGGCTGAGAGTTTGTTTATTGAGATGGCGGATCAAGGTTTGCAGCCTATATTACTAAAGTATAATGCAATGATAAGTGGGCTTTTCAAGGAGGGGAAGATGGAGGAAGCTAATGGGTTATTGGAGTTGATGAGTAAAAGAGGTTTGCAACCTAATGTGGTTACTTTTAATACAATGATAAATGGGCTTTGCAAGCAGGGGAAGATGGAGGAAGCTAATGGGTTGCTAAAATTGATGATTCAAAGAGGTTTGCAGCCTAATATAGTGACGTTTAATTCAATGATAAGTGGGCTTTGCAAGGAGGGGAAGAAGGAGGAAGCTAATGGATTGTTGGAATTGATGAATCAGGGAGGTTTGCAGCCTTATTTGGTGACTTTTAATACACTGATAAATGGGCTTTTCAAGGAGGCGAAAATGGAGGAAGCTAATGGGTTATTGGAATTGATGAGTCGAAGAGGTTTGCAGCCTGATGTGGTGACCTTTAATTCAATGATAAGTGGGCTTTGCAAGGAAAGGAAGACAGAGGAAGCTAACGGATTGTTGGAATTGATGACTCAAAGAGGTTTGTAGCCTAATTTGGTGACTTTTAATACATTGATAAATGGGCTTTACAAGGAAGGAAAGATGGAGGAGGCTAATAGGTTGTTCGAATTGATGAATCAAATAGGTTTGCAGCCTAATTTGGTGACTTTTAATACAATGATAAATGGGTTGTGCAAGGAGGAGAAGATGGAGGAAGCTAATGGGTTTTTGGAATTGATGAGTCAAAGACGTTTGCAACCTGATGTGGTGACGTTTACTACAATGATACGTGGGCTTTGCAAAGAGGTGAAGATGGACGAAGCTAATGGGTTAATGGAATTGATGAGTCAAAGAGGTTTGCAACCTAATGTGGTGACGTTCACTACAACGATAAGTGGGCTTTGCAAGGTGGGGAAGATGAAGGAAGCTAATGGGTTGATGGAATTGATGAGTCAAAGAGGTTTGCAACCTAATGTGGTGACGCTCAATACAATGATAAATGGGCTTTGCAAGGTGGGGAAGATGGAGAAAGCTAATGGGTTGTTTGAATTGATGAATCAAAGAGGTTTGCAATCTAATGTGGTGGCATTCACTGCAATGATAAGTGGGCTTTGCAAGGTGGGGAAGATGGAGGAAGCTAATGGTTTGTTTGAATTGATGAGTCAAAGAGGTTTGCAGCCTAATGTGGTGACATTTACTACAATGATTGATGGGCTTTGCAAGGTGGGGAAGATGGAGGAAGCTAATGGGTTGTTAGAATTGATAAGTCAAAGCGGTTTATCAAGAATATCCATCAATCAAAAGAAAAATGCAATACTAGAACTAAGTAGTAATTACTGTTCCAAGAGTTGATTTCTAAGGATTTGATCCTAATTTCACTGAAGCTTTGCTTATAAAATTTCCGGTGTGAAGCATGTAAGCAGGGTGTTTTAGTTGATGAAATGGCAGTCGTCGCAAAGAGACTATGAGATATATATTGAGGAGAATGAGCGTTTTAGGTTGAAGTGAGTACAATTTGAAAACTCTTTCACATGAACAAGGCTGCAAAATTGTTGTTGAAATTTGCATGTCTGGTGTGGTAGAAGACAGAAACATGAGACCAACAATGGATTCAAAAGTCAAGGCTCTTTCAGAATGGGAAGCTGAAACTGAAGTCAACTATGTGGAAAATTAATAGCTGCAATATTTGAGGTATAATTTTGTTTTTTGTTTTTGGTATGTTTTTGTTTTAAGAATTTCCAAGATGAACTTTTTGATTATATTAAGTATTAACTCATGGGATTTGTAAATGTTTTATAGGAAAAGTGTAATGTTTATGCAATATATTTGTGTAAGGTTTAGAAAAATGATTTTGTGTTTTCTATTGGTTTGTGAGAGAACAATAGACCTTCCTAAATGAAACTGAAAAGATCACAAGATACAATATAGTTTATATTATGAAATGACGTCTAATAGATTTGATATAACATTATGGCAAAATTCTTTCTCTTATTTTTTAGTCTTAATAATAAATAACATTGGCAAAGTTGAAAAATGTACCTTTAAGCTATTAGAGAAGGTGTTGGGGCTAAGAGGAGGATCCATTGAGACTTTACAAACAGAAGGAAAAAAAATGAATGAATGTTATATGAAGAAAGGACATTGAGTAGCGATGAAATCTATGAAAAATAAATTTTTAAAATATTAGAAAAAAAAAATAACAAAGTGGGAAGTTTATGTTGTGTTGTGGCTTGACTGGTTTTACAACCAGAATGTTTAACTGTTTTCTTTTGTTTTTGTTGTTGGTACTTGGTAGTTTATTTGAAGCAATGGTGGAAGAGAGGGAAAGCTAGATAGATTGTGATAGGGATGGACGGCTATGATTTATAGAATTTTTTTACATTATTATTAATTGTTTTTGGCATTAAATTATTTGTATTGAAGATAATTTTATATTGAATTGATAATTAAAGAAATAAATAATAAAAATATTATATACCAAATAATGAGTATTAAATTTGTGCAAATTTTAAATATATATTTAATGTTGGTGTAAAGATACTGGACAGGTTCTAGTAGTTGTATCTCCACCCATTTAACACATAAAACAAACTCCTTGTTCATGACCTTCTTTCTTTATCTTTTTCTTTTGGAAAATAATAATAACAAATTGAAGTTCTTGGCCAAGTTTTCTCATATTGCATTGCATAACAAAATTGTTTAACTCTTTATAGTAAAACTACCAGTACTAAAAATTTTAAGCTATATATCTATCAACTTAATTGTCCAAAAACAAATGAACAACTTTCTTACTTTAGCACAAAAAACATATGTAAATCAATCTAACTTCTACAATTCAATCTTATTATCTCGACCTATCATTTTCTCTTCTTTCATCAAGAGGAGAAGCCCATGAATTTGAGTACTTGAGTTGAGGTTGGTGAACATGGTACTTGGGTGAAATAGCCACGAATATTATAATACCACTGAGGAAGGCTAACCCTAATCCTAAACTATTAACAACCATGGATTCTGGACATCATTTAGATACACTTCTCCTACTTTGAAAAAATGTCAATTTCTCTAAAAGACCTGTGTCTGCAGTCGCCACAGCCAACCCATATGTGTAGAGACCAAGGAAAATGTGCCATGGCAATGCACTAATTCTTGATGCAACACCTCCCCTCAATGCCAAAAGCTCAAGAAGCCCACTATCCCTTGCAATTTCAATCAAAGTAGCTGCAACATTGTTATACTGTTCTCTCCAGTGTTATGTAATACCAAAACTAATCTTAATTTTTGTAAAGTTTATACACCATCCGAACAAAATTTGTTTTACAACAAAACTTTGTTTGCTTCTCCTGGATTTCTTCTCTTTTTGTAAGTTATTTGCAATTGTCATCTTTCAACAACCAAATTTCACAAAATCCCAGACTTAAATTATTTAGTACACTCCAACAATATCTGTGCACACCAAACACATAAATAGCTTCCAATGATCTAGTAACTTTAAAGATCAAATTCAAATTATATGTGATTTTAACACTCCTAACCTGTGATATTTGCAAGACTTGGAAGTGAATTTGATGAGTCTATGGACTGAAAATCAGGCCTTTCTAGCTCAAATTAATCTAATTCTGAAATTTAAAATCACAGAAGCTGGAAATTTGCGAAATCCAATTCTCTATAGCTGTAAAAATGGTAGATCTCTTCTTTACAATCACCAATTGAATAATAAATAAATGAAATAGAACAATTGCGATTGAAACTAACATAAGTTACAGAGTAAGATGATATCTAGATGATTGGCTCTTGGGCACCTACTCCAATAGTGTTCCCATCCGAAATCAGAGATATTTGAAGGAGCCTCCAAACGTACGCAAGTATTCTAATCTTTGAATAGATTTACTTTATACAGATTTTTGTTTATAAACATGTAAATGGTATAATCTATACTTAGATTTTGGCAAAGAGAGGTAATTGATATACCGATTGAATTTTTGTTTTCCGCTACATATGGTAGATCAATTACTTACACTTAAATCATCTAGTATCTACAAAACAGTAAAATAACAGAGTGAGCACTAATTGCTCAGTAAGTAACCCAAACTGCACTACTGTTTTTCCTCCGTTACTCATATTATGACTTTCTTTTTCTCACTTTGATTTTTTTTTTTTTTTATGTTGCATTCTTTTCTGATATTCTGCATTCTTTTCTGATATTCTAATTTGCTACTTATCAACGTGCAAAGACAATGAATAAAACTGTACATTGTCGAGCACATAAGTAATGCTAAATCATGCAAGTAGCATATCACATATGCAAAATAATAAACTTTCCTAAGAAAAGAACTTTCTTTTCTTTTCTGTTTTCTGTCTCTTATGTTGTATGTATTTCTTTTCTTTTCTGTTTATCTTTCTTATTCTGTTCTAATTTGCCGATCGGACTAGGTTGAGGCATGAATTTGGAACCCTAGTCGTGTGAGTGTATACTGGGTACAGTCCTCATCTACATGCATTGTTGACGGACTGTACTAATTATGTTCTGCTGATCTAAGGTCGCTCACTGATGGCGATGTGCATGTAGGTATTTTCTACTGGGTACAATCCTCATGCACATACACTACTGACAGACTGCACAAATGTTGTTTCTCTCTGCTGAGGCCGCTCACTTATGGTGGCGTGCATGTGGGCATCTCTATCACTCACGGGTTCCCCATCGCAACAACCTTATAACATAACATGTTGTAGAAAGAGAACAAAAAGAGATACTATACACATTACCAAATAAATTTCCAAGCTATGGAAATTCTACACTTGCATTCTTTAGTAAATGAGAAAATATACGTACTTGCATGTTAGCTTAAAAGAAAACAACAAGCCATTTTCTTTTCTTTCTTTTTCTCATTCTTTGCTAACATATTCTTTATTGTTCTAATTTACCAAATCAAGGCTATATATAAATCATATGCACAATATATGCATGATCAAGCCCATTTTTTGATGTTCTTTCCAAGTTCACATACACAACCTTGAAAATTCATTATGGCATAATGGTATGTCATAACATATTCTACCATTTTCTACTATCACAAATGCCATATCAAAGTAACACTTTAACATGAAATTCTTCTCTAACACTTTCATGTGCTATTCAAGAAGTAGTAAAGGTTCAAGTAACTAGAACCAAGAACTAAGGGCCATTTCCCTCATGGAACTACATGACCAAGTGATATTCTAAATTTTGCCATAACAATATGCACTCTTGAATACTAACATTTGCACTTGGTTAAGCCCAACATAATCTTTCTACTCCAATTCTTGCCTTTCTCTAAACCTTTCTTCAATAGGGTTTTGTCAACTCATGCATGCATTTTCTCTTTGGATTTTCATCAAACACTTCATATGCACCTGCAACTACCATGTTGGCTACACTTCCACATCTCTCTAAACCCACCAAAATTTGAGCCAAAAACTCACTAACTATAGCATCAAACTTGTCCGTTTTTAACACTTCACAATTTCATCACTAATTCTTCCATAATTCCACCAATTCATCACATACTCATACACTACTTCCCATGGCTGGAAATTATGCATCATTAAACATCAAAAACAGCCAACAATTCTCATATACAATCACATAAAAACATGCATGAATCATTCTACACAAGTCTTGCTCAAATCAAGGCTAAAATTAGGTTTACTTACCTTGAATGTGTGATATAACCTCCTTTTGCTAAAAGTCTCTTCCTCTTGGACCTAGATCATATAAAAACCATAAGAATTTAAAACTTTAAAGGTTAATCACACACCTGGGGCTAGAATCTTACCTTTGGATGCTTTAGGATTGAAAACTGTAAAAATCCTAGCCAAATTCTATGATTTCCCTTTGAAATTTAGTGAAACAAGGGTTAGAATGGCTAGGGTTTAGGTTATTGCAACCTTATAACTATATATATATATTCGCATTTTGCCCTTGCACTTTCTATGAAATCCCATCTATATCCTTTAGTCAATTACTAAAATACCCTCATTTTTATTATCTTCTTCGCATTATTTTGCTTCCTTTCACTTCCCACTTTTTCATCTAGTTATGAGTGAAAAGACCATTTTACCCTGATGAAGTTTTTAAGGAATTTTCTTCACATTTGTCTAAGTTAACTTCAAAGACCTAAGGGTATTAGGACATAAATAAAATTACTTACCTTGGTGTGGGTGTTACAATTACAATCTTTTTGAAGGAATTTATCAACCCTCACTACCTCTTCAACGTTATGTACTAAATCTTTTGGTATAGTTGTAGTCACTTTACATGAATTTGTCAATAAAGATGAGATTTTGGTTCCAGTAACTGTTTTAGAAGAAGAATAACAATGACAACAAAGGTTTTGGATGCCATTTAAGTAGCGGTGTTTGTGGATTATCTGGGGTTCAAACTAGCTTAGTCTTTTGTTGGTTTAGGGTTAAATAATACAATCTCACAAGAAATGACAGTGGGATCAAATGTATTTATCTGAATCCTAGAGGGTTCTCATGTAATTATCCAGACACTGAGGGCATGTTAAACGAAGCAAAATTATTTAGTCTTTCACTCTCTCTCTTATTCTCTCGTTAATGTAATGACACGTATTCACCTTTACTCTTCATCTTATTTTTAAACCATATTTGCTATATTATATTACAACATTGCCATTTTCTCTCCTTTCCTTATGTTATTTGCACATGTTTCAACGAATCAACATACAGTATTTGTTTTTTAGTTATCAATTTTTATTATTTATTAATTGTATTCCTTTGGTTGTATAAACTGTCAATCAAGAAAAAAGTTAAATAAAATTTTATTGATGATTCTATGTACAATCAATTATGAATAAGTTTTTTTTTTTTTTTTCCCTTTTGATTGGTTGCTCATATGTACAACTGAAATAAAAAAGTTTTTCTTGTTCTCCTGGTTTACTGGTATATATCTATGACACAGTCTGATTCATAAAGTTGTAAACTGACACTCGAAGTTTGACATGACATCTTTTGATTAGTCGATTATTTATACAACCATTACAAGGAATCTTTTTCTTTCTTTTAACAGTAATGTTTAGGTCCACAATCCAATCTTACAACCTTCACTCACAACCCCCTACATGGTAACTCTTAATCAGTCAGCTCGCAAATGGACAAACAAGACCCATAACAAGCAAGCGAGACCTATTTGCGAGCTGACAAATTGCGAGCTATTGGGGGTTGTGATATTAGATTGTATAGCTCTTCTTTTAAAGGTTTGCAGGTACATATACATGATCTACTCTAATTCAAATAGTTGTAAATCTAGTTTCTCCCTAAAGTTTTTTCTTTAATCATTCGGATGTCAAATATTAATTTTATACCCTTATTTCTAACACCAAATTTTTAAGGTAAAAAATAAAAAATAAAAATAAAGAGTGGCGTTATTTGTAACTAAATTTACATTTTACACACTTATTTTGTTTTAAGTTTATACACAATATTTAAAATTAGGCATATTTGTCCATTATCAACATGCTTGCATAGGTACAACGCAGACAACCCTGGACACTGAAACAGTGTTTTTTAATCAATTTTCAATAAAGTTTATGATTTTTATTATATAATATCCCATCAACTTATCCCTAACAAGTCAAGCCAAAATCCGAAATTTGCTCAAAAATGGAAAAACCATGTAATACCTGGCAACCTAAAATCTGGCCATGTGATATGAATTTTGATCCATGACAAGTACTATAAAGAGAGAACTGGCACATAAATTTATTTATTATTTTTTTTTGATGATCGGATTGTCCGGGCCAGCTTGCGCGCACCTCAACTAATCACTTAGGACCCTAAAGTTGACAATCGGATAAATCCCCTTAGTGATCACCCCTATTCGAAACACATAAATTCCTACCTTACTTGGCCGATAGTTTTGTCTCTTGAGTTCAAGTCTCTAAGGTTGTTAATACTGGTGGCTACTAGAACACTTATTCGACCGATAATTTTTAAAATCCCTAAAAAATAGTTGAGATGTGCACAAATTGTCTGAACACTCCAATCATTAGAATAAAAAAATCAATATTGATATGGATCTAAATTCCGAAACTGCAAATGCCATGTTCCTCCCCACGTGAATAAGATTAATTTATAATTTACTAATGACCATTTATTTTCTCGAAGATCACAATCAAATAATAATTCCCATTAAATAAAATTTAATTATCAATTTCTACAATCTATTTATCTATATAATCCTGCAGCACACCCTCTCTATTAATCGCCATTTGGACTCCACGTAGAATTCCACGTAGGATGCCAAATAGGATCTTTGATAACAATTAAATAGTGGCATCCCAAAGGTCTCAAGAAAACTTTGTTTATATGTAAATTGCTATTTATTAGTATTAATAGCACATATTGGGCATCCAGAGGTCTAACTAAAAGATATATAGATTCATGTTAGTCCCTTCACATTCACCTAAATATTAATAACAATTAAATAGTGGCATCCCAAATGTCTCAAGAAAACTTTGTTTATATGTAAATTGTTATTTATTAGCAATAATAGCACACATTTGGCATCCAAAGGTCTAATTAAAAGATATATAGATATCCAAAGGTATAATTAAAAGTTATATAGATTCATGTTAGTCCCTTGACGTTCACCTTGTGTTGGAATCATGCCAAGAAGTTGTTTATTTTTTTATGGTTGTGTTTAGTTTTTCTGTATAATGATTTGTATGGTCCTGATGGGTTTATCTTTAGTTTCTGCTATTGATTTCACATTTGGTCTTTGATGGGTTGTCTATAATTTTTGTAAAGGCATAGATTTATCACTTTTGAGACCACTAGCAGGGACTTGGCACCCAGTTATAATGTAAAGATAGTAGCATTATTCAACCAGGCATTGTCTTTATGATTTGTTAATTTCCATGTGATTACTTTATTTGTAGGTATTGGAACCTAGGAAGAGGTTAGTGAAGAAGGATGGATCAATTAGGCTGGAGAAACTATTAGCAACAAGGATCGCTGCACAGTGTGTAAGGATGAGAAGGTTGATCAAGAGAAGAAGGTATTGGAATCAGTAGTTGAGAAGGGTATGCATAATGGACAGAAGATTACATTCCTTGGAGAAACTGATGAAGCTGTAAGTAAATAATTCATTTTTGGTTTTATTAGATTCTGTTTGATCTCAGAGAAAGTTGACAACCAAGGAAAGAAAAATGGAACTTAGAGTTTTATGTTATTTTTCCTTCAGATTTTTAAACAATGTCAATATGGCGGTTGAAAGATATGAGGTTTCAGTTTTGCGAAATATGTTTTGTCGTCGAGAAATTTGAGGAATACAGCTCAAGGAAAAGATATGTACTAAAAATATATATATTTTTTTCTCAAGTTTCTTAGCCTTCAAATAGAGTTGAGAATTAACTTTTTCAGTAATTAATTATTTGATCCACTTGATTGTAAACTGATTATTACGTAATTTGCAGGAATATGTATACAATAGGCTCCAATTTAGGTATAATTTGCATATAAATACTGTTGTATTTGGTAACATTTTAATGATTTTCTTTAAGTATTTGTTAATTAGTGATATGAAATTTCAAGGATTAGTTTGTAAATTTTGATCAATAGACACATTTTGTTTTCCCAGTTACAGTTGGTACTTCACATTTATTCAAGGATTTGTCTATATTGTTCTCATTTATCTTCAAGGTTTCACCACCAAACAAAAGGTGAGTCCATGGAAGACTTATGTGAACCTCTCTGCAGTCTTGATGGGTTCTCACGGACTTACCAAAGGGTCTTTGGCTTTCTTAACTATCCAACAAAGCTCACGTTCAAATCCACAAGGGAAATATTTAACTCCATTACTTTTTTTTAATTTCATGTTGAAAAAAATAACAATTTTCCTTACTAGACGTTTTGATAACTTCAGTTTTTGTTTGATAGTCAAATTGGATCTCTTAATCTGTAATGGTGTAAATGACTTAAATTAGCTCATCGATTCTTGCGATGTGAATCAAGTAAACGGCATCAATCTGGCTATAATTGGAAATTTATTTTGTCATCTCAGGTTTCGCCTGTAATGGTCATGGTCGTATTCATACCGAGCCTTAGATGAAAATACCCAGTTCATGAATATGTATCTGCAAAACTTTTAGCTACCGGGTTGATTCTTTTTACCTTAGCAAATGCACAAACTTCACCAAATTTTAGTATGATTGTTGTTATAATGGTATTGGGTGCTCTAATCATGGATTCATTTCTTGGTAATTTGCAAGAAGCAATCTTTAACATGAATCCTGAAACCACTAAGGTGACTATCCTGTGCTATGCTTTTCTGTTGTTTCTTAAATTGAAAAATTGTGACTTTGTCTAGATATCTTCTTACTCTATGACTTCTGTTAGTTTCAATCTCAATTGTTCTATTTCATTTATTTATTGTTCAATTGGTGACTGTAAAGAAGAGATTTGCCATTTTTACAGCTATGGAGAACTAGATTTTTCAAATTTCCAACTTCTGTGGTTTTAAATTTCAGAATTAGATTAATTTGAGCTAGAAAGGCCTGATTTTCAGTCCATAGACTCATCAAATTCAGTTCCAAGTCTTGCAAATATCATAGGTTAGGAGTGTTAAAATCACATATAACTTGAATTTGATCTTTAAAGTTACTGGATCATTGGAAGCTAATTATGTGTTTGGTGTGCACATATATTGTTGGAGTGCACTAAATAATTTAAGTTTGAGATTTTGTGAAATTTGGTTGTTGAAAGATGACAATTGCAAATAACTTACTGAAAGAGAAGAAATCCAGGGGGAGCAAACAAAGTTTTATTGTACAACAAATTTTGTTGGGATGGTGTATAAACTTTACAGAAGATTAGTTTTGGTATTACATAACACTGGAGAGAATAGTGTAACAATGTTGTAGTTACTTTGATTGAAATTGCAGTGGATAGTGGGCTTCTTGAGCTTTTGGCATTGAGGGGAGGTGCGTGCATCAAGAATTAGTGTATTGCCATGGCACATTTTCCTTGGTCTCTACACATATGGGTTGGCTATGGTGACTGCAAAAAAGGTCTTTTAGGGAAACTGACATTTTTATAATGGCGGAAAAGTGTATTTAAACAATGTCTAGAATCCATGGTTGTTAATAGTTTAGGATTAGTGTTAGCCTTGCTCAGTGGTATTATAATATTCGCGACTATTTCACCCGAGTACCATGTTCACCAACCTAAACTCAAGTACTCAAATTCCTAGGCTTCTCTTCTTGATGAAAGAAGAGAAAATGATAGATCGAGATAAAAAGATTGAATTGTAGAAGTTAGATTGATTTACATATGTTTTCTATGCTAAAGTAAGAAAGTTGTTCATGTGTTTTTGGATAATTAAGTTGATAGATATATAGCTTAAAATTTTTGGTACTAGTAATTTTACTATAAAGTTAACGATTTTGTGGTGCAATGCAATATGAGAAGACTTGGCTAGGAACTTCAATTTATTATTATTATTTTCAAAAAGAAAAAGATAAAGAAAGAAGGCCAAGAACAAGGAGTTTGTTTTACATGTTAAATGGGTAGAGATACAACTACTAGAACCTGTCCAGTATCTTTACACCAACATTAAATATATATTTAAAATTAGCACAAATTTAATACGCATTATTTTGTATATAATATTTTTATTACTTGTTTCTTTAATTATCAATTCAATATAAAATTAACTTCAATACAAATAATTAATACCAGACAAACAATTAATAATAATGTAAAAAAAAATTCTATAAACATACCCGCGCGCTTTCTATCTAGTTCTTTAATAAATCATAGCCGTCCGTCCCTATCACAATCAGTCCAGCTTTCCCTCTCTTCCACCATTGCTTCAAATAACTACCAAGTACCAACAACAAAAACAGAAGAAAACAGTTGAACATTCTAGTTGTAAAACCAGTCAAGACACAACACAACACAACACAAACTTCCCACTTTGTAATTTTTTTTTTCTAATTTCTTAAAAAAATTCATCACTACTTAGTGTCCTTTCTTCATATACCATTCATTCAATTTTTTTTCCTTCTGTTTGTAAAGTCTCTATGGATCCTCTTCTCAGCCCCAGCACCTTCAGTAATAGCTTAAAGGCACATTTTTCTTTTCTTTTTTGGTTTCTTCTACTGCATTAACATAAACCCACTTGTGTGTGATTTGATCCAGTTGTTTAAGTAAACTCAGTGGCTCTAGTGGTGGATGAAATGTTTAGAATGGACCTCTGAAACATTTGTACTCTAGGTGTAGTTTGTGTTTGTTTTTAAACTTTAGGGGTTTTACTGATTTTTGGATAACTAAAGAGATTTTATTTATTTACCTATCAATGAAACCTTTTGGATACAATTCATATGATTGTGATATAACTAGTTTGCTTCTTTCTACTGCATAAACCCACTTGTGTGTGTTAAACGAGTTATTTAACGAAATTCAATAGCTTTGCATGTAGCTGAATGAAATGTGAAATATCTGTACTTTTTGGTAGGGGTTAGCGGTTTCGGATACCTTGCATTTTTCAGGGGAACCAAAACTAGAATTGCACAGTGCAGGTTCCTTACCCGGGTACCATATAAAAAATCAGTTACAACCCTATTAGTTTAAAAAATGACAAGAATACCTTAAAAGTTTACAAATACACCCCTAACAAATTAAGAAACCTACATTTAGTAGTTTTCAACTTTTGATTATTCATTCATTTGTGTCCAATGTGACTCATAAATCTTCTGGCAACACTAAAATTTAATCAATTCATCACAATTCACATAAAATTTCTCAATCAAAACCAAAACACAAACAAGTTCCAAGCTTGGTACCCGCTTCAGGTTCTTTTCCCAGGTTCCAGTTCTGGTTCTAGTTCCAAAACCTGTGGGAACCAAAACTGAAACTGAAATTGCACAATGTCAGTTCCAATAAAATGGAACCAAAACCTACCCGCATAGTATCGATTCCAGGTAGGTTCCGATTCTGGTTCTACATGTTACCCGTGCTCACCGCTACTTTTTGGGATGGTTTGTGTTAGTTTTCAACTTTTAAGGGTTTTATTGGTTTCTGAGATAATTATGAGGGTTTTTCAATGTGGAGTCTTTTGGATTTCAATCATATGATTTGATGGTGGTTATGGATCGTTAGAATAAACCCCATTAGTTTGAGAAACAAGAGAAATTACTCTTGTGATATGTTTGTAGTTTCAATTTTCTAGTTTCTAGGACGGATTTTGTTATTTTTAAAACTATAGGGATTATATTTAGCTTAAATTATTTAGAGATAATACTTGAATCTTCTCAAACTTTTAGATGAGTTTTCTAAAGATACTAATCTCTCTAACATTTGATCTTTATTGTAACTTATAGACAAATTAAACTGAATCTGGTTTTGTATTTAAGCAATCTAAACTGTGTTGTATCTTCTGATCTTTTCAGTTTCTTCTTAATAATTTTAAGAAATGAGGCAAATTTCTTTCATTTGAATATGTAACGCTCAAATCCTACATATGTCATGTGTCGCTCATTTGTTTTTGCTTCATTTGGTCCATTTGGTCTATGTTACGCAAGGGATGGCTGGTTAGTAGACTTAAATACTAATGTAAGAAGTGACATGCATTATTGTAGTTCAAAATACCATTATGTGAATTTTTTTGACATTTTTAATGTACTTGGATATAATGTTTACTACCTTTGTAATAATATAATGTTTAAGGGTACGTTAATAGTTCATTAAACTTTTTTAACATTACGAAATTCATCCTCAAGTTTAGTTGACTTTGATGGTTCTGATTACTAACACAAACTATTTTATGCAAATACAAAACAACCCTTAAACACCTTCTTCTTCATTTAGAACGGTCTATAGTCCTCTCATAAACCAATTGAAAACACAAAATAATTTTTCTAAACCTTGCATAAACATTACACTCTTCCTATAATACATTTCTAAATTGT
This sequence comes from Pistacia vera, assembly GCF_008641045.1. Classification (NCBI taxonomy): domain Eukaryota; kingdom Viridiplantae; phylum Streptophyta; class Magnoliopsida; order Sapindales; family Anacardiaceae; genus Pistacia; species Pistacia vera. Next base: position 659,425 of record NW_022196230.1, read on the forward strand.
ACTCATTTTAGCCTAAAACACTTCTTCTCCTCAAGATATATCTTCTAGTCTCTTCACGACAACCGCAATTTCATCAACTAAAACATCCTGCTTAGACACTTCACACCGGAAATAGTATAAACAAATCTTCAGTGAAATTGAGATCAAATCCTTAGAAATCAATTCTTGGAATAGTAATTAGTAATTAGTTCTAGTGTTGCATTTTTCGTTTGATTGATGGACATTCTTGATAAACCTCTTTGACTCATCAATTCCAACAACCCATTAGGTTCCTCCATCTTCCCCGCCTCGCAAAGCCCACTTATCATTGCAGTGAACGCCACCACATCAGGCTGCAAACCTCTTTGATTCATCAATTCAAACAACCCATTAGCTTCCTCCATCTTCCCCACCTTGCAAAGCCCACTTATCATTGTAGTGAACGTCACCACATTGGGCTACAAACCTATTTGACAAATCAATTCCATCAACCCATTAGCTTCCTCCATCTTCATCTCCTTGCAAAGCCCATTTATGATTGCAGTAAACGTCACCACATTAGGCTGCAACCACCCTCTTTGATTCATCAATTCAAACAAACCATTAGCTTCGTCCATCTTCCCCACCTTTCAAGACCCACTTACCATTGTAGTGAACATCACCACATTAGGCTGTAAACCTCTCTGACTCATCAATTCCATTAAGCCATTAGCTTTCTTTATCTTCCCCTCCTTGCAAAGTCCACTTATCATTGTATTAAACGTCACCACAACAGGCTGCAATCCTTTTTGACTCATCAATTCCAGCAAACTATAAGCTTCATCCATCTTCCCCTCCCTACAAAGCCCATTTATCATTGTAGTAAAAGTCACAAAATTAGGCTGCAAACCTTCTTGATTTATCAATTCCAACAACCCATTTGCTTCCTCCGTCTTCCCCTCCTTGCAAAGCCCATTTGTCATTGTAGTAAATGTCACCACATCAGGCTGCAAACCTATTTGACTCATCAATTCCAACAACCCATTAGCTTCCTCTATCTTCCCCTCCTTGCAAAGCCCATTTATCATTGTAGTAAATGTCACCACATCAGGCTTCAAACCTTTTTGACTCATCAATTCCAACAACCCATTAACTTCCTCCGTATTCCCCTCCTTGCAAAGCCCATTTATCATTGAATTAAAAGTCAGCACATCAGGTTGCAACCCACTTTGATTCATCAATTCAAACAACCCATTAGCTTCCTCCATCTTCCCTACTTTGCAAAGCCCACTTATCATTGTAGTGAACGTCATGATGCGTTGTAACTACAACATGCAAATTAGCCAGTGCACTAGTCGCACAAAGTAATAAAGTGATGAGTGAGTATTGTTCCCACGAGGATAGTATTACTAAGTACTGATTTCTCTAGTTTAAGTCCTAATTGAAGAAACAATAAATTGGATTGATGGAAAATTAACAAACTAAATACAAATTAACAAATATAAATGAATGATAATGAAATTAAAGCAAAACCCAACAACTTAACTAATTAAACAATGCTAAAAGAATGCTAGGGTGTTGATTTCACCTAGATACGCTAACCCAATTCATAGAATCTATTACCCAAGTTCTAATTCCTTGATTCAAAATCGAATTCCCTAAGTTGTAAAACATACCTTCTCAGGCTAAATTTCCCTACTTATCCCTATTAATCTTCCGCACCCAACAAAATGAAGATTAATAGTTCAAAGTTTTTTAAGCTTTATGGAATTCTATCTAGATTTCATAGATCGCTAAACCTATCTCTAGCGTTTTCTTAATCTAAGGTATTTAGCCCAAGAGGCACAATCAAAAATCACTTCTCAGTCTCATTGTGAAAAACACACATTTGAATGGTGATCAAGCATCCAAAAGTCATTAAGCAAAGAGATAAACACTTAATCTCAAAGTAAATCAATTCGTATAAATTTGAATCATTGTATCAAGATTACATCAAACCCTAGCTAAAAAACTCAATTCATACTCAAAAACGAAATAAAATAACAAAAATAAACTGAATCAAGATTCATCATTGAAAAACAAGCAAAAGATGGAGAAATCTTCTCTAATTTGAAGCCCAAATATTCAATACACTTCTCCTTCCAAGCTGCCTTCCAAATGACGAACCAAGCCCCTTTTCTCTTCCTTTTCGCTCTAATTTATACCCCTCTCACTTAAGGATGAAGCCCTAGCAAGCCAGAACGCATCATTTTATTTTTACATCTGATGCAGGTTTCGCCACGGCGAAGCTTTTTCCTTGCCACGGCGAGGAACTTTGGGGCCACATTTGAGCATGATAGAGTCTGAATCTTGAAAAGTTAATTGTAGCCCTTCCAATTATATTTCTAATCATTCAAGAATCAGCACAATTAGAGGTCTAAAGCTCAAGTTATGGCAGAAATACTGAAGTACGTCCAAAGACGTTTTTTCTTCAATTCCCAACGTACTTTTCATGACTTCAAGCCAAGTTTTCACCCTTGTCCGGTCAGAATTAGGAAAAACCCAAAACATGAAAGTTGTATCTCTGCTTCTTAGCTTTCCAAAGCTTCTAAATTCAGGTCATTCCGAGTTTTCAAGCTCAAGTTACACAATTTACGCTCAAAACTATCATTTATTCAAAAAATCATCGTTTAGGTCTGCAAAGACAAATTAATAGAATTAGGTAGCAATTATGACCCAAATTGTATGAAAAGTATCCTAAATCCTATCAAAATTCAATGCAAAATCATAGTGTAAAATATGATTATCACGTCACCAGATTAGGCTGCAAACCTCTTTGACTCATCAATTCCATCAAGCCAGTAGCTTCCTCCATCTTCCCCTCCTTGCAAAGCCCACTTATCATTGTATTAAACGTCACCACATCAGGTTGCAAACCTCTTTGACTCATCAATTCCAGCAACCTATAAGCTTCCTCCATCTTCCCCTCCCTGCAAAGCCCACTTATCATTGTATTAAACGTCACAACATTAGGCTGCATACCTCTTTGACTCATTAATTCCAGCAACCTAAAAGCTTCCTCCATCTTCCCCTCCCTGCAAAGCCCATTTATCATTGTATTAAATGTCACCAAATTAGCCTACAAACCTCTTTGAATCATCAATCCCATCAACCCATTAGCTTCCTCTACCTTCCCTATCTAACACAACCCCTTAATCAAAGTCACATACGTAATCACATTAGGCATAACCCCAAACACAGCCATTTTCTTGTACAACCTCGTAGCCTCCGAACTCCTATTCTCCAAACACAATCCTTTAATCAAAGAAGTCAAAAGTCACAACATTTGGGTTAAAACCCCACCACAAAATCCTCCCAAAAACAACAAAACCATCACATACTTTACCCACATTACAAAACAATTAATTAAAATATTCAAAGTAATCAAATCTGGCAACAACCCAACTGAACCCACTCTCTTGTAGAACAAAATAACGTCTTTATAAAACCTTTTCTTAGCAAGAGCTCCAAACAACTGGTTGAATGAAGAAATCGGTGGTTTGGGTTACATATGAGTCATTAAACAAAAGAAATAGCATGCTTCGTCAAGAGAAATAATACCTTTTTTACAATGTTTTTGAAGGAATTTATCAAGCCTCCTTACCCCTTCAATGTTATGTACTGAATCTTTTGGTATAGTTGCAGTCACTTTACATGAATTTGTCAATAAAGATGAGATTTTGGTTTTAGTAACCCTTTCAGAAGAAGAATAACAACGACGAAGAAAGGTTTTGGAGGCCATTTGAGTAGCAGCGTTTGTGGATTATCTAGGGTTCAAACTGGCTTAGTCTTTTGTGGATTTACATTTAAATAATACAATCTCACCCGAAATGAAAGTTTGCAAGTATTTATCTGAAACCTATCACTTCATCTCATTGTATCTTTAATGTAATGACAAGTGTTCTTCTTTACTCTTCATCTTATTTTTAAACCATATTTGCTATATTATATTACAACATTGCCATTTTCTCTCTTTTCTTTATGCTATTTGTGTTAGGAAACGATCCATATACGCAGCAGAAAACAAAAATCATAATGCAAGGATCATTCCAAAGAGCTAGGATCAGAGGTATAATTTTATAGTTTATATTATAGTAGAAATCTGCAGAAAATTAATCTAGAATTTAAGAAACCATATGCACGTTTGGAGGCTCCTCCAAGTTTGTCTCTAAACATGTTTTGCTACTGACCCAAGTGTAAGATCGAATCGACATAGTCCACACAAAGACAATCGTAAGGAATTAAGGAGGGATTTGCTAGATCCTCCTTAGCCTTAAGAATCAAGATGAAATGAAGAGTGTTTGATTTTAGGCAAAAATCAATTCTGGCGTGAGAGAGTTTAGGGGCTGTAGCTTTTTCCTTTTCAATGAAATGAAAATAATGAATGACTTATTTACTTTCAATTAACACTTTTCTTTTATAGTGATGTTTTTAATTGCCCTATTCCCATATAGAATAGGCTTGGGCTCCAACCCAAACACCCCATGTTTCCAAACACTCCCAATTAGATATTTATTTTAATTCATCATTATCTTCAATTAAAATCAATTAATATATATTTAATATATATATATTAACATTTAACAATAATGATAATTTATTTAAATAAATGCTAACACATATTTAGATGTAATTTCACTTATTTAATTTTTCTAACAAATTAAATAAAGCTACGACCTCAGCAAATTTAATTGCACTGTGAAATTACCAAAATACCCTTTTGCCTAAAAAGATGAAAACACCCTTCTTACTTCCTGAGTCTTAAATTATCTTCTATGTGTGTGACCCATAGGCTCCTCATCATACTGGCAGTGTATAGTATCACGATTAACACCAATTAATCATCTCACTTATACATAGACCAAGATTGGCCCCTAGCAAGGCATTATGGCCACCCGATAGATTCGGATTCGACAAAGTAGCTACCTGTAAACGATATGGTTACCATACAATTTGATCCTTTCATTATACGTTATCTCGACGAGACAAAGGCATAGAAATAGTGTCAACCTTTGGTTACTCTCGATATTAGGTATTCAGTTTCTGGACCAATGACCTGTATTATAAACTGGATAGAGCAACTGTAATGACTTCTTTCTACTAGTATATTTTAGAACATATATAATAAAAACATACATACTTAGCATATGAAAAATAGTTGGGCTCAAATTTTCTTTACTTATAAAATACAATTCTTTACATATACCAAAATAACAAGTACAAAAACTTTAGCAACGGTGGACAGTAATGCCAATTCTCTCTGCTTGTCGACTTACTCCCGACCGCACCTATTTCCTGCAAAACATGGAAAAAACAACGGGGTGAGCACAAAAATGCTCAGTAAGTAAATCCCTTATCTCTTCTCCTTCTTTGGTTCTTTCCTTAATTCTCTTCTTCTTTCTTTTGTTCCTAGTTCTTTCTCTTTTCTTTCTCTGTTTCTAATTCTTACTGTTTTTTCTTTCTTCCTAATTCTCGCTGTTCTTTCCTTCTCTCTGTTCTTTCTTTCTATTCTTTCTATTCTTTCTATTCTTTCTATTCTTTCTAACCATGATGGAATTCATGGTAATATACATGAATGATATGCATATGCAATAATGCATAAAAATGCATCTTTCTTTCTTCTTTCTATTTCTTATTCTATTTCTTTTCTTTTCTTTCTATTCTTTTCATTTCTTTCTTGTCTTACTTGCTCAAGCTTCTCTTTTCTTTCTTGTTCTTGTTCTTGTTCTTTCTTATTCCTTCTTTTCTTATTCTTATTCTTTCTCTTCTTATTCTTATTCTTTCTTCTCTTATTCTTGTTCTTTCTTATTCTTGTTCTTTCTTATTCTTTCTTTTTTTATTCTTATTCTTTGCTGATCAGACTCGGCTGATGCATGGATTCAGAACCTTGGCCGTGTGAGTGAGTATAGTCCTCATCTACATGCACTCTTGCGGACTGTACAAATTCTTTCTTTCTTCTTAGGCCACTCAATTAAGGTGGCATGCATGTAGGAATTCTTCTTGGTACAACCCTCATCCACATACACTCTTATGGGTCATACAATTCTTCTTCTTCTTATGCCACTCAATTAAGGTGGTGTGTATATGGGAATTTCTTCTTAGCACTCACAGTTCCCCATGACAACAACCTATTCTTTTCTCTTCTTTAACATTTTTTCTTTCTTTAATTCTTTAGTGCTTTTTCCTTCTTTCTCTTTAGTCTTAGAGTGTTTTATTCTTAAAATTCTTTATTCTTTCTTAAGTACTACGTATATACAAATATATGCATATGATGGCTCATGCTTAGAATTCTTACTTAATTGCACTCATGAAATGCAAATATGCAATGTTGCATAAAATTAAGGTTTCTACTCATACTCATTCTTCTCTTAGTTTTTTCATCAAATAATAAATGTGTATATACAAACTCTACTTTAACTATAATTCTATTTGTTTCTTAAACCATCCAAAATGAGAGTAAAACTCTCTTGTATCATCACAATCCCTATCACGGCAAAACACTCCCAAAACTTTCTTAAACTCTTCCAATTTCAACCAAACTTCAATCTATCATCATACAATCAAAAACACTTCTCATACTCCAATATATCCAACAATAAACATAAATAATCACCAATCTCATCTCAATTTCCCAACAATCATAACATCATGCTTAAAGAAATCTCTACTCAATTGATTTCTTAAACTTTAACTTTAATTGGATTTTGAGTTGGATTTACTTACCTTATACTTGAGTAGTCTCCACTAAAGCTCTCTATTCTTGTTGGACTCAAATTTCCCCTTAACCCTAAGCATAAACTTAATGAGAATTCAACTTCTACACAAGTAAATCTTATATAGATAGAGCAAGAATTCTTACCTCTTGTTGCCTAGAACCAAAACCTTGTCAAAATCCACTCAAAAGCCTTAAAAATTCCTTGGAAAATTGAGTGAAAAGTTGAGAGAAAATGGAGAAGGAAAGTGGCGGTGGAAGAAGAGAAATAAGGGGGTTGTAAGACTAAACCCTTAATATCTTATTTTACAAACATACTTTCCCATTTTGCCCTTACACTTTCTTAGAAATTCCGTCTTTGTCCCTTAGTCAATTACCATAATGCCCTCATTTTTATTGCATTCTCCATGAAATTCTATCTCTTTTCACTCCCCACAATTTCAACTAATTTTGAGTGAAAAGACCATTTTACCCTTAATACAAGTTTAAGGCATTTTCTTCACATTCTCTCAAAATAACTTTAACCAAAATCAACTAAGGACTATAAAAACATAAATTAAATTATATACCTCGGTGTGGGCGTTACAATTCTCCCCCTCTTATAAGAATTTTGTCCTCGAAATTCAAACAAACAACTCTGGGTAACTGTTCTGTATATCCTGCTCCACCTCCCATGTAGCTTCTTCAACTTTATGATTTCTCCAAAGGACTTTCACTAAAGGGATACTCTTGTTCCGGAGCTCTTTAATCTTTCTGTCCAAAATTTGCACTGGATGCTCCTCATACACAAGATTCTCTTCCAAGTCTACATCCTCTATGCTTAGAATATGGGAGGAATCATTTATATACCTACGAAGCATCGAGATTTGAAATACATTGTGAACTTTGTCCATACTGGGTGGTAGTGCTAATCTGTAGGCCACCTTTCCTACTCGCTATAACACCTCAAATGGACCAATGAATCTCGGTGCTAACTTTCCTTTATTACCAAAACGCATCACCTATTTGTAGGGGGAAACTTTCAGAAAAACTTTGTCCCCCACTTCAAACTCAACTTCTTTTCTTTTCAGATCAGCATAGCTTTTCTCCCTATCTTGGGCTTGTTTCATTATGCTTCTGATCAGTTTCACATCTTCTATCATTTGCTAAGTCATTTCTGGCCCAAGAGCTATATTTAACTCATCTTTGTCGCCCATCTCATCCCAATGCAGTAGAGATCTACACCGTCTACCATACAAGGCCTCGTAAGGAGCCATCTTAATTGTAGACTGGTAGCTATTATTATAAGCAAACTCCACCAAGGGTAACATCTCATGCCAGGATACTTTATAATCCATACAACATGCTCTCAATATGTCTTCAAGCACTTGATTTGTTCTCTCCGTTTGGCCATCTGTCTGAGGATGATAGATAGTACTAAAAGCCAACTTGGTACCCAAGTTCCTTTGTAAACTCATCCAGAAAGCTGAGACAAATCTGGAATCTCTGTCCGATGCTATTGTCTTGGGTACACCATGAAGTCTTACTATCTCTTTAATATACATCTAGGCCAATTGATCCAAAGTGGTACTCTCCTTTACTGGAAGAAAATGGTCTGATTTAGTCAATTTGTCTACAATCACCCATATAGCATTGTATCCTTTCTACACTCTAGGGAGACCTGTAATAAAATCCATCGAGATACTCTCCCATTTCCATTCAGGAATACTAAGTGGCTGAAGCAACCCTGATGGCCTCTAGTGTTCTGCTTTCACTTGCTGACAAATCAGGCATTTAGCTACAAACTCTGCAATATTTTTCTTCATACCTGGCCACCAATAGCCTTTCTTTAAATCTTGATACATCTTGGTTGCTCCAGGATGAGCACTGTACGGTGTGTCATGAGCCTTTATAAGGATTTTCTTTCTCAACTCATCATCCTGAGGAATACACAACTGACTCCTAAAACGGAGGACATCATCCAACAACTGAAACTCTGATGTCTTGCCCTCATGCACCTGTTGAACTAGTTTCTGACACCACTAATCGGTTAGTTGCTTTTCTTTAATTTCTTCCAGTAAGGTAGACTGGACCTCTAACCTGGCAATCCTTCCTGGTATGACCTCAATCTGCTCTTTACACAACTCTTCTATTAACTCTTTCTTTCTTATGAGTCGGGACAAATAAGCTTTTCTGCTCAAAGCATCGGCTATTACATTAGCTTTCCCTGGTTGATACTTAATCTCACACTCATAATCTTTAACCAGCTCTAGCCATCTTCTCTGTCTCATATTCAACTCCTTCTAAGTAAATAAATACTTTAAACTCTTATGGTGGGTGTAGATATTACTCTTGGCACCATAAAGGTAATGCCTCCAAATCTTCAAGGCAAAAACTATTGCTGCCAATTCTAAATCATGTGTAGGGTATCTTGTTTTGTACTCTTTCAATGGACGAGAAACATAAGCTATAACCCTACCTAACTGCATCAATACGGCACCAAGTCCCTGCAGTGAGGCATCTGTATAAATGTCATAATCTACACCCTCTTGTGGTAACACTAACACGGGAGCTGTCGTTAATCTTCTCTTCAACTCTTGAAAACTCTCTTCATAGGCAACTGACCATATAAAAGGAACTCTCTGTTTGGTAAGAGTTGTCAATGGCTTTGCCAACTGGGCAAACCCTGCCACAAACCGGCGGTAGTAACCAGCTATTCCCAAGAAACTCCTCACTTCTTTTTCTGTCTTCTGTCTTCGGCCTTTGCCATTCTAGGATTGCCTTTACTTTACTAGGATCCACTGAAATCCCTTCGCTAGAAACAGTATGGCCCAGAAATATCACCTGATCAAGCAAGAACTCACATTTAGAAAACTTGGCATACAACTTCTTTTCTCTTAGTCGCTGCAGCATAAATTTTAAGTGTGCCTCATGCTCTTCTCTCGACTTCGAATAAACCAGGATGTCATCAATAAATATCACTATAAACTGATCCAGACAATCATGGAACACCCAGTTCATTAAGTCCATAAAGACTGATGGGGCATTAGTTAACCCAAAAGGCATCACCACAAATTCATAATGCCCATATCTTGTCCGAAAGGCAATCGTAGCTACATCTTGTTCTGCCACTTTTACCTAATGATAACTTGACCTCAAATCAATCTTGGAAAATACTGCTGTACCATTTAGCTGATCAAAAAGATCATTTATCTGAGGTAACGGGTATTTATTCTTCACTGTCACTTTATTCAACTCTCTGTAATCAATACACATCCGTAAGGACCCATCTTTCTTCTTTACAAACAAGATTGGAGTTCCCCAGGAAGAATGACTTGGTTGGATAAAACCTTTATGTAGGAGCTCTTGGAGTTGCTTCTTCAATTCTTGAAGCTCGGCTGGGGCCATTCGGTAAGGGGCTTTAGATATAGGTGTTGTTCCTGGTGCCAGTTCAATACTAAACTCAACTTCTCTTTTCGGAGGCAAACCCGGTAAGTCTTCCGAAAATGCATCTGAAAATTTTCGGACTAGTGGCACACGCTGCAATTCTGGTTGTAGGACATCTCTACATTGCACCGCTATATACCCAGAACACCCTTTTCTTAGCATCTTTCTAGCCTTCATGCTACTAATCAACATACTCAATTGATGGCCTTCTCCGAAACTAAACTTATCTCCACTATCAAGATTAAATCTTGCTTTCTTCTTTCGACAATCAATTTCTACTCCATACCTCCCTAGGAAATCCATACCCAAAATTACATCAAAGTCAGGCATATCAAACACTATTAAATCAGCTACTAACTCCCGACCATGGATCACCACGGACTCTCCTGACAACATCTCATGGGTCACAACACTAACCCCATCAGGTAACTCTATCTTAATGGGTCAACTCACTCTAGTAGGTTTCAAAGCTAATCTTTCTATCATCCCATAAGATATAAATGAATGAGTGGCTCCAGAATCAATTAAAACATAAAGAGGAACTGCATGAAATAATAACTAACCAGTAACAGCTGATGGGTTAGCCTCTACTTAACCTTGTGCTACTGTAAACACCCTGGCATTAGTGCCTCTGGAATTATGTGCTATAGATGGAAGAGGAGATTTACAACCTTTCATCAGATGCCCTGGCTGCTGGCATCGATAACATACATTACGGCCTAACTCTCTCAGACACTCTCCTGGATGAGTCTTCCCACATTTAGGACATGGGGGAAACTCCACTGTTTTCGACAGTTTATTTTGCCAATCTTTTATGTTCTTCTTTGGCTGAAACTTCTTCTTATTCTTCACTTCTCTATTTCTTGCACTCTCAAATCTTTCTCTCTGTGGAGCGGGAAAGGGTTCACTTGGTCCTGCTGGGGTGAGCTTGTTTACAAAAATTTATGCCCTTAAAGCCCGCTCTAAAGCTTCACTATAGGTTTGAGGGGGCTCAGCTCCTGTCATTATATCCTGGGCTATCTCTGGCTTCAAACCATGGACAAACTTATCTCTTCTCAATTCTGCGGTACTGACTATTCCGGGCCTGGCAAGGGAATTAAACCTCATAGAATACTCTTTCACTTCATTGTACTCGGCCCTTGCTTCAAATTAATAAACTCTTGTATCTTCTCATGTACCCGATCCACTGTTCTGTACTCAGCATCAAACAATCTTCTAAACTCACCCCAGGTCATCACAGGAACATCATGAGTGTCTTCCATCAATTCCCACCAAATTCGGGCATCCCCCCGAAACAAGAAATTGGCATACCGGATATTCTCCCTGTCCGTCATAGTAAATAGTGCCATCGTACGCTCAACGGACCTAAACCATTTTTCTACCACTAAAGGGTTTGTTGTACCTTTAAATTCTGACGGCTAATGTTGACTTGGAAGCCCACAAATTGGTTCAATCCGATTCTGTATTGTCTGAGGTACTGACCTTTCTCTTTCTCCTCTAGGAGGCGGTATTTGAACAGGGGTTTCAACTCTTTCTGGTTCAACTCTCCCCTGTCTTTCTACTAAGACGTGCTGTACAATTCCCTGTATTCTAGCTTCATCAAGGGTAGAGAGAGTAGGTTCTGATGGGTTAGAAGGTTCCCCCGTACTCACTGTTTTCTTACTACTTGCTCAGGTTCTACGTCTCATCTACAAAACAACCCCCTTTAATCAACTCATGAAACACTTTAAGTAAGGAAAGAAAATTTAACTTACAACGGCTGGCTATGGAACGTCGCGGTGGTGAGAGTGGCACACTGTCAAATTCCAAAATCTTTGCTCTAATACCAAAAATGTAATGACTTCTTTCTACTAGTATACTTTAGAACATATACAATAAAAACATACATACTTAGCATATGAAAAATAGTTGGGCCCAAATTTTCTTTACTTATAAAATACAATTCTTTATATGTACCAAAATAACAAGTACAGAAACTTTAGCAACGGTGGACAGTAATGCCAATTCTCTCCGCTTGTCAACTTCCTTCCGATCGTTGCTCACCTATTTCCTATAAAACATGGAAAAAACAATGGGGTGAGCACAAAAATGCTCAGTAAGTAAATCCCTTATCTCTTCTCCTTATTTGGTTCTTCCCTTACTTAATTCTCTTCTTCTTTCTTTCGTTCCTAGTTCTTTCTCTTTTCTTTCTTTGTTTCTAATTCTTACTGTTCTTTCTTTCTTCCTAATTCTCGCTATTCTTTCCTTCTCTCTGTTCTTTTTTCTATTCTTTCTAACCATGATGGAATTCATGGTAATATACATGAATGATATGCAAATGCAATAATGCATAAAAATGCATTTTTCTTTATTCTTTCTATTTCTTATTCTATTTCTTTTCTTTTCTTTTCTTTCTTGTCATGCTTGCTCAAGCTTCACTTTTCTTTCTTGTTCTTGTTCTTTCTTATTCCTTCTTTTCTTATTCTTATTCTTTCTTTTCTTGTTCTTATTCTTTGTCGATCAGACTCAGTTGATGCATGGATTCGGAACCTTGGCCGTGTGAGTGAGTACAGTCCTCATCTACATGCACTCTTGTAGACTGTACAAATTCTTTCCTTCTTCTTAGGCCACTCAATTAAGGTGGCGTGCATGTAGGAATTCTTCTTGGTACAACCCTCACCCACATGCACTCTTACGGGTCATACAATTCTTCTTCTTCTTATGCCACTCAATGAAGGTGGCGTGTATGTAGGAATTTCTTCTTAGCACTCACGGTTCCCCATCACAACAACCTATTCTTTTCTCTTCTTTAACATTTTTCTTTCTTTAATTCTTTAGTGCTTTTTCCTTCTTTATCTTTATTCTTAGAGTGTTTTATTCTTAAAATTCTTTATTCTTTCTTAAGTACTACATATATACAAATATATGCATATGGATGGCTCATGCTTAGAATTCTTACTTAAATGCACTCATGAAATGCAAATATGCAATGTTGCATAAAATTAAGGTTTCTACTCATACTCATGCTTCTCTTAGGCATTTCATCAAACAATAAATGTGCATATACAAACTCTACTTTAACTATAATTCTATTTGTTTCTTAAACCATCCAAAATGAGAGTAAAACTCTCTTGTATCATCACAATCCCTATCACGGCAAAACACTCCCAAAACTTTCTTAAACTCTTCCAATTTCAACCAAACTTCAATCTATCATCATACAATCAAAAACACTTCTCATACTCCAATATATCCAACAATAAACATAAATAATCACCAATCTCATCTCAATTTCCCAACAATCATAACATCATGCTTAAAGAAATCTCTACTCAATTGATTTCTTAAACTTTAACTTTAATTGGATTTTGAGTTGGATTTACTTACCTTATACTTGAGTAGTCTCCACTAAAGCTCTCTACTCTTGTTGGACTCAAATTTCCCCTTAACCTTAAGCATAAACTTAATAAGAATTCAACTTCTACACAAGTAAATCTTATATAGATAGAGCAAGAATTCTTACCTCTTGTTGCCTAGAACCAAAACCTTGTCAAAATCTACTCAAAAGCCCTAAAAAATCCTTGGAAAATTGAGTGAAAAGTTGAGAGAAAATGGAGAAGGAAAGTGGCAGTGGAAGAAGAGAAATAAGGGGGTTTGTAAGACTAAACCCTTAATATCTTATTTTACAAACATACTTTCCCATTTTGCCGTTACACTTTCTTGGAAATTTCATCTTTGTCCCTGAGTCAATTACCATAATGCCCTCATTTTTATTATATTCTCCAAGGAATTCTATGTCTTTTCACTCCCCACAATTTCAACTAATTTTGAGTGAAAAGACCATTTTACCCTTAATACAAATTTAAGGCATTTTCTTCACATTCTCTCAAAATAAATTTAACCAAAATCAACTAAGTGCTATAAAAACATAAATTAAATTACATACCTCCGTGTGGGTGTTATAGCAACAACTCAATCCCACTGTGGCAACAGTTTTAGTGTTATTGACATATACTGAATTGCGCCGTGAGATAACTTCTCCCGTACCCGGGAGTGATGAATCCTCTGTCTATTTACCATCGTCTTGATACACTCCTTGATGCAGCCAATCACCACTGTATTGATAGCTTTGAAAAGAACTGCGTTAGGCTAGTGTCAAACTGTACCAATCGGTACACAAGGCGCTCTGGTGATCTCAAGTCTAAGGATCACATGCACCACCATTCTTCAGAGGATTTATTCCATAGACATTGGGGTTACCATCCATATGGAATCCCCTAGTGGGTCAGTCCAGTGAACTTGCTATAGTGTATTCGCCTACAACAAGCACCGATGTGTTGCACCAGGTTGTCACCAAAACAACCTTGACAAGTGAGATTAGTCACTGCCTTTTGACAGGGTCGTTCAACACTATGATAGCTTACCGTATTATCTGTGCCCTTACTTCAAAATAATACTAGGGCTACAGATGTTTCTAGAATGGCCACCATATGTGCTCATAGGGTTCTCACTATCAAGATTTGAAACACTTGATACCATCGTCATGGTTCTACCATTCTAAGGACATATATCAATACATATTGCAATAATAATGATTTACGCGATATAGAATAAAATTCCTTTTATTATTGATTAATGAAAATTATTACAAAGAGTCAATTCTACAATAATTGATTGGCTCTAGGGCATCTACTCTAACAATTTGCTCATGTTTTCAACATACATTATTTGTTTTTAGTTTTCAATTTTTATTATTTATTAATTGTATATTTGGTTTCTTCGGATGTATAAACTGTCAATCAAGAAAAAAGTTAAATAAAATGTATTGATGATTGTATGTACAATCAATTATGAATAAATTTTGTTTTCTTTCGATTGGTTTATTGTATGTACAATTGAATTTACAAAGTTTTTCTTCTTCTCCTGGTTTACCCCTATATATCTATGACACAGTCTGATTCATAAAGTTGTAAACTAGCACCCGAGCTTTGACATGACATCTTTTGATTAGTCAATTGTTTATACAACCATTATAAGGTAGAGTAATGCTACGCCAATAACCTTTTTCTTACAAACTTCTCTTACAACCTAATTAGGTGGCAGCTGAGTTAGTGTTGTTACGTCAAAATAACTTTAACTAGACCAAAGAAGCGGTTGTTCCTTCATAAGTAACAACCGTTCTTTATGGATTGTTCCTCACGGAAGGAATGGCCGTTCCTTATAAAAGAACAACTAAATCAATGGTCTTTCATAAATAAGGAACAATCATTTGTAACTAAATTTACATTTTACACACTTATTTTGTTTCAAGTTGATACACATATGGTAGCGTGCCGAATGCACCAAATTAATTAACCTTACTAACCTAACTACTAAATTATATATAAGGTGAGCAAGGGTCGATCACACAGGGAATGATTCGATTAAATCCTATATTCTATGCCAATAGCCACAATAAAAACAATAGAAAAACACAATAAAACCCTAAACAGTAAACAGGACAACAGAGTAATGAAAGGGGGTGTGATCAATGCAATCTAAACTGAAAACAAATAATGGTAGAAAATATCAAATGAAAACACCAGTTCTCGGTTCAAGATCCACCTAAACATGCATTGGATATACTAACTGTAACATTATTCTGTCTCGTTATTATGGAACTACTGACCCTAGGAAACAACAAGCTGTGTTACCCAAATTTTCCCTTAATTGTCACTACTGAAATAAGCTCTTCAAGTAGATTCTAACCCTTGAACAACCTAGAATAAGCTCTCTAAGTTTAATTCGATGGAAGCCTTAAGAAATAGGAAAATAGATCAATCTAAGCAACAATCACACAAGCTCGGATTATTTAACTTAGGCTATGCTATTCAAGATGGCAGAATGAAAACTTGTCCATTATCATCTATCATCATGTGTTACTCATTGAATAGAAAAAGGACAATTATGGATCACAATTCCTAATTCTAACAGATAAAATTCCGATTAAACAACTCAGCAGGCCATTACTAAATCACTCAAACAGAAAATTATAAACAATTAAAACAGAATAACATAAACAATTCCAATAAAAACGAGATTGAGAATAATGTTACTGAAGTTAAGTTACACTAATGACATGAATTCAGGCTTCAAAATCCCCTTAAACTGAAGAAGAAAGATCAGCCTCACATCTTGACGTAGAAAGTAAAAGAAAACCGAAAAAACTAAAAACTACTGCTATCTCTTCTCCCCCCTTTTTAACCTAACAACTCATCAATAAATAACATATGTTTTCCTTAATTCTACCCCAAGAATCACGGAATTTCTTTCCTAGACGTTTCCTAGAAGATAGACTTCCAGNAAAAACAATTAATAATAATGTAAAAAAAATTCTATAAACATATTCTATCTAGTTTTTTAATAAATCATAGCCGTCCGTCCCTATCACAATCAGTCCAGCTTTCCCTCTCTTCCACCATTGCTTCAAATAAACTACCAAGTACCAACAACAGAAACTTCCCACTTTGTTATTTTTTTTTCTAATTTAAAAAAAAAAATTATTTTTCATAGAATTCATCGCTACTCAATGTCCTTTCTTCATATAACATTCAGTCATTTTTTTCTCTTTTGTTTGTAAAGTCTCAATGGATCCTCCTCTCAGCTCCATCACCTTCTCTAATAGCTTAAAGGTACATTTTTCTTCTCTTTTCTTTTCAAGTTTCTTCTGCTGCATTAACATAAACCCACTTGTGTGTGACTTGATCCAATTGTTTGAGTAAACTCAGTGGCTCTAGTGATGGGTGAAATGTTTAGAATGGACCTCTAAAACATTTGTACTCTAGGTGTATTTTATGGTAGTTTTTAAACTTTAGGGGTTTTATTAATTTTTGGATAACTACAGAGTGTTTATTTATTTACCTTTTGGATTAAGATCATATGATTGTGATATAATTAGTTTGCTTCTTTCAACTGCATAAACCCACTTTTGTGTGTTGAACCAGTTATTTAACTGAATTCCGTCGCCTTGGCGTTAGCAATGAAATATGAAATATTTGTACCTTTTGGGGTGGTTTGTGTTATTTTTTAACTTTTAAGGGTTTTATCAGTTTTTAAGATACTTTGAGGGTTTTTTTAGTTGTGGAGTCTTTTGGATTTTAATCATATGATTTGATGGTGGTTATGGATCGTTATAAACCTCATCAATTTCAGAAACAAGGGAAATTACTCTTATATATGTTTGTACTTTCAACTTTCTAGGGTGGATTTTTTTATTTTTAAAACTATGGGGATTATATTTAGCTTAAATTATTTAGAGATAATACTTGAATCTTCTCCAACTTTTAGATGAGTTTTCTGAAGATACTAATCTCTCTAACATTTGATCTTTATTGTTACTTATAGACAGATTAAGTTGAATCTGGTTTTGTATTTGAGCATATGTCATTCTGAAATGTTTGATAATTCAACTTTGCCAGTGTTATTCATTATTAAAACTGAAAAATAAGAGAAAGAATCTTGCCATAATGTTATATCAAATCTATTAGTCATCATTTCATAATCTAAACTGTGTTGTATCTTGTGATCTTTTCAGTTTCTTCTTAATATTTTTTTATGTACTTGGATAAAATGTTTACTACCTTTGCAATAATATAACGTTTAAGGGTCCGCTAACAATTCATTAAACTTTTTTACATTAAGAAATTCATCCTCAAATTAAGCTGACTTTGATGGTTCTGATTACTAACACAAACTATTTTATGCAAATACAAAACAACCCTTAGACACCTTCTTCTTCATTTAGGAAGGTCTATTGTCCTCTCACAAACTAATAGAAAACACAAAATCATTTTTCTAAACCTTACACAAATATATTGCATAAACATTACACTTTTCCTATGATACATTTGCAAATCCCATGAGTTAATCCTTCATATAATCAAAATGTTCACCTTGGAAATCCTTAAAACAAAAACATACCAAAAACAGAAAACAAATTTATACCTCAAATATTGCAGCTATTAATTTTCCACACAGTTGACTTCAGTTTCAGCTTCTCATTCTGAAAGAGCCTTGACTTTTGAATCCATTGCTGGTCTCATGTTTCTATCTTCTTCCACGCATGCAAATTTCAACAACAATTTTGCAGCCTGGTTCATGTGAAAGAGTTTGCAAATTGTACTCACTTCAGCCTAAAACGCTTCTTCTCCTCAATATATAGCTCCTAGTCTCTTCACAACGACCGTCATTTTAACAACTAAAACACCCTGCTTAGATGCTGCACACCGAAAATTGTATAAGCAAAGCTTTAGTAAAATTGAGATCAAATCCTTAGAAATCAACTCTTGGAACAGTAATTAGTAATTAGTTCTATTGTTGCATTTTTCTTTTGATTGATGGATATTCTTGATAAACCTCTTTGACTCATCAATTCCAACAACCAATTAGCTTCCTCCATCTTCCCCACCTCGCAAAGCCCACTTATCATTATAGTGAATGTCACCACATTAGGCTGCAAACCTCTTTGATTCTTCAATTCAAACAACCCATTAGCTTCCTCCATCTTCCCTATCTTGCAAAGCCCATTTATCATTGTATTAAAAGTCACCACATTAGGCTGCAAACTTCTTTGACTCATCAATTCCATCAACCCATTAGCTTCCTCCATCTTCCCCTCTTTGCAAAGCCCATTGATCATTGAATTAAACGTCAGCACATTAGGCTGCAAACCTCTTTGAATCATCAATTCCAACAACCTATTAGCTTCCTCCATCTTCCCCTCCTTGCAAAGCCCATTAATCATTGAATTAAACGTCACCACATTAGGCTACAAACCTCTTTGACTCATCAATTCCATCCCTATTGGCTTCCTCCATCTTCCCCTCAAAGCCCACTTATCATTGTAGTAAATGTCACCACATCAGGCTGCAAACCTCTTTTACTTATCAATTCCAAAAACCCATTAGCTGCCTCCATCATCCCCACCTTGCAAAGCGCATTTATCATTGTATTAAAAGTCACTAAATTAGGCTATAAACTTTTTTGATTCATCAATTCCAACAATCCATTAGCTTCCTTCGTCTTCCCTTCCTTGCAAAGCCCATTTATTAATGTGTTAAAAGTCACCAAATTAGGCTGCAAACCTCTCTGACCCATCAAATCGAACAACTCATTAGCCTCCGTACCCCTATTCTCCAAACACAAACCTTTAATCAAACAAGTGAAAGTCACAACATTTGGGCTAAAACCCCATTTCAAAATCCTCCTGAAAACAACAAAACCATCACAAACTCGACCCATACTACAAAAACAATTAATCAAAATATTTAATGTAAAAAGATCTGGCCTCAACCCCATTGAATCTGCTCGCTTGTAAAGCAAAATAACATCTTCATAAAACTTCTTCTTAGCAAGAGCTCCAAACAATCGGTTGAATGATGAAATCGGTGGTTTGGGTTGCATATGAATCATTAAACAAAAGAAATAGCGTGCTTCATCAAGAGTGATATTACCTTGTTTACAATCCTTTTGAATGAACTTATCAAGCCTCGCTACCTTTTCAACATTATGTACTGAATCTGGTGGTATAGTTGTAGTCACTTTACATGTATTTGTGAACAAAGATGAGATTTTGATTTCAGAAGAAGAAGAACAACGACGAAGAAAGGTTTTGAACGCCATTTGAGTAGTGACGTTTGCGGATTATCTAGGGTTCAAACTGGTTAAGTCTTTTGTGGTTTAAATAATACAATCTCATGGGAAATGAGTGTGGGATGAAATGTATTTATGTGAAACCTGTAGGGTACACATGTAATTATCCAGGCAACGGTGGTCTGTTAAAAGAAGCAAAATTATAATAAAATTGGAGCCTTTCAGTCCCTCTCTCATTTCTCTCTTTAATGTAATGAGACCACTTTGCCATTTCTTTATGTTATTTGCTCATGTCTCAATCGATTACTTGATAAGATTGTTTTAAGTGAAATCAGTGGCTCCGATGGTGGGTAAAATATTTGTGCTCTAGGTTCATTTTGTGTTAGTTTTAAACTTTAGGGGATTTATTGATTTTTGGATAAATGTAGAGTGTTTATGTATTTACCTATCCATAAGATCATACGATTGTGATATAACTAGTTTGCTTCTTTCTATAGTATAAACCCACTTATGTATTTTGAGATAAGTGTGAGAGTTTTTTAGTTATCCATGGATAGTTATTTGTGGAGACTTATGGATTTGAAGGTTAAAGTAAACCCCATCAGATTTAGAAACAAGAGAAAGTACTCTTATGATACTTCTACACTTTCTACTTTCTACTTTTCTAGGGTGGATTTTGTTGTTTTTAAAACTTTGGGGATTACATTTTTTCTGCAATTATTTAGAGGGTGTATTGTACTTGACATGGATAGCTATTTCTGTAGCCTTTTGGATAGATCATATGATTATGATATGATGAAGAACAACAAAAACTATTTTTTGTTCTTTTTTCCTTTTTTAATGTTGTAGCCCAGGCATCAAATTTTGTTCATGTAACTTTGCAATGAAATATGTAGCTCCTTAAATTGACATACCTTGCATTACTGGCAACTAAGTGTTCGAACTAGTTTATAAACCTTCTATCGTCTGAACTAAGTAAACGTGTTTCAAGCAAAGGATGTTCATGTAAAGCTTAAAAGCAAATCCATCAAGTTTAGGAACTCTTAACTGTGATTAACAAAGCACAAAGTAACTGTGATTAATCTTTTATATGATCAAACTGTTCATCCTGGTAATCCTTCAAACGAAAACAAACCAAAAACAGAAAATAAATTTATAGCTCAAATATTGCAGGTACTAATTTTCCACACAATTGATTTTAGTTTAGCTTCTAATTCTGAAAGTGCCTTGACTATTGAATCCATTGCCAGTCTCATGTTTCTATTCCCTACCATAACAGACTGGTTCATGTAAAAGAGTTTCCAAATTGTACTCACTTTAGCCTAAAATGTTTCTCTCCTCAGAATATATCTCCTAGTCTCTTCACAGCAACCGCTCTTTCATCAACTAAAACACCTTGCTCAGATGCTTCTTCCACACCAGACTTGCCAATTTCAACCAAAAATTTGCAGCCTGGTTCAACTAAAAGATTTTCCAAATTGTACTCAGTACTCACTTTAGCCTAAAATGCTTATTCTCTTCAATATATATCTCCTAGCCTCTGCCCTTTCATCAACTAAAACACCATACTTAGATGCTTCACATCGAAATCATATAAGCAAAGCTTCAGTGAAATTGAGATCAAATCTTTAGAAATCAACTCTAAGAACAGTAATTAGTAATTAGTTCTAATGTTGCTTTCTTTTGATTGATGGATATTCTTGATAACCCTTGGTCAATGTTAAACTAATCAAAACACATTTACCTTTGGTTGGATCAAGAAAATTTCAATGCCTTGAGATCTTTGGCACGTCATTATCAAATTATCCTACCATACCACTTCAGATATCTTCATTGGAAAATCCTATAAATTTTATGGCATCAAAAATCTTAAACAAGCTTTGAATGCTTGGAACATAAATCAGCAATCGACTTTGAAAAATAGGAAAAGGATTAAAACAATAGTAGCTCTAAAATCATCGAAAAAATTCTACCATATTCCAAGATATTGAAAGTCATACAAGAAAGAAGAATTCTCATGATGTAAAACAAGACGCGATGAGATTCCTATACTACCTTATCATACAAAGCGAGGAACGAATCCCTAAAATACATGATATATGGAAATTTACATTCTTGATAATGAAAAACTGAAATACAACTTCGTTTGGGAAAGGAAAATCATACCTATGGAAGTATACGTTCACCACTAAAGAACTTAAGTAAACAGAGTATGCCACAGATATATCTAACTTGTCAAGCCATGCGCTGTGGAAGAAAAATGATACAATAGTATTTGAGCAAACAAAAAGTTGGACAACGTCCACAAAGGCAAAAATAACCATTGGATGTTGGACTTCTAGCTTCATGCTTTGAGAGAACTTTGGCAAAACAACATTTAAAAAAAGGAAAAAACAAGTCTATTTCCTCAATGGCTATCTTAAAATTTTCCTTCACAGTTAGATACGACGTGGCAGATATTTGCAAAAAGTATCAAGTGCCATCTTTGCCTAATGATATATACTCTCAGAATATTCAGAACTCATTGCAAAAAGAAGAGTTAAAACAATTAGAGTGAGAATTCAGGTGAGCAACAACAAATTGAAATAAGCAAAAAAAAAAAAAAAAAAAAAACTTAAAAATAATATAAAGGGGTATATGTCAAGATATATGATCGAAGGATGCAACATATAAAGATACCAAATCAACCTATGGGTCCTGATAAAGGTCAAGACTAGAAGATTAGATCATAGGCTACAAACCTCTTTCACTCATCAATTCCAACAACCCATTAGCTTCCTCCACTTCCCCTCCTTGCAAAGCCCATTTATCATTGTATTAAACGTCGCCACATCAGGCTGCAAAACTCTTTGATTCATCAATTCCATCATCCCATTAGCTTCCTCCATCTCCCCCTCCTTGCAAAACCCATTTATCATTGAATTAAAAGTCAACACATTAGGCTGCAATCCTCTTTGAACCATCAATTCCATCATCCCATTAGCTTCCTCCATCTTCCCCTCCTTGCAAAGCCCATTTATCATTGTATTAAAAGTCACCACATTAGGCTACAAACCTCTTTGACTCATCAATTCCAACAAACTATTAGCTTCCTCCATCTTCCCCTCCTTGCAATTAAAATCATCACCTTAGGTTGCAAACCTCTTTGAATCATCAATTCCATCAACCCATTAGCTTCCTCAATCTTCCCCTCTTTGCAAAGCCCACTAACAATTTTTAAAGTGTTGAATTCTTATAGTGTTTATGCTTAGGGTTTTAAAGGAAGAACAAGTCTACCAAAAAAAGAGAGATTCTAGTGGAATTACTCAAGCACAAAGTAAGTAAATCCTACCCAAGTTATGATTTGAGAAATCAAGTGTGTAGAGATTTTACATATATTTATATGGTTATAATTTTATAGAATTGTTGATGGATTTGGTGTTGAATAATGATTAGAACTTATCCATGAGAAGTTGTGCTGGTGTAGTTGTTATTTGATGAATGTTTGGATGAGATTTGGAAGAATTGAAGTGAGAATTTTGAAGTGTGTATTTTGGGCAGATTTGGTGTTAATTATGGAGGAGTTTATTCCAATTTTTTGGTGGCCTAGAATAGAGATAGAAGTGTAGCCAAATTAGTGTTGATTTGTGCATTGGTTGATGAAATGTCCAAGAGAAGTGTATGCATGAGTTTTATTCATTTATGAATTGAAATAAGTTTGTAGATGGTAGAGAGAAACTTATTTTTATGCTACATGGCATCCTTGCATTTAAACATTTGCATTTAGAGAGAATTATAAGCATGAAACCATCTACATGCATAAATATTCATAAGAGCATGAAAAAGCACTAAAATGTGTTAAAGAGAAAATAGAAAGAAATGAGAATATTAAAGATATTCAAATCTGAAATTTTAGTTAAAGAAGTGTAAAAAGATAAAAAGAAGAGAAGGTTGTTGTGATGGGGAGCCCGTGAGTGACATAGTCCCACATGCGTGCCACCTTTAGTAAGCGGCCTCAGAATTCAGAAAGAAGAATTGTACAATCCGTTAGAAGTGCGTGTGGATGAGGACTGTACCCAGAACTAGAGAATTCACTCACACGGCCAAGGCTCCAAATCCATGCCTCAACCGAGTCCGATCGGCAAGAAAAGAAAGAATAGAAAGAAAGAAAAGAAAGAAAGAATGGAAAAGAAATAAAGAACAGAAAGAAAGACTAGAAAAGAAAGAAAGAAATAAAGAAAAAGAAACAGAAAATAGAATAAGAAAAATAGAAAAGAAAATGCATAATTTATGCATTTGTGCATTTGCATCATGAATATGCATAATATCATGCTTTTTATCATGAGTAGAGAGAAATTAGAAAATTGAGAGAAAAACAGTGAGCAAAACAGAGAAAGAATGAGGAAGAATAGAGAAAGAACAGAAAGAACAGAGAAAGAATAGAGAATACTCGGAAATGAGTTGTAAGGAGAGAAAATTCAGGATTTTAAGCAACGGAGAGAGAAGGGTAGCATAACGGGTTTACTTACTGAGCAATTAGTGCTCACTCCATTGTTTTCAATGTTTTTACAAGTAATAGATGAGTTACGGTCACTCGGAATGTCACATTGTGGAAGGGATTGGACTACACTGTCAAGCTGCTATTTTGAGTATATTTTGTAAATATTTGTATATAAAGAAAAATTAAATATGGGCCCATACTTTAATACTCTTTTATATGTGTATTTTCATATATATATATTTTTTAGTGAGTTTTATTTATTATTTTACGAGTATACTAGCTAGAAAGAAAATATTACAGTTAACACAGCAAGCACAGATTGTGGAGGACCAGCAGCCAAACTCAGATCCAGAGTAGTTGTTTGTGGCTTCATGTAGTGCAGCTCAAGCTCACAATGATGATTGGTTGATAGATAGTGGATGCACCAATCACATGATAGCAAACTTGGAGGACTTTGTGAATTTGGACAAGTCTTACCATTCCAAGGTCAAGGTTGGAAATGGGGAATCTGTGGCTATGAAAGGGAGAGGAGATATTATTGTGCAAACGAAAACAGGTATCAAACTCATTCCCAATGTCTTGTATGTGCCAAATATAAGTCATAATTTGTTGAGTGTTGGATAAATGATGGAGAGGAAGTATGCCCTGCACTTCCAAGATCAGTTTTGCACAATCCTAAATAGTGAGGGGAATGAATTGATGAGAGTTAGGATGATGGGAAAAAGCTTTCCCATTAGGCTAAACAAACTAGAACCAGAAACATATGTTGTGAATGTAGATGAGACTGAATAGTGGCATAAAAGATTAGGCCACTTAAATTACCATAGCCTTAGGGAAACTCAAACCAAAGAGTTGGTCTGTGACCTGCCCGAAATTGCAGAAAAAAAACCATTTGTGCTACTTGTCAACTTGGCAAGATGAGTAGATTACCCTTCCCTGTAAACAAAGCCTAGAGAGTTGGTGAGAGGCTACAACTTATCCACACGGATGTGTGTGGACCTATGCAAACACCATCCCTAAATGGAAGCAAATATTTTATCCTCTTCATTGATGATTATTCCCGAATGTGCTGGGTTTATTTTTTGAAACTGAAGAGTGAAGTTGTAGTGGTGTTTGAGAGGTTTAAATTGCAGGTTGAAAAACAATAAAGCCGAAGTATTAAGACAGTTAGAAGTGATAATGGGAGTGAGTATACCTCTAATGAATTTGAGAAAATCTGCAGGGAAGATGGAATTGTTCACCAATTCAGTTGTCCCTATACTCCACAGCAAAATGGAGTTAGTGAGAGGAAGAATAGGACTGTAATAGAGATGGCAAGGTGCATGGTTGCAGAAAAGAGGCTGCCCAAATCCTTTTGGGCAGAAGCTATAAATACAAAGGTCTATTTGCTTAATAGACTCCCTACTAAAGCCTTAACCAATCAAACACCCTATGAAGCCTGGTATGGAATGAAGTCTTCAGTGAGAAACTTGAAAATCTTTGGGAGTGTGTGTTATGCTCTCATTTTAGCAGCTAAAAGAAGTAAGCTAGATGAGAAGGCTATGATAGGAATTTTTATAGGATACAGTAAGCAGTCCAAGGCCTATAGAATTTATGATCCTGCAACCAAAAAGATACACATTACAAGGGATATGAAGGTGGATGAAAAAGGGACTTAGAACTGGGTGAAAAATGAGGTTGAAGAAGATAGAAGAGAGCAGATTGCAGATACACTAGTGGACATATTTGATGATCCAGAAGAGGCAAATTTGGATGGTGATTTTCCAGTCAGGGTACAAGGTCTTTGGCAGAGGTTTATGAGAGATGTAATGCAGCCATGCTTGAGCCTGCAAACTTTAGGGAGGCTGCCAAGCCAGAGGTCTGGAGAAATATAATGGAAGAGGAGATAAAAATGATTGAAAAGAATGGGACATGGGAGTTAGTTGACATACCAACAACTAGGAGGGTGATCCAAGTAAAATGGATTGTTAAAAAGAAGCTGAGGCCTGATGGATCAGTGTACAAACATAAAGCAAGACTGGTTGTTAAGGGTTTTGCTCAACAATTAGGAGTGGATTTTTCTGATACTTTTGCACCTGTGGCTAGACATGATACTATAAGGATTCTCCTTGCATTGGCAGCCAAATTTGAGTAGAGAATCTACCAATTAGATGTCAAGTCAGCATTCCTAAATGGTTGGCTCAATGAGCAAATTTATTTGGAGCAACTGGAGGGATATGAAGTGGAAGGGCGGGAGTATAAGGTGTCTTTGCTTAGAAAGGCTCTATATGGCTTGAAACAGGCTCCTAGAGCCTGGTACAGCAGAATTAATGAGTATTTGATTAGCTTGGGTTAGGCAAGGAGTGCTAATGAGCCCACTTTATAAGTTAGGAGGCTGGAAAATGAGTTCACCATAGTCTCACTATATGTTGATGATTTACTCATCATGGGGAGCAGCTCAACTCAACTTGATGATTTCAAACAGCCATGCACAAAGAATTTGAGATGACTGATCTTAGAGAAATGTCCTACTTTCTTGGGATAGAAATGTCCTACTTTCTTGGGATGGAAATCTACCAAAGCCACCATGGGATATTTGTTAATCAAAGGAGGTTTGCAAATGAAATTCTGCATAAATTCAACATGGACAGATGCAAATTAGTGGACATTCCACTTGTTGTGAATTTGAAGCTGAGTAAAGATGATGGGGCTAAGAAGGTTGATGAAAAAATGTATAGAAGCATCATTGGTTGTCTTATGTACTTGACTGCCACCATACCAGATTTAATGTTTGTAGCCAGTGTCCTCTCTAGGTTCATGTCTAGCCCGTGTGAAATCCATCTCAAGGTAGCCAAGAGAGTGTTGAGGTATGTTAAGGGAAGTGCTGAGCTTGGAATATGGTTCAAAAGGGTTGAAAACTTGCAACTTGTTGGTTACTCAGATAGTGATTGGGCTAGATGCATTGATGATATGAGGAGTACATCAAGTTATGTATTCTTATTGAATTCAGGGGCCATATGTTGGCATTCCAAGAAGCAAGACACCATAGCTTAGTCCATAGCAAAAGTAGAATACATTTCTGCTGCTACCGCAGTTAACTAAACTCTTTGGTTGAGGAAGATCATGCTGGATTTGAGGTAGATTCAAGAAGAACCTACTGTAATTTTCTATGACAATCAATTAGCAGTTGCTATGGCAAAGAATCCAATCTTACACGACAGAACAAAACACATCAAAATCAAGTTACATGCTGTGAGAGAAGCTGAAAGTAATGCTGAAGTGAAATTAATCCATTACAAGGGTGAAGATCAACTTGCGGATATTATGACCAAGGGTCTACCTAGAACCAAGTTTGAGAGTTTGAGACTTAGACTTGGTGTTTCTAGCAAGCTTATAAAGGAGGAGTGATGATGTAGGTGATAACCTACTGGAAATGGGAAAAATTCCAGTTGAAGATTCAAATTGGATTTTTGGAGCCAAAGTTTCAGTTCATATTTTGTTAAGATTGTAGTGGTTGTGGAGCAGATATTAGGCCAATCAAGTGAAGATTTTATGATTTGTTTAGTTGAGATTTAGACTTGGTTTGGTGCATATTTTTTGCTAAAGTTCATTTGCAATATTTTAATATACTGCAGTAGGTAAAAACAGTGACACAACTTGTATATATGTTTTTTGTTTTATGAATGAAAGATGCAGAGAGGAAAACTCTCAATTTCTTGCCGTTTACTTCATTGCAACATGTGATTTTCACTCTAAACTTTTCTTCCCTGAACCAACAGGTACATGTTAAATGAATGAATAGTATGATTAAGCATGGGAGATGTTATTCCACATGTTTGCATTCATAATGGTAATGCATATAGCTTATTTAGTTAACTTATGAAATGTTAAAGAATGAATTCCATGAGTCTCATGAGGTATGAACCAAGATCATAGGAATGGAATTCTTATGGAAACCATGAGTCTTTTGAGGTGATGACCAAGAACAAGGTAACGGTTCAAATAAATCCGATCGGATAATAAAGACTAATTAAAACATCAAGTACAAAGACAAAAGAAATAGGCATGCCATGTTTATGAATATTGCATAAGTCATATATGTTCTATGTTATTTTATGTATGGTTATGTTATGACTTATGTTTATGAGAAAAGTCCAAAGTGTATGACATGTTTTATGAACTTGTTAATGTCAATGAATGAAGGTCATGTCTTGTAGGTAGGTAAGGTCCTAAGTAATATACTTGTATAATGAACCTTAATAGTTTATAAATGGCCATATTCCCTTACTGAGCAATTGGTGCTCACCCCACGAAATGTTTTAAAATATTTTGCAGGTAAGGATTAAGGCATGAAGCTGGGAGAGGATTCCGAGGGAGGCTATAAGCATGAGGGATGTTTTAATGATGATATTTAGTGTAGTAATTATGCTCATATTTCATAATGTAGTAAATATGTCCATGTTCTATAATGGAGTAAATATGTTTGTGTTAATAAAGGAAATCAAATTGCTAGTAAAATTTGTAAAAGTGTGTATGTTTCTAGTAATTATTACTATGGATTTAATAATTTACTCCAAGAAAGGAAACTATATTATTTGACTTGTACAATGAACTTATTATAGTTTAGAAAAAAAAAATGTTTTTAAACTACAAGTTTATTCTTTGAATAGGATTTTAAAATAAACTTCTTTCCTAGGCATGCGTTTTCTAGGTTCTCAATGGCCAAGGGATACTTAGGAAATACCCAGCTAAGAAGGGGTTTTACAGCTATATTTGGGTTGGTCTTTATATCTGAATTTGGGCTTGGTTTATGTAACATGTGAAGTTGCCTGTTACAAAGCTGAATATCATTGTTGTGCCCTTACCTTTTCAAGCTTAAGCTTTTAGGTCAAGTTTTTTATCATCAAATTTGCTTTTTAAATTTCATTATAATTTCAATTTCTTATGGTCTTTCTTGCTTCTAATATAAGTAATCAGTTTATGTAAACTTTAGATCTTCTCTTCTTCTTCTTCTTTTCCTGAGGGTGGGGGGTTGTATAAGAACTTGCAATGTGGCAATAGGTTACCTTTTTCTTTTTTTTTTTTCCTTCGTTAAAGTGTTAATGCTATTATTTTAATTTGAAGTTTTTGCAGATCTACCTGAAGTTTGAACAGTTTTCTAGAGATCCAGCCCATGTTCCACTTCTCTATGAACGTGCTATTACCAAGTTTCCTGTATCAAGTGATCTCTGGCTTGGTTATACTCGCTATTTGGATAAAACCTTGAAGGTTTCACTCATATTTTCTCTTTTCAATTCTTTATGTTCCAGGTATTTGTAATTTTAGCAATTAGTCATCTCTTTTTCCTTCATGTAGGAAATTTTGTGCGGGATGTTCATTCCAGGGCTAGGAAAAATTGTCCTTGGGTTGGTGATCTTTGGGTAGATCTTTGCTTGCTTTGGAACATTGCTATGCACCTGAGAAAGAGATATCTATTGTAAGTTTCAGTTGTTACCCTTCATCTGTTGAGAATTATGAGAGATTATTATAAGTAGCTCAAGAGTAATGAAGTTTCACAAACTTTAGTGTTGGAATTTCATTCTGCTCCTTTTACAAATGTAGAGGTTTACTCTTGTTTAAAAAGATTTTTATATCATATTCAAGTCTTTGAGAAGTCCCTTCTATACACTTTTTCGACCATTGAGGAGGTAAAGATATCTTTTCTCTAATTTGCAGGCTTGACTTACTACTCTTTGTAACTTGTTATTGTTTCATCTACATTTTATGCATTAAAGATCTTTGTTAATTGGATCCTTTTTGTTTCAGTACCTAAACTTATTCCTCACTCGAGTGGATGGTTTGAGACGAAGAATCATTTTGCCTAGAGCAGAAGAGGATGCACTGAATTTTTCATTAACAAGGGAAACATTTCAGGTTCGCATATGTATACTATTCATTTTTCCTTGTTAAAATTGTTTATACTCGATGTCAAGAACTTGAAGCTTCTCAAAGACATTTGTAGATGCTCTATTCATGGTGAATTTTAGTTGAAGAAAATGTGGACCTTGTAGTTATTCTACTCTTTCAGGGTCCAGGCATAGATCTCTTACGAATGTGTATCAAGTGCTTCTACCCTTAGACTCTGAAGAAAAGATCTTTTAATTTACTTCATTTAGTGTGTTGTTATAGTACTATTATGACCACTTTATGTAGAAGTTACAATGCATAACTCTCGATACTCCAAGATGGCTTTTGCTAGTTGCTAGATTGTTACCTTTGTTGATTGTTTTCTCATGGAATAGTGTCCTTTGCTAAAAAAATTCTCATTCAGCATTGGAGTTGCATGCATGGAAGATATCTTTATGGATCTATGAATTTATAAAATTTGCATGTCATATTCAACTGGTACATTGTTATTTTATAACGGTTGTTTTCAATATTTGTGTTTATAAACAATTAGCCTTATGTCTCTTTAGTGTACCATCAAATTTGTAGGCCCTGTATGATTGGATGTATTATATATACTTGAATACTTAACTGTGAAGTTTCTTCCTTTCAATGTGCGTCTGATTACTTATCTCAACATATGAAGAATACAGATGGTTTGCTACATTTATACACTTATTGGGCTCATTTGGAGCTAAATTTGGGAAAAGGTCAAGCTGCAGCTCGAGGCTTTTGGGAGAGCCTGGTTAAGATCTAGTTTGGCCCATTTATCTTTTTCTCTTTCTTATCCTGTATATTTCAATATGATTGATATATGATTCATCTTTGTATTTTTTTTTCCGTATAACTTGCTTTTTGTCTGTGCAGCGGGTTAATGTTGGAAGCCTGGCAAGGTTATATAGCTATGGAAATTGAATTGGGACATTTAAATGAAGCTAGGTCCATCTACAGGAGATACTATAGTAAAAGATTTAGTGGGACAAGTTCAGAGATATAATTCTTTTACATACTTGCTTTCAATTATTTAGATTGATTTATGGATAGGATTTGAATTTGAAAGTTTTTAAACTGGTTTTTTCCTCCTTCCTTCTCATTTTTTTTTTTTTTTTGGAAAATTGTTTCTTTTAGTAGTATACGATGTAGCTTTATTTAATTAATTGATATTTGTCATCTGCAATGCAAACATTTCTATCTTTATTCTCTTTTTATTGCTGATGGAAGTTGAAACCAGACAAATGACTTAAGTCAAGGTTGTTAAAATGTTGTTTATCAAGGAGGGCAATTTATGGAGATCTTTTGAACTCTTAACATAGAATCATGCTCTACAGTCGAGAATATTTTTAGAGAGTAGCCTTGCAATAGGTCAACCTGTTACTCAGGCACCAGAATCACAATGGTTTAATATGTCATTTTGAATAATTTTTCCAAATCATATGTAAATGATATATGACAGTATCTCTGGGGATCATGCTAGGTGAAAATCCATGACGTTTATTTTTTTAACTTCAAACTTTAGAGTTACTAATATTCTGATGAAATTGTGGCATATATGAAGCAATCACATTTAAACCATAGGTAGCAGAGTAGTTTTTGAAACACAATAGGTTGATATCTTTTTCCACTTGGCTTATTTTTTCCAATATGTTTGAAGAAAAGTTTCTTAATTCAAGCTTTACTTTCTGAGTTTCATGTCAAAAGATGCTATAGGTTAAATAAAACTTATTGATGTAAATAATTTATATGACCTACATACAGTCATCTAAGTTCTCTCTTTTCTATGATCAATTTAGGGTTTAGTTTGATAAAGTTAACCTTGTTATTTTCATTTTATCTTGACTGGCCTTACTATATTTAATCGGATTGTTTCCCAACTCTCTACTCCTGCTCCTGCTCCCATTCATATTATATGATCTCATTGATGATCTCACTACATCATCTAAAGTTGCTGACAATTCTTGCTTCTTGATTTTATGATATTGAAAATATTGTTTTGGGTCCACAACTCCAGGGTGACTTTCTTCAATTGTTTTGAGAAATGATATTTTGCTTGTTTTCTAATTTTACACTAATTTTTAGGATTATATGCAAAATCATTGTTTTGAAAACATTTCAACTTATTTTAATAAAAACGTATTTTAATAAAATTCCTTATAGTCCTTGTTTTAAAAATAAAACACTATTTAAAATTAATATCAAATAGGCTCTTATTTAGATTACAAATTTGTATTTGTATTTATGTTATATTTATGGTTGTGATTGCGGGTGTTCAGCGCATGGGATTGTGTTAAATTTTAAGTATGGTTGTTGGATGCTTTACTATCAATTTAAGCTTTTAAGTCGAGTTGTTACGTAGCATTGTTAAAGATGTCACTGAATTATGATACATCTGCTTAGTATTTATTTAATGTATGCAATCCTTGCTATTTTAACTCAATGCATAAAGATACTTGTCTTTGTTCCCTTTCTCAGGTTGCACCACGCTTGGAAGAGCTGCAATTATTTAGGTTACAGCAGGAAGCCAAATCTGTTCTTGAACTAATAGATCAGAAAGAGAAGTCACATAAGAAAAGTGTTAATGGAAAGAGAAAAACAGATTCGAACGTGACTAATGAACAGTCTCCAGCTAAGCGGAAGAAAAATACTGCCCAAAACCCAAACAAAGGTGCATGGGAAAGAAAGGGGACAAGCACAGAACTTAGCTGAAAAAAACGAAGTAGAAGAAGAGTGTTAATGGAAAGAGAAAAACATATTCGAACATGATTGACGAACAGTCTCCAGCTAAGTGGTAGAAAAATACCACCCAAAACCCAAACAAAGTGCATGGGAAAGAAAAGGGACGAGCACAGAACTTAGTTGAAGAAAACGAAGTAGAAGAAGCAAAACCCAAGTTTGAAGAGCATCCAAATGACCAGCACATCAAAGACTCCACCACTGGAGGAGCTAAAGGATACACTGACAAGTGTACTACATTTTTATCAAACCTTAACTTCAAGGCAAATAGAGATTTTCTCGAACTTTAGGGAGAGATTGCTTTTTATTCTTTTTTAACGCTGGACAGGCAAATACAGAGAGATAATTATGATGGTTTTAAATTTTTTTTCAGGAAAAATTCTGAAGATTTGAAAAAAAATTTTAGCGATGTTGGTGGGGTTGAATCTGTTTGAATTATGTAGGACAAGTTCACTGAAAAGTCAAGGGTATGACTCTCTTTCTCTCACTCATTATTTGTCAATGTTCTTTGTGCTTTATGCTTCAAATGAAAAAGGGGAAGCTATCCACTGGACCTTCCATATGCTCATCAGTCTTATAGTCAAATCCTTATTTAACATTGCCTGACCTTTAAAATTCAACATATGTAAGCATAATGTGGATTGTATCACAGAAATTAGCCCTAAGGAACTAATTTTAATGAGATTGGGAGATCAGCATGGTTGACGCTTCTGAGAGATTGAAACTGCTAAATGTAGTGTATTCTCTTTGATCAAATTTCTCAAGGGTGCTCACTGAAACTTCAATTTGATTTGTTCCTTTCATGTTGTCAATCAATCATTTAGTTCTTACGCTTTTGGTTTTAAGATGAATGTCTTTTCCAAAGATGATTACCTAGTCTCAAATAAACTGTAGAAGGGTTGAATTCCATAATTATGGTAAAATTGCTTGATTTTCTAAGTATTGAATTCCATAATTATGGTAAAATTGCTTAATTTTCTAAGTATAAATAGTCTAACTGTCTAAGAGCATATTTTTTCATTTTGATGGCAACTGATATGCTTAGGAGATTCAACCGTAGTCCCATACAGATTTACCCACATTCCAGCTTGCCCTATGTCTGGAAGCGTTGCATACTAATTTATACCCACAATCTCTGGTCGATTTTTGAAGGGCCTGGCATATGTGGATTTTGCCGATGATTCACACCTTGCTGCAGCTGAAGAAAAGAACAAAGAAATGTTTGTTCAGAAGAAGACAAGCATTGCAAAATCAAATCCGAAGCAAAAGAGAAAGGATTATACTAGTCATGGGGCCTCTGGAGAACATGGTAGGCTAAGTGGAATTAGGTTTTATCTTTGTTATTTGTGTGTGTGTGTGTGTGTGTGTGTGTGTGTGTGTTTGTGTACAATGCAGCCTATAGACGTTTGCATGTTTGTGTTTCCCACTTCTACATTTTATTTTCTTACTCCTTTGGGTTAAATGGTAGCGCAAAGTAGTAATCAGATTTTCAAGGAGTCTAGAGCGCCACACTATGCTACTAATAAACGTAGTGATAACATTCAGCTGAAGGAGAGGAACACATTTACAATGCCAAGGAATGTCAGACCACTTGGTGTGCCCTCGCCAAATCCAAAATCTGGGGAAGTCAAAGATGAGAAGCTGAAGTCAAATAATGAGTTAAGAGAAATGTGTTAGTAAACGATCCATATATGCAGCGGAAAACAATATCATAATACTGTTAGGAAACGACCCGGTTGCGTAGCGGAAAACCAAAAATTACAACCATGGATCGTTCCTTAGAACCCAAAAATCAGGGTACAGAAAATTACAGTTTATATTTTATAAGAATCTGCAGAAAAATAAATCCAAAGGTTNAGTTAATGCTTTGTGATCGTCACCCGAAAGTCATGAGGAACGGGTAGGTGCTTTGTGGTCTCCACCCGATAGTTACGAAAACCGGGTAGGTGCTTTGTGATCCCCACTCGGTAGTCACTAAGAACGGGTTGGTGCTGTGTGAACTCCACCCGACAGTCATGAAGAGTGAGATGGTGCTGTGTGAACGCCATCCGGCCGTACCTCCGGTAAGATGAGGCCATGACGTTTAGATGGGGCCATGACGTTTAGTAGGAAACAGATAGAGGGTTTTACTTACTGAGCATTATTTTGTGCTTACCCCGTTATTTTCCTTTGTGGATGCAGGATCTAGGTGATGATGCAATCGGAGGGGCGTCGGCAAGCGAGGAGCAATAGCTACACTATTTCCCCTGTTTTTGTCTTTTAAAATGGCTTTTCGTAAATGATGCTCTTTGTGTATAAAAGACATATTACTTATAATAAAAAGAAAAGTTTTGGACCCATTTTCTATTGTTATTATGCATGCATTGTACTAGTTTACAGCAGTTGTTACAGTACTGAATTTTACAATTTTTATTTGGATGGTTGATAACATGTATTTGATGATATAATGTTGCCTTATAAAATCTGCCTTAAATCATGTTTTTGAGAAATTGATTAATCAATTAATCTGATTTGTTGATGACCTACAAGTTTGGTTTAATGCATGATGGATTTTTTTTTGAGATCAATGAGTTTGGTTGATTGCAAAATCCGTTTAAAGTGTTTTTGG
Organism: Pistacia vera; assembly: GCF_008641045.1. Taxonomy (NCBI): domain Eukaryota; kingdom Viridiplantae; phylum Streptophyta; class Magnoliopsida; order Sapindales; family Anacardiaceae; genus Pistacia; species Pistacia vera. The sequence continues at coordinate 694,891 of NW_022196230.1, forward strand.
TTGTTGTATGAACAGATCCGGAGCTACAGATTTGTGTATGCTCGCTGCGGTGATATAACCCATCGTCGCAGTGAGCATTGTTCACGCTGGCGTTGGTGACGAAACCAGCGTTCGCAGTGGCGATCGTCCCTGGATGAGCGCTGGTGACGAAACTAGCACTCACCGCAGCGATCGTCTTCTGAACAGCGCTCATCAAGGCGATATAACCCATCACCGCGACGATCGTCCTTAGGACGGGTGCTGTACCAAATCACCGCGGCTATCGCTGCGGCGAAGGTATGTTAAGCGTGAACATCAAGTAATCAATGTGCGCTGCAGCGATCTAACTCATTGCTGCAGCGAGCGGACTTCCAAGTGTGCAGGGGGTAAAATGTAAAGTTTCAAAACTTTTGGACCAAACGTAATTCTATAAATTATGAGGGGGTAAATTAATTAACCCACAAATTTCAAAAATTGATTGTTTTTTAAATGTATGCTTTGTACTTTTTTGTATATTGCATGGTGCCCGGTGCATGAGCCTTAGACCTAAGGGTGAATGTTTTAAAATATTTTGGGTATGTATGGTTGTATTATTTATTAAATAGGGCATGTGTGTCCTGCCTTTCTCCTCTTCTTGATGTACATTCTCTTCTTATCTCATTCTCCTCGAATGTAAATCGAGGTTTCTAAATTTATTGATGTAAAGAATTTGTATAATTATTTATTGTAAATTTAGAACGATATTTTTTTTTTTTTTTTGTAATGTACTTAAAGACGGAGCAAAGGACGAGGCAACCATACTTGAAGACTCATGATGTTTATTGCAGGACCCCTAGGTGACCCACCGATTCCTCTAGGCTCGAGGAAATCGATTTTAGTTGGGCCATGTACCGGCACGTTTTAATATTTTGTTTAGAATGCATGATAAGATTGAATGTTCAATAACATGCCAAACAATGTCATTCTAACAAAGATAATAATCTGGTGAGACATTAAATAAGAAAACCCTCAATCAAAGTATATTAAGTCACGAAAGCCTTCCATCACCATGGTTTTAATCAAACCACTGTTCGTCGAAACCTTGTTTGCCAAAGCGAAGGGTACACTTCTACCAGTGGGAGGTTAAAATGCATTGGAGTTTTCCTTAATGGTGATGGGTCGACTTAAAATGACAGTTTTGCTTGTTTGCCAAAGCGAAGGGTACACTTCTACCAGTGGGAGGTTAAAATGCATTGGAGTTTTCCTTAATGGTGATGGGTCGACTTAAAATGATGGTTTTGCTTGTTCGCCAAAGCAAAGGTTGATAAACACGTGTCATAGGCATAGTAGAGTAGTACACATATACTGTGTACGTGGTGACATGTAGTGTCCACTCTACTGATACTGGAAAAAGGGCTGATACTCGGCTTGATAATCCCCGAAGCTAACATCTCACTAATGATCTTCTCAATCTCATTTTTCTGGTAATATGGATATCTATAAGGTCGAAGGTTTAGGGGTTGGGCATCAAGGTTTAATCGAATGGCATGATCTTGGGGTCTACTAGGCAGTAATCGCGGCAATGGCTTAAAGATAGATTGGAATTTTGCTAACACTGAAAACAACCTACTACTGACACTGGCTTCTTTACCCGACTGTTTTGTAATTGCCCAAATTCGACCAGATAGCCAGTTCCTTCACTCTTCAATGTTCTGATCATTGCTTTCAAGGAGACCATTGTTTTACTAAATGCCGGATCACCTATAAAAGTCACCATTTCCTCACCAAGATGAAATTTCATTACCTGCTTTCTCCAATCCATCGTAGTTTCTCCTAACGTTTCCAACCAAGCCATATCTAGGACTACATCTTCACTACTAATGTCAAAAGGAAAAAAGTCTTGAATTATTTGCACCTTCTGAACTTCTAAACAGACTGCCTTACATTCTCCCTCACTCCTTACCTTATATCCATCTCCAACACGTACCCCGAACGCCTGTGTTTGTGCCACAACAATGCCCAACTTCTCTACAATCTCTACTAATGAAATTGTGGGAAGCCCCACTGTCAATCAAGATAATAACCTCCCGACCCATAATACTTCCCTTCAACTTCATCGTTTTTAGGCCATTGATTCCAATAACTGAGCTCAGGGAAAGTTCAACATTACCTTGGCCTTGTTCTTCTGTTGTTCTTTCACTGGTTTCCACGTCACCCGGGTCTAGATCTTCTTCTTCTTCATTAACGAGAATTACTTGAAACTGCTTCTCACCACACTTATGACCAAAGAAATACTTCCCATCACATTTGAAGCACAACCCCTCTACCCTTTTTCGCTGTATTTCAGCCTCTGTCATTTTTCGAAAAGGAAAATCACGTCGCGATGGATAAGCTCTATCAAATGACCTAAAGGTTGTAGATGTGTATTCACGAGAAGAGGAATTCACCAATGAACCCATGGCATCACTCTCTACGTTTCGTGGTCCCGAGTTGGAGAAAGAATTTGAGAATGAATTTGTTCTTAGGGATTCAGTCGAGTTTGGGGATTTGAGTGAATCGGGTCGGGTTGTAATCAGGTTATAACTTCTGGATCCAAGGTTATTTGACCTGACATGGAGACCAGGCCCATTCCACCTATTGGTTCTTGTTGGGCCATTCTTTGCCTCCTCTAAAGCCCAGTTATGTTACTCCACTCTATGGGCTCTCTCTATGGTCTGAAGAAGTGTGTTGGGTTGGATCAGTCTTAATTCGGCCCGAATTTCTGCCCTAAGTCCATTAAAAAATACAGCATTCAAGATTTCTTCCTTCTCCTCCACGAACAAGGTAGCTACAGCCTCAAACCTGTGTCTAAATTCTGCAACTGTACTGGTTTGTTTCATGGCCATAAGAGTCTCGTAAGGGTTACTCTCTTGAGATCCACTGAATCTCTGAATTAAGGTGAGTTTGAACGATGGCCACGAGTTAACCGGTGCTCTGACCTCCATTCACTAATACCAGCTAATGGCTTCCCCTTCCATACATACTGCTGCAACTGTGAGTTTCCCTTCATATGGAATTCCATTTAGACTGAAGTACCTCTCAATTCTAAAAATCCACCCATACGGATCTTCACCCACAAAAAATGGGTAACTCAAGTTTACGTCCTCCCACTTCACTCTGATTCTGTCTTGAACTTCCCGATCCACTAGTTCCATTTTGGTTTTCTCCACCCTGATTTCTCACGTTCCGGGATGATGTTGGTTCACCTCGCCCAGCTTCTTCTTCATCTTTTCTTCTCATCCAGCTTTGTATCTCGACCATGCACTCACGAATCGTTCCCATGTCAATCCCCAATTTTGTCATTTCTCTTTCCACATTTTCTAGTCTAGATTCCATTCTCATTGCAACCATTACCCACACGCCTGCTCTGATACCAAATTGATGTGAACCTACTCCGTTTTACTACTCAACCATCCATAAATTACCAACATCAGAGTATTAAACGATTAATTGTAAACATCTTGAAACATCCAGAACCTCATTGTATATATTCCATGGAAAAGTTCAAAATTACATTCATGGATAAACTATATCTCAACACCATAATTCAATTAACAAACAATGAAAATAAATGGAAACTAATACGCTGGACTTTGAGGGCCAACTACCTCCCTTTTACTAAATTCTCTCTTGATGCCTTTTTAAACTCTGCTGCTCCCTTTTTATTCATTTCCTTCCCTAACAGAATTCAACTCTCAGCCACTCATCTGTCGCCACCTATCCACTCCACCTTTTTCTTCTCTTCACACTTTAGTTGCTCCCTTTTTCATAATTGATTCCCTGGTGCTTCTTCCCACGCCTCTTATTATAAACCCTCAGTTAACGTTATAGGGGATGCTTGAACGAGCTTCCTCAATTTCCAGTCCAAAAGCGAAATTGATGTTTACATGATAAAACTTTAGCGAGTGTTAAACTTTTTTTCGGAGCAGAATCCTGCAAAAGTTCGTCCAGTTGCCCAAATGCTCTATATTGGTTACGGTAAGCAGAAGGTTCAGTAAACACTTTTATCTGTTCGAATTTGACAGGGATGGTGATGAGGGTGATTGAGAATGATAGCTTTCCTGATCAGGCATACGATACGTAATCTCTATATTGTAAGTACATATATTGGAGGTGGCAGCATTATAGGTTGTGTTTGGATTTGCACATGTAGTAGATCTTAAGGGTTTGAGGATTATTTTTGGTGTAAATTTCAGTAAGCAAAAGTTGTATATGAGGAATTGTGGAATGGTTCTTACTTCAACTACGACAATAATGGTAGCCGCTCAAGTTCATCTATTTAAGCTAATCAGTTTACTGGACCACATGTAGTAGATCTTAAGGGTTTGAGGATTATTTTTGGTGTAAATTTCAGTAAGCAAAAGTTGTATATGAGGAATTATGGAATGGTTCTTACTTCAACTACGACAATAATGGTAGCTGCTCAAGTTCATCTATTCAAGCTGATCAGTTTACTGGACGATGGTATGTTGCAACTAATTAACTTCATTCATTGATATTCTTAAATATCTAGGCCTGATAAATCTTGATTTATTTATAGTGTTTCACATGTTTCTGTTTCTCAATATATATTCTTTTTTAGTTCAAATCTGATAAGACTAGAACTTAGCAGGTGTCTCTAATGTAAGTCGCAATGCATTTTGGAAGTTTTAATTGCATGTTGTAATCTTTTTCCCTACTTTTTGTGGAAAATTAAGTTCTTGCTACTTTTAGTCAGATTTTGCATATATGTGGAATCAGGGAATAAAAACATTAATTTCATTCTTTAGAGTTCCTTTATCTAAGTAATTCTATAAAATTGAATGACTAGAACTTGTTCTGATGCAGTCTATCTCACTTTGGTTTGACTGCTTAAGATTTATGCAAGAATATGATCCATCTGTACATGAATTTTCACATGATGGTTGAAGTAAGGATGCTATAATTGCTGCTGGTTTGCATGTTGCTGAAGGCAGTAAAATATGGGAAGCATACAGGGAATTTGAGCAAGCCATTCTCCATACCATAGATGAGATCAGCATTAAGGTGAGAATTTATAATATATACATTAGAAACTTTTTAGAAAATGTGCCTGAAGGGGATGCATTCTATTAATCTATTTACTTGATTATTTAAAGTCTTATTCCATCCTACTGGTTTGGTATTATGGTTAATAATGCTCTTGTGGGTCTTCCTTTATATTTCCTAGAACCATGGCTCAAGTTGCATGCCCTGTTTATTTTAGAAACTTCTTTTCTTCTTTTTGTCATCTATGTATAGTTCATAAATTTTGTTCTTTCATTTCCCTATGAAGTGTTATATACCAAGAAAAAGTATCTGTTTTCAAAATTTACATTTGGAAAATTATTGCTCTTTTGCAGGAAAAAGAAAAACAGGTTCAGCGCATTCGAAGTATATTTCACCGTCAGTTGTCTATTCCCCTTGCTAACTTAAGGTCAATCCTTCTTGCCTACAAGTCTTGGGAGGTGGAACTGGGGACTGCTCTAGATATTGAATCAGGTGATTTAGATGGGATTCCTTCTACTGTTGCCTCAGTGTACCAAAAGGCATTGGAGATGTATAATGCTCGAGCTGATTTTGAAGAACAGATTGCAAGGCTGGATATATCTGACTCCAAAAAATTTCAACAATTCACAGTATATGGCATTTGCTATCAGATATTGTTTTAGACAGCTAAATGATAATGCTCAGTTCTTAAAGTTTAGGTTAATGGTAACTTGATATGGGCTTGATATGATAACTTGATATTAAAGTGTAGAGGTCATGATTTGAGTCTCCCATTTATTACATCCTGCTATATTTGGGTTGGTCTTTCTGTCTGAAAATGGGCTTGGTTTATGTAACATGTGAACTTGCCTGTTACAAAGCTGAATATCATTGTTGTGCCCTTACCTTTTCAAGCTTAAGCTTTTAGGTCAAGTTGTTTATCAACAAAGTTGCTATTGAAATTTCATTATAATTTCAATTTCTTATGGTCTTTCTTGCTTGTAATATTAGTAATCAGTTTATGTAAACTTTAGATCTTCTCTTCTTCTTCTTCTTTTCCTGAGGGTGGGGGGTTGTCTAAGAACTTGCAATGTGGCAATGAGTTACCTTTTTTTTTTTTTTTGGTCCATCGTTAAAGTGTTAATGCTATTATTTTAATTTGAAATTTTTGCAGATCTACTTGAAGTTTGAAAAGTCTTCTGGAGATCCAGCCCGTGTTCAAGTTCTCTATGAACATGCTATTACCGAGTTTCCTGTATCAAGTGATCTCTAGCTTGGTTATGCTTGCTATTTGGATAAAACGTTGACGGTTTCACTCATATTTTATCTTTTCAATTCTTCATGTTCCAGGTATTTGTAATTTTAGCAATTAATCATCTCTTTTTCCTTCAGGTATGAAATATTGTGCAAGATGTTCATTCCAGGGCTAGGAAAAATTTTCCTTGGGTTGGTGATCTTTGGGTTCGATCTTTGTTTGCTTTGGAACGTTGCCGTGCACCTGAGAAAGAGATATCTATTGTAAGTTTCAGTTGTTACCCTTCATCTCTTGAGAATTATGAGAGATTGTTAAAAGTAGCTCAAGAGCAATGAAGTTTCACAAACTTTAGTGTTGGAATTTCATTTTGCTCCTTTCACAAATATAGAGGTTTACTGTTGTTTAAAAAGATTTTTATATCATATTTAGGTCTTTGAGATGTCCCTTCTATGCACTTTTTCGACCATTGAGGAGGTAAAGATATCTTTTCTCTAATTTGCAGGCTTGACTTACTACACTTTGTAATTTGTAATTGCTTCATCTACGTTTTATGCATTAAAGATCTTTGTTAATTGGATCCTCTTTGTTTCAGTAACTAAACTTATTCCTCGCTCGAGTGGATGGTTTGAGATGAAGAATCCTTTTGCCTGGAGCAGAAGAGGATGCATTGAATTTTTCATTGATAAGGGAAACATTTCAGTTTCGCATATGTATACTGTTCATATTTCCTCGTTAAAATTGTTTTTACTCGATGTCAAGAACTTGAAGCTTCTCAAAGACATTTGTACATGCTCTATTCATGGTGAATTTTAGATGAAGAAAATGTGGACCTTGTAGCTAGTCTACTCCTTCAGGGTCCAGGCATAGATCTCTTACGAATGTGTGTCAAGTGCTTCTACCCTTAGACTCTGAAGAAAAGTCTTTTAATTTACTTCATTTAGTCTGCTGTTATAGTACCATTATGACCACTTTATGTAGAAGTTACAGTGCATAACTCTCGATATTCCAAGATGGCTTTTGCTAATTGCTAGATTGTTACCTTTGTTAATTGTTTTGTCATGGAATAGTGTCCTTTACTAAAAAATTTCTCATTCAGCATTGGAGTTGCATGCATGGAAGATATTTTTATGGATCTGTGAATTTATAAAATTTGCATGTCATATTTAACTGGTACATTGTTGTTGTTTAATGGCTGTTTTCAATATTTGTGTTTATAAACAATTAGCCTGATGTCTCTTTAGTGTACCATCGAAATTGCAGGCCTTGTATGATTGGATGTATTATATATACTTGAATACTTAATGTGAAGTTTCTTCCTTTTAATGGGCGTCTGATTACTTATCTCAACAGATGAAGAATACAAATGGTTTGTTGCATTTGTACGCTTATTAGGCTCATTTGGAGCTAAATTTGGGAAAAGATCAATCTGCAGCTTGGTGATTTTGGGAGAGCCTGGTTTGGCCCATTCATCTTTTTCTCTTTCTTATCCTGTATAGTTCAATATGATTGATTTATGATTCATCTTTGTATTTTTTCCATATAACTTTCTATTTGTATGTGCAGTGGGTCAATGTTGGAAGCCTAGCAAGGTTATATAGCTATGGAAATTTAATTGGGACATTTAAATGAAGCTAGGTCTATCGACAGAAGATGCTACAGTAAAAGATTTAGTGGGACAGGTTTAGAGGTATAATTCTTTTACATTACTTGCTTTCAATTATTCTAAATTGATTTCTGGACAGGACTTGAATTTGAAAGTTTTTAAACTAGTTTTTCCCTCCTTCCTTCTCATTTTTTGTTTTTTTGGAAAATTGTTGCTTTTAGTAGTATACAATGCAACTTTATTTAATCAATTGATATTTGTCATCTGCAACGCAAACATTTCTATCTTTATTCTCTTTTTGTTGCTGATGGAAGTTGAAACCAGACAAATGGCTTAAGTCAAGGTTGTTAAAATGTTGTTTATCAAGGAGGGCAATTTATGGAGATCTTTTGAACTCTTAATATAGAATCATGCTCTGCAGCTGAGAATATTTTTATAGAGTAGCCTTGTAATAGGTCAACCTGTTACTCGGGCACCAGAATCACAATGGTTTAATATGTGATTTTGAATAATTTTTCCAAATCATACGTAAATGATATATGACAGTATCTCTAGGCACCATGCTAGTTGAAATCCATGACGTTTATTTTTTTAACTTCAAACTTTAGAGTTACTGATACTCTGATGAAACTGTGGCATATATGAAGCAATCACATTTAAACCATAGGCAGCAGAGTAGTTTTTGAAACACAATAGGCTAATATCTTTTTCCACTTGGCTTATTTTTTCCAATATGTTTGAAGAAAAGTTTCTTAATTCAAGCTTTACTTTCCGGTTTCATGTCAAAATATGATATAGGTTAAATAGAACTTATTGATGTAAATAATTTATATGACCTATCATAAAGTCATCTAAGTTCTCTCTTTTCTATGATCAATTTAGGGTTCAGTTTGATAAAGTTAACCTTGTTATTTTCATCTTATCTTGATTGGCCTTACTATATTTAATCGGATTGTTTCCCAACTCTCTGCTCCTGCTCCCGCTCCCATTCATATTATATGATTTCATTGATGATCTCACTACATCATCTAAAGTTACTAGCAATTCTTGCTTCTTGATTTTATGATATTGAAAATATTGTTTTGGGTCCACAACTCCAGGGTGACTTACTTCAATTGTTATGTATTGCCTTTTGGATTTGTTGATATATTCGTTTTCCTAAAAATTGCGTGATTCGGACATATTGGCCCACAACTGGTTGTTTTTTCAGGGGAATACGGGACACTTGAAATTTTGCCTTGCTCGTCAATTGTTACTGTACTCGCCTTTTGGATTTGTGATATATTCTTTTCCTCAAAAAAGAGTTTATCGGAGACATATCCAACCACTGGGTGCGTTTGAGGGGGATACGGGCGAACATTTGAGCAATTTTGACCCACGCTGCACAGAAGGTACACTTCCTGCTGCAGTTTTAATTTATTTGTGTTTTAAGTGCCAATTAATCACGTATTTCTTTTTTTCAGTCTAATGGTGTTGATCATTTGCATTGCTATTGAGAATTAATTGTATAGATTTTAAAAAAACAATTGAAGTGTTTAACTAATGATATTTTAGCTGGTGCGATGTCCCACCTTATCTAGTACAATATGTGTTTTGACTAAAATGTGCCACGTTAGCAGTTTGTCTTTGATGACCTCAAATGATGTGCTTGTAAATGAGTTGTGTTTATGTGCCTCTGTAACATATTATAACTCTTTGCTTCTCTCTTGTCGAGCTTAATACTACTGGTGGATCATGCCTATCTTTTTACATTTTTAGTTTAAGTTAAACTAATATAGTATTGTAGCAAGGTGGTCCAACAGTCTTGGTGTTTAAAATCTCTCTATTGGATTTTGGGCCAGTTTGTTGTTGATTCAAAAATAATTTTGAAAAACTAGTTACATTTAAAAATTTTAAAAGTTTTTATTCTCATATTTTAAAATATTTGAAAATATTTCGGTATTAAAAATTGTTTTTGAGTTAAAACTCTATAAAGACCGCAGAAATGATATTTTTCTTGTTTTCAATTTTACACTAATTTTTAGGATTATATGCAAAAACATTGTTTTTGAAAACATTTCAACTTATTTTATAAAAACGATATTTTCATAAAATTCCCTTATAGTCCGTGTTTTCGAAAATAAAACACTATTTAAAATTTATATCAATAGGCTCTTATTTAGATTATAAATTTGTATTTGTATTTGTTATATTTATGGTTGTGGATTGTGGGGTTTTCAGCGCAGCAGATTGTGTTAATTTTAAGTTGGTTGTTGGATGCTACTATCATTTAAGCTTTTAAGTCAAGTTGTTACGTAACATTGTTAAAGATGTCACTGAATTATGATACATCTGCTTAGTATTTATTGAATGTATGCATCCTTGCTATTTTAACTCAATGCGTAAGTGCTTGTCTTTTGTTCCCTTTCTCAGGTTACACCCGCTTGGAAGAGCTGCCAATTATTTAGGTTACAGAGGACCAAATCTGTTCCTGAACTAATAGATCCAGAAAGAAAGTCACATAAGAAAAGTTAATGGAAAGAGAAAACGATTCGAACATACTGACGACAGTCTCAGCTAGCGGCAGAAAAATACTGCCCAAACCCAAACAAAGTGCATGGGAAAGAAAAGGGACGAGCCACAACTTTACTGAAGAAAACGAAGTAAAGCAAAACCAAGTTTGAAGAGCATCCAAATGACCAGCACATCAAAGACTCCACCACTGAAGAGCCAAAGGTATACACTGACAAGTGTACTGCATTTTTATCAAACCTTAACTTCAGGCAGTAGATTCTCTCGCACTTCAGAGAATTGCTTTTTCTTTTTTAATGCTGGATAGGCAATACAAGAGATAATTCTGATGGTTTAAATTTTTTTTCAGCAACTTCTGAAGATCTGAAAAAATTTTCTTTAGCGATGTTGGTGGGGGTTGAATCTGTTCGAATTCTGCAGGACAAGTTCACCGAAAGTCAAGGGTATGACTCTGTTTTTTTCTCATTCATTATTTGTCCAATGTTCTTTGTGCTTTAGCTTCAAATGAAAAGGGAAGCTATCCACTGGACCTTCACGTGCACATCATCTACAGTCAAATCCTATTTAACATTGCTGACCTTTAAACTTCTCACATATGTATGCATAATGTGGACTAGCACAAAATTAGCCCTAGAAACTAATTTTAATGAGACTGGAGACAGCATGGCTGATGCTTTAGGGAGATTGAAACGGCTAAATGCAGTGTATCTCTTTGATCAAAATTTCTCAAGGTGCTCACTGAAACTTCAATTTGATTTCTTCCTTTCATGCTGCAATAAATCATTTAGTTCTTACGCTTTTGGTTTTAAGATGGATGTCCTTTCCAGAACGATTATGCGTCTCAAATAACCTGCAGAAGATTGAATTCCATAATTATGGTAAAATTGCTTAATTTCTAAGTATAAGAGTCTAACTGTCTAAGAGCATATATTTTTCATTTGATAGCAAGTGATATGCTTAGGAGACTCAACATAGTCCATACAGATTACCCATATTCCAGCTCCTTTAACTAGAGAGCTATGTCTGGGACCGTTGCAACTAATTTATAATATCCTCTGATCGATTTTTGAAGGCTTGACATATGTGGATTTTGCCGATGATGCACACCTTGTTGCAGCTGTAGGAAAACAAACATGTTTCTTGGGAAGAAGATAAGCATTGCAAGATCAAATCGAAGAAAAGAGAAAGGATTCTGCTGTCATGGGCCTCTGGAGAACATGGTGGCTAAGGTAATATTTTTATCTTTGTTATTACTTGTTGTGTGTTTGTTTGTGTCCAAACAGTCTATAGACGTTTGTTATTCTTCTACATTTCATTTCTTACTCCTCTGTTAAATGGCAGCGCAAAGTAGTAATCAGACTTTCGGGGAGTCTAGAGCGCCACACTCTGCTGCTAATAAACGTAGTGTAACATTCACTGAAGGGAGGAACACATTTGCAATGCCAAGAACGTCAGACCACTTGGTGCCCTTCGACAAATTCAAAACGGGAAGTGGAAGATGGGAACCGAAGTCAAATAAGTTTCAGAGAATTATCCTTAAAGTGAGGTTTGTTCCTGAGGTATACAGTTACTGTTAACTAGAATCCACAATATTGACAACTTCTCTTTTCTTATAAAAACCATAAGGTTTTGCCTTATGTTTCTGTAAACACAATTATGACAAACGATACCTGTTTGAGGACAAAAAATATATCATACCCTTCTTGTAAATTTTCTTCCAATATGTCAAGTTCATACCCATTTTATTCAAAGGGTAAGTTCTAATATGTTTCCTTGGAACACTTATTTCATCCAATTTGTGATGAGGATAGCCTCAATCCCTACCCCAAGATTTAGAGAAATTTAGTCAATTAATGGCGATCAAGTTCCTTTTTAGTGACAATGACCAATGTTATAGAGCCAACGATCATGAAAACTATTTGGGTGGTGGTTCTATTCTTGTTCTAAATACATTGAATACCATCAGTGCACTGTTAGGTTCTTTTGCTTTTCTGTACCTATTGTTCTATTCTAGCGGAGAATCCATTTTACTATTTGTCATAGATGAAAATCCTAATGCAGAAATGGACCACTAGAGCACTATTGAGTTCGTGTACTGAAAACAGCAATGGCCTTGCATCTCATGCTTGTGGAAAATGTGAAAAATGTCGTTGTTCTGGAAAATGTTTGAGGAGATATGAAGAATATCATCTTATGCCTTGCTTGATTAAAATTTGTACACATATTTCATTTTTACTGTCTATTTGAATGAATACAATCTCTATGATTATGTTTGTTTCACTTAGACTCTTCATGATTCTATTGGATGCTTTCATAAAATTTCTGAGAATCGAGAATGGGGTTTTCGCTTTGTACTGTTTAGATCATGAATTAGTACAATCTTCAAAAAAGATCTAATTGTTTCACTTTTCTATTTCGGAATGGAATATTTACATAATCCCCATGAATGGATTAAACGTATTTCATGGTATTTGTAATATCTTTCTTATTTAAGCAGTACTTGAGAGGGTTTAAGTGATCTATGAATTAGGTTTCTTTTTCGTTTCTTTTGTACTAAGTCACTAGTGCAGATATCCCCTGGACCATTATTACTTGTTCCCCCATGGGCTTTTCCCATGTGCCTCCTGAATCACTTGTGTTCTCAACTTCACCCCCATGAGTCCTCATATTTGGACTTTTTGCTAACCCTTTCTCATTTTGGAAGGGTTATTTATACAAGTTTACACCAAAGGAATTAGGAGAAATCTGGGATTGCCATCAGACTTGGCAAGGCAATTTCGTGATTTTAGTGATGCGCGCTAGGATCCGCAAATATTGATTCGTTCTTATCCCTCCCAGATGTTCGAGATAAGCTTAATCCCTTAGTCTGTCGCACAACTTTATTGGATGGTAGCGACGGTTATTTGATTCGACTTCAAGATTCATGACCTTGAGATCACGTCGATCTACTGATTTTCGGGCTACCGAGACTTTCGGCTCGACAAAATCACACACAAAATTTCTTTGGTCTTTCTTCTTTTAATATAAGTATCAGTTTTGCATTTTAAAGTTAAATGTTTTGCACTAAATATATTTTTAATAAGAGATTAAATTAATAGTAATCATTTTGATTAAGCATTATTGAAGTTATAAAAGTAGTTATGTTCTCTCGATTGACGTAAAATTTTAATCATAAGCAAACATTGATTATAAATGTTTACATTAAAATTCATGATTCCTTTGAAATTAACTTGCTTCTTAGTATCGTGATTAAACATTATTAAAATTATCTCTAAAATTTGTGGTTCATAGGATTAACATAAAAACAAAGAGGAGAAGATGGAAAATTTAATCAATAAAAACAAACGAATGTTAATAAATACATAATGATCCATCCACTACCATTGAATAAGAGAAATTATTGCAAGAATAGCATGTCAAAAGATTGAGAGAAAGTTCAAGATTCTGTCTCATATTTCATTAATTCTCTCGCAAATATGATGCTAAAAATTAGATAAAAAAGTCTTATGGCTATAAATTTTTTCTCTCTTTTAATTTCTTCCTCATTATTTGGAAGTATAGTCTCTGATGAACTTCAAATCCAACTTCTCGCCTCGAGGCGCACCTCTAATAATAGTTTCCAATAAACAACATTAAAACTGATCTTTTAAAGAATAGTTTAACTAGAAAGGGATATGGACTAATTGTTTCTCGTGCAATACTTTAATCAGATGGTTGCAAGAATAAAGAAGTCAACGAGGTTCTTATCTTTATCAAGAAAGATTTTAGAAGGAATAGTCTAATGTATTATAATGACAATTTGTTACTTGCATTTTCCATTGATAGACTTTGCAAATGATGTGTTTTCGGAAAAGTGGAAATGTTTCATACTTTAGTAAATAATAGCTTTTGGTATATTTAAAAATTTTGAAGAACAAATAGAAAAAAAAAATTATATATCATTTAATATTTACAAATTCATAGCATGATTTATTTAAATCTATAATTTTATTAAAAAAAGGAAATTGAATACTTATATAATTGGTTTGGTTTGATCACTGGAAATAATTTTGGATTTAGTAGAAACCCAACTCAACCCAAAACACCTGAACGGGGATTTACATTTTATACCTTCAATTTTCGAAAAATTCATATAGGTGTTTGAATAGAAATCGATCCTGACATGTTTGCAATTTTGAAAACCTTAAAGGTTTGTTGTGAAATTTGTCAAAACATTTCTCTTTATGCATTTGCCTTTTGCAATGACCTTACTTCGGAAAAAACGACCCACAAAAACAACACTCTTCATACATGGCTTGAGATTCAGATCCCCCATTTCGTTCGTCTTCATCTCTCAAAACCATCTCCGAAAGTTAATGTTTTATTTTTGTTAGCTCACTACACACTCACATCTTCAAGCTCCAAATTGAAGTTTGTATTCTTTCAAAACCCCCTGAACGAGCCTCACTTGCTAATTCCTCGAAGAAAATTGCCGATCAGTAGCTTTACTCTGAATAGCATTGTCACTTTTTTTATTTACATTTTAATTCGAACCCTTTCTCCAATTTCATCATTCACTACTCTTTTAGGCATTAGCTGAAGAAGAGCATTATTAATGAGTTATCGCTATATAGCTGTTGAATTCGACTGGTTGTCTCCAGATTTAATGTCTTTGATATTTTGATCAATTGCGTTGCTAGTATTGTGAGGGTTTCTGATGGTAGCGGTTTTTGGGGCCATTTTGAGTTGGGTTTAGCCCAATACCTGACTTTTAATTTTTGATTAAAGGTCTGTGTTGTAGAGAGAAAGATATGGAATCAATGGAATTGTTAAGAAATGGTTGCTGTTGGTTGTAGGGCTGATGTGATCACTTGCAACCTTTATTGTGTGATTGTGTAAAACAGGGAAAATAGTGTTGCCATAGTTCCATGAAGAGATGGTTAATGGGAATAAAGATTTGGTGTTATTTGTAGGCCAAGTGTTGTTACTTTTAAGTACTATAATTGATGGGCTTTGTAAGGCTGGACTGGTTGAGAAGGCTAGACAACTATTGTTGGAATATTGATTCAGAGGGTGTGTTTCCTACATTGTTACTTACACCTTTAATAAACGGTATTGCTTGGCAGATAAGAATGGTTGATGCAAGGAGTTGTTTGATTCTATTTATAATGCTCATGTTGTTTGCTCCAATACTTTATCAAGTGTATTGCAAGAATAGAAGTCAATGAAGCTCTTAGTCTTTATCGAGAGATGATTTCAAAAGGAATTAGCCTGATGTGATTACATAACACCTTGTTAACTGCTTTTTTCTTATAGCTAAGTGTGAAAGATGCACGGAATTTAGTTGGTGAGATGCGACTTAACAATGCTTTTCCTAATTCTCGGACATCTACTTTTCATTAATGGACTTTGCAAGAAGCGGATGTGTTTTGGAAGCATTGGAAGTAAATGCTCTTGTAAATAATAAGTTTGCAGTCAGCATTGAAGGGTTTGAGTTCCCTCATTGAGGATTATGTTTAGCAAAAAACAGAGAGGTTGGTAACTGCTTGGGACCTATTTCAGAAATTTTGTTCTCATGGAAACCTGGGTGCAGACTTTGTAACATATACGCATTGATCAATGGGCTGTGTAAATGGACACTAGAACATGGCAATGAGTTGTTGTTATAATGGAGAAATGCTGAGAATGTAGTTACTACTACGCTTATGTTTGGTTTCCTCAGAATAGTTGAAGCCAAAAGTTGTGGAACTCCTTCATAAGATGGGCGAGAAATGTGAAGCCGACTGAATTACAATGTCCTTAGTCATGCAGTTACTAATGAAGGCCGAAAAATTATTGTATGTTTGAACGAGCTTCCTCAATTTCCACGTCCAAAAGCGAAATTATGTTTACTGATAAAACTTTAGCGAGTGTTAAACTTTTTTTCGGAGCAGAATCCTGCAAAAGTTCTCCGTGCAAATGCTCTATATGGTTAGGTAAGCAGAAGGTTCATAAACACTTTTATCTGTTCGAATTTGAAAGGATGGTGATGGGGATGATTGAAATGATAGCTTTCCTGATCAGCATACGATACGTAATCTCTATTTAGGTACATATATGGAGTGGCAGCATTAGGTTGTGTTTGGATTTGCACATGTGTAGAATCTTAAGGTTTGAGGATTATTTTTGGTGTAAATTTCAGTAAGCAAAAGTTGTATGAGGAATTGTGGAATGGTTCTTACTTCAACTACGACAAAATGGTAGCCTCAAGTTCATCTATTCAAGCTGATCAGTTTACTGGACATGGTATGTTGCAACTAATTAACTTCATTCTTGATATCTCAATATCTAGGCCTGATAATCTTGATTTATATAGTGTTTAACATGTTTCTGTTTCTCAATATATATTCTTTTTAGTTCAAATCGATAAGACTAAACTAGCAGTGTGCTCTAATGTAGTTAATCTATTTTTTTAAGTGGCATACCTGGGTGTCAGCCGCACGAGATGTGTTATCCTTGAAGTGTTGTTGTTGGATGCTTAATTTATCAATTCGCTTTTAATTCAAGTTGTTACGTAACATGTTAAAATGTACTGAATTATGATCACATGCTAGTATGTATTAATGTATGCAATCCTTGCTATTTTACTCAATGCGTAAAGCTGCTTGTCTTTTTTCCCTTCTCAGGTTACCCCTCGCTTGTGAAGAGCTGCAATTGTTTAGGTTACAGTAGGAGCCAAATCTGTTCCTGAACTAATATATCAGAAAGAGAATCACATAAGAAAAGTGTTTAGGAAGAGGAAACAGATTCGACATGACTGAAACGATCATTCTCCAGCTAAGCGTCAGAAGAAATACTGGCCCAAACCCAACAAGTGCAATGGGAAAGAAAAAGGGACGAGCAAAGAACTTAGCTGAATAAAAGAAGTATCACAAAACCCAAGTTTGAAAGCATCCAAATGACCCGCACATCAAAGACTCCCCACTGGAAAGCCAAAGTATACCTGACAGTGTACTGCATTTTTATCAAACCTTAACTCCAGGGTCAAGTAAGTGATTCTCTCGCCCCGTCATAGATTTGCTTTTTATTCTTTTTAATGCTGATATGCAAATACAGAGAGATAATTCGAGGTTTTTTCAAATTTTTATCAGGCAACTTCTGAAAGATCTAGAAAAAAATTCTTGGTCGATGTTGTGGGTTGAATGGCTTTCGAATTTGCAGGAAAGTTCACTGAAAGTCAAGGGTATGACAGCTAGTTCGCTCATTTCATGTTATTGGTCATGTTCTTTGGCTGTTATGCTTCAAATGAAAAAGGGCAAGCTATCCACTGGACCTCTCCAGGTGCACATCAATCTTAACATTCAAATCCTATTTAACATTGCTAGACCTTAGATTCAACATATGTAGCCTATGTGGACTATGCCACAAAATAGCCCTAAGAAAACAATTTTAGTATGAGATCGGAGATCAACAGCTGATGCTTAGGGAGATTAAAACTGCTAAAATATGCAGTGTATCCTTTGGTCAAATTGCTCAAGGGTGCTCACTGAAACTTCAATTTGACTTTTTCCTCTATTGACTGTCAATAATCATTTAGTTCTTACGCTTTTGGTTTTAAGATGAATGTCTTTCCAAAGAACGAGTATCGATCTCAATAAACATGCAGACGTGCAATTCCTAATTATGGTAAAATTGCTTAATTTTCTAAGTAAGACGAGTCTAAGCGTCTAGAGCATCTATTTTTAATTTTATAGCAGTGATATGTCTAGTGAGGACCAACTAGTCCCATACAATTTACCATATGTCGCGCTTGCCTACTATAGTCATCATAGTACCTGCAAAATATTTATATATCCTCTGTATCGATTTGAAGGTCTGGCTCATATGTGGACTTTTGCGTGATGCACACACTGTGTGAGGCAAAGAAAGAAAAAAGCATAATGTTTGTTGGGAAGAAGATAAGCATTGACAAATCAAATCCGAAGCCAAAAGAGAGAAGGATTCTGCTGAGTCATGGGGCTCTCTGGAGAACACTGGTAGGCTAAGTGGAATTAGTTTTATCTTGTGTTCTGTGTGTTCGCGTGTCATGCAGTCTACTGACGTTGTTCCATTATTACTTCTTAGCTTACTCTGAGGTACATGGCAGCGCAAAGTAGTAATCGACTTAGCGGAGTCTAGACGCCACACTTGCTGCCTAATAACTAGTGATAACATTCAGCTGGAAGGTGGAGAACCATTTGCAATGCAAGGATCCCTTAGACCACTGTGTGTTCCTTCGAGCAAATTCAAAATCCAGGGAAGTGGAAGATAGAAGGAAGTCAAATAATGGAGTTAGAGAAATTACCTAAGTATGGTTTGTTCCTGGGTTACAGTTCTGTTAACTGTAGTAATAGCACAATAATTTACAAAACTCTCTTCGTTCTATAAATAAAACCGAAGGTTTTTCCTATGTATGTTTCTTTAAACCAATTTATACAAACAATACCTTTTTGGGACAAAAAAAGATATATCAGTACCCTTCTTGTAATCTTCTTCTGAAGATATGTCAAGTTCTACCCATTTTAAGTCACAAAGGTATAGTTCTAATATGTTTCTTGGGACACTTATTTCATCCAATTTGTGATAGGATAGCCTCAATACCTTTACCCCAAGATTTCGAGAAATTTAAGTCCATTAATTGCGATCAAGTTCCTTTTTTATGTTACAAATGACCTGGTATACATGTAACAAGATCCATGAAACAAGTAGATGCGCTGGTGGTCTATTCTTGGGCTAAAATAACATTGAATACTCACAGTGCAACTATTACATCTTTGTTTTTCTGTACCTATTGATTCTCAATTCGAGCAGAAAATCCTTTTACTATTTGTGCCACACAAGATGAAAATCCGAATCAGAAAGATGGGACCATTAGAGCACTGATTGATTTTGTGGTCCTAAACGCAATGGCCTTGCATCTCATGCTTGTGGAAATTGAAAAAATGTTTTGTTCTGGAAATGTTTGAGGAGAAATGAAAATATCATCTGTATGCTTGCTTGACTAAAATTAACGTACCATTATCATTGTTACTGTCTATTGGATTGAAATGAATATCCATATCGTCATATGATTATGTTTTTTCACTTAGACGCTTCATGATTCTATTGATGCTTCAGAAAATTCTCGAGGGGATAATCGAGATGGGTTTTTCGTCTGTACATGGTAGATCATGACGATTACAGTACCAATCTATTTCACAAAAGATCTAATTGGTTTCACTTTCCTATTTTCGGAAATGCATATTTCAGTAATCCCCATGCTCTGGGATTAACGGTTTTCTGAGTATTTGTATATATTCTTTCTTAATATATCTTCGTAGCAGAGTACTTGAGAGGTTTAAGGGACCGATGATCTGATGAATTATGTTTCGTATAAGTTTCAGATAAGAATACATCTATCACAAATCTGGACTAAGTGCACGACCGGCAAGGATTCCCCCTGCGACCAGTATGAACTGGTGCCGCCAGGGCATGTTTTCTCACAGGGAACAGCAAACAAAAAAAAGAACCTGGAAACTCATCAAAGGCTTGGTGAATCGAACGGTGTCCCTCCCAGGACAACGCAAGGCCATTGAAACGGTTCAGACGGGCCCTTTGCGCAGTACTAGTGGGGGAATATGAGTTGACTTCCGAGACAGTGACACCAAAGGGGAATTAGAGCAATCTGGGAGTGCCATCGAGCGATTGTGGCAGCATTAGAAATGCGGGGGATTGTAGTGACTCTGCGCGCGCGAGGAGGCGAAAAGAACGGCAAATTATGGCTTCTACGGTGCATTCATCCTGTCCCATAGACAGTTTGAGATAATCTGTATTCCTTTAGGTCTGGTGGCGACAACTTATGTGGAGGGGTGACGACGAGGTTAAGGAGGATGGGTTTAGGGTGTAGCGACGCAGATTCCATCACAATTGAGAGAGCCGACGAGGCGATCTACGAGGGCCGGGGCTACCGGACGGTTGGGTCGGAGCCCAAAATCACACAACAGACTGCGTGGTGGTCGGCCTTACGTTAAGGAATTCGGTGTTAGGCTTTTAAAGGGAAATGTTTTGCACGGAAGTAAATAGTTTGGAGAAAGGAGGGAAGTAAGAGGCTTGGGGGGGGTGAGGGGGATTAAGTCACGGTTGATGGTAACGGGGAAAAAGTGTTAGTCGGGTGGGCATGCCTCGATTGACATAACAGGGTGGAACAAATGGTAAATCAAGGGGAAAGCTTATGTTTATGGTGAACTGAAATGCAGGGATTCCGTTGGAAAGAAGTGGGGGCTGCTGAGGAGGTTCGTGCTGGAGAGTGGGGATTAGAACATAGAAGAATGCAGGACGCAGAATGTGTGGTTATCAAAAGACACAAAACAAAGGCAATGAACGAGACGATGAAAGTTGATAAAGCGAGAGAAAGAAAACGCAGAGGCCATGAAAGGCCATCCCGAACACAGTGGAGAGAAGGAATAAGAATATGCAGCAAACGGGAAAGGGGCAGATTGGGGTTTGTTTGGGTAGGTGGGTTGGGGGGGGGGGGGTGGGGGGGGGGGGGTGTGGGTTGGTTGGGTGGGGGGGGTGGATTAATAAAATGTGGTAAAAGTGGTGATAAGGGGTGGGGGTGTGGGGGGGCTCAGTGTTCGTAATGCGCCCCCTCGCAGATAGCGGCTTTGAAAAATGGCAAGAAAGTCTTATAGCACTAAAGTTTTCGCGATCTCAAGTGATTCATCTATTCTTGAGTATAGTTCCGCTGATGAACTCGAATCTTCCGGGGCTGCCTCGGCGCACACTCGATGCACATTGTCTAGACACAACATAAAATTGAGCGGATAAAGGAAGTGTTTTAATTAGAAAGGGCTATGGCCTAGTTGTTTGCTACAAGACATGAAGCCGAGTGTTGTGGGCGAAGAAAGAATCATCGAAGTTCGAATCTTGATTACGGAAATTTTCGAACGTCTGAGCCTAATGTAAAGGAGAAGGGCCATTTGGTAACTAGCATCTGCAGAAAGTATCCATGCTAGGACTTTGCAGAAGGGATTGGGTGTTCGGAAGAGTGGAATGTTTCACGCTTAGTAATAATATCGATTTTGGTAATATTTAAAAGTTTGAAGAACAAACCTAGAAAAAAGAAAAGTTTTATATATGATTTAATTAAATACCAAGTTCAATAGCATGAGTTATGAAATCGTATGATTAGGATTAACCACCCGGTAAACGTTGGGAATACTTCTAAAGAATTGTTTTTTTTGATCACGGGAGAAAATTTGTGGCGTTTAGTAGAAACCCCTGCAAAATCTAAACCCCCCTTCTGCTCGTGATTTACCATTTGCAAGGCCCATTCACGTTTCGGGGGGGGAAACATCAGTAGATTTTGATAAGAAAGAGATATATTGGCCCTAATTGGATTTTAAAACCGTTCAAGGTTGTTGGAATTTTGCCAACATAGCATTTAAAAGTATAATGCTGCCTTTTGAGCATATACCTTCGGACTCGAAAAACATCGCACAAAACCCTCGGGGAGTTGTATAAAAACATTTGAGGTGGTTTACAGGTACGTAAAAAAACCATCAAGTTGGAAAAAGGGAACTAATACCAAGGATTGAGTAGGGGGATGAGTGGCGGAATGAGAATGAATGAAAGTATGGGTAATCTGTGCAAAACATATATAACACTAGAAGTTCGCACAAACCGAAAGGGGTGCACCAAACACCAAACAACTTCTTCTTGCCTCGCCATGTAACAGGCATCTCTACCTCGCAGCGTCGGCTCGGCTGCGTGGGCGGCGGTCCTACAATCTTCGGCTGTAGCCTCTGCAGCGCGGCGGGGGCCGACTTGACCATGTAAATCGGCGGCGGCGCAGAAAATCCATACTAGGCTGCTGGGGTCCTGGGAAGAGCGACGCCAGTTACACGCTGCTTCCTCCCCAGGAACATCGGCCCGGCAATGCCCCGCCTCTCCCTCCTGACAGTGTGGCGAAGAGGGGAGCTCCATGGGGGTACATTTTAGAGAAGGGACAAAGATGGAATAATGGAGGGGTGGGGGGTAGATTGTTAGTTAGGGGGTAGGGGGTTGGGGTGGGGGATGGAATGAAGTGGAAATTGAGTGAAGTTGTGGACAATTTGTTCTGGTAATATGATCGAGGGTAGGTGGAGAGAATGGCTGGAACTAATGTGTTCGGGTAATGGAGGCGCTAAGCGGAATGCGGTGGATCGCTTAAGCGATCGGTAGGTCTGGGTAGTGCAGCAGATAGATCGCTTACAGCATCAGGTCATGTGCATACGACTCGTCGGAAGGCGATCTGGGTAAGGAGGTCGGTTACGAGTGACTAAGGATCAGAATACGCGTAAGCGGATCAGTAAATGGCTTAGATCGCGTAAGCGAATCAAGGTATGCGCTTAGCGATCCGGATAATAACCAATGAGCGCTTAGGCGAACGATACCAGACCAAATTGCAAATGTGCAGGATATCTTTTTAATCTTGAACCCTTAGTACAGCAGTTAAGAATAGTGTTTTCTTGCTGACAGTAGTGGGCTCTGAGTATCCTGGGACAAGTTTTTTGGGGTGTTCGTATTTTGGGCTAGGGGTGTGAGGAAGGCGGACAGTAGTGGGCTTGATTGGGCGAGCACGAAGGTATTACCAATGGGCTGTGGAGCACAAGTTAGTTTTGATGAGGTATTAAATGAATAATTAAGAAGATGTAAGTGTTTAGTTGCTCGCGTATGATTGTTGGACGTATGTTTTAAGCAGAGCCCCTGAAATTGAGAGTACCGTCTGCTAATAATTAAGAGTCGATGAAAGTGTGAAGTTATTTGATTGAATATGGCCATGTTGTTCAGGAGGCCGATTGTAAGGTTTTCTTATGTGAAAAAAAAACCGTTGAAAGTTGGTTCCACGAAGGGGAATACCGAGATTAGGCGGAGATTTCCTGGTTTTTAATTTGAACCGACGAGGCCATTGATTTGTTAGCTGAAAAATCAAGAGAACGGTGAATTGGGGTGTTAGGAGGAACACTATAGAAGAGGTTCGTGATGGGGGCAGAATGAAATGTTGAGGAGGAGGAACCCAGTAGATGTTCCCACAGATGTAGAGATTCCTTTTAATGCAGTTAAGGCGAAAGCTAGATTGTGAGGAAGAGAACACTATGGTCGTTTATGCAGGTTCAAAGGGGCAATTGAGGTAGTAGTGGATCAGCCATTTCCTTTACAGATGGATCAAGTTGGGCCATACGGGTACTTTATTTGACAACAAAGAGAAGTGGTGATAAAGCTAAACTTTTTTGCTGTTAAAGGTAATTTTGAGTTCAAACACAAAGTCAATTCATGGGCTTGACGGTGCATGCGTGACCGACTGCAAGTTTGTGGGTGTTTATTGGATGTTGGGTGCGTAGTTCGGAAAAGTTCTTGGGGCTTGAGCAACATAGACCCCGTGAGCCACATGTGTTTGGGACATATTTTCAATTTAGGGCATGGCGACAAGCAACCGGTGATGTTTATTGGATATTGGTGTCAATTCGGTTCGTGCGAGGGAAAGGTTCCATCTCCTAACACATTGCAGGAGACTTGTGCGCACAGGGGAGGTGGGAATTTGCTTGTTATTACTGGAATGCTTGAAAGGGAACACCACATGCATAGACTTTGTGGGGCAACGCTGGAGCACGGGCACGCATATTAAACTTACCGGTCTTCTTGAGTTGACAAACCAGTTACAAGCACGCTTTGACAGTGGGACAGGAATATATGTTTAAATATTTTTTTGTTGCTCTGGTCTGCTATAAGGTTTTGTAAAACTGAGAAAGGTGTTGGCTGGTTGATGTTTCTTCTGACGGGAAGTCTTTAGTTACATTATTGGTGGGCCACGCACCAGACATCGAGATCACACATACCTGTTTGCTGGTGTGTGGTTTGACCTCTGAGATGACGAGTCCTGACTTGGTTTTTTTCAGCAGTTACGTACGATAATGCCTGACATGACTAGTTGTCCATAATATCCGATAGCCACACTCATAAAGAAGGGGGATTGCCACATTTACAGTCCAGCACATCACGGATTCTGTATGTAGCACCTGGTGAGAACATAAAACACGAGTTTAAGTTGCTGGCCCTCCTTCACTACTACAATGGCAGCAACAGCTATCGGTTGATTGATTCGGGAGCTTCCAAGCAAATCCAAATCAAGATGTTTAAAAAGTTTCTAAGTATCTTTATGCATGATGTTTTTTCTCGAGATTGAGTAAAGCCTACTTTCCGGGAAAAGTTTTGATGTCATGACCACGAAGATAGCTGATGTCCAAAATTGGAGTGTTAATAGAAAGAGAGTTTTCCAATAGTTGCACTTTTGATGCAATCAAGGACACTGTCGCTGTGGTTTCCATGAGCGTCGTACGTAGTCGATATTTACGACAACCCTGTTCGTCACTGAAAAATTTTGCGAGAACAGATGGAACTGTGCAATGCCCTATTTGCCTATCCCTCTTATGCTCAAGAGTTTACTGTGCGCGGCTATGGTCCATGCCTTCGTTTAAACCTTGTGTACAAAACTTGCAGCTGTAAAGTTGCTTGACATTCAATGTTTGAACCTTGTCCTCCTGCACTAGTTAGCATGAACCACCGAACGTCAAGTCGGATTTGGGTCAAGAATTTACATGGAACTTCTTGCACTTCCCTTTCTATATGACAGTCAACTACATGCTAGCATATTCAGAACAACGATTATCCGGTGCCTCCAGAGAGCCTTGTTATGCCGCAGAGGTGCCGACATTATCCTCCAGCCGCACATTCCAGATACACCAAAGGGGAGAAAAGGGTTAAGCGTATTCCATCAGCCTTTGAGGTTCCCCGAAGATGAATACGTGCTCAATTTGCAAGCAACCTGGTCACAAGAGAAAGCATTGCCAGCATAATTAGTTCGCTTCGAAGAAGATGAATTCAGGGAGTTGCGAAGGGCAACCCGTTGATGAGTTATTGTTTTCAATTATTTGATTTTTTAAATTTTGTAGACTCTCGTGGAACCTTTAATAAATTATCCTTTATAGTGTGTGGTATTCTTATGTACATGTGCAATGGAGGCTTTTTGTTGTTGATTTTAGTTTTTGGAATGAAGTTTGTCAAATTGATGAAAAGTATGGAATTAATCGTGTTGGTATTTTAGTTTTGTCAAAATTCAGGAGAAAGGTGCAAAGTATAATATTGCCACGATCGCTTAAGCGACTAAGGTATCGCTTAAGCGCCAAGTGTTTTGTAACAGATCGCTTAAGCGTACACATATCGCTTAAGCATCGGCACCTACTGATTGTTCTGCCAGGTGCATGATCGCCTTAAGCGATCGCACGATCTCTACTCAACCATGGGAAAAATGACAAGATTCGCTTAACGAATCATGCACCGGTTGGCATATTTGCTACTAAACGCATCTAAACCCCTATGGTTTAGCATAGCCTCAAAACATGTGCACTGATAAATCGTATCCCATAAGGTTTCTACTGACGTTAAAAGGACGATATGTTTATATACATGTAAGCATGGAACCGGTGCTCTGAACGAATCTAGTAAAAAACGCCTACAGGTTTCATACGGACATGTAAGAGAACTATATGTTGTATCTCAATCAATAACGGAACAGTGCTCTGACGCGGTCATCGTAAAACCCCTACATGTTTTCAGACTGACAGTAAATAGCTATTGTTTGTATAAAATGGGGTAAAATTGAACCAGGTGCTCTGAACAATCATACGCCTATAGGGTTTCATACTAAGGAGACGTGTAAGCAGAACTATATGTTTTAGTATAAAATATATGCACGGAACAGGTCTCGAACGCATCGTTAAACCCTATATGTTTCTACTGACGGTAAAAGACTAATGTTTTATAGTAAATGTTACGAACAGTCACTAAAGCGATCGCTTTAAGTCGTCTGTTTCAGTTTGTCGGGCAAGGAACAACTCTGCCCGATACAGAATAAATGATAAGGGAACGCGTTAACGACCCCTTTCATAAATCGCGTTACGCGATTCTTCCTACAAGACACAGGTCGCTTAAGCGATTTATGATCATAATGGGCGATCTTTTCCGAGCATACTGACATCTTCCCGACTATGATCTCTTAGCGAAGGGACCCATTTCATCCTTAAGCTATGCTTCCTAAAAGACACATGGTCGCTTAAGCGATTTATGATCGTTAAGCGTCTTTTCCAGGCAAGAATGAACATCTGCCCAGACTATATCGCTTAAAGCGAACCCATTTATATCGCTTAGGCTGCTCCTAAAAGCACATAGTCCCTTAAGCGATTTATGGATCGCTTAAAGCATATCTTTCTTTCTAGGCAGAAGACATCTGCGCATACTAGATCCTTAAAGCGACCTACGTAGTTGGCTTAAAACGATGCTTTCTACGAAATGACATCTGCCCATACCTGGGTCGCTTAAACGTTTAAGATTGGGGGCTTAAGCGCTCAAGGGGTTTTCGGGAAAAGAGTCTTTGTCGTTTAAAAGAATATGTTGGAGAACACAAATATCGTTATATGGACACAGGGGCAACAATACCTAGTAAATTGAACTGCTGAGGAATTAGCTTATCTGGACAAACACAAATATATCCCAATTATCGATCCATTCTTTACAATGATCACACCAGACTATAAATATTTACAATTGTCCTATACCTGCCTTTAATTTAGTTTTTGATGCCAGAGTTTTAGAATCCCATGAGTGGTATCAGGGCAGTACATGCTTGAAAAGATGCCCACGACATCATTTCTTCCCGTGCTTTCTGTCTCTGCACTATCATCCACAACTTCAAGATGATATCTACAATGGCGCTAATATGGTGCCGGAATCGGTTGACTTTCTGATGGAGATTGACCATATCCATCTTAGTGACCTGCAGTTGTAAAACCCCATAATATGAGAAAGGCATTGAATAGAAAATGCCAGCCAATGAGAACAAATTAATAAAGCATTTTCTGACACAAAGTCACATCAAAACACCATTGAAATGAACATGTATATCACCCTTATTGATAATTATCACAGAAAGGGGGGGGGGGGGGAAGAAAAAGGGGGGGTTCTCAACTCAACTCAACCTCAAAAAAAAAACCCAAGTATGGAACATGCACATCACATAACTACAAATTGCATCGTCCACTTTATACCCTTTGATTAGCTTCTGGTCACTCAAAACGGATCCATCTGCCCTGAAACAGTCGACAGCCCGCGCTCCCCGCAGTCCTCTCATTGTTTCGTCATTCAAGCTGTCCATGCTGGGCTGTTGGGTCATGTCGAACTGAATAAAATTTCAGGGCATATCCCCACATTCAGCGCTACAATAGGAAAAGACATTAGCATTATAAACTTATAGAAGAATTGTATTATGTAGTTAGTTTTAAACAAAATTTAACCTTGACTCATTTTATTGGGCAGGTGAGCGTTGAATTGGCCACTTTTCGATTAAGTACCTGATCCCCCAACTGCCCCAAACTCCCGCTGTCACGCAACAGCCACGGGAACAACCTGGACAGTGCTCCAACGTCCTCCAACTGCTTGTTCGACAAATGGTTGTGTTTGCAATCAAGGATCTTCAGAAACCCCCTCCTCTAAGATACGCAACGACTTCTATCCGTGCATCTGTTTGACAGGATGAATGCATACACTTTTAACACAGGCCCCACTGTGGCCAATTTGTGCCCGATCCCCCCTTACGACTGCATAATCCTGTCATCAACCGAAAATCATCAGGGATGCAGTCCGACTTTGTGCGGCCAATCGTTTTCGCTTCGGTCCTTTGCTACAACACACTATCACGGCATTTTTAATTAAAATTCGAATTCTAAAAAGCATTTTCCCAACGCCCACATCGTGATAGCCAGTTGGGATACAACAGAATCACCATCATTCTCCTGTCGTAGCCTCATCAGTGTTAATATCTCATGTGTGCTGCATCCAAATAACAACCAGATAAGTATGGAAAACCCGAATCAAGAAAATAAGAAAAATTATGTGAAAATACTCACCGCGTCCTCAAGCCACTTCCCCATCGTCAACACTGCTAAACCATTCCCGGTATACTCCCTTGTTCTTACACTTTCTATGGCCCATCACTTCCTGATCCATTGTCATAGCATAAAATAGTTTTTTTTTTCTTTTCCTTTATGAGCCTATACAAATCGACATTTGAGTCCAATTATTTCCCTTCCCCCACTTCCTCCCCCTTCCTCCCTTTTTCATCCCCCTCTTCCTTCGCTCCCACCTCCCCTCCTCCAGTATCACCACCCACTTCCACCCCACCAACCTCCCACCTCCTCCATTCTGGTTGGTTCCTCATTGTTTCTTCATTTTGCTTCTCTTACCTGTGTCACTACCATTAAGGTGTTTCCATAAACTTGGGCTCTTTTCGCTCTCTCTCCTTTTACCCGTGGCACTTCAACCGCCTTAACTTCTCCACCACTTCCTCCTCCATTGTCCCAACTTCGCACCTCCATTGTACCTACTTTCTCTCTATCTTATCATGTTTCTCCCCCAACCGTTTCATTGTTGTCTTCCATCTTGTCAAACCTTGCATAAACGGCTGTGAAAACTCTCAAACAGGCGGTATGAGGTCAACAACCTCATGCTCCCCGCTGATGTCTCGGCAAAGCGGTACTTGGGTACCGGTTTGCTGAGGCCATACGAACCGCTTCCTCCCTGTTCTCCTCCTTATCCTCGGCCCCCCGACGCTTCATTCCCCTCAGCATCACGACATTGTGTCAGTCCATGGCCCTGCAAACTGCCATCACAGGCGTGACCCCTGTTATGTCCCGCATCATGCGGTCCTATCTGTTATCCTCCCTTTCATCCTCTATTGCTCTGAAGATGTGACATAGTCTTCTTCCGCCTTCATCCCCCCAATAGCTGTCAAAGGGACGGACATCCCCTGCAATAAGAAATAAAAACAATCAGATTGAAAGCAAAATAAAAGCAACTGCATATTCACAGCTTAAAATCCTTCAATCTCGCCCCAGCTCTTGGTAATCTCAATCTCTATTGGCCATAATCCCAAGGTTACAGCTCTCGACTGCCAGCGCAACATCCAGGAAATTGCTGTTGCACATCCAATTGTTGCTTCCTCCTCCCCACCTTAGCGGAGACAGGGATTGCCTCGTACATCCAAGCCTACATTGTAAAAAAACAGTCCTGTCATTATTCAAACACACATGTTATAAAAATTACAAAGAGTAGTAATATTACCTCATTGCCATGGAATCCAACAATATACGTGCTTGGTTTGCCTTCTAGCCCCATCGTCTTCTTTAAACCCATGCTGGTTTTTTCATGCTCTTGATGTTCGCTCAACTGTATATCCTTTCCCCACGAATAGAATTAAAGAACTCCAAGTCGCTACAAACACAACTAATCTTTCTAACACTTTGTTGAGTCCACCAGCCATCTATAGAATGTAAAAACAATCTCCAAGCACACTTTTATCTGCTCTTCATCACTAAATCTAACACTGTCCTCGCACTCTCTCTAAAACTTTGTCCTGTAATCGACTTGGCCCCTTTCAAACCTTATCAACAAAACCTTATGGCTCCCACACTCGCCTTATGCTCTGCCTCTGCCTTAGTTTGGCACTATCCCCGCATCCAAGCCCGTCACACCAACGCATACTCATCATACCAAACCGTATGGCTTTTCCCTCCACCACGAACACATTTCATTTTTTGTTGCAATTTTACTGAGTGCATCACATGTAATCCTCCCTGCCCCAATGACTTTTTTTCCACTTTGTTCCGATCTTCAAAACTGACCCGAAACAAGGTGCGACCAAAATCTCTTTCACCAGCCTCCATTCCACTAAATGGCCCTTATTCGGTCAAAAACCTCCCAGCTCGACCTCTACCGTCACCCTTGCAGGGAGTTAGGGTACTCTTCTCACTTTTATAGGCTCCATCGTACTCGGACCGTTTACGGTCCGCATAATCTACACAATCGATATAAATAAAATGTCACACAAAAATAAACCAAAACCCTATAGTCGCTTAAGAGATCTTTACCTCCTCATGCAACTCGCTTAAGGGCGAGTTTAAAATCCTTAAGAGCCCATAAAGTTAACTGAGAATCTCTCTAAGCGAACAACAGATCGCTATTATTCGGTTATTTTTGCCAACCTAGATCGCTTAAGCGACCAAGAGTAACCACTCATGTCGTTTAAGCGATCCCTTTTTATCGCTTAACGATCATGACTGCGATCAACGAGTAAAACATAATAATCGCTTAAGCGAATACAAATGATCGCTTAAGCTAAAAGTACAAGCAATATTCACAAACTACGTACCGTACTCGCCGGCCTCTGCTCTCCGCCTTGATCTCCGCCGACCCTCCTGGCCTGAATTCTCGCTGGAATCCTCGTCTTCAGACCCGTTTGGCTGGTTCCTTTCCTCTGTTCTTGTGCCGCCAACGTCTCCTCTGCGTGTGGACCACCCTTCACTTGGTCGTATGATCACCGGAGCAGCATTGACTCTTTGCTCCACGCTGGGAATCTAGGATTCGACGTGGCATTGGGCTTCCTCCTTATTGTCGTGTCAGTCATGGTTTTGGATTGAATTGGTGTCAGTTTGTAGTATCGATCGGAAATGTGGGACTGTATCTCCGTAAATGGCACAGATTTCGTTTAGGGTTAAGTACATCTTTTTAGTGTGCAACAAATCAAATCGAACAATCGCGACTATATCGCCGGAAAATCCGACGGTATTCTGTTTAGGTTCAAGAATTGATATGGTGCAAATTTGCAGTGTTCGATCGAAAAAATCGCTCTCCCTTTCGTTTCAAGAAAGCGCTTTTTGAACTAATGAATTTCGATTAAGCGCGGTGAATAGTAGTGGGGCTTTGTTTTTGCGAAATTTCAAATTTAAAACTTGCATTAATTCTGCTTCGCCCCACTATGTTTTTATCTTTTCATTTCAACCCCTTTTACGTGTTTAAATAATCCTAACTATGCCACGTCATCTCTCTAAATTAAAAAAAAATGATGAACATTTCAAGGCCTTTTCTTAAATCAAAACTTGGGATGACCTGGGCAGCTAATTTTTCTCCTTTCACAAAAATAAAAAATAAATAGCATGTGTTTTATCATGTCGATAGTCATCTGCCGTTTTAAAACATTTCATTTTTTAAATAATTAACTCAAATATTTGATTCTTTAACACATAATACCTAAAAAATAAGACACCTAATCCAGAAAAAATACATAGAACTACTTTCATTCCTCCGTTTCACGATCCTATAAGCTCCACAGTACAAGTATTCTCCCCCAAAAAAAAAAAAAAACCCCCCCCCAAACCCCCAATTACATCAAAGCAATCAAATTCTCTCCCCCATGCTTAAACGAGAAGGCCCGAGATGGTTTACAACTATGTTGAACAGCGGCGGCTTGCCCGTCAATTTAGTGATTCGTGCAGGGAAGACACTTCACATAATAATTCATATAAAACCAATGTTCATAATTATAATAACTCTTCTCTAAAGGAAAGTTTTAATATGATAAAAAATATCATATATATCATATATATATTTCTCGATTATATTAATATATAATATATATATATATATATATATATTATATATACAAAAATTCGATTCTTTTACAAATTTGGAAGAAATGACTTTTTTTTTAGAAATTTTTATGTTCCAGGTTTCCCTAGAATTTCCGTTCTCTTTTATTGAATAGCTGTCGAAATCAATTACATATCACTTTGAATCCCATTAAAATACAGTGATTGATTAGAAAACGATTCTGGATGATCAATTCGAAATCTAGCAAAAATTTCCAATACCATTGTCATATAATCTGAAACACATTGAGAACAAACAGAATTGTACATAAATGCCGTTAAAGTCTCGAGTTGATTGGCCACTTTGTTAATACATCAAAGACCTTTATCATGTTTTGTTTGGAGTTTCAAACCTGCATAATATATCTACATAAACAAGAAATGGTAAACCAATATTCTTGTTTTGCTTTGGTAACAAACAGGGGATATAGACAGCGCTGTTCTGAAAAATTCCAGTCACTTGAAACAACTGCTGCATTTCTCCAAGCTAGATCTTTGTACATACTCGCTAGGAAGTGATCTTAACACGCTTGAAGACTTCAGCCGTAGCTAGCGGAGATTAGTCCTTGATCGTATTAAGGTGCCTGCATTGTACAATATGAAATGAAATCTTAGTTTGTTTATATTAGCACCTGGATTGAGTATGAATAATAACACCACCAAAAAAAGCTGTAACTCAAACTCAATTTTAGATTAATCCAACTTAAGCGAATGATTCAGTGGGATTTGAAATATAATGTTAAGATTCTTTCTTCTATCTTCCCAACAAACCAACTCAAATCACTATAATCTACCACAGGGTTCCAGCCAAATATGGGGATAGATAAGAGTGAGGAGGGGCAGAGCAGCACTATTGTTTGAAACATGGGCGAAGATGTTCATGCGGATCGTACTGAGCAGTATATTCTGAAATGCTTTCAGATTCCAATAAAGTCAAAACCTATCAAATTCGGAAGCAGAGCGCATTCATTCAAGGATGCTCAGATAATAACATAATGTCTGACGAAGAGACCCCTTGACCCATCTTCCAAACAGATACAACATCCTCGTATCCTGTCATATCACAAAGTCTCTGCAAGATTCTTAGAGGGTGGTGACATCATATTAACATCTGCAAAAGCAGAACATTTCAAGAGTTCAATTCATCGGGTAGAGCAAGACACTAATTTATGACAAAAGATTAAAGATAAGAAAAGAAGGCATTTATCCATCTTAGAGCGAACATGAAATTCATCTAGAATTTAGGAAGAATCTTAAAAACATAATGCAGTAAATACAAGTGCTCTATAACTTTTGTTTCATTCACTACCACCGTAATGCTACTTTATTGACGCAAAGCCTAAGACATTTATGACACGCCAAACAACCACCGTGATATAACCCCCCACATAATCAATTAATAATCTATCAGTTCTGCTGTGTAGGCTATATTGTTGCAAACCATTGCTACTTCAATTACAGGACGGCCGAAGGTCACTTCAGTATAAATATTCGCCAAAACTATTTCAGAATGCGCCTTAGCTATTACACATGTAAGTTTTTATTGAATTTTCAATATTCATATTCAAATGCTAATAACGCATACGATAAAGTCACCGATTCATTATTGTCAAATGTTGCTCCTTACATCAAACTCCTTAATCCACTCCATATGCGCAGTTTAAGTCGTTACAAACACAGATTTAAGTACATCAAGTAAAGCTGCATTTGGAGAGAAAAGAAGCCATTCTGTATACAAAACACAGATTCACGGACATAAAACCCCAATTCGCAATTCAGCTGCACTTTCGCCCTATCCCAAATATCATCTCCTTCAAGGCCTGGAAAGATGATGACAAAATCCCACCTCTCCCGCACGTCCCTCTACCCAAACTAAGGCTCCTTAGTATAATGCAAATTAGGGCCCTGAATCACATTCTCCCAATATGAAAAATAGGCTTACCATCCCATAAATAAGCAAAATTCTGACTTACTCAGAAAACAAAGGGTTTGCCACAAAATTAACCTCTTTTTCATCATGCATAAGAAATTCACAATCAAGGAAACAACAACTAATCAGAAAAGGGTTTTTTCTCTTTGCTACAGTTGGGTGCATCGGATGATCATTCCGGTAATTTCATCTGAGAGAATCTGCTTAAGAGTTTCCAAGCCTGCCTCTTGATGGCCTGTGGGTACTTTTCATACATCGGCAGCGCTCTTGAAACTCAAGTAAGTTTGGCAATACTCGCTCTGCTTTCTAGCAACCTCTGGCCCCATCTCTCACTCCTGCCTCCAGTCTCTCACTCTCTCTCTTATAAACAGAACCAAACCCACAGACTTATTAAATAAACCAATAAATAAAAATCTAAACTTTGTTCGCCCCTGATTTTAACCCTAGAAAGCTCGTTACTTTAGATGGCAGGAGCTTACAATGCGGTATAAACGATGGATTGGAGGGACTGGAATTGACAAACTTGATTTCGTGCATAGGTGAACTGGGTTTAAAAAACCGATCAACACAATTCTTCTAACATTATATACACACCACCGAAACGCGACTATTTGTCCCCTTCTTTGTGCATTTTTGTTTTTGGGGGGGGGTAAATTGAAGAATTTATTCTCAGAGTCCTTTAGTAAATCTAAGCAAATAACGCTTTTCATGATTTTAAAGGCGAAGTACATAATTTTTAAAAAGACCAAGTGTCCCTTCCAAACCTTAGCACCACATTCACTTTATAGCGCTATGGTTTTTTTTTTTTTTTTTTTTTTTTAATATTGCTAGTACACTTTTCAGAGATAAAAAAAAAAGCCAAAAAAGGCTCTAGATGTTACTCAGAGGACACTGAGTTCATTCCCTCTTGATTACTATAGAGATCTCCATTGAAGTTTACTTCTCGTTAACTTAAGACTTAAAAGATTAGTCGAAGTATGAATAATTTTTGGACCATAAAGCCCATGTTTTTAAAATCAATTTACATTAATCTACCATTATAATTTTTACCTATGTTTAATTACGTTTTTGGATAATAATTGCCTTAATTGTAAAACAAATTGTAGACACCCGTCACAACTGCCACCGTCGTCAACACACACTATTTCCATACATATTTAAATTAGATAGGGAGGGAAAAATGGGGTGGTTCGTCAAAAGTCGCTAGAGTCGGCGAGAGTCAACGTAGACCTGTTTTTTGGCCATATTGATGGCCGACAATGGCCAAATCCATGGTCATTACGACCAGATCCATCACTGACCAAAGATGGCTGGAATAAATTTGACCATTTTCAGCCAATCGATGACCATTTTGACCGTTCTTGGCCATCGATAGGGCCAGAAACAACCATATTGTAACTCCCAACGATTTCCAACTACTCCAAGCGGCGAAAGGCGGCAGTCGTCGATGGTGGTTGGTGACTCAAACAATTGCGTGGGGGGGTTTTTTTTTGATTTTGTTATAATTAAAGTTTTATATAGTTTGGTGTTTTAGCTAAATTGAAATGTTGGTGGTTTTAAAGAAATTAGTTAAAAATTAATAATAAAAATATATTATATTAATATTTAAAAGGGGTGCAATTTAAGTAAGGTAATACATAACCAACCAATTTAATAATTCCTCTCAACGAAACTATAATATACCCATACCTCATTTATTTCCAACTAATTAAACACCTTTTCTTAAAGATTCTTGTAATCCTTCAAGTTATCTAACTTTCCATAATATACATTTCGGGTGCGTTGGTTCAGAGAATGTTTTATTGCTGAAAAAAAAAAAATGTAGGATTACCAGTGAGATAGATTACCCTTGAAGATTATGAGGGAATGTTATATCAATATGTTTTAGTTAGTTTTATGGTTAATAAATATTTAAGATTTTTAGTTGGGAATAATAAAATATTATCGACAAAAGCTTTACTGATGGCCTTCCTTTTTAATATCCTTCTAATTATATTATAATTATTTAAATAAATTACTTTTACCCCCCTATCTTTGAGATTTAGCTAAAACACGCCACCATAGTTTTAATTTCACGAGAAAACCCCCTCCCACCCAAAACCACCGTCGGCCGTCGGCTGCTTGTGCAATCACCGAACGGCGCACGACCGATGGATGTGCTAGTCATGCTCATTTAGCTATTTTTGACTCCAAATCTGAAGGCCGAAAAAGCTAGATCGTCGTAGATCTGGCCATATCCAGTGATCTTGTTTTAGGGTTGCAAAGGCGAATCGAAAAACCCCAGTTTTGTCGCGACAACTCGTTGTTCGTTCGTAACTATTCGATAATGTTCGCGACAGTTTCGAGAATTTCTTTTCGATATAGTTCGATCGAGTTCAAATAAGGGTTGTTCGTTCGATTATGTTCGCAAACATATAACGTTCGCTAATCAGCCGTTTCGCGATAATCGTTTCAATTGTTTCTTGTTTCTGTTCGAAAAACATGATATGATATTATAATTATATACATTTTTTTTTCATTTTATATTAATGTTTGATTTAGTTTGGATGAATTTTTTTAATGGTAATCTATAATCAATATTATGCGACTGGTGTTTCTTATATATATAAATAGAATCATGCTCTGCAGCTAGAATATTTTTAGAGAGTAGCCTTGCAATAGGTCAACTGTTACTCCTCACAGAATCACAATGGTTTAATTGTCATTTTGAATAATTTTTCCAATATACGTAAATGTATATCAGTATCTGGGGATCATGCTAGTTGAAAATCATGACGTTTTTTTTTTTTTTTAAACTTCAAAACTTTAGAGTTACTGATACTGATGAAATTGTGGCATGTATGAAGCAATCACATTTAACCATAGGTAGCAAGAGTAGTTTTTGAAACACATAGGCTATATTCTTTTCCACTTGGCTTATTTTTTCCATATCTGTTTAAAGTTTCTTAATTCAGCTTTACTTTCCGAGTTTTCATGTCAAAATATGCTTATAGGTTAAATAAAACTTATTTATTAATTTTATGACCTATCATAAAGTCATCTAAGTTCTCTCTTTTCTATGTCAATTTAGGGTTAGTTTTTATCAGTTAACCTTGTTATTTTCATCTTATCTTGATTGGCCGTACTATATTTTATCGATTTTTCCCAACTCTCTGCTCCCGCTCCAGGCTCTGCTCCCGCTCCCATTCATATTATATGATCTCATTGATGATCTCACTACATCATCTAAAGTTACTGACAATTCTTGCTCCTTGATTTTATGATATTGAAAATATTGTTTTGGGTCCACAACTCCAGGGTTACTTTCTTCAATTGTTATGTACTGCCTTTTGGATTTGTTGATATATTCTTTTCCTAAAAAACAGAGTTATTCAGGACATATGCCGCAACTGGTTGCATTTTAAGAAGGAATACGGGACACTTGAAGATTTTGACCACGTTACACAGAAGGTACACATTCCTGCTGTAATTTTAATTTATTTGTTTTAAGTTTCAATTAATCACGTATTTCTTTTTTCAGTCTAATGTGTATGATGCATTTGCATTGCTATTGAGAATTAGTATGTATAGATTTTTTTAAAAAACAATTGAAGTGTTTAACTAATGATATTTTAGCTGGTTGCGATGTCCACCTTATCTAGTAACAATATGTGTTTGACTAAAATGTGCCACGTTAGCAGTTGACTTTGATGACCTCAAATGATGTGCTTGTAAATGAGTTGTGTTTATGTGCCTCTGTACATATTATGAACTCTTTGCTTTTCTTTTGTCAGAACTTAAATACTACTAGTGGATCATTGCCTATCTGTTTAATTTTTTAGCTTAAGTGATAACTTAATAGAGTATTGTAGCAAGGTGGTCCACACAATCTTGTGTTTAAATCTCTCTATGAGATTTAGGCCAATTTGGTTTTTGATTCAAAAATAATTTTGAAAAACTAAGTTACAATTAAAAATTTTAAAAGGTTTATCTCAATATTTTAAATATTTGGTATTCAAAAATTGTTTTTGAAGTTAAAAACTATATAAAGATTGAGAAATGATATTTTTCTTGTTTTCTAATTTTACACTAATTTTTAGGATTATATGCAGAAACATTGTTTTGAAAACATTTCAACTTATTTTAATAAAAACGTATTTTCATAAAATTCCTTATAGTCCTTGTTTTCNTTTCTCCAATTTCATCATTCACTACTTTGTTTGGTGCACTAGCTAAGAAGAACCATTATTATGAAATGATTTTGCTATATAAGCTGTTGAATTCAACTGGGTTGTCTCCAGATTTTATGTCTTTGAATATTTTGATGAATTGCCTCTATACTTTTGAAAGGGTTTCTGATGGTTATGCGGTTTTTGAGGTGATTTTGAAGTTTGTTTTAGCCCAAATACCATGACATTCACTTGTTTGATTAAAGGTCTGTGTGCAGAGAGAAAGATTATGGAATCAATGGAATTGTTTAAAAAAATGATTATTGTTGGTTGTAGGGCTGATGTGATCACTTGCAACACTTTGATTGGTGGATTGTGCAAAACAGGGAAAATAAATATTGCCATTAAATTTCATGAAGAGATGGTTAATGGGAATAAAGAATTTGGTGTTATTTGTAGGCCAAATGTTGTTACTTATAGTATTATAATTGATGGTCTTTGTAAGGCTAGATTGGTTGAGAAGGCTAGACAACTATTGTCCAGAGAGGTGTGGTTCCCAACATTTATACCTGCAACACTTTGATAAACGGTTGTTGCTTGGCAAACAAAATTGGTGATGCAAGGGAGTTGTTTGATTCTATAACTGGAAAGGGGTATACGCCTAATGTTGTTTGCTACAATACTTTAATCAATTGGTATTGCAAGAATAAAGAAGTAAATGAAGCTCTTAGTCTTTATCGAGAGATGATTTCAAAAGGAATTAGGCCTGATGTGATTACATATAACACCTTGTTAACTAGCTTTTTTCTTATAGCTAATGTGAAAGATGCACAGAATTTAGTTGGTGAGATGAGACTTAACGATGCTTTTCCTAATTCTTGGACATATAGCATTTTCATTAATGGACTTTACAAGAACGGATGTGTTTTGGAAGCAGTGGAAATGTTTAATGCCCTAGTAAATAATAAGTTTGCAGTTAGCATTGAAGGTTTGAATTCCCTCATTAATGGATTATGTAAAACAAAGAGGTTGGGAACTGCTTGGGACCTATTCCAAAAATTTTCTCTTCATCGAAACCTGGTGCCAAACGTTGTAACATATAACATTTTGATCAATGGGCTGTGTAAAAATGGATATCTAGAAATGGCAAATGAGTTGTTGTCATATATGGAGGATTTTGGTTGTGCTCCTTATGTAGTCACATTTACTACGCTTATGTTTGGTTTCTTCAAGAATAATGAGATACCAAAAGTTGTTGAACTCCTTCATAAGATGGTGGAGAGAAATGTGAAGCCGACTGAATGTACAATGTCCTTGGTCATGCAGTTACTAATGAAGGCCGAAAATTATAGTGAATGTTTGAACGAGCTTCCTTAATTTCCGGTCCAAAAGTGAAATTGATGTTTACGTGATAAAACTTTAGCGAGTATTAAACTTTTTTTCAGAGCAAAATCCTACAAACGTTCATCCAACTGCCCAAATGCTCTATATTAGTTACAGTAAGCAAAAGGTTCAGTAAACACTTTTATCTGTTCGAATTTGATAGGGATGGTGATAGGGATGATTGAGAATGATAGCTTTCCTGATCAGACATACGATACGTAATCTCTATGTTGTAAGTACATATATTGGAGGTGGCAGCATTGCGGGTTGTGTTTGGATTTGCACATGTAGTAGATCTTAAGTGTTTGAGGATTATTTTTGGTGTAAATTTCAGTAAGCAAAAGTTGTATATGAGGAATTCTGGAATGGTTCTTACTTCAACTATGACAATAATGGTAGCCGTTTAAGTTCATCTATTCAAGCTGATCAGTTTACTGGACGATGGTATGTTGCAACTAATTAACTTCAATAATTAATATTCTCAAATATCCAGGCCTGATAAATCTTGATTTATTTATAGTGTTTCGCATGTTTCTATTTCTCAATATATATTGTTTTTTAGTTCAAATCTGACAAGACTAGAACTTAGCAAGTGTCTCTAATGTAGTTAATCTATTTTTTTAAGTGGCAATACATTTTGGAAGATTTAATTGCATGTTGTCATCTTTTTCCCTACTTTTTGTGGAAAATTAAGTTCTTGCTACTTTTAGTCAGATTTTGCATNTATATATATTAGAAACTTTTTAGAAAATGTGCCTGAAGGGGATGCATTCTATTAATCAATTTACTTGATTATTTAAAGTCTTATTCCATCCTACTGGTTTGGTATTATGGTTAATAATGCTTTTGTGGGTCTTCCTAGTTGCATGCCCTGTTTATTTTAGAAACTTTTTTTCTTCTTTTTGTCATCTATGTATAGTTCATAAATTTTGTTCTTTCATTTCCCTATGAAGCGCTATGTACCAAGAAAAAGTATCTGCTTTCAAAATTTACATTTGGAAAATTACTGCTCTTTTGCAGGAAAAAGAAAAACAGGTTCAGCGTATCCAAAGTATATTTCACTGTCAGTTGTCTGTTCCCCTTTCTAACTTAAGGTCAATCCTTCTTGCCTACAAGTCTTCGGAGGTGGAACTGGGGACTGCTCTAGATATTGAATCAGGTGATTTAGATGGGATTCCTTCTACTGTTGCCTCAGCGTACCAAAAGGCATTGGAGATGTATAATGCTCGAGCTGATTTTGAAGAATAGATTGCAAGGCAGGATATATCTGACTCCGAAAAATTTCAACAATTCACGGTATATGGAATTTACTATCAGATACTGTTTTAGATAGCTAAATGATAATGTTGGGTTCTTATTTGATACCTTACGAATTTAGGTTAAATGGTAACTTGATATGATGTTAAAGTGTAGAGGTCATGATTTGAGTCTCCCATTTATTACATCCTGTTTTATTTGGGTTGGTCTTTCTGTTTGAATTTGGGCTTGGTTTATGTAACATGTGAAGTTGCCTGTTACAAAGTTGAATATCATTGTTGTGCCCTTACCTTTTCAAGCTTAAGCTTTTAGGTCAAGTTCATCAACAAAGTTGCTGTTGAAATTTCATTATAATTTCAATTTCTTATGGTCTTTCCTGCTTCTAATATAAGTAATCAGTTTATGTAAACTTAAGATATTCTCTTATTCTTCTTCTTCTTTTCCTAAGAGTGGGGGGTTGTATAAGAACTTGCAATGTGGCAATAGGTTACTTTTTTTTTTTTTCCCCTTCATTAAAGTGTTAATGCTATTATTTTAATTTGAAATTTGTGTAGTTTGAATAGTCTTCTGGAGATCCAGCCCGTGTTCAACTTCTCTATGAACATGCTATTACCAAGTTTCCTGTATCAAGTGATCTCTGGCTTGGTTATACTCGCTATTTGGATAAAAACTTGAAGGTTTCACGCATATTTTCTCTTTTCAATTCTTTATGTTCCAGGTATTTGTAATTTTAGCAATTAATCATCTCTTTTTCTTCAGGTAGGAAATATTGTGCGGGATGTTCATTCCAGGGCTAGGAAAAATTGTCCTTGGGTTAGTGATCTTTGGGTTCGATCTTTGCTTGCTTTGGAACGTTGCCGTGCACCTGAGAAAGAGATATCTACTGTAAGTTTCCATTGTTACCCTTCATCTTTTGAGAATTATGAGAGATTGTTTTAAGTAGCTTAAGAGCAATGAAGTTTCACAAACTTTAGTGTTGGAATTTCATTCTGCTCCTTTTACAAATATAAAGGTTTCCTCTTGTTAAAAAGATTTTTACATCATATTCAGGTCTTTCAGAAGTCCCTTCTATGCACTTTTTCGACCATTGAGGAGGTAAAGATATCTTTTCTCTAATTTGCAAGCTTGACTTACTACTCTTTGTAACTTGTTATTGTTTCATCTACTTTTTATGCATTAAAGATCTTTGTTAATTGGATCCTCTTTGTTTCAGTACCTAAACTTATTCCTCACTCGAGTGGATGGTTTCAGACGAAGAATCCTTTTGCCTGGAGCAGAAGAGGATGCACTGAATTTTTCATTGATAAGGGAAACGTTTCAGGTTCGCATATGTNCCGATGATACACACCTTGCTGCAGCTGTAGGAAAGAACAAACAAATGTTTCTTAGGAAGAAGATAAGAATTGCAAGATCAAATCTGAAGCAAAAGAGAAAGGATTCTGCTAGTCATGGGGCATCTGGAGAACATGGTAGGCTATGTGGAATTATGTTTTATCTTTGTTATTACTCGTGTGTGTTTGTTTGTGTCCAATGCAGTCTATAGACGTTTGCAAGTTTGTGTTTCCCACTTCTACATTTTATTTTCTTACTCCTTTGGTTTAAATGGCAGCACAAAGTAGTAATTAGACTTTTAGGGAGTCTAAAGTGCCACACTGTGCTGCTAATAACGTAGTGATAACGTTCAGTTGAAGGGGAGGAACACATTTGCAATGCCACGGAATGTCAGACCACTTGGTATGCCCTCGACAAATCCAAAATCCGGGAAAGTGGAAGATAAGAAGTTGAAGTCAAATAATGAGTTCAGAGAAATGTTCCTTAAGAAGTGAGGTTTGTTCTGGGGGTTACATGTTACATGTTAACTAGAATAGCACAATAATTGACAAACTTCTCTTTCTTATTAAAGAAACATAAGGTTTTGCCTTAATGTGTTAAACACAATTATGACCAACGATACCTTCTATAAATATGTTGTCTCTGCTCAAGTGACTAAACAGTGGGAAAACGCACTTATCTATAAATGTGTAAAAACTTTTGGCATTTGCAGGGTTTTGTAGGAAGCCAAAGTAGCACTAAAACCAAAATTTTACTCATTTTCTAAGTTGCAGAGAGGTTTCCCCCATGGATGGATATGTATCAGACAAAGTACTGAGGTCACCTGCTTTCGATTTTTTTTTTTTTTTTTTTTTTATCAAATTCCTTATATTCCTTGTTTTCAAAAATAAAACACTATTTAAAATTTATATATCAAA
Organism: Pistacia vera; assembly: GCF_008641045.1. Taxonomy (NCBI): domain Eukaryota; kingdom Viridiplantae; phylum Streptophyta; class Magnoliopsida; order Sapindales; family Anacardiaceae; genus Pistacia; species Pistacia vera. The sequence continues at coordinate 737,761 of NW_022196230.1, forward strand.
TAGGCTCTTATTTAGATTATAAATTTGTATTTGTATTTATGTTATATTTATGGTTGTGATTGTGGGTGTTCAGCGCACGAGATTTTGTTAAATTTTAAGTATGGTTGTTGGATACTTAACTATCAGTTTAAGCTTTTAAGCAAGTTGTTACGTAACATTGTTAAAGATGTTGCTGAATTATATACATCTGCTTAGTATTTGTTGAATGTAAGCAATCCTTGCTATTTTAACTCAATGCGTAAAGATGCTTGTCTTTGTTCCCTTTCTCAGGTTATAGCCCGCTTGGAAGAGCTAAAATTATTTAGGTTACGACAGGAAGCCAAATCTGTTCCTGAACTAATAGATCAGAAAGAGAAGTCACATAAGAAAAGTGTTAATGGAAAGAGAAAAACAGATTCGAACATGACTGACGAACAGTCTCCAGCTAAGCGGTAGAAAAATATTGCCCAAACCCAAACAAAGTGCATGGGAAAGAAAAGGGACGAGCACAGAACTTAGCTGAAGAAAACAAAGTAGAAAAAGCAAAACCCAAGTTTGAAGAGCATCCAAATGACTAGCACATCAAAGACTCCACCACTAGAAGAGCCAAAGTATACACTGACGAGTGTACCGCATTTTTGTCAAACCTTAACTTCAGGGCAAGTAGAGATTCTCTGGCACTTCAGAGAGAGATTTCTTTTTATTCCTTTTTAACGTTGGACAGGCAAAAACAGAGAGATAATTCTGATGGTTTTAATTTTTTTTCAGGCAACTTCTGAAGATCTGAAAAAATTCTTTAGCGATGTTGGTAGGGTTGGGGTTGAATCTGTTTGAATTCTGTAGGATAATTTCATCGGAAAGTTAAGGGTATGACTTTGTTTCACTCATTTATTATTTGTCAATGTTCTTTGTGCTTTATGCTTCAAATGAAAAAGGGGAAGCTATCCACTAGACCTTCCATGTGACTAAATAGTGGGAAAAAGCACTTATCTATAAATATGCAAAAAAAGTTCTGGCATTTGCAGGGTTTTGCAGGAAGCCAAAGAAACACTAAAACCAAAATTTTACTCATTTTCTAAGTTACAAAGAGTTTTCCTCCATGGATGGATATGTGTCAGACAAAGTACTGAGCTCACCTGCTTTAGATTTTTTTTGTCTTTTATCAAATGGTGGTCATTAATTACCCATTAGGGAATCGAAAATTGCCCAATATGAATATGCTAATTTATAATATAATAATGAAAAACTGATAAGTTTGTGTTATGATACCTGTCAAGAAGAGAACGAGAGAACTAAAGAAAGTATTGCTAGTATTTAGGTCTTGCACAGTAAGATAATCTCTTCTTTTATAATGACAATTTTTTTTTTTTTTTTTTAGATTGGTTGTGTGTGTGTGTATGTATGTATGTATATATTAAAAAGAATGTTGGAGGGGTGGAGTGGGGGGACCTGAAAGCAAATAGAATTTAGAAGAAAGAGAGAGAGAGAGAGAGAGAGAGAGAGAGAGAGAGAGGCAGTTCATGCATATGTTTAAGCATGCGTTTGTTCTCTCTGTCTTTATGGGATCACGCAATTGCAGAGAGAAAGAGAGAGATCAGAATCTTCAAATCTTAATTAACTCACTCATTTCTCTATCTCTTTTTTAATTATAATCTTCAGCTTCAGCTTCATCATGTTTTGCATTATTCTATTTATATTTAAGCAATGACAATAAATAAACTCCACCACCCAACTCAACTTCTCTCTTGTTTTCTCTTAATCTTTAATTTCTCAAATTAAAGTTTATTCAATGAATTTTAACATATATATGAGAAGTTGTATTTCACACGACATATATAATGACAACATACATAAATAATAGATATAGATATGGATAAGACTATTGTAATACAACCTACTGACTTAAAATGAGACACAAGCTAACTACTCTTTATGAACAGTTATTTTTGCTTATTTATCGATGATAAGATATGCTTAGTTGACATTATATATACATATATATATTAGTCATTCTCTCATATAAGTGTGTACATACAGAAAGAAAATACGAATCCACATCTATAATTCCGTAAAAGTAATCAACATTAATATGTATATATAAATATTTTAGGTGTAGATGTAATTTAATTAATTTTTACATATCTATGTTTGCACCATAAGAAAATATAAATCTTCAAATTAGTTAACACAAGCTAATTAAGTTCACATATACATGTGCATTTATATATGTATATGTAAGAATTTTCAAGTACTGATCACTGTAAAAAATTTGTACTTTACCAACAACGCCTCTTTCAACAGTACCTAATGTCATCAAAACATGTCACAAACACCAATATTATAAAGTGTCACTGAGCATATAACATTAACATTTTCCAACGAAGGCTGCACTGTAGGAAAATTGTTTTACAACTCAATGCAGTCAGTGTGCCCAGCCACACCGTACCCCTATCAGGTAGATATAAGGAGGCTGAAGGTGTATGCTCATCATGAGTTTGGTATTAATTACTTCACTCTTGAGAAACGAAAGAAATGTCTACACAAATTTTTTTAAGTAGAAATGTCTATACAAATTTTTTTAAGTGAAGTGATTACTCCTATAGATTCAGTTTAATTTCATAAGAATGAGTACGCAACCTATCTAATATACAGCGAATCGTCTTTTATTATTGTTGTGCGTGAATTTACTGTAAGCTCGAAGATGTTGATAGCTCGCATAGTATAAAGCTCGCTATGATGTAAGGCTCGTAAGAAGATATACCTCGATCAAAAGGAAGTTCGTCGCGACCTACTCAACAATTGTTCGATAGATCAGAAGATAAGTTATATCTCCTAATATCTCGAAGGAGATAGTGTTAGTATCCATTTAGCGCGATTTTGGTGCACAATCACGTAAATTATAAGATATACACCAAACATGATCATTATCTTGGATTTATCTCACTTACCTTTGTAGAAATTCTTGTATAAATACCCCTAAAAAACATTATTAGAGGCTGGATAATATTTTTTTAGGAAAAAAGCTTGTACTCTATAATCAATCAAAGAGAAGCAATAAAAATAGTGGATATAGGTTTAAGGAATAACTCACCGAACAACTTTAAAAACCTTTTTGTGTCACTTTTATTTTCTTTTGGCTTATTCTACATTCTAAGCTGATTTTAATTAATCACACGCACATCCGTTTTGATTCCATCACAGTCAATTGGATTACTCATGTTGATGCATTTTTTGGCATCAACAATTATCAACTTAATACCTCAACCATTATTTAAATTCAACATACAACATATGTAGCATGAATATTAAGTAATATATTCATCATATTTTATGGTTTAATTAAAAGAATAAGAGATTGGCTAATTGGTCTAACAAGAATTTAATTAGGTGATAAAAAAAAGATGGTTTGGTAATTGCATCGATCTTTAAAAGAAAGTGAGAGTTGAATGATGAAACAGTATAACTGTCTTCTCTCTAAAGTTGTATGCTTTATTTAGTCACTTTTATCTTCCAGCTGGATGGCCATTCTGGTTTTGCATGGAGATTACAAAACACTAAACTCCAAGAAAATAAAAATAAAGAGATCATAATAGAGCAATATTCCCCAACTATTTTTTTTTTTCATCCTAATTAATTAAACAACTATCAAAACAAGTGGAATGTTAAAAGAAGTTTGAAATATATTCTCTGATGGTCCCCTTTTGTAAACATTTAGCATCAAATTCCAAGCCCCAAGAAATTGGTCAACATATAACAAACTTTGGAATGACAAGAAACTCTAAATTTCATTTTAATTCAAACAAGAAACTGTCGCGGGATTGAAAATCTTTATAATAAGGATTTCATTTATCGGCAATAGTTGACGATTAACTACTACAAGTTAATATTAAAAGACAAAATTTTTTAGATAATTTTGAAAATTGAATTTTTTTTGTTTTTATATTTATTATCTATGTTTCTTAAAATGCAAATAATCGACACTTGAGAATTTTTATATATACATCTTTTTCTTTCTTTACTCTAGTTACAATATATTCAAGAACAAAATGCTTAAAATTTAAGCAAAGAATAATGCCTATTGCACTTAAAATATTCTCCTTTTGATATAAACTCCAAAAGTGTGTTCTTTTTTTCTTTTTCTTTTTTTTCCCTCTTCAAAATTTAGTAAAATGGACACTTCATATATATATAAATATATATGTACATATACATATATGTATATAGTATATGTATATATAGACATATACATATAGTACATATATATACATATACATATATGTATATAATATATGTATATATAGACATATACATATAGTACATACATATACATATACATATACATATATATATGTATATATACATATACATATACATATACATATATATGTATATGTATATATATATACATATGTGTGTGTATATATATATATCGCCGTTGGATTAGATTTAAAGCAACAATCAAGATTGAAGGAGCTATGGATCAAAACGATAGCGCTCAACTTGAACTCAAACGGCACCACTGAAATTCTCCATCCAGGTCAACGGTATATAAGCAGGCAATTGCTCTCTTTGTAAACAAGTCTTCATCATCTCTTTTGTGTGAATAATCTTTTGCTCTCTACTGGGGTTCATCCCACTAAGTCTCAAATATATATATATATATATATATATCAGTCATTTTCTCATGTAAATGTGTACATACAAAAAGAAAATACGAATCCAAATATATAATTCTGTAAAAGTAGTCAACATTAAATATTTATGTATATATATAATTTTAGGTGCAGATGTAATTCAATTAATTTTTGCATATGTATGTTTGCATCTTCAAGTAAGTTAGTTAACACAAGCTAACTAACTTCACATATATTTATGTGCATTTATGTATGTATATGTAAGAATTTTTTAAGTGCTGATCATTGTAAAAAAAATTGTACTTTCTTTTATTGGTGATGGGAGTGTCTAGGTCAATTTGTGTGTATCTCAACTAATTCCTAGGGTCTATTGAATATTCTACAAACTCAATGGGTTAGGTAAGTCACAAATGTGGTAGGTAAAAAAATTGTACTTTACCATTGATTGTTTCAACAGGATCCAATATCGTCGGAACATGTAACATACATCGATACTATAAAGTGTCACTGAGCATATAACATTTTCTAGTGAAGGCTGCACTGTAGGAAAGCTGTATTATAAGGAGGCTGAAGGTGTAGGCTCTTCATTAGTTTGGTTTTAATTATACTTCACTCTTGAGAATTGAAAGAAATGTCTATACAAAAATTTTCAAGTGAAGATGTAATTAATAGAACCTATATAATATACCATGAATTGTCTTCTATCATCAGCTTAATATATATATAAACATGTACCATTTCTTATCATAAACAAATATTTTTTCAAATCCCTAATTTGCTTTCTATCCAACTCCTTTTTACATAATTTTTTTTTTTTTTTATAATTTCATTATAAAAAATGTACCAAATTCTCTCAATGATGAATAAGTAACTAGACAAGAGAGAGATATAGATGCTAACAGATTGTGTAAAAGGAAAGGTTAACTTTCAATCTTTTGCTTTGAATCTCATGCTTTGGAGAATGTTCTTTTGAGTTGGTGAATAAATAAATTGAATGGGGTCCTTTTTATTTTTATTATTAATTTATATTTATATTTATTTATTTGTATGTGTGTGATCTTTAAGGCTTTAAGGGTTTGGTTATAAAACAAGACAAAAATTTTATAGTGGTGGTGGGAATGTTCCCAACGGCTAGCTCCTATTGTCTTTGCATTTTGTTTCGGAAGAAAATGAAAATTCTGTAAATCTATGATGAGAGAGAGGGTCGCAAAGCCAGAAAGCTGTCACATGCTAACCAATGTCAAATTACATTTAATTATTTTGTTCTATCATTCCTGAAATGGACTTGCCTAAGCTTCGATTTTTGAATTGACACCAACACTCATTCTCATGTATTTGACATATTTTCTCCAACACAATCAGTTGATTATGATATGGGTTGGTTTTATTGAATTGTAGATGAAAATAAAAATCCTAATAAAAATAGAAATAAGAGTACTAAAGTTTATTAAAATGAAATTTCTTATATTATATTATTACCTATAAAAAGGAGGATGATGAAAGTACTAATTGCAGGTTTTTGAGAGAAGGATGAACAACAAAAGATATGAGACATAAAGGGGTAGGTTAAACACTAAGAATAAATTTGTGTCTAAAGGTGGAAAAGTAGCTTGGGCAATTTGCGAGTCGAGCCTAATCCAGCCCGCCAGCAAGTGCGGGTAGGGTTAGGCTTGCCTCTTTGTCAAAAGGGCCAACCCAACCCAACCTAGTAACCCTAACTCGATGGGTTTTTGTGGGGGCTGGGCTAGGCTAGCCCACAAAAAAATTAATTTTTCTTTTTATTTCCCCTCTGGTTAGGGGGCCTAATGGTTTTTTTTTTTTTTTTAATAAGATTAACACATGATATCTGGGCCAGTCTATTCCCCGGTTCAGTCGGGTCGGGTTAGGGCTAACCCGCCTAACCCGGCCCATTTTTTTCACCTCTATCTGTGTTAACATTACTAGCTAGTGGTAGAATGACAAAGATGGGTCATGTCAAACCACGCCAAATACTTGTCTCTTTTGTATTGTATGATTTTATTTATATATATTGTATTAATTTTGATGTTTGATTCCACTACACAATCTCCTTCTGTAATATTAACCACTGTTATATTCTTATAATAGATATAGCTCATGGCATGTAAATGTAAATGTCTCTCTATAGAACTCAACTTGATATGTTTCCTAAATATTACAAGTAAGAGCAGTCGAACAATTGAAATTGGGTGGATAACATTTGTAGATATAAGCTAATAAGTTTGTAGCGGTGTCGGTTGGTAGTTTAAAGGTGAAGTCTAATTAAAGTATAAGAATCTGTAAAAGGCAAACATATATTATGCCTTAATGCTATAATCTCACATAATTAGGGATGTGATTAGCATGAAATCTACTATTTAATAATAACACAATATTTGCCATAATGATAAATATCAGTTTTCCTAACTAACAATATTCATATCTTTACACTTGCCCTCAAGCTTGTGGTTTGTATATGTCATAAACGGCAAGCTTGCGTAAAAGATATGAATGTGTCTGCTGCATAATGGTTTTTTAAAAATGTCGGCTGGCTGTTCCGAAGTTCTAATGTGCATTGTTTTGATCATCCCTTCTTGTATTTTCCCTCTAATTAAGTGGTAGTCAATCTTTATATGTTTTTTTCTCTCATGGAAAACTGGATGTGCTGCAATATCATTTGCTGCCTTATTATCACAATACAACTGAACAAGTCTTTTGACTTGTACCTCCAAATCTCCTAATAATCTGAGGATCCAACAGATCTCACATGTAGTTTTAGCCATAGATCTGTATTCAGCTTCTGCTGATGAAAGGGATATTGTAGACTGTCTCTTTGTCTTCCAGGAGATGAGAGCACCCCCAAGTTTTATGCAAAAGCCAGTACGAGATTTTATTGTCATTGGACACGTGGCCCAGTCAGAATCACAATAGGCTGTGATCTCTAAATCAGCGTTTCCTAGTAAAATAAGTCCAAGGCTAGGACAACCTTTTAAATACTTTTATTACCTTTATTGCTGCATTCATGTAAGGCTATTTTGGTCCATGCATGAATTAGCTGAGGATATGTATAGCGTGGCTGATATCTGTCTGTGTCATAGTGAGATAAATGAGATGTCCCACAAGTCTTTGATAATGAGATGCATCTTCTAACGGTGGGTCTATTTTTGTTGATGATGCCACTTTATCATACTCTTGAGTGGTGAGTTTTGAATTCTGTTTAACAGGAATGACAATTGGCTTGCATCCTGACAATCCAAAATCTGATAAAGGTTCAAGAAAATATTTCCTTTGGTTGAGAGATATTCATGCTGGAGATCTTGTAATTTCAATCACTAGGAAATATTTTGGTACCCCTCGATCTTTTATGCAAAAATGTTTATTGAGATGTTCTTTGAGGTTTCTAATGGCAGTTTCATCATTTCTTGTAATCAGGATGTCATCAACGTATATAATGAAGGCAATGAAGGAATTACCTTTGCATCTTAAGAAGAACACATAATCATGTTTTGATTAGAGGAAACTGGTGCTTATAAGTGCCTTTGTGAATTTTTCATTCCATTGTCTAGATGTCTGTTTCAATCCATATAGGGGCTTTCGTAGACGACATACAGTATTCTCCCCCTGTCGTTGAAGTCTTAGAGGAAGATCCATATAAATTTCTTCATTAAGGCCGCCATGAAGAAGGGTGTTATGGACATCCATTTGATGTAAGGACTAGTTGCTAGCAGATGCGACTGAAAGAAAAGCCCGAACAGTGACATATTTGGCAATAGGAGAAAATGTCTCTTGATAGTCAAAGCCTTCACACTAAGTGAAGCCCTTAGCAACTAATCAAGCCTTGTATCATTAAATAAACCCATCAGAATGGTGTTTGATCTTGTATACCCACTTGCACCTAATTGGTTTTCTGTGTGAAGGCCTAGGCACCAGATCCCATGTATTATTTTGAGCTAGAGCATTAAGTTCCTCAGCCATAACTTGGTGCCACTAAGTGTGAGAGACAGCTTCAGAGTAACATGATGGTTCTCGGCCTAAAGAAATGTGACTGACTCAAATTCTACGTGTAAGAGATAGTCTATCATAACTGGCATAATTTGATATAGGATAAAAAGTACATGTTCTCTGTGTGGTGGGACATTTATAATTTGCTGTCCAAATTGGTGGCCTTGTATGACGGGAAGATCATCATGCAGGAGGATCCGAGTTTGGGTGAGGTGATGTTTGTGGGGGCACTGTGGTGGTATTGTCAAGAGAGTGTTCTGATGGAGGGTTATCAATTTGGGGAGATTTTGTGGTTAAAGAGTAATCTGGAGTTGTTGGTATTGTAGTAGGTGTAGGAATGAGGACAAAGTTTGGATCCGTGGGAAGGAGATCATCTTCAAGGAATATATGTATATGTGTCTGGGTAGAGTTGGGAAAGGCATTTTTATATAAAAAAAATCTTTATGAAAAATAACATCCCGAGAGACGAGGAATGTTTGAGTGGCAAGATCATCAAGACGGTACCCCTTTTGCAGCATAGGATATCCCATGAAGATTCAAGGAGTAGCTCTAGCCCCAAATTTGTTAGAAGTTCAAACAATTTTGGAGTAAAATAAGCAGCCAAACACACGGAGATGGTTAAGGTCCAGTGTTTTGCCAAAGAGAATCTCAAAGGGTGTCTTACCATGAGGTACTTTGGATGGCATACGATTGATCAGGTAAGTAGTTGTGACCACACATTCGCCTCAAAAGGAAAAGGGTAGGTTGGCTTGGTGTTTAAAGGCATGGGCTACTTCTAGTTAGTGTTGGTGTTTGCATTCAACGACTCCGTTTTGTTGAGGAGTATAAGTATAGAAACTCTCATGTAAAATGCCAAGGGATAAAAAGAGAGAGGAACAATTATGACTAAAGAATTCTTTCCCATTGTCAGATCGAATCCTTTGAACAGATGTACAAAATTGAGTTTTGACCATGGCTAGAAAGTCCCTAATGTGAGTGGTAGATTGGGTTTTGTTTTGCATGAGAAAGACCCATGTACTACAGGAAAAATCATCAAAAATAGTAAGGAAGTACCTAGCCCCATCCTGGTTTGGTGTGTGATATGGGCCCTAAATGTCTAAGTTTATGAGTGCAAAAGGACGTTTGGTTGTAGTGGTGCTAATGGGAAATGTGTTTCGGGATTATTTGGCTAAAGGGAAAATGGGACACTTTGGCTATGGAATGGAAGCATTGTGACCCAATCTTTGATGTAAAATAAAAGAACTTTTATTAATATTTGTATTACGAGAATTTTTATTAGGTGTAATACATTTGGATAGATAAGAAAAAGAGTAAAAGAGATATTAGGAGTCCAATAGTAAAGACCGTTATTGACCCTACCCAAGCCCATCGATTTCCTAGTCAAAGAGTCCTGAAATTCACATTTTGAAGGTAGAAAATGTAAATGACAGTTATTATCCTGACAGAATTTAGACACAAAAATAAGGTTGGAATGAAATGTCGGGACACATAGTACATTTTTAAGTACTAAATGGTCATTTAAATAAACAATGCCTATGTGGGTGGCAGGGGCAATGTTGCCATTTGGCATACGGACGGAAGTACCAGTGGTATTTACGGTATGTGTATGGAAAAATTTTGAATTGCAAATTATGTGGTCACTAGCTCTTGAATCAATTATCCAAGCATCATTTGTGATAAGATTAAGATAGTAAGATGTACTTGCGTAGGAGGATTTTGATGTCTGAAGGGTGTTGTCGCTGATCAAGGGTGTTGAGACATGATCTCCTGAAGAATTGTGGGACACTTGATGTTGCCATTTTTGTCCTTGGTGGAGTGCCCATGAAGCTTCCAACAGTGATCCTGATTGTGATTTTGGCGTTTGCAATAGTCACAATAAAATTTGGGCTTGCCTTGTTTGGAAGATCCGAGCCCATGGTAACCATTTGATCCATTTGATGAAGACCCAAGCCCATTTGAGCCATATGATGAAATATGTTGTGATCGACATATTATGCTGTGATTATGAAATGAATGATTCGNAAAAGAACAGTGAGAGTAAGAAACAGAGAAAGAAAAAGAAGAAAAAGAGTAGAGTAAGGAAAGAATTAATGAGTGATGCACGGGGATAGCAGAGTAGAGGATTTACTTACTGAGCATTTTTGTGCTCACCTCGTTGCTTTCTATGTTTTTACAGGAAATAGGTGAGGATGCGGTCGGATGGACATCGGCAAGCGGAGAGACATGGCTACACTATCCACCGTTTTGATAGTTTTTGTATATGTTATTTTTGTACTGTGTAAAGAATGTATAAAAAAAATAAAAAAATAAAAAAAAAATAAAAAAATCTTGGGCCCAACTACTTTTTAGTCTATATATATATATTTTTATTAAGTATCTTTTATGAGCATATTAGTAGAAAGAAGTTATTACAAACAATTATGACTAAAGAATTCTTTCCCATTGTCAAATCGAATCCTTTGAACAGATATACAAAATTGAGTTTTGACTATGGCTAGAAAGTCCCTAATGTGAGTGGCGGATTGGGTTTTGTTTTGCATGAGAAAAACCCATGTACCGCAGGAAAAATCATCGATAATAGTAAGGAAGTACCTAGCCCCATCATGGTTTGGTGTGTGATATAGGCCCCAAATGTCTAAGTTTATAAGTGCAAAAGGACATTTGGTTGTAGTGGTGCTAATGGGAAATGTGTTTCAGGATTGTTTGGCTAAAGGGAAAATGGGACACTTTGGCTATGGAATGAAAGCACTGTGACCCAGTCTTTGATGTAAAATAATAGAATTTTTATTAATATTTGTATTACAAGAAATTTTATTGGGTGTAATACATTTGGATAAATAAGAAAAAACAGTAGAAGAGACATTAGGAGTCCAATAGTAAAGACCATTATTGACCCTACCCAAGTCCATCGGTTTCCCAATCAAACAGTCTTGAAATTCACATTTTGAAGGTAGAAAATGTAAACGATAGTTATTATCCTAATAGAGTTTAGACACAGAAATAAGGTTGAAATGAAATGTCAGGACACATAGTACATTTTTAAGTACTATCTGGTCGGTTAAATAAACAGTGCCTATGTGGGTGGCAAGGGCAATGTTGCCATTTGGCATACGGACGGAAGTGCCAGTGGTATTTATGGTATGTGTATGGAAAATTATGGATTGCAAATTATGTGGTCACTACCTCCTGAATCAATTATCCAAGCATAATTTGTGATAAGATTAAGATAGTAAGATGTACCTGCATAGGAGGATTTTAATGTCTGAAGGGTGTTGTTCAACATTTGTAGAAGCTGAGTGTATTGCTTTTGGCTGATCAAGGGTGTTGAGACATGATCTCCTAAAGAATTGTGGGACACTTGATGTTGCCATTTTTGTCCTTGGTTGGGCGCCCATGAAGCTTCCAGCAGTGATCCCAATTGTGATTTCGGCGTTTGCAATAGTTACAATAAAATTGGGCTTGCCTTGTCTGGAAGAACCGGGCCCTTGGTAACCATTTGATGAAGACCCAAGCCCATTTGCGCCATATGATGAAATATGTCGTGGTCGACATATTATGCTGTGATTATAAAATGAATGATTCGGAAGCGGCTCTACAGATATCCAAATTCAGCGTATAATATATCAAATTAAAGCCCTATCTATATAGTTTCCAAATATGCAAATCACTCATCCATTGGATTTTTATTGAGCAAGCTATGGCCAATTTACTTCTACTGACTATTCGGTGGAAGCCGAAAAACAAGGAAAACCGAAATATTTGTGATGATAAAAATTTAAATATTGTTCAACATATTTTTTGAATAGGCAATAGTAATTTAAATGGTGGATTTTTTTAAAGATAATAACAATGGTTAGACATATTACAATGGTTCCGAATAACACAAATAAGTCGACATATTACAATGGTTTGGCAATTTTTTGAATAGGCAATAATAATTTAAATAGGCATATTATTTCAATTAAACATTATTAAGCATATTTTTTGAATTACCAATAGTAATTTAAATGGTGGATTTTTTAAAAGATAATAACAATGATTCCATCCTTTTTTAAAGATAATAAAGATGGTTCGGCATATTACAAATGATTTACTAAAGTTACATGGTTTGACATCAAATATCAGTTGATTTTTGTTTAACAAATAAAATTAGGTATATTTAGTAACAACCCTTTTTCATGATATATGTATGTAACATAAAAAAAATATCAACAAAAAGAGATAGAACAATTACAATTAAAACTACATATCAATATTTGTTTTCCTTTCTTATCACTAAAATTGAATTTGTTTTTATGACACAAATCTTCGCCTATTCATCCGAAAATTGTCGAATGATTCCAAGCCTCGCATGTCATCATTACTTGATTTTCCTGAAATAGATGAAAATGAAGATGAAAAAGATGGAGATAATAATTAAAGGATAATTCCACTGAAAAAAGAAAAATTCCAAAATAACATGAAACACAATAAATTTTACGCAACAACTTACAAAACTATCAAAAAAAAAAAAAAAAAAAAAAAAAAGCACAACTATAATTAAATATCCAACATCACTTGATATTTGTAAAACATTATAATAACAATGTCGTATACTTGACAGTGGAGAAAATATCTCAAACTTTGATGCTGCCAAAACACCTGAACTCCCATCTTCTTTTGGCAAGAACAATGAGCTAACTTGATCTTCATTGTTCTTGATAATTTGTGTCTCTCCATGTTCTGGGTTCTGACAAATTAAGCAAGTTGCAAATTGGAAATTGAGCACTGACAAATGAAATATTTGTTTTTCTTCCTCACATAAATAAATATATATAGATTAAAAAATGAATTTAAAAAGTTTACAATTAATTGATAAAGATTTAATTACACCTTTCATATGCCCAACTTTCTAATATCAATATTTTCTCATTTAACCCTTTATATTTATTCCGCATTTATTCCTCATAAACAACAACATATAACACATACAATGTATCCAAAATAAAACTTATCAAACCCTTCATAGTATAAATCCCTCTACATTCACATAAATTTATTTATATATGAATGAAAATATTTAATGTGAATGTGAAACATCAATGATTAAAGTTATTAATGTGTCATTAATAAGCCACATGTAACAAAGAATCCAACTCATCACATCATCACCAATAACATATAGCCAAATGTAAAGAATCCACATCATCACCAATCAAATGCAACCACGTGTTGGACAATTTGCCTACGTGTCAAAATAAAGGAATTCTACCTCTTCAAAAGGGCCATCATATAGCCTCAAGACTTATATATACATAATTAGGGTGATAATCTTGTTAATATGATAACGAAACATTATTCATATAACTTCTGAAAAGTAAAAAACAATATCCCTTGAATTTTTAATATAACACATTCGATTATCTGAAATATCGATTTTGGTATATTTAAAAGTTCTAAGAACAAATAAAAAAAAATATTTTTAATATCATTGTAAATTAAATCCAAACTTCAATAAGATATTTATTTAAATCTTATAATTTATAAATAAAAAAGGTAAAAAAAATTCCAAAAGTCAAACTGAAAAGCATCTGAAGGTGGATTTACATTTTTAACCTTCAGGGTGCTAAGTGAAATCATGAAGGTTGTTTATGAAATTTGTCAAAACATTTCTCTTTAATCAGTTTAATGCATTTGCATTTTGCAATAAACTTGCTTCGGAAAGACAACCCTCAAAAACACTCTTCATACATGGCTTTGAGATCCCTATTTCATTCGTCTTCAATCTTTCAAAACCCATCTTTAAAAGTTAATGTTTTATTTTTGTTAGCTCACTTACACAACCTCACGTCTTCAAGCTCCAGAAATGAAGTTTTGTATTCTTTGGAAAAACCTTTGGAACGATCCTCACTTGCTAAATTCCTCAAAGAAAATTGTCGATCAGGTAGCTTTACTCTGAATGAAGCATTGTACTTTTTTTATTACTACTTTGTTTAGTGCACTAGCTAAGAAGGAGCATTATTATGAAGTGATTTCGCTTTATAAGCTATTGAATTCAACTGGGTTGTCTTCGGATTTTGTATCTTTGAATAGTTTGATGAACTGCTTTTGTAATATTGAAAGGGTTTCTAATGGTTATGCGGTTTTTGGGGCGATTTTGAAGTTGGATTTTAGCCCAAATACCATGACATTTACACGTTTGATTAAAGGTCTGTGTGTAGAGAGAAAGATTATGGAATCAATGGAATTGTTTAAGCAAATGGTTGCTGTTGGTTGTAGGGTTGATGTGATCACTTGCAACACTTTGATTGGTGGATTGTGTAAAACAACGAAGATAAGTGTTGCCATTAAGTTGCTTGAAGAGATGGTTAATGGGAATAAAGAATTTGGTGTTATTTGTAGGCCAAATGTGGTTACTTATAATACTATAATTGATCGGTCTTTGTAAGGCTGGATTGGTTGAGAAGGCTAGACAACTATTGTTGGAACATATGATTCAAGACGTGTGGTTCCTAACATTTATACTTACACATTTTATTAAACGGTTATTGCTTGGCAGATAGAATGGGTGATGCAAGGGAGTTGTTGATTCTATAACTAGAAAGGGGTACAGGCCTAATGTTGTTTGCTACACTACTTTAATCAATTGGTATTGCAAGAATAAAGAAGTCAATGAAGTTCTTAGTCTTTATTGAGAGATGATTTCAAAAGGAATTAGGCCTAATGTGATTACATATACCACCTTGTTAACTAGGTTTTTTCTTATAGCTAAGGTGAAAGATGCATGGAATTTAGTTAGTGAGATGCGACTTAACGATGTTTTCCCTGATTCCTGGACATATAACATTTTCATTGATGGACTTTGCAAGAATGGATGTGTTTTGGAAGCATTGGAAATGTTTAATACTCTAGTAATTAATAAGTTTGCAGTTGGCATTGAAGGTTGAGTTCCCTCATTGATGGATTATGTAAAACAGGGAGATTCGAAACTGCTTGGGACCTATTTCAGAAATTTTCTTCATGGAAACCCGGTGCCAAACATTGTAACGTATAGCTTTTGATCAACGGGCTGTGTAAAAATGGACAACTAGAAATGGCAAATAAATGTTGTTATATATGGAGGAAAAAGGTTGTACTCAGATGTAGTTACATTTACTACGCTTATGTTTGGTTTCCTCAAGAATAATGAGATACAAAAGTTGTTGAATCCTTCATAAGAGGCGGAGAAAAATGTGAAGCCGACTGAATGTACAATGTCCTTAGTCATGCAACTACTAATGTAGGCCGAAAATCATTGTGAATGTTTGAATGAGCTTCCTCAATTTCCGGTCCAAAAGCGAAATTAAAGTTTACTTGATAAAACTTTAGTGAGTATTAGACTTTTTGGAGCAAAGTCCTGCGAAAGTTCATCCAGCTGCCCAATTGCTTATATTGTTTACGACAAGAGGAAGGTTCAGTAAACACTTTCATTTGTAAGAATTTGATAGGGATGGTGATGGGGATCAAGATTGAGAATGATGGCTTCCCTGATCAGGCATACAATCGTGATCTGTCTCTGTTGTAAGTGCATATTGTGGAGGTGGTAGCATTGAGGCTGTGTCTGGATTGCACATGAAGTAGGTCTTAAGGGTTTGAGGATTATTTTTGGTGCAAATTTCAGCAAGCAAAAGTTGTATATGAGAAATTGTGGATGGTTCTTACTTCAACTACGACGATAATGGTTGCCGCTCAAGTTCATCTATTCAAGCTGATTAGTTTATTGGACGATGGTATGTTGCAACTGATTAACTTCATTCATGATATTCTCAAATATCCAGGCCTGATAAATCTTGATTTATTTTAGTGGTTCACATGTTTCGTTTCAATATATATTCTTTTTTAGTTCAAATCTGATAAGACTAGAACTTACCAGGTGTGTCTCTATGTAGTTATGCACGAGCATGTGCCTTTCAGCAAAAGTGAGAGACAAAGAAAAAGAGCATTAGGGAGGTTTTTCACTATAATATCTTAAAGAATATGGATGCACAACAGGGGCCGGTCAATGGGATCTACTGTTGGAACAGCTGACATGACAACATTGCAGTCAAGAAAACTATGGTCTGGTGTACATATGCAGTTGCTGTAACGATAATTGTGGAGATTTGGTCTATATGGGATTTCAAATTGCCATTGAATCTATGAAGCAGCATGGTCTGAAAATGGACTCGGGTAAGAACCCCTAAGTTATCAAACGCTGTTATCTTATAGCTTAGTTAATAGGTGTTAACTAAGGTTGAGTTGTGTGTTTTAGATCTAAATCTATCTCAAATTGCATAGATTTCATTGCATTATCTGTTGTGCAGCTTATTTTTTTTTTTGGTGGATGTGTCGTTTACCATTTTCTAGTAGATTCTTGATGTTGTGAAATGTTGGACAAAACTCGGTAGTTGTGATTTCTAGTAGATAATATTTTTGCCTCTTAGGTGATGGGGAGCAAAAATATATTAGGGAGATAGAGAGAAATTAATAGGTGTAAGAGGAGAAATAAAAAAAGGATACCAAGGACTGAAGTACTCTATCCTAAAATGTAGAAGATAAGGATAAATACCATTTGCACCCCTTCTTTTAGTCCTGCATCGTCATGTTACTGCCTTTAGATAATTTTCTGCCAATTACAATGGAAACTTTACATTCTGCATAATTTGCACTGAAAATTATCTGCTCCAGAACTTTGTTCCTGATAATTCATGACTCGATGTTTTCGCCTAGTATTCTTTCAAACTCCTGAAGCTTGGACCACGTTGATGTGTTTAGAGCGCTAAGTTAGATGCATTCTTTGGCCATATGGGGATGGGCTCTTACAAGGCCAAAACCTTGTAAGATGGGATGAAACCAACAATAATGAAGAATGTCTGTGCAGATATCATGCAAGATTTTGCAAATTTGCTTGCCTCTAAAGGTATCAGATGAGAAAAAGCTTATTGGTCTTTTACACTCGCTCTTGTATTACACTGCAAGAAGATGTTCCAAATGATTGGTTTTTGTGACTTATTACCGTCATGCAATTGTATGTATAGTAATGAGTTGTATTTTTAAAGAAAACATTTGAAATGCTTATGTAGGTTGTACTGTTCTACTATTAGTTATCCGATTCTTGTAACTATCTCATAATTTAGTTTTGATGGGTACCATTGTTTCCAAATTTTGCAAATAAGGGTTAAAACACAGATTACAATGTTATAGGAATTAGGAAGCACATCATAACAAAAATTCTTTATTGAGATGGGTGTATGTCTGACTGTTAATCACTGATATGTGTTATCATATATGTTAAGTATCAGTTAACGTATATGATCAATTACTAGTTTTATAGGATCAGATCAATTTTCCATTTCACAAAATTAGAATTTAGAACAATTAAGTTTATGGTATCAGATCATTATCAGTTATTAGTTTTAATGTATTAGAAACGATTAATAAAGTAAACAATTAATAATAATAGTTTTAGTGCTAGATATGAGACATTAAAAATATAGAACCAGAGAAAATATTAATATATCTCTAGTTATTATTATCAGTTTTAAGAAAATTTAGATAATTGTACCATAGTTACATAGACATTATTTTCAGAAAAGCAAAGTCATTGTTTTAAAAAAACGGACCGACGGCAACCCGCTTTGTTGGCCGGGTCAGGTCAACCGATCCAACCGGTTGACCGTTAGATAGTGATGTCATCACATCATGATGACATCAGCACATTTTTTAAAAAATTTTTTTTTTTTTTTAGATTTCTATTTTAATAAGACAATAAAAAACTTAATTACTGTCCAATCTAATATAATTCAAAGTTCAAATTCAACACAATCCTAGCTAAATTAAGTATTTAACAAACAAAAAGTCTAAATCCAAACATGATGTTGTATTTACATATTAAATGTCAAAATACATACTAATTAATAACAAAACATTTGATGCAAGTGTTTTTTTTTGATCGTCTCCATGTTGATTGAGCTTCACGCACTAGCATCAAAATTCATCACCATCATCATAACCATCCACCACCATTACGCAAATTTAAGAAAAAAATAGAAATCATAAGTTAAAACTTGTAATTTAATTTAAATAGATACTAAGTTGCTTAAATAATTGAAACCAACCTTCTGAACCATCATTGAATCATAAAAAGAAGGGTGATCAGCAACTCCAGTAGGAAAGATCTTCTCCATATAACATTGTTCCAACACTTATAATTAAGTTCACTGACCTCTCCTCTTCATCGTAACTATCCAACCTTCAGTTTTGTCGATACTTTCATAATCAAGGATCTAAACTTATTCCTTGTAACACTTCCTAAAATACCATAAAGAAATATTAAAAGCATGACAACTAAAATATCAAGGAAAATAATAGATAAATACAATAAAAGTGATGCATAATTGAGTAATTGACAATGTTTATTCCTGTTTGCAAATGCAAGTTATAGTGAACGAAAACAAGATCATTCAACCTTTGATGCTCCAATCTATTCCTTTTTTAGTATGTATGAGCTCAAAAACACTCCAATTTCGTTCACATCCAGAAGAGCTTGAAGTTTGACTAGAATTTTTATTGCAAACTTTTGCAAATTTGGAGTACTATACCCAAATGATCCACACCATTCATCTAATTGAAAATTAAACATAAGAAATAAATTAGACTTAAAAAACAAAAGAACTTAAAATTTTATAACTATTACGTACCAGGACGTGTGGTTTTGGCGGTTTCAAGAGCAAGCCCGCGAGAAAAGCTTTCCTCCCGATTTGAATAAATCTACTCTTCTCATTAACCTTGTCTTGCTCAAATTGAAAGCACTTGTTACTTTCAATAGTATCAAGGAAACCACTCATGACTTCTGGCTTGAGGCAAAAAGATTCTGTCATATTTAAAGGTAGGATTCAAATAATAAGCCGCAAAATGGATCACGACGCAATGTCCTATCCAACGTAGCTTAATGATTCGTGTATAAGGCTTGTAGAATTTCTTTTTATTTTAAACAACTTCTTAATTGCATTTTTCGCTCTGTACATACATCATACACATATCCTATTGCTGGCTTCTCATCTGAGTCAACAATCCTAACAAGCATCATGGACTCACAACTTTGGATATCTTACCCATATCATCCCAAAAATCGTTATCCAAAATTATTTCAATAACATGTTTGCCTTTATACCTTTTGCATATCGAGAATCGACAAATGACCTATTGTCACCATGGCTTGCAAGTCATGTTTGTGCTCATGAATGCTTCTCATTGCAATGAAATTTGTAGCAAAACGGGCTGTACCCGGAGAACAATTTCTTTCCAACCCGTTCAATTGATAAATAATAGTGTTAGTCAATAATAAAAAATGCATATTATGTTATGACTTGACAAGAACATGAGCTAAAAGTATATTACCTGTCTTTTCCTCAACCAAGCATCAAAAATGTATGATTATATACAAACTTCGTCACCTTAGAAGCACGTCTCGCAAGTAAACTATGTGATCATCTAAGCATGTTTTAACACTAAATTTATGCTATGTGCTGCACAGGGTGACCAAGTAATACCCAGATATTTCTCAGACAACATTCTTCCAGCAGTTTTTAAATTGGATCCATTGTCTGAGACAAAATGGACAATACATGGTCTAATCCATAAAACTACCTCCTCAAACATCTTCAACAATGTCCAGCATCCTTTACAACATCTGAAGCATCAACTGATTTCACAAAACAAACTCCCTTAGGACAATACACCATAAATTGATCAATGACCTATGTGAATTATCAGTCCACATCAGCCATTAAGGTAAATCCAACATTTTCCCAAATCTTTCTATAACTATCAACAAGAAGTGCACTTCCTCTTATCATCTCTAACAAATTGCACGCAAAGCATGATAATTTGGGTGATTTTCTACCCCAGGCCCAATTGCAGCTATAGCATCCACCAAAGGCTGAAGATAAATTGAATTTACAGCATTAATTGGGATGCAAGCATCATAAAAGAATCTTTCAAAAGCCATGTCTGCTCTCCACGTCGCATCTTTTCCAGCTAAACAACTCCTAATTGATGGTTGAGATCCACCAATTGTCCTTGGAGCAAAATAGTCACCAACCCCAATAGATTTGTTTCTCTTTGATTTGTGTAGCATTGTACTTTGTTTTTTACTGCCAAACCTACCTTCATTTATGCGAATTCCTGATGGACGAAACTCTTCACTATCTTTATTTAACATATCTCCCTCAAATACATGTACGGGAGCACTGTAGGGAGTATTATACTTACTAGAATCAGCCTTCTCTTTATTCTTTATCCCAAGGTCTTTTAGTGATTCTCTCATGGAGTATTGAACATCAAAAGGAACTTTTTTACAAGCACCAACATCCCCCTTTGTTCCAGCTAGATGTTGTTTCATTCTAAAAATACATCCTCCTCTAGTTACTTTCCCACAATGAAGACATGTTAATGTCTTCCTTCCATTTGGATCTACACCCTCAATAACATGTGCCCATGTTATATTAGTCCTACCTCTACTAGATTGTGAAGAAGACCCAGAGCCAGATGTTGCCATTGTCTATTTTTAATCTTTATCTACCTATTGGCTATCACACAAGAAATAACAACAATTATCACTCAACCAATTGCAAGTTCACCACTGTGTAATCTCAAGATAAATGCAAATAACTAAAGCCATTACTGTCTATAATGCAGAAAATTTCTAAAGCCACCAAAATATATATATATATATATATATATATCTTGTCCTCTAAATTTACGCTACTATATTGTTTATTCTATAAAATAAAATCTCGGCCAACAACCAAATAAATGCATGGCAAAAATGATCATATCACAAATAATATGGTTGATAACGTATTAACATTATATTAATTATAACAAAATAAATGATTTATCATATTAATCTAAAATTAAAGGATGGCAGAACTTTTGGCTTTTTCATGTTGTTAAAGAGTTGAATTTTTTTCCATTTTTAAACTTGATTTGAGAGTCAAAGAGAAATACTATTGATGGGAATACGCAATGGACGATAATAAAAATAATAATTGAGACAAGGAAAGCATAGAGGCAAAGCAACTTGCAAATTGTTTCCTATGTTATTGGTAAAAGCACTTGCAAATTAAAATAACATTCTCCCTTAATGTATACAGCATAACTGTTGTCTAAAATGACCCCAGTTATATTTATCCTCTATTAAATCATAGCTTGCCACTATAATATTATTCAATTTCTCCAAATCTACTAGATGTTTATGTCAAAAATCCTCTTACACACTCAATAACAGGAGGTAGATATTAGGGGAGAAATTAAACAGTAACAAACCAAATACTCTAGCTATAAAGACACCTAAAACTGTGTCATGGAGATACCAGGAGAGTGCTCAACAATCATCACTATAATAGCATAATCATAGAAAAAGAGCAAATGTTTGGGAGTGAATGCGGCTTTCTAATCTAGCTATCTATTAACATAATAAACCATTTATAAGAAGATCCATGGTTTATCACTGGATGTTCACCCGACCTAATCATTCAAATTCTCTTAAACTAAAAAAAAATGCACTAACGCCACTGGTTATACAACTTAACCATTAACTTCAAATCTAGGATTAACATTTATGGCGAGTAAAGCTGTCTAAGATATGTGCACATGAAATATGATCTAAAAATTCAACTTCTAAACATGCACATGCACCTCCAATAGAAAGAAGAGACTAATCTAAACAACTAACATCCTCGTATCTAGAAGGTGTTGAAGCTTAGAAAAACTATCTTCAATGCCAACTGATGTACTTCATCAACTAAATCATATCAAGAATTCTAAGAAAACAAAAAACCCTCCGCATCAACCTAAATGAACAGGGTGTTAACTTAAATGTAAAGGGAGCGAGGAATGGCGTTACTTGGATCGACGAATGGAGCTGTCGCCGTCCATTTTCAGCTAGGGAGGAAGATGTCGTCGATTTTCGACGAGGGAGGAAGACGTCATCGTTGATTTTCAACGAGTTCAGATGCGATTTGGGTGGGATTTCAGAGAGAACAGAAGACAGCCGAAACCGTGAGAGTTTTTGTGAGAAAAATTGAAAGAGAAGAAGATGAGAAGGGACTACGACGCTGCGTGACAGAGAAGAAGAGAAGAAAGGCTGCGACGAATCGATGATGCATGACAGAAAAGAAGAGAAGAATGGGCTGCGTGAGAGAAGACGATGGGCACGTATTAGGGATTAAAAGTGTGGACCGGTTTTTTCGCCGGTCCGGTTGGACCGGCGGTTCACTTATATTATCCGATTTTCAACCGATTTAAAACGGCTTAATACTTATTAACGGGTTTGAGGGTAACCCGAACCGGACATGTGACCGGTTCACGGTCCAACCGGTTGGACCGGCCGGTCTGGTCCGGCTTTTAAAACAGTGGCATAAGTAAAGAAAAAATGTTTTACAAAATCATCTATTCACTGAATATTTTTAGGTCATCATAGAAATTGTGTTGAATAGTGATTTTTGCTCAAGGTTGGGTCCTCGCGATAGTTTCATTTTGCATGTCATGCCGCATGTAATGATGTAAACTGTATGAGGGTTATCACCCATTAACGGTTAGTTTTTTTTACATCTGAAAAAAATGACAATACCAAAATAATTTGTCTTCTTTTCAAAATGGATACTATGTAAGATAATCTAATAAATTTAAGATCTTAATTTAGTTTATTTTCCTATTTTATTTTATTTGTTTTCTCTATTTTTTTTCCTTATGTTATGCCAAAGAAAATTAGCCAAAATAGAACATATATATTTGGGGGTGAAGTGTGATTTTCAAAAATTAGGGAAAAAGTTTTCACGCCAAACCACTAGGTGGCACTTAGCAGTGCAATAAAACCAACCCTTCAGTACACTTGAGAGAAACACAAAGCAAACGAAGCAGAAGAATGGAACCAGAAGGTCAAATCCTAGGACCAAAATCCCGAGAAGAAGAAGACACAAACACGACTATGGTGGATACTAACGAAAACGCACAAGCAACAGAGTCCAACTGTCTAGACTTGAAAGAGTCAAGTGACTCGGACTTAGACTCAGACTCAGAAGATGAAGCACAACAAAAATTATCGAGTCCCAGCTTGCCAATGAGCCCTCCAACTATGAAGTCCATGTTCAAGTACGTTTTTATATCAATTTGAATATGAATTTCAATACCCAGTTCTTGGATTTTTGTTTTTTGTTATATTATTGTTTTTTTTTTTTATTGTTTTTGTTGGTGGTTTTATTATATAAGGGTTTTGAGGAAGATGGGTGAGATTGAGAAGCTGAGACAAGCAAGAGAAGCTATGAATGAGATTTTTTCCATTGACTCCTGTTATGTAGCAAGAGTGGGCTCAAGATGAAGCTTCTATTTCAACTGGGTATGTTTTAGTTTTTTCATTTTGTGTTCTTGTTATTGGTTTCATGATCAAATTTTGATCGCTTAGGGTTTATGGTTAACAGGAGAAAGTATAAAGAGAAAAATTAAATGGATTTGTTTGAAATGAGGAAGTGATTATCTTTTGGGGTTCAAATGGTGAAAACAATGTTGAATTCAAGTTTATGTGACTTCTATCTACTGAACCTTAGCTCAAATGTCGGCTTAATTAAGTAAAAGAAATTAAGTTTTGAGCTTTCTTCCTTTCTATTTTTTTTTTTCATATGTTTCAAATAAGAAGCAGTGATGGTTGACTTGGGAGGTTGGTTTTTAATAATTTATGGCTGTTTGATATTTTGTTTGTTTATAGATTTTGAGTTCCCTCTTGTCATTGCTTTTATGGACAGCCTGCTTGCCTTCTTGCAAAACTCATTTCTCTTAGTATAAGTATATTAGTTTCTCCAAAACATGAAGCTCAATGTTGAAAATCAGTAAGTATACCTCCTGATGACAGTTACCCCCAAAGCAAAAAAATAAAAGGGTGGTCATCTAAATTTTTAAGATTTTGATCTTTTCTTGTTCTGCATGACTGATACTAAAGCTTTGGGTATATTTTAAGATTTTATCGCTCTTTCTTGCTGAAGGTAGTTTCTTGCTGATTCTCTACTTCAACTTTGCAGACCTGAGGCATTTCTGGGGATTGAGAAGATTTATGAAAGAGGAGTTTTTGATTATCTGGTAGGTTTTTGTTATCATTATGGATTTTGAATTACTTTATATGTTGATTTATGGATTAAAACATAGTGATCTTAAGAACTCTCATTCGTGGTATTTTTAGTTATTTTCCTAAAAGTAACTTTCTGGTAAAAAATTTTAGCTTGCCAGATCTATGACTTTTGACTGGCTGAATTATTCCAATAAGTAATTACTAATGACAAAATGGCTCATTAGTTTCATTTTTATGGTAGAGATGATTGTACGCCTTGCAATTCAGAATGAATATCAATATTCTTACATTTGTGATGGTGTTTAAAGACACATGGTTCCTTTTTGATGCATCATCAAATTTTTCCACCAAATTAGGTGATAGGATATACTTTTTCAAACTTCTTAGGAATGGAAATCTATTTTTTTAAGTGGCATTACATTTTGGAAGTTTTAATTGGATGTTGTCATCTTTTTCCCTACTTTTTGTAGGAAATCAAGTTCTTGCTACTTTCAGTTAGAATTTGCATATATGTGGAATCAGGGGACAAAATATTAATTCCGTTCTTTGGAGTCCCTTTAACTAAGTAGTTCTTTAAAATTGAACGACTAGAACTTGTTTAGGTGTAGTCTGTCTCACTTTGGTGCGACTGCTTGAGATTTGTGCAAGAATATGATCCAACTGTATGTGAATTTTCACCTGATGGTATTTGAAGGGAAGAAATCTCTTCGAGCGTGCTATAACTGCTGCTGGTTTGCATGTTGCCGAAGGCAGTAAAATATGGGAAACTGATGGAAACCAAAACCTTATCAGACTCTCCTCACAACTCACACGCAACAACCACAGCTCAAGCACAGTTTAATATTTACCCATAACGTATCAGACAACAATATTCAAGCATCAATCCAACTCAATAGATCAAATGGTGAAAATGATGTATTAATCAAAATAAGATTAAGAAGAACAATGAGTTTTTAGGAATAAACCAGTAAAATAGTAGCACCAGCTGGTCTTCGAGGGCCAGCACCTCCCAAATTCAATTCATGCACAAAAACAATGATATCCCCTTTCTTTGGTACCACTACCCTTTATTCTAACCCCCGGATCCTAACAACTAACAAGACACCTGTCCTCGGATGATTTACCCCTTTTGCCCTTGTCTCCCCTTGCCTGTCTTGCGTGAATACCAGCTGGATATTTTGGGTCCATCATTACCCTCCCCAAGGAGTGCCACCTTGTCCTCAAGGTGGAAAGAAGGAAATTGGTTGCAGATGGTTGTATAGGGCTCCCAGGTATTATCACAAGTCAGTAGGCCTTTCCACTTGATCAGAACCTCATAGTCCCCATTTAACAGCCTTTGCTTTTGCAAGACTTGCTCGAGCTAACTTGGAGTACCATATCTCTATCAAGAAAAGGAGGAAGTGGAAGTGAGGTGATTGGCTGAGAGGTGACTTTTTTCAGTTGGGAGACGTGGAACATGTTATGGATGTGGGCTGTGGTGGGAAGTTGTAAACGGTAAGCCACAGGACCCACCTTTTCAGTCACTTCATAGGGTCCATAAAACCGGGGGCTGAGTTTTTCGTTGGGTCTTCGAGCCAATGATTTAAGACCAATAAGGTTGGAGTCTTAAGTAAACTAAGTCACTTGGTTGGAATTGAACATCCCTTCTCTTACCATCCGCATAGGCCTTAATGGATCCTTGAGCTTGAGATAAATTGAGCTTTAATTCATCCAAAATGTGATTCCTTTCGATCATTTGCTCATCAACTACCGCCACCACTGATCATGCTCAGAATATCTAAGGAGGACTAGTGGGTCCCTACCGTATAATGCTCGAAAAGGAGACATACCTGAGGACCGATTGAAGGTTGTATTAAACCAGTATTCTGCCTAATTTAACCACTGAGGCCACTGTTTTGGTTGTTGTCCCGCAAAGCAACGAAGGTAGGTCTCAACACAGCGGTTAACCATTTGGCCATCCGATTAAGGGTGATACGCTGTGCTCATGTGTAGCTTTGTACCTGATTGTTTAAACATCTCTCCCCAAAAAATGCTCATGAAGAGTCTGTCCCGATCCAAAACAATTGTTTGTGGAAACCCATGTACTTTAACAATGTTCTGGATGAAAAGATCAGCTACCTGTTGGGCCGTGTAAGGATGTTGGAGAGGTATGAAGTGGCTATACTTGGTTAACCGATCAACCAGCACTAGTATTGTATCGACACGTTGAGCTTTTGGTAGGCCAATGATGAAATCCATAGAAAGGTCCTCCCAAACTTGGGTTGGTATCGGTAGTGGTAGCAATAGTCCGACGGGTTGGACGTTGTCATATTTATTCTGTTGGCATGTAACACAGTTGCGAACAAAGGTCTGGATGTTACTCTTCATACCTTCCCAATAGACAACTTAAGACAACAATTTGTAGGTCTTGAAAATTCTCGAATGTCCACATATGGGAGATGAGTGAAATTTCTAAAGGAGGAGTTGAATTTGCGAACTTGCGTGAGGTAATACTAGTTGGTCATCATAGAAAAGCTGGTGGCCCACCAAGTGAAAATGTGGGTGGCTTTTGGGATCTGTAATCAAGTCTCGATAGATTTTGTTCAACTTAGGATCTTGCTGAATAGCCTCTTCCCATTCTTTACGGCTGCCAAAATAACAAGTAGAGAGAGAGTTGCATTCCACCCTATCGGTTCGTCTGGATAAGGCATCTGCGGCTCTATTTTCTAACCCCGGTTTATACTGTATCTCATAGTCCAGCCCCAATGTTGGATGAGCTTCATGGTGCAACCATCTTCTCAAAAATTGATCTAAGAAGTGGTTACCATCAGATTAGAATGAGAGAGGGAGATGAATGGAAAACGGCATTCAAGACCAAGGGAGGATTGTATGAATGGATGGTGATGCCTTTCGGCCTTTCCAATGCACCAAGCACCTTCATGAGGTTAATGAATGAGGTACTCAAACCTTTCATTGGAAAATTTGTGGTTGTATATTTTGATGATATATTGATATATAGTACTTGTGAGGATAGTCATGTAGAACACCTTAGCTTAGTGCTTGAATTATTGAGGCAAAAGAAGTTGTATGCTAAGCTTGAAAAATGTGAGCTATTTATGAAACAATTGGTGTTCTTGGGTTATGTAGTTTCGGGAGAAGGAATTAAGGTAGATCAATCCAAGGTAGAATCCATTCAAAATTGGCCTAAACCTGGTTCAATTACGGAAGTTAGGAGTTTTCATGGTTTAGCCTCTTTCTACCGTAGGTTTGTCCCTAATTTTAGTTCCATTATGGCTCCCATAACTGAATGTTTGAAGAAGGGATCTTTTGAGTGGACTAAGGCAGCAAATGAAGCTTTCAATTTGATTAAAAAGAAGTTGTGTGAAGCTCCCATCCTTACCTTACCCGATTTCAACCAAGTGTTTGAAGTAGAATGTGATGCAAGTGGTGTTGGCATTGGGGCAGTTTTGAATCAATCCAAGAGGCCAATAGCATATTTTAGTGAGAAGCTTAGTGATTCAAGGAGGAAGTATAGCACTTATGATAAGGAGTTTTATGCTATAGTGAGAGCACTTGACCATTGGAGTCATTACCTTCGGCCGAAACAATTTGTCCTCCACTCGGACCACCAAGCCTTGAGATTCATCAATGGGCAGCGTAAACTCAACACAAGACATGCTGAGTGGGTTGAGTTCATCCAATCCTTTTCTTTTGTGCTGAATTACAAACAAGGATCACACAATGTTGTAGCCGATGCACTCTCTAGAAGGTATGCCTTACTTTCTTTGCTTGATTCTAGAGTTCTAGGTTTTGAATTAATGAAATTGTGCTATGAGGAAGATTTGGAGATGAAAACATGCATAACTGAATGTGGGAAACCTGGTTTTGAGAATTATATTATGCATGATGGGTACTTGTTCAAGGGTAGAAGATTATGTGTCCCTAAGGGTAGTTTTAGAGAACTAATTATGAGGGAAGCACATAGTGGTGGGTTGGCAGGCCATTTTGGGGTTACTAAGACTTTAGAAACCATCAAGGAATATTTTTATTGGCCTAAAATGTTAGGGGATGTTCAAGCTCTTATTAGAAGGTGTGGATCATGTCAAAGAGCTAAGAGTCAATTCAAGGCCGGACCATACCTACCCTTACCCATAGCCGAGCACCCTTGGGAGGACCTTAGCATGGATTTTGTGGTTGCATTGCCTAGGACACAAAGAGGAAAAGATTCCATCATAGTAGTGGTTGATAGGTTCTCAAAAATGGCCCATTTCATATCATGCCATACCACGCATGATGCCTCCAAAATTGCCGAATTGTTCTTTAGAGAAGTGGTGAGACTTCATGGCATTCCGAGGACCATTGTCTCGGATAGGGATACAAAATTCTTGAGTCATTTTTGGAGAAGTTTATGGGGTAGACTAGGGACAAAATTAATGTTTAGCACCTCACACCACCCGCAAACCGATGGTCAAACCGAAGTGGTGAATAAAGTGTTGGGTAATGTCCTAAGGAGTTTAGTGAGTAAGCATTTAAAGGATTGGGATTTGCAATTGGCACATGCTGAATTTACCTACAATAGGAGTCCTAGTTCTACTACGGGTCACACTCCTTTTGAGGTGTTGTATGGAGTAAACCCACTTATCCCTTTTGATCTCACTTCCCTACCCCTTGATTTTGAGCCAAGTGTGAATGCTAGTGAGAAGTTGAAACAAATGAAGAAACTCCATGAAACCGTGAGAGCTCAAATAGAATATTCAAATGAGAAGATCAAGAATAAGGCAAACAAGCATAGAAAACCTAAGCTTTTCCAACCGGGGGATTTAGTTTGGATTCACTTGAGAAAGGAGAGGTTTCCAAGTAAAAGGAAGAGTAAATTAGCTCCTAGGGCTGATGGACCTTTTGAGATTGTTGAGAGGGTAAATGATAATGCTTATAAGGTGGAGTTGCCTAGTGAGTATGGGGGAGTCTCGGCCACCTTCAATGTGGGGGATCTAAGCCCTTACTTGGAGGACGATTTGGATTTGAGGGCAAATCCTTCTCAACCCGAGGAGGATGATACGTTTACAAGTCCTAAAACACTTGTAAACATGAGTGGACAAGGAATTACAAGTCCTAAAACACTTGTTAATTCGGTTGAATCAAAGAATTGCATTCCAAGTCCTAAAACACTTGGATTGTGGAGTGTGGAAAGCATTGGAGGAGATTCGGCCCAAGCAAGTCCCAAGGGGAGAGAGAGCCCAAGCACTTCGGCCCAAACCATTCCAAGCCCAAGCCCAACAAAGGAAGCTCAAGTCCACCAAGAGAAAAGCCCAAGTGTTGAAGTAAGCCCATTCGGCCCATTTCTCATTCCAAAGGGGAAAGTCCACTTGAACCCTTATTGGATCCAATTGCAAGATCTTCAAGGCCCAATCTCTTGCACCCTTATTAGTAGACTTGATTAGGATCATTGATCAAGTTTTGGGCTAATAAAGTGAGTTTTTTCAACTAATAGGGTGGTTGAAGACATGAACCCTAGAATTAGGGAATCATGTCCCTTTTTGCATTAAATGGGTATGGCCTTAAATTTGAATGGAAGGCTTGTAATTTTTGTGTAATATTTATTAATTTTCATTTTCTTGTAATGTATTTGTTGATTACTCTTTTAACCTTGTAATTGCCTATATAAAGGCAACTATTCTCCTTGTAAAGTTAGTTCATGAAAATTATCAAAAACTTGGTTTAACCATTGAGAGAACTTTGTGTTCTTATTGAGATTTCTTTATCCAAGTCTTGGCAAGGAGATTTGGTGGTGAATCGATTCAAGTTGGTGGAGAATTCCTTTATGCTTGAAGTGTTCATTCTTGTCTTAACCTAAAAATTGCAAGTAAGTGTGACATTGCTTCCATTTGTGTTTGGCCGAATTTGAGCTTGAGTTTAGGCATATTTTTGTGTTGTTTGTTGTTGCAAATTGGTTGGATTTGGATCAGATAGCAACATACTTTTTGTTTTCACTTCTGTTGTGGAAGTTGTTGACTGTGCTAATAGCTTTGCTGAATTTTATGTCAGGTTAAATCTGTAGTGTTGCACACATTAAATCGGGCCAGATTCTATGTGGCTGTAGACTCTTTCCTCAAGACAGGTTAGGACGAGTATTATACATAATAGACCATTTTCATTAATATTCATTTACAATCCAACTTCGATGGTTATTTTGTGACATGAAGTTCTTTATATAAGTTTGAGTCCACCTTTCATTATATAGAGACTTAACGGTGCTCTATATCCAATTGCAGGGCAAGTTCCCTCATTACGAGAGGGGAATTTGGAGGAAGATATATTCAGTTTTCCCTGGTTAAAGGATAGACCTGCTGTTCTTGGTAAGTGCATGAGATTGTGGACTAATAAATCTTTACTCATTCAACAGTCCACCACTATGGTTTTCTTGTATCTGTGTTCAATCTAAAGTTAGTTTTTGCTATTTGGCAGGATCAAGATTTAAAGATGCATTCCAAGACCCATGTGCATATCTCTCCATAGAGCCTCTATATGCATTGCTCAAGGATCAGGCGAAGTCAGATGACATTCTAAAAGCGGCATTTCATGTAAGACTTTTTGTGTTTTATACTTGTTACACCTGGCTAAAATGTTTATTCTTACTTGTGGGGTATAATTTTTAATGTACCTTGTATTTCAGGCTCACGTGCTTTTGCATTTCATACAATCTGCAAACAATTCTCGATCTTCATCATGGAAGGAGCAGGAACATGATCATTCAAAATTAATGCCCACAACTGCTGATCTTGAGGTTCGTATTGCAGAATCATGTAAGACGGTCTCAAGTGCATATGGGCTTTTCAAGAGTAAAGCTGCAGAACAGGTAAGCGTCCAAAACACCTAAATTCTTGGAGAAAGAATATGAGCTACTGTTCATAGTGTATCATTAAACTTTGGCTATGGTGGAAGTTTGTGTCACTTTGCAATTGGAAAAGTATTTTAAAATACTCAGGCTCCGTTTGGTTCATTATTCTGATAGTTTTTAGAATAATCTTTTGAAAAAAATTAAATTGGGCGGGTATTACGATGTATGATTTGAAAATTAACAAAAATATCCCATATGTTTGTTTATTTACTAAACACCCCTATAATAAAATATTAAAAGTTAACAAAAATACCCCCAACTCACTCATTAAATACGGATAGTCGGCCACTACCGTCGGAGGGTGGTCGGAGTGTTTTTGCAATTTCTAAAAAAATATTTAGAGGTGTTTAGTTAAATTAACAAATTTAAGAGGTTTGAAAGAAATTGAAAAACATAGAATAATATTTTGGGAATAATGATATTTTACTGTTTAACTTTTTTGGGAATACTAATAATAGTATTTCCAAAAGCAAAACAAACGAAGCGCCATATATTACAGAAAAAAATAATTTTTGGTGCTCAGAGCCAAAATTTCCCTTTCAAAATTTTATACAAGCATTCTCAACATGCACTGAGCTGAATTCTAAGTGAATATGAATGGCATATGGCAAATGCTTCTTGAATATTAGTGTCATTAAAAACACACCTAGATTACATTTCAATGGTATTTGATGGACTAGCAATGTAATTCCTCTCTTTATTTTCCTGTAGGGTTGGAAAATGTCTGATTCACTTTGAATCCCGGCCGAGCACGACTTGTATTCCCTGGTTAAATGACAGAACACGCTCCATCTCTATCACTATCTAAAGGTGGATGTTAAACTTGCCAAGCAAAAGATAAACATCCACAACCAATCCTGAAAACATACAGGCGCTCAAGAGTTTGCCATTGATACCATGAATCACATCAAGCCTACAATTCTCGTGCTTCGCCAAATCCGAAACATTCAAGAAAGATACATAGGAAGTACTTGCTTTTTCATATCTGGGTTGCCAAATATCTTTTATTTTTCTTTTTCCCTCTCATGTTTATTTCACTAAATTCGAAACCCATTTTGATTTTGTATTAAAATTTTCTCCACTTCCCAACATCGTAGATGTAAATATCAAGTTTTTTTACTAGTGAAATCATTGTTTTAAAAAACGGACCGGAGGGCAACCCGCTCTTATGGCCGGGTCATGGTTCAATTGGTCCAATCGGTTGGACCGATGATATCATTACACATCATGATGACATCAGCACATTTTTAATAAAAACTTCTTTTTTTTTTTTTTTTTAGATTTGTATTTTTTAATAAGACAATAACAACTTAATTACTGTCCAACATGATTCAAAGTTCAAATTCAACAACAATCCTAACATAATTTAAGTATTTAACAACAATTCAAAGTCCAAATCCAAACATGATGTTGTATTTACATATTAAATGACAAAATACATAATAATTAATAACAAAACATTTGATGCAAGTGTTTTTTCGTTGATCAGTCTCCATGTTGATTGAGCTTCACACACTAGCATCAAAATTCATCACCATCGTCATCATCATAACCATTACCACCATCTACGCAAATTTCAGTAAAAAATAGAAATTATAAGTTAAAACTTGTAATTTAATTTAAATAGATACTAAGTTGCTTAAATAATTGAAACCAACCTTCTGAACCATCGCTTGAATCATAAAAAGAAGGGTGATCAGCAACTCCAGTAGGAATAGATCCTTCTCCATATAACATTTGTTCCAACTCCTCATAATTAAGTTCACCGACCTCCTCTTCATCGTCAACTATCCAACCTTAAGTTTTGTCGATACTTTCATAATCAATAGGATCCAAACTTATTCTCTTGTAACACTTCCTAAAATACCATAATGAAATATTAAAAGCATGACAACTAAAATATCAAGGAAAATAATCGATAATAACAATAAGAGTGATGCATAATTGAGTAATTGACAATGTTTTATACTTGTTTTGCAAACGCAAGTTATAGTGAACGAAAACAAGATCATTCAACCTTTGATGCTCCAATCTATTCCTCTTTTTAGTATGTATGCGCTCAAAAACACTCCAATTTCGTTCACATCATGAAGAGCTTGAAGTTTGGCTAAGAATTTTTATTGCAAACTTTTGCAAATTTGGAGTACTATACCCAAATGATCTCCACCATTCATCTAATTGAAAATTAAACATAATAAATAAATTAGACTTAAAAAACAAAAGAACTCATAAATTTTATAACTATTACGTACTAGGACGTGTGGTTTTGGCGGTTTCAAGGCAGGCTAGATCCATGGAGCATTTATGCAAACCATGTAGGAGGCAAATCATTAGCATACAAAGTGCTTCGTCAGGGTTATTATTGGCCAACAATTTTCGATGATACAACGGATCATGTGTGTAGATGCAACCGACGCCAAAGGTCCGCGGATATATCGCGGGCTCCACCCTAGGAGTTGACTACTTTGACAAGCCCCTGGCTATTTGTGATCTGGGGCATCTTGCCTCAAGGAAAGGGGAGCGTTAAGTTTGCAGTGGCTGCCATTGACTACATCACCAAGTGGGCACAGGCTGAGCCCTTGGGTACCATCATGTCGAACAAGCTAAAGGATTTTGTCTACAAAGACATCATTTGTAAGTTTGGAATCCCCCACACTATAATAACTGACAACGGGAAACAGTTCAACAGTGAAGACCATAGATCTTCTGCAAACAGCTCGGCATCAAGAAGAATAGCTCAGTAAGGTTGAGTGAGGACTGCTTAAACTTGGCCTCTTAATTCGAGGCAGCTTTTTGAGCTAAGGAAAGCTCGAAATTCAGCTTGTTATTGGCATCTCGCTACTATGCCAAATTCTCCATAGCCTCGTTTACTTTAGCTTCAGCCTTAGCTCATGCAGTCTCGCTCGCTTTGTGTAACAGACCGCCTGGCTCTGACCCAGTACTGTCCGGCCCAGCTCACCTGGGCAGGTATTGTCCCCCCCCTCTTAAGGGATTTCTTCGCTAGCCTGATGGTACTCATGGTGCTTCCCATTTGCCTATAGCCCCTTGGGCATGGGTTCGAGCCATGGGGGAGGCAAAGAAATCCCTTAAGAGGGGGGGGAACAATACCTGCCCAGGTGAGCTGGGCCGGACAGTACTAGGTCAGAGCCAGGAGGTCCGTAAGAAAAAAAGGCGTATTTTTATGTAACGGACCGCCTGGCTCTAACACCCTGATTGGCCCGGCCACGGAGTTCACACAGCTCCCTACGTGGCAGATACTGTCCCCCCCCCCCCCCCTTTAAGGGATTTCTTCGCCTCCCCCATGGCTCGAACCCATGCCCAAGGGGCTATAGGCAAATGGGAAGCACCATGACTACCATCAGGCTAGCTAGCCTGATGGTACCATGCTCCCTAATTGACTATAGCCCCTTGGTCTTGGGTTCGAGTGGTGAGGGAGGCGAAAGAAATCCCTTAAAGGGGGGGGGGGGGGGGGGGGGGGGGGGGGGGGGGGGGGGGGGGGGGGGGGGGGGGGGGGGGGGGAGAGATCTTTGTGAGTCACGGTGCTGTGTGGGCACCGCGAGGAACTCCTGTGTGGGGCCGCGGGCTGTGACATCCCTACCATATCCGCATGCACCCATACGAACACGTCGAGGTTTTTCTTTAGGAACCTCACTAGATTATCGGCCAATTCTTCGCTCAGGTTGCTACTAACTTTCAGTAAACAATTTAGATCTTCCTCGCTAACACTTATTTCTTGCAACACTTCCGTCAGCCTTGTTGCAAGCTCTTCTCTATGGATGCAAGGATCTATGGTATCCTCGAGTGGTCTGGGGTTTGGCTTAGATTCTGTAATAACCATTGTTCTCGGGAGTGGCCATTTTTGTGTGGCATTTATGGCCCGGTTGTAACATTCCTGAGATTCCTTTCTACAACTTCCAATTTTCGTGACTCCCCCGGGAGTCGGGAACCTCATTGCTTGCTAGCATACTGAAGTGATTGTGCCTGTAGAGTTATGGGATGGTCGATTATCCCCTTGGGAACCAGGCTATCCTCGGTGAATCCATAGAGTGGTGAAGGGCACACCCTCAAATCTCTCTTTGTGAACCTCATTCCTCGAAAGGCTCCTAAGAAAATGATATTCACTACACTCTCATTATTGACCATCACCCTCAGCACTCTGGCGTTACCAATTCTGGCTGCGATTATGATCACGTCATGGTTCTGGTGAGGCCTCGCTCTTTTGCTTGGGCCGCTTGGGTAACTTATGTTCATAGCTCATTATCCGAGAGACCGAGTTGATTCTGGTCTCTCGAGCATATTGCTCACGAGCGCGCCTTGAGCTCCCTGCTATGTTGGGCCCCTCATAGATCATGCCCACTAGGACTTCATTGTTGGCGTTTGCGGAGCTTGCTGGACCTAGTTCTAGACCTGTTTATTTTGCTCGCCAGTATTTTGCTAGTGCCTCTTTAACGAATTCCTTTAGGTGGCCCCTTCTTATCAGGTCTTCAATGGAATCTTTTATAGCCCAACACTCATTTGTGTTGTGCCTTACACCCTGGTGGTATCAGTAATACTTTTACTGGTTTCTTCTACCCAGAGCCCTTCTTATTCTCTCTAGTGCGGGCAGTCTCTTCGCTTCATAGGAGACTTTGTAAATGTGGGCTATGTCTTACGTGAGGGGGGTATATTCTGCATATCACAAGAAGGGTTGTCTGTCCCCACGGTTATCTATCCTTTGTCTTTTTTAGGACCCATTGCGATCCCTATTATTGTGGCCTTGGCCCCTACGCTTGTCTGATGGGCGATCTTGTCGCTTGTTCGAGGCCCCTCACATCGAGCTTCTAGCCAATGTTGCCAACGAGCTTTTTACCTCCTTGTGTTTTATAGCCATTTGGTAAAATTTGGCTAGACTCACGTGATCTTTACTTTGGACTCTTTCCACAACTTTATGTTTGGCCTGATCCCTGCAATTAGCTTAGTTTGAATGGACTCTTCGGGTGCATCCGCAACCTTTGGTTGTTCATTTTGGAACCTCGTTAAATAAGAGGTTAGTGTTTAGTCTCACTCCCGACAAGTGTTGCTCAAGTAGCTGAGTGGCATTGTGAATTGTCTCCTCACTTGAAATTGTTGTACGTACAACAAGGAGAACTGTTGCTAGAAGTTGATGGAGTTCACCTTGAGTCCCTTGTACCACCTCTTCGCATCCCCTATCAATGTGACTACGAAGCAGCGACACTTCACCAAGTCACAGACCTGGTGTAGCTTTATCAAGTCATTGAAATTGTTGAGGTGGTCTCTAGGGTCCCCTCTCCCGTCAAACTTACTTTCCTGTGCCCTGAATCTTTGGGGAAGCGGGGCTGGGCAAAATTCCTCTATAAAGGGAGAACTTACTATTTCTTCCGCCAGGCCGTTTTGGTGGGCTTTTAGATCATCGAGCATTTTCTGCAGGCGATCTAAGTCTTCATTATGGTTGCCCTGGCTGGCCTTGTTTAGCCTTACTTCGAGTAAATGAGTTTGCAAGTTCGTCGCTTTCGAAGCCCCTCCATTATATGCATCGATGGGCGAAGCTGAGCCATGATGGCTAGGTTGATAAGTGCTGTCATGCTCGTCAATGCGTTGCTCGCGACGTCAGTTATAACCAGAATGTTGATCATTGGTAGATTGGCACACATGGCTCATCCAACGAGCTTGCAAGGATCGAGCTTGTCTTGGGAGTGGGTTAATACCGACATGCTAATGCTGGAGATATCATCGAGCATCTCGGGGGTGACCATTGCCTTCGTTTTCACCCAGTGGTTACTTCCCCGGCCACCTCCCAAGGTTAGTTTGCCTGTAGGACTCATGCTCGTGAGTGGAGTGCAGTATGTGATGTCGTGGGTATCAGTCACCTCTTGTCGTCGATGAACTGGACTGGCCACTTGCTGAATTCATACTTGTTGGGGTGGCATTAGTGAAGCATGGCTGGTCGAGGTTCTGTGCATTTGGTTGCTAATTTCTCAGCTTAGCTATGTTTTGTTGCATCACTTGTGCAACCAATGTTCTGATCTTCTACATCAATTGGCCATTTTCGGGGTTTGATGTCCCTACCTCTTAGTTATTCGTGACGTGTTGAGTTGTCGGCACTAGGGGTCAACGTCCAACGGCATCCTGTTGCACCTCCTGGTGGGTGGTTTCCACATTTTTATGGTTTGAGGTGGTGGTCTTCGATCTGGTACGCACCGTTGTGGGCCTAGATTGAGTAGGTTGTTGTGGTTGTTCGCTGGAATGGCTGAGATATTGACGGAGGGCCCTCTTTCTAGCACCAAAATGTTGATACAGAAATCTACAACAACTAGAGTGATCCGATCGACCTTGGCGCGATCGGAATTGGTGTGTGCATGATTACGGATAACCAACAATGAACATGTGATGAATGTAAAAAGGTAAATGACAAAGAGATTTTTAAAGTGGTTTGGCGAGATAAACTCTTAAGCCTACGACCACTGTTTTTGTATTGGTTGTGAGAGCTTACAATAGAAGTTCAATGAAAATTTTCTAACCCCTTTTTCATCGTTTGAGGGTGTTTATATACAATGTTTATACAAAGGAAAGAGCGAAAATAAAGGGATTACAATTGATTTAAAATGCAACTCCGATATTCTCGCTATTGGGCACTGTGATTGTGCAAGGATTACTATTAATATGATTTCTCCCGAGATATTTGGGATCTAGAGTTATTTGGGAATTGGTTGAACGATCGCACGGATTGTTCACGACTAGCTTGTGCTAGGTCGAGCTAGAGCTCAACGAGCTTACGCTTGGTCGAATAGTCATTGGAGTCGAGCTGAATCTGAATCGAGCTACATCCTCACGATAGCCCGAGCTTGGTAGAAAAATCGCACACAACACTGTCGATGTGTTAGTACCACATTAATTTTAAGTTACTTTGACACATCGACAATTATATTAAATGAAATGTCTCAATTTTCTTTTTCTTTTTTTTTTTTTTTTTTTGGTAGTATATGTTTGAAGAACAAGGGTGGAGCTACGGTTGTGACCATCATAGGCCCGTAAATTTTTTTTAGTCTATATAAACTTTTTTGGGCGCCAAATCAGGTTTTGAACTTAACACTTCAGGCCCTCATAATGAAACTTCCTAATTGTCTCTATCCCCCTCATTCATTGCACCACATTTCTTAATCAACCTTTGATCATAATTTAATCCTTTCCTGTGGACTATGATTTTATTCGCAGTGGAATTCTATAGTTTCAGTGTTTATCTTATTTGATGTACAAAATTGTTGGGTCCCAAGTATCAAGCTTAAATCCAATCTCATTAAATAGTGACCTAGAGAAGTAGAAAGAGGTTTTGGACAAAATAATAGCGGTAAACTACACGACGCATTTCCCAATCATCAAGCTTAAATCCAATCTCATTAAATCATGAAGTTATTTTTGTCTAATTATTTTTTAATGGATTAAGCTGTAGGTACTGCTTTTTTGATAAGAAATAATACATACAGTAAACACAATTTCGTCTCCCCTTCGATACTCTCTGATTTCTGCCCTATTTTGTTTTTCTTTCTCAATTTTAACCCTTAAAAATTACCAGACTATGATACTAAATAATTATTTTAATTATATTTTCTTCTTGTTTTACTTACCGAACTATGATATAAAGAAGTTAAGTAAATCTTTATATTTTATTTATATTTTCTTGTTTTCAGTAAAAGAACATCCCACCAGAAAGGTGAATATATGCATGGGTTAAAACAACTAAGTTAAAGAAGTACTAATAAATCACCAACTGACAATCCTCTCCATCAAAAGAAGATAAATTTCAGCTAACATTGCTTATCTACTTTATTAGTTAATACTCATTGTGTCATAAATATTATCAAATAAACAGTTTTCATTAAAGAATTTAATTTAATTTAAAAGAACTTGCTTAAGAGGGTTAAGCAGAATGGTTATACTCATAGTTTGCTCTTGTAGAGCATGACTAATTAACAAGTTTTTATTTCTCAAAAAATTATAGAAAAGGTTTTAAGTTTGAATTCGGGTTTGTAAAACGAGTTTTAAGATTACTAAATTATAAAAAAAAATAAAAAAAATAAGGAAAAATTGGAGTTTCATTATTAATTTACACCATATTCTCATTGAATGATCTGTTCTGAAGTTGCTGTTAATTTATTGGATATTATTTTAGTTTATTAATTTCCATTAAAAATTTGCAAGCAGCACTCTTTAATGCTTGGCCAAATTAAGCAACAAATTATGCCAGAAATTAATCAATTAAATTAAATTAAAATATAAAGCACTTGAAGAAGAAGAAACAGCTAAAACACACAGAGATTCTGCGAAGAAAACTAAAATAAAATATTGTACATCGTAGATCCTTTTGTTAAAAAGAATCTACAATGTACAATAATATCTGATCATCATCAGGTGAAAAATAAATTTTTATTCTCATTTATAGACGTTGTTGTATATATATATAAGATTGAAAAACCCGTTTAATCTTGAATTTAAATATATATATATATATTGTGTGTGTGTTTTTTTGGCTTTTGAAAACAAGAGATATAATAAATTTTATAGAACAATTTTTGGTAAATTTTAGTTGAATTGTTTTCAAATACAATTTTAAAAACTAGTTTAAAGTTAAAAAAAAAAAAAATTAAAAATCGTTTTTACAGTTTTCAATAGTTTTTTAATACTATATAAAACACAATTTTAAATATTGAAAATATTAAGATACAACTCAAAATTTTGAATGTATTTTAGTTTATAAATTTTGTTTTTTAATCACAAAACAAACATATCATCATAAAATACACTTGTTTTAATATGATAATAATTTTAATTTAACGTTAATTTGAACTAAATGAATTAGTTTTATGTCGAGTTATTGTTTTACTTGCTTATACGGACATATATAGAAAAGAATATAAATGTAAAATACCCAAGTGGAGGTTGTTACATATGAAAAAACGTTTAATATTTTCATTACACTAAATATATTTGATAATTGATATATATCTATAATTTAACTTTAATTTAAAATAATTCAATTAGTTTTATGTAGGATTTATCTTATACAGACGTTTATAGAAGTAAAATACGTAAGTGGAGCTTGTTAGATATGAAAACATATTTAATATTTTCATCGATACACTAAATATATTTGATAATTGATACACATCTATAATTAAAATTAAAATAACTCAATTAGTTTTATGTTGGACTTATGATTTTACTTGCTTATAGAGACGTCTGTATAAGCAACGGAGGTTGTTACATATGAAAAAATATTTAATATTTTTATCATACACTAAATATATTTGATAATTGATACATATCTATAATTTGACGTTAAACTAAAATGAATTGATTACTTATATGTCGAGTTTTACTTAAATACAAACGTCCACAGAAAAGATAATAAATTAAATGTACAATACTAATTAAGTGTTGTATCAATTAATCAGGATTTGAAAATTTTAATTTGTTTTCATTTAGGTTATTACACATGAAAAAATAAAATAGTTTTAATGCTTTCACATTTATATTATCGTATAAATTGAATTAGTTTAAATCAATTCTACAAATAAAACATTGAATATTCACATTGTAATATATATATATATATTACAGTATAATAGAACTTTTCTGTAGTGATATTCTATATAAGAATAACCTCCATTTAGTCATAAAAAATTTTAGTCCCAACGTGGGCTAGGTATAAATAGAAATAAATTTCACATTATAATTGAGTTATAATTTTTATAGGTCCCGTCTTACGGAACTTGCCTCTACATAGTAATAATTATATGTATATTGCAAAAATATATGCTATGTTACATTAAAGTTTTAAGATAAAATAAAATATTTATCTAAAATTGTTTGGGACAATGATTTATGTTTTAGAGTTGTTACTATATTTTTTATCTTGCGGGTACATAATTGATGTAATTTGGATAGCAAATATTACGCATTTACAAAATGGTAAGCTGGGATTAAGGCTTGATATCCTGAATTATTCTTCATTAATAGGCTGATTGCATGTAATCTCACCATTAAGGTGTAATATTGTATTACCTTATTTATACTCTAAAACATTGTATAAATTGAACTCTGTATAATCATACAATACTCAATACAAAGAATTCAATTGAATTACTCTCTTTCTCTTCTTTTAGGCATACTCTTAGCAACATATTTCTTCTCTTGCCTCTCTCTTTGATCAGCTTCTGACATGGTATCAGAGCTATCTTG
The DNA here is from genome assembly GCF_008641045.1 of Pistacia vera. Taxonomy (NCBI): domain Eukaryota; kingdom Viridiplantae; phylum Streptophyta; class Magnoliopsida; order Sapindales; family Anacardiaceae; genus Pistacia; species Pistacia vera. Next base: position 779,606 of record NW_022196230.1, read on the forward strand.
ATAATTTCTTGCTTCCGCATTATTGATCCTTTCTAGCCAGTCTTCCAGATTTTATGAAGCAAGGCAGTTGGGTCTCTTTCATCCAACAACTCTTCTTTAGCCAATCTACCATACCTTACAGCAAACACATTGAGTCAGTGACTGTTTTCCAATTTCCCACAGCAAATTCCCATTAGCCAATCTGTCAAAACCTGCAATCAACACGTTGAGTCAGCCACAGTTTTTATCTTTTCTCCAAAAATTTCTAGAATTCATCAAAGAAATTTGCTTGAACCAAGACTCCCCACATGGAACCAATAGACAACAACCAACCCATCACATCACCAACCTCAAACCAGTCCACCCAAACTAACCAAACCAACACTCAAAACCCAGATCTGTCGGGTCTGAATACCAACCTGACAAGTTCTAATCCTTACCCACTTTTCCAACTTGTATCACCCTCAGTAAAACGCCCAGAATTAGGTGATCCTCTCTATTCTCCGGCAACTAATGGCTTTGAGCTTGTGCTTGTGAAACAACCTCTCACTGGATCCAGTAACTACGCAACCTGGGCTCGTAATTTTCAGCAAGCCCTAATCACAAAGGACAGAGGGCTTCATAGATGGAACCCTCTTACCCCTAGAAGATCCGCAAATGCACAAATATTGGGTAAAATGCAACACACTCGTTCAAGCTTGGCTGAGCAATTCCCTGACCTAGGATATTGCCGCCGGACTCCCACAAACAGAAGACGTTCACGAAATATAGCTGAACATTCAAGAAATGTATGGCCAGCTTGATCTTGCCAAAATCGTCACCCTTCGGCAAAGACTTGCCGAAACCAAGCAAGGTACACTTACTTTCACAGCTTACTTTAACAAACTTTATGCCCTTTGGAATTAATTAGATGCAGTGGCGGAGCCCTTTGAAGGACCGCTGGCGACTCTCCAACAAATCCAGAGAGCCAAGGACCAAGATCAGCTCATCCATTTTCTCATGGGTCTGAACAAAGCATTCCTCCCATTTCGCACCCAAATATTTGCAACCACGCCAATCCCATCGTTATGCCGCACTAACTAGTTGGTGATGCAAGATGAGAGTCAATGTCAAACCACCCAAGAGTCGTCGCAATCTACTAATCCTACCATGTTCATTGCTACCCAAGGAGACTCTGATGGTGTAAAGAAAAATGGAAGGGGAGAAGCTTATGGGACAGCAAGGGCAGATGGTGTTTTGCGAAATGGAAATGGTGGCAGAGGTTTTGTGCGGCTAGGGATTCAAGAAGACATAATTCATAAGGGGGCACTAATGTAACCAATGGCTCAGATATAATCTTATCATCCAATGGTCAAGATTCCACATCTCATATTAATGCATCTAATGGGTTTAATGGATCTTTTCAAAATAATTGTTCTGGATCATCAAAGAGGGGCAAATTATATTGTGATCATTGTAAGAGGAGGAATCACAATCGAGAAAATTGTTGGAAGCTCCATGGCCGATCATCTAGTCAGAAATTTGGTAATTCATCTGTCAATCAAATTTCCACTAATCCGAGAAACACTGTCACTGTATCCATGATCAGTTTAGAACAATACCAAGAGCTCATCCAGATGATGAATAACATTCCCCAAGCAAACACGGCATCCTATGCAGGTACTATTCTTTGTTCTAATTTAATTAAAGATGATATTTGGATTATTGATTCAGGGTCTAGTGACCATATTATTTGCAACCAGAAGTATTTTTCCCACATATCCATAGAATCCTCCACTTTCGTACGTTTGCCTAACGAAAATATCACACCAGCCACACACAGGAACTATTCAACTCACACAAAATTTAATTCTTAGAAATGTTTTATTTGTCCCAACTTTTAGGTTTAATCTCATTTATGTCTCCAAAATCTATCATGATAACAATTGCATCCTAAAATTCCTTCCTAACATGTGTGAATTTTAGGACCCTTTGACTGGAAAACCAATGGGCTTGGGTAAGGTTCAAAACGGTCTTTACTACTGGATGGGTGAATTGGTTGCAACTTTTCCAAAATTATCTTGTATTACAGAAAATAAACTTTCTGATTGTAATGCAAGTATTAATAAAAATTCTTTTACTCTGCATCAAAGATTGGGTCATAGCGCGTCAATTCCACATCCTAAGTGTACAATTTGTCCTCTTGCTAAACAGTCTTGCATAACCTTTCCGAATAGTACCACACACACTACATGCCCGTTTGCTCTCATTCATCTTGATATATGGGGACCCTATCATACACCCAACCATGACGGTTCTAGATTTTTTCTAATAATAGTTGATGAATTTTCGCGGGGAACCTGGGTATACCTCATGACCTCCAAAACACAAACACTCACACACATTTAAAATTTCCTATCCATGGTCGCAACCCAGTTCAACCTATCTGTCCAACACATTAGAACTGATAATGCACGAGATTTCTTCAATTCCCATTGCTCGTCACTGTTTCTATCCTTAGGTATCCTTCATGAAAGTTCCTGTGTCTACACCTCTCAAAAGAACGATGTCGTTGAGTGAAAACATAGGCATTTGTTAGAAGTCGCTCGTGCCCATAAACACCAAGCCAACATACCTATCTAATTCTGGGGAGAATGTGTGGTCACGGCTACATACCTGATCAATCGGATGCCATCCTGAATTCTAAAAGGTAAAACCCCATATGAACTACTCTTTGGAAAAACATCAAACATTGGTCATCTTCAGGTCTTTGGGTGTTTGTGCTATTCAACTGTCCTTGATTCCCATGACAAGTTTGGACCTCGAGCTATTTGGTGCATTTTTATGGGGTATCCGATGCATAAGAAAGGATACCATTTATATGATCTAGCTGAACAAAGGTTTCTAGTTTCTAGAGATGTCACATTTCATGAGGACAATTTCACATTTTCTAAGACGGCCATTGCTCCGGATAATAGTTCTGCACCTCCAATGCCTTTTCTGGAGGATGATCCCTCTCTAGTACCAACAGGTCCTCTCTTCACCATGGAGCCTGTCACTGACAATCAGTTGCCTTTAGATCCTTCAGACAATACATCAGATTCTCTCTCGGATGCTCTAATCACTCTTGAGTCTTCTCCAATCGACAACTCCTCTCTTACATCTCCTGAACCTACCCAACAGCGGTCTACACGCTCCACTCAACCTCCCATTTGGACTGCTGATTATGTCTATTCTACCATACAGGCCATTTCAAGTACTCCTTATCCAACTTATAATTATGTCAGTTATGACCGTCTTTCTCATGCCCACAGGGTTTGTGTTAGTCAGATCTCCGACAACCATGAGCCCTCTAGTTACACTGACGCTATCCAATATGAACATCAACGGCAGGCCATGGCTGATGAACTTACAACATTTGCCCAAAACCATACATGGGATCTTGTCCCTCGTCCTCCACACAGAAAGCCTATTGGCTGTAAATGGGTTTACAAGATCAAGCATCGAGTAGATGGTTCCATTGAATGATACAAAGCTCGCCTTGTGGCCAAGGGCTTCACTCAACGAGAAGGCTTTGACTGTCAAGACACTTTTTCTCCCATTGCCAAACATGTCATCGTTTGAGCCTTCCTTTCCATTGTTGCCATTCGAGATTGGTCTCTCCACCAAATGGATGTCCATAATGCCTTTCTTCATGGTGATTTACAGGAAGAGATTTATATGGATCTACCTCCTGGAATTCGCCAATAAGGGGAGAATACTATATGTCGTCTGCAAAAGTCCCTCTATGGTTTGAAACAAGCATCTCGAAAATAGAACACAAAATTCACAGAAGCTCTTGTTGGCATAGGGTTTATTCAATCCAAACAGGACTATGCACTATTCTCTTGGAAAAAAGGTAACTCATTTATCGCCCTTATTATCTATGTGGATGACATCCTAATCACAAGAAATGATGATGTGGCAATCAAGGCTCTAAAAGAGCGTTTACATAGACATTTTCACATAAAAGATTTGAGGGAGCAAAAGTATTTCTTTAGAATCGAGATTGCAAGTTCTGCAGCAAGGATATCCCTTAGTCAACGAAAATACATACTTGAGCTTGTATCGGACTCTGGATTATCTACATGCAAACCAAGTGCCATAACCCATTGAACAAAATACCAAGCTCACCACACATCAATATGACAATGCAACTTTAGTCTCAGACAATGATCCACCACTAAAAGATCCATCAATTTATCAAGACTAGTGGGACGATTAATCTATCTTACCATGACGGGTCCAGACATCAGCTATGTTGTCCACATCCTTAGTCAATTCATGCATGGACCGAAGCAATCCCATATGGATGTTGTAACAAAGGTACTCAAATATTTAAAAGGGTGCCCTGGCTTGGGACTTCTTTTATCTCATAATGGAAATCTGAATATGGTGGCATATTGTGACTACAATTGGGCTACATGTCCAATAACGAGAAAATCTCTTTCTAGTTTCTGTATAAAGCTTGGTGGATCTCTGATCTCTTGGAAAATGAAAAAACAATCAATAGTATCCCTTTCCTCCACAGAAGCAGAATATAGAGCTATGGCAAAAGTCACGTGTGAAATCATTTGGATTCTTGGGTTATTAATGGATTTAGGAGTTGAAGTAAGAAAACTGGTCGTCCTGTACTATGACAATAAGGCCGCAAATGACATAGCAGCAAATCATGTTTTCCATTAAAAGACAAAACACATTGAAATTGACTGCCACTTCGTCAGGGATAAAATTCAAGACGGGGTAATCAAGACCATGCATATTCGCACCTCAGAACAACTAGCGGATATCTTTATGAAACCATTATGTAGTCGACATCATTCATATTTGCTTGGCAAGCTCGGTGTTTTCGACATTTACAAACCACTAGCTTGAGGGGGAGTGATGTAATTTGGAAAGCAAATATTACGCATTTACAAAATGGCAAGCTGGGATTAAGGCTTGATAGCCTGAATTATTCTTCATTAATAGGCTGATTACTATAATCTCACCATTAAGGTGAAATGTTGTTTTACCTTATTTATACTCTAAACCATTGTATAAATTGAACTCTGTATAATCATACAATACTCAATACAAAGAATTCAATTGAATTACTCTCTTTCTCTTCTTTTAGGCATACTCCTAGCAACATATTACTTCTCTTGCCTCTCTCTCTAATCAGCTTCTGACAGTAATAAGCTACCAGCATGGATACCTTCTTGTTGAAGCCAAAATATTTCTAGCTCTCAAGCATGTTTAGAGCTTCTTAGCATGAATTTTTTTGTATTTCCGTACTATCATCCTAAAGACTATCTCCTTCCTCTTTTTGTCTAATTCTAGTAATGATTTCTTTTTCAGTTAAACCATACACGATTTGTTGCTCATTTGGATTATTGAGAAAGACAATAATATCCATTTGATTAGTATAGTGAAGTTGTCGGATTTGATCAGACAATTTTACAGTGACTTTTTAATATCTATTTCTGTACTTTCCTAAAACAATTAATTGAAATCCTAATACTACTAAAACATGAATTATAAAATAAGAAATCAAAACAATAATTCTTGTAACTATACCTCTATTAAATTATAATCTCTTTATAGTAATAAATTTAATTGGTCCCAATATTATGATTGTACAAAGGTTATATTATATTATATTATATATAAGGAATCAAAACAATAATTCTTGTAACTATACCTTTATTAAATTATAATCTCCTTATAGTAATAAATTTAATTGGTCCCAATATTATGATTGTATAGAGGTTATATATATATATACAAGAAATTAAGTGGAGAAATTAAGTTAAACCAAGAAGACGTTCAATAAATTGAAACATTAATCAATAATAAGAAGAAGAATAATACTAATACATCTTAGTATTGTAAAATACAAATAAAGTTCATCAACCAATCCACTTATACAGGATTGTTGAAGATCTACCCAATTAACAACCAAATATTATTAAAAATTTCAACAATACACAAACACAAAATACAACCCAAAAAGAAAAGAAGTGTAAGGAAATTTTTAAAGCTAGTACTTAAGTAGGGTTAAACCACAATAATTAGGTTAATTAATTGATTTTAATTAAGCACTTGAAGTTGGAGCTGCAACAGGATGATGATTAATGTTATTATTATTGTTGTTGTTCTTGGTGAGGTTGTGCTTGTTGTTGTGCATCCAAACTTTGAGGACTCTTCTCTTCACTCCAATCTCTTGGCAGAACTGTTGCACCACACTTTCTTCTTGTTTCTGAATTTTCCATCCAACTTTCTCGGCAAAGTTGAGCATTTTCTCCTTCTGATCCTGCGAAAACTTCGTCCTGTGCCTCTTCTTCACCATCTGCGTCAGTCTGGCCATCACCCCGCCGCTCCCCTCCCCCTGCTCGTCCGACTCCTATGGAAGCGACCCCATGTTGTAGGACATTAGCATCTGTTGAGGCCTTGAAGAAATAAGCGTTCCTGTAGGGTAACCTAAAGCCTCCGGAAGCAAAAGATTCTTTTGATGATGGTGGCCTAGAATTAATTTTCTTCCAACTCTATTGAGATTTTGATGATGGGAATGGTGAGGGTTGTGGAAACAATCACATGGGGAAGGGTGGTTTGGATGCTCACCTTCGATTTCTTTTCGGTGGAAGTTTCTATGGCAGTTGCAGGCGGAGCAGTTGAGGGCTTCGATAGTGCCTTCTTCGCCACTAGGCATGAACTCGCCGCAGCCGTCAGTGGCGGTGCCTCCCTTGGCGGCTGCGTGGTTCTTGAGGCATTCTCGATAGCGGATCATCTTCTTGAAGGTGGTTGGGAGATGGTGGTCCTCTGGACGTGAGGAAGCGGGGCCATTATTGTTACTTGAAGGGATTTGAGGTGGTGGAGGAGGTAGTGGTGTTGAAGATGGGATGATGTGATTATGATTATGAGGATGATGGTGGTCATTATGGATCATGTGGGGATGGCCATGAGCATAGGTAGAGTTTAAGGGAATTGGAATCTCTCCTTCTTCATGGCTTGAAAGTTCCATTTCAAGGTATCTCTCTTGGTTTCTTGTTTGCTGGTTAATTTGCAGACCAAAAGAGAGAGAGAGAGAGCGAACAAAGACAAGAAAGCGAGTTTGGGATTGGGAGATAGTTTTTATTTAAATGATGATTAAATCAAAAGCCTGACAATTGTCTACACAACTTTAAATTTCTAGAACATTAACACTAATTATAATAAAATAAACCAAAAGAACAATTAAAAAAAAAAGGAAGAAGAACCGAAGAAGATGACCCATCTCAAGAAATTGCATATAAAAGAGAGATAGAAAGGAACAGTTCTTGAGCAGTTACGGATTCAAGAGGCAAACCCTTTTGATGATCAAAAGAACCAAGAAAAAACAAAAGATAGAGGCTGTGATCATGAACAATGAACCTAGACTTTGAATACTCTCCATAGCTCTTGCATTTTCAGCTTCAAGGTCAACCTAAAAGGACAAAAAAGAAAGAAAAAGAAGAAGAAGAAGGAAATTTAGCAAGAGTGAACAGAAACTAAACCTTGGAAGAGAACCACATTCTTGAAGGTGAAAGAGAAGAGGGGTCAAACGCTAGCTCGCTAGCTAGCTCAAAATGATATGAAACCCTAAAGTAGAAAAAGGGAGATCAAGATATTACACTGATCATGATAAGCTTGATTGTCTTTGTCAATCTTGAAGAAGTAAGCACACTTTAATACCTTGAATAATAAAGGAAAATTAAATTGTAAAAGAAGAAAAACTATGAGAAGAGCTCACACAAGTGGAGAGAAGAGAATGAGACAAAGGCAAGAGAGAGAGAGAGTTTTGCAGGTAGGTTTTGCTAGTGAAGTAAGCACTAAACAAGAGCTTATAGAAGTGTTGAGGGCTCAAAAAGGAGAGAGAGAAACAAAAGCAAATTTTTATTTTATTTTTAATAGACAAATATGAACAGGGTTGAGAATTAATTTATTTAGAGAATGAAATTAAAAAAAAAAAAAAAAAAAAAAAGTTGGGGTGTGATTGCTTTGCTTGCACTATCAGGAATCAAGTTTACTCCATGTAGAGAGCAGTGTGTCAGAGAGTGGAGACACAGCCACGAAAAGAATTATTGAAAAAGAAAATTAATGTTGTTTAAATGGAAATGAGCTAAATCTCTTAATTTCTGCCATTAAAGTTCAAACCTTTCATGTATATTTGATATTGGATAAGGGTACACCCATGACGGGTTACCCCAAGCGACGTGTGTGAGATGAAACTGCCAAATGCAGTTTCTCTCTAACCGCTACTTATAAAAGAAAAATTCTTTCTTTGAGTTACTAATACTGTCACTCTCAAAAACGCAAAAAGAATATACGCTCTCTCTCTCTAGAATTTGGAAAACAGAAATACGATTTGTGATTTTTCTTCCAGATTACTTTGTTGCTTCAGAGATAAGGAAAGGAGGTATTTATGCTGTGTTAATTCATTGTAGTTCATTTATGTACAAATGTGATTGCAATGGTGACTATAATCTTGGGATATTGTTAGGATATATGTTATTCTATTTTATTTCCAACATTGGTATCAGAGCCGTGGTTCATATTGTTTGAAATTCATACTGTAATGTTGAAGCATGTTATTGGTTTCTCAAATGCAGTTCTGATTTTTTCAAATTTTGTACGTAAAAAGTTGTCTTTTTGGTAATGATTATTAGACCATTAAATTCCTTATTAAATTATGAAGAAAATGGTTTTTGAATCATAAAAAATGGAGTTAAAATGACTTAGATATGCCTCTTTGAAGTTTTGGGTTTCGAATGGGTTGATTTCCGGGTCGGGTACCCAGTTACAGACCCGGACAGAGGTTGAAGACGACACAAACCGACACGTCATTTTTTATCCACCCTTATGAATGACATGTCGTTTTTTATCCTGTTAGTTTTTTTTTGAAAAAAATTCAAATAGGCGTGGGTGGTGAGACTTGAACCCAAGTCTCCATGGTTGAAGCCCAATACCCTAACCACTGGGCTAATCTTGTTTTAGTGTTAACCATATTCACAAACCCATTATATTCCTATCCGGCCCAAGCCATAATCCAAATAAATAAATGGGTTAAGTTGACCCGTGGACCCTACCCATATGATAGAACGGGTTAGTCAAACCCGACCCGTAAAGTCAAACGGGTCAGCCAAACCCGGTCAACACCCGACCCGTAAAGTCAAACGGATCAGTCAACCCCGGTCAACACCCGACCCGCAAAGTCAACGGGTCAACTCGGGTCAGGATAGACCCGGTTTAGTGTGAAACGGGTTGACCCGACCCGTATTGAGTGTGAGCATGTGGCGCGCGCGTGTAAACTTCTGCCGGCACGTGGGAGCGCGTGAGGCTCCTGTCGGCGCGTGGCCGCTTCTGGGCGGCGTGTGGGGGCACGTGACTGCTCCTGCCGGCGCGTGGGGGCGCGTGAAGTATTGTAAATTTTTTTTCTTTTGCTGTAAAGAATAAAAATGCATACTTGGTATATTGTTATGAGTCTAATTTTGTTATGGAACCATAAACACGTGTATTATTTATCAAATATAGTCAACCTTTATTTGATAAATAAATAGTTTTTTTTGTATTTGTTATAGAAAAATGTTACGTTATAGACGTGCAATGGTTGCTAGAACACCCGCTCAAAGGGAAAGGGTTATGAACATGATTAGAACTCTACAAACTCACACATTGATTTTAAGAGACACAGAGGATGAGTTGGTGCAACTCGTAAATCATTTCATTCATGTGAATGAAAAGATTCAGGAAATTGTCTGGATAGGGGGATTAAAGGAAGATGAGTCGAAATTCCAAGTTCTAAGAGAGACTCTTGGTTACCCTAATCTCGGTGGTCTCCTTGATATGGTTTGGACCAAGCTGAAAATTCATAACTTTAAATATGACAATAAAAATTATAGACGTTTGGTCAACAACTATATCAAGAGTACATAGATTGGGGTGCAAAAAAGACAGTTGGGGCATCTATAGGAGTCTCCACTCGTAAAGGACATCACAAGAAACTGGGAGTTCCCTCACCTAGGGTTAATTACAAGTTGATAAAGCCTTAGGATAAGAATTATCAAATCCTTCCCAGTTTTAGGAATGGCTGTACACTTAATTTTTTTTTGTTGTTTTGGAATTTGTTTGTTTTAATTTATTACAAGTTGAATCTATTTACATAATGAAATTAATTTTGTTTATTAAAATTTAAATTTTTATGTGAATGATGTTGATTTATATTTAATAATTGTGTCTAAATATTTTTTGAATTGCAATTAATATCTATGATAATTGGAAATTGGAAATTTGGATGATGATTGTGGCATTGTTACTTTTGATTCCAAATCTAATATACAATTATTATTGGTATAATTAATTAAATGAACATGTATGTTTCGAGCATTGAATAACATGCATTATCAACGTGTAATTTTGTTTAGAAATGGCATCTGCATCTAAGAACATTGTTGCTGAACTTAACAAAGGAGAAAAATTTAACGGCGACAATTATGAGATATGGAGCATGAAAATCCAATATGTTTTGGAAGAACAAGAGGTTCTTGAAGCTCTTACTACAACCGGAAGAGCCTGAAGAGGGGTCACGGCTCAACATAGACGAGACGTGCCGCTTGTGACATATGGAAGAAGAAGAATTCACTGCTCGCATTACTTTGTTGAGCAGCATGGACAATGATCTCATGAAGAAGTACGGGATTATGAAATAGCAAAGGACATGTGGTCCGCACTTGCTACAAGTTTGGCGGTAGTCCATTACCAAACTCTGGTCACTCACTATCAAGTTTGACACATATAAGAAAAAGCCTGAACATACTATGAGAGTACATTTACGGCATTTGTCAAACATGATAAGTGAGTTAAGAGATGCAGGTCATGTCCTAACAGATGAACAACAGGTTCAAGCGTCTAGATCAATTGCCTCAAAATTGGGAACATATGAAAATACACCTTATCCACAATGAGGGCATCAAAAATTTAGAAGATGCCATACGCCATTTGGAACTGAGAAGAAGCCTTAATGCGAGTAAGGCAAATACTGATGTGTATATGGTTGGTTCCAGTTCACATGGTGGGAAGGGATTTAAACGTAAATTCCAAGGTGGATCCCAAAGAAAAGTCAATACTGAAAAGGCTCAAGGGAAGAGAGAAAGTTTTCAAACACGGAAAAGGAAAGCATCCTGCTAGGAAGAGGAATATGGCAAAGGTGAAATGCTATAATTGTGGTAACAAGGGACATTTTGCTCGCGATGTAGTGAGCGAAGAAGGTAAATTACTTGTTGCACAAGAAGTTATATAATGTTTCCAGTTCTGTTTTTCAACTGATCTCATCCTTTGTGGACTGTAGATTCAGCAGCAACAGACCACATAGCTAAAGACAGGAGTGCTTCATGGAATTTCGACGAATACCACGGGAAACAAAATGGATATATGTAGGTAACAATTCAAAAGTGGAAGTTAAAGGGATCGGCACATGCAAATTGATCATGCATGGAGGTCGAATCCTATACCTACATGACGTGTTATAGCACCCGATATTCTCGAAATTTGATTTCTGTGTTAGAACTTGTTAAACTTGGTTTTAATTTAAATTTTTCCAGTATTGGTGTCCATTATTTTTGGACCAAAACACTATGGTTGTGGTTATTTTTTCGATGGTTTTATAGTACTTGATGTTACTTATAATAATCGTAATGTTTGTTTTTCCTTATACATCTTCTAATAATGATGATGTGATGTATGGCATGCAAGGCTTGGCCATATTGGCCAACAACGAATGAATATACTAGAAAGAGAGGCTTGTTAGGATCCTTAACAAAAGTAGACTTGACTACTTGTGACATTGCCTACCTGGAAAAACAGAAGAAAACCATTGGAAAAGTGATAAGAGCTGAAGTTCCATTGCAACTAATTCATTCTGACATATGTGGTCCAATGAATGTGAGGGCTAGACATGGGGCTGTTTATTTCATCACATTTATAGATGTTCACTCGATATGGTTATGTTTTTGATTTCTCAAAAATCAGAAGCTTTAGAATGCTTTCAGAAGTTTAAAACTAGTTGAGAATCAATTAGATAAAAAGATAAAAGTTCTACGAACCGATCGAGGACGTGAAATTTATCTTATCAGTTCAGAAATTTTGTGATGAAATGGGAATAGAACCGCCCAACAAAATGGTGTTGCAGAACGAAGAAACAGAAACCTACTTGAGATGGTGAGGTCTATGATGGCACAAGCAAACTTGCCCATCACCTTTTGGGGTGAGTGCCTTATTGACTGCCAATATATCCTAATCGAGTACCATCCAAATCTATTACTACTACACCATATGAGTTATGGACAAATCGAAAACCCGATTTGAGTCTCCTAAAGCCAGGGGATGTGCTGCCTATGTTCATGATCCTTCCCATAAATATGGAAAATTAGGTCCAAGGGGGAAGAAATGTATCTTTATAGATATTCAGAACATTCAAAGGATACGTCTTCATAGGAGAACAAGAAAGTGGTAGCATCACTGAGTTTGAATCACGAGATGTCACATTCTTGGAAACCGATTTTCCTAAGAAGGCGAAACAGGTAAAGACTTGTTTCTATATGAAACACAAGACCAAGGCATTCTATTGCCGACAATCAGTTGGTTATACTTCATCCCAGTGGGAGCAATATGGAAGTTGATGAATCAGTTTCAGATCCTCCATATTCCCTACTGGTGATCCAACTAGAATGGGTCCAAGTGGGGATAACACCAATCAATCTCCAATCGTCGATCAAACAGGAAAAAGTTCCATGTCGACAATTTGAGATTGAGGGTGAAATTTTTCTAGTTACTCCACAGATGACGAAGAGCCAAGGAATGTAAAAGAGGATCTCAATTGCCCTTCTAAGGAAAAATGGATGAAAGCAATGGAAGAAGAATTGGAGTCTATGAAATCAAACCAAGTATGGGAATTGGTTGATTTACCGAAAGGACGCAAAGCCATTGGGAACAAGTGGGTTCTCAAAATCAAGCATAGAGCTGATGGCAGTATTGAAAGATACAAAGCTCGCTTAGTCGCGAAGGGATATACACAACAAGAAGGAATAGATTATGAAGAAACTTTTTCACCTGTTTATGGTTTACCTCAATTCGACTTATTCTAGCTATAGTTGCTAGCATGGATCTTGAATTGCATCAAATGGATGTAAAAACTGCTTTTCTCAATGGAGAATTACAAGAAGAAATCTATATGGATCAACCAAAGGTTTTATAGAGAAGGTCAAGAACACAAAGTGTGGAGATTTTTAAAGTCAATTTGGCCTCAAGCAGTCCTCAAGACAGTGGTATTTCGATTTCATAATGCGATAATGTCGTATGATTTCAAAATGATAAATGAAGATCATTGTGTATATACAAGAGATCAATAACAAATTGTTTATTCATTATATGTTGATGATATACTTATAGTGGAAATGATAAGGGATTTGTCAATAAAATCCAGGATGGTTATCATCTCATTTGAGATGAAAGATATGGGTGAAGTGCATATATTCTTGGAGTCAAGATTTCAAAGGATCGCTCAAGAAAATTAGTATCTCTTTCACAGAACCATACATTAAGAAATTCTTGAACGATTTCATATGCAAGATGTAAACCCATAGACAACCTATCGCAAAAGGCGAGACTTTAAGTCGTAAAAAGTGCGAAGACTCCACAAGAAAGGAACAAATGAAGAATGTTCCTTATACAAGTGCTGTTGGAAGTCTCATGTAGCCCATGATGTGCACTAGAGTCGACATCTGTTATGCCGTTGGGTTGGTAGTAGATACCAGTCCCCTGGACAAGCACATTGGAAAGCAGTGAAGAGAATCTTAAGGTATCTAAAAGGGACAGGTGATTTTCATTATGTTATCAAGGAAATGATTGACACTTGAGAGGCTACACCGATGCTGATTGGGGAGGAGATTTAGATGAGAGGAAATCTACTTGGATATGTTTTTTACTAAATGGCGGGGCCATATCTTGGAGCAGTAAAAAACAATCATGCATAGCCTTAACTACAATGGAGATGAGTTTGTAGCATTTTCAGCTGCAGTGCAAGAAGCGTTTGGTTGAGACGGTTCATGAATCATCGGGAATAATAATGTTGCTATGAACCAGTAGGAATAAACTGTGATAGTCAAGCAGCAATAGCATACACTAAGGATCCAAATATCTGGTAAAACGAAACACATAGATATCAAATATAATTTTGTGCGAGACTGGTGGCACAAAAAGGAGGTGAACATGAAGTACATATCTACGCATGACATGGTTGCGGATCCATTACAAAGCCTATACCGAGATATACTTTCAATAGACATGTTAGATCTCTAGGCTTACGTAGGTGTGTGAATGTACTCCTACTTTGAGATTTCCCAAAATTGTTCACATTGTGTCTATCAATTTAAATAACAATATGTCAATGCTCAATTTCGATTATTATGGAACATACATGAAGGAGCATATATATATATTAGTTATGAAATATGATATATGTCTATTTTGAAAAGCATGTCGGACAGCTAAAAGATTGGCCTTCTCACACAGGCAATCGCCTCTATTACTTTTTAGGATGGAGATGAGACGTTTTAAGTTATATCTAGGTGATAATAGAGAGCCAAGCTTAAAATGTTTAACGTCACCTAGAAAAAGAATTAAAATATGTCATAATGAAATGTGACCACAATGATAAATGATCACTTTATCTGTCTAATTGCCAAATTAGAGTTCTGATGAATTAAGTATGTAAAGTGAACTCAAGTTAGACATTAGGTATTTCTAAACTAAAATCTGTACAGCATTTACAGAAAAGAGACATGCACTCCATGGGAAAGGAGGAAATGCTGTAGCATGTGATTCATACCGCATGTGCAAAACATTGACCAAAGGGGTAATGAAAGTCAAAATCTCAACTTTAACATTGTGTGAGACCCTGAGTTTTTTTTATGAATAAAATCTCATAGAATACCCTATTACTCTATTCTGTTTCTTGAAAACTTCATTTAATGATGCTATCTTAGAGTGTTACCAAAGGATTAAGTAAATTCAATCTGCTGGGACATTTCTAGAAAAGCAAGTTAAATAAAAGTTGCAAGAATCGAAAAGAGGAAGATTACGATTTGTGATTATACATTATAATCACGTGCATTCATTGGTCGACCAATTATGTTTCTTTTATGTAAAGATAGAAACATAATTATGAATACAAAGGATATTTTTTTTGTAAATGAGATTGTTAGAAAAAGTGATAAGTAATCTAGGTATTGCATACAAACTACAACCTGAGTTTCCAATTCGAGAAGTTATATATTTCTAACAGATATATGACTAATGTGCTCTCGAAGTATGATGGCACACGGATATTTACTAAGGTATGAACCTTAAAGAAGCATAGAGGAGATAGTCCCATCATGTGTGAGTGGGAGATATTGGATAAGGGTACACCCATGATGGGTTACCCCAAGCAACGTGTGTGAGATGAAACTGCCAAATGCAGTTTCTCTCTAATCGCTACTATAAAAGAAAAATTCTTTCTTTGAGTTACTAATACTGTCACTCTCAAAAACGCAAAAAGAATATACGCTCTCTCTCTCTAGAATTTGGAAAACAGAAATACGATTTGTGGTTTTTCTTCCAGATTACTTGTTGCTTCAGAGATAAGGAAAGGAGGTATTAATGCGTTGTTAATTCATTGTAGTTCATTTATGTATAAATGTGATTGCAATGGTGACTATGATCTTGGGATATTGTTAGGATATATGTTATTCTATTTTATTTCCAACATTTGAGTTGACATTTATTGCGAACAAAGAAGATTGATCCAACTCTCTCTCTCTCAAGTTTGGTTAATATATTGATTTTAATTGACTGAAATTATTGTTCAACAACTTGATCATTGCTTCTAATTAGCATTAATAATAAGATATATAATTAAGCTTGAAATTTATATATGGAGTTAAGGGATGCCATGCTTTCTTGTGAATGTACTAAAAACAGGGTTTTTGAATATTTCAAAATCTCATTGATTTATGAAGAAAGAAGAGAAATTAATATGAATTGAAAGAAAGGGAGGTGAGGGTAGGGAGGAGTGATGCATAGTAATTAATAATTATAAGGGTTTTGGCCGAGAATAGAAAAAGATGGGTGGTGGGTTCTTTCCTTGAAGCACCAGACTTACTGATGAGGGAAAACTAATCATGGTTTTGCAGAAGAGTGTTCAATAGTTTTGAAATTATAAACTTCTTTTTGGACAACTCTTCTGCATCATCTGTGTGTGTTGTTCATCAATAGGCTTACTTAATTTGACAATGATGTTCCTTTTGGAATACTAAGACAACACATATATAATATACACTATATTTCTATAAAATTGAAGAAATTATATTTACAACCTTCAATTTTGGTTTAAAATAACTCCCCAATTTTGAAAACTAACAATGACAACCGAATGCGTGTGTATCAATTCAATCACTAGTGCTGTAAACCGTGTGTAGATAGTATTTCATGCATGTACAACATCCCCAAAGTTATGAAACGTAGAAATTTCATCTCTTTAGTTGAATGAGCACATTTGTATCATTTAATCTTTGTACTTGCAAACCATGTTTGCAAATAGGCATGCATGGATGTACGCTCGTCTCAAACTTTAAAACCAATAACAATTTCTCAAAAGTCATAAAATTAGAGAAAGTCTTCAATTGGATAAACACGTGTATCCATTGAATCATTAATTCTGTAGGTCATCCACTATAATGTAACCTGCATTCATGTGTCCCCATTTCATTGAAGATATTTCCATAAACTTATGACAGTTGTGGGCATCACTATCGCATTTGGTTACTATTGTTAGGTTCTTAAATATATGGGATTTGATTTTTCTATCCTCAACAAATGAGGTGTCAATAGAGATTTCCCTACATATACCAGATCATCACAGCAAGAAGGAGAGAGAGGGAGAAAGAAAGGGAGGAATAGTTCAACTTTTAACACAAACAGGTGAAAGATTCTCACATAGTAAATTAATGATTTTAATTCATTGCTTTTACATAAAAAAAAAAAAAAACTTATAAATATAATTATTCTGTTTTAAACTAAGTCCAAATAGTTACTTTTACAGTTGGTTATTATTGTCTCTCATTATCAAATGATAATCCAATTAATCTAATATTAACAAGTTTACTTTGTAGAACAATGATTTGAAAAAAGAAAAAGAGAAAAAACAAAAGATAATATGCACATTTTATTAAATTTTGTTTTCTTTTCACAATTTTTACATGGAGAAAGAGAGATAAAAAACTTGGCTTGTGGGGAGTGAAACTTAGGCTACCTAAAAGTTTTGTGTATCGAGCCTTACCAATTGTATCTATCACATTTGTGTATTTGATATTGTTGTAGTGTTCATTAGATCCTAGAGATTGGTAGGTACGCTTAGTTGGTCCAGAACAACTCTAAAAAAAAAAAAAAAAAAAAAAAAAAAAGAAGAAGAAGACAAAAGAATAGTATATTAATAATTAAATTCTGATTTATTAAATTATGTGGGAAATCACTTTATTTTTATTATCCATGCCTTTATTCCACAATGCAGACCACATTTAGAGACTTTAATTCATCCATCTTAGTTTTGTTTTTATTCCACTGTCTCTTCTCTTACTATTTCTCTTCTTCTTCCTAACTATACTTTTTCTTTGTTTCTTTCTTTGTTTTAGATTCAATCAAAATATATACAAGCTCATAAACTGCTCACTAAAGTCTTGTATTTTGATTCTCAATTAATTCAAACTTGTCATTTTCATTTTCATTAATATTGTGTGTTTCAAAGACCTCTTTATAAGGAAATAAAATTCTGTATGAAGAGAAAGATTTATTAATCTTTTCACTTAATGAAAATAGGCAGAGTGTTGCCTTTTATACAAATTTCTTTGACTATGATTAACTAACTGCAATTACAAAAACTAACTCGTAGTCTTTGACTTTGAAGTCAATTCATCATTTGACATCCTCTCTCAAGCAAAGCAAAACCTTGTCTTAGCTTGCTTAACAGAGTAAAGCAAAACTGATGTAGTAGAAACCCATAGAGTAGAAGCTTCATTCAGAACACAACTTCAGAGAACAGATGCAATGGCAGAAAGAAATGCAGAAAGTACAACAGCAAACAAAAACGCAAAACAACACACATCTTCCAGAAGAATACAACAGTATCAGTCTAGAAAAATGCAATAGTGCAAAACAAACAAACATCTAGAAAAATGCAATGTGCAAACCAACAAACATCTTCAAGAAGATACTGCAAGTGGTCCAGAAAAATGCAGCAGAACTTACTCAAACATTATTCAACCAAAAAAAAAAAAAAAAGAAATGCAGGCAGCAATGCAAACTTCATTCAATAGTCATCATCCTCCCTCATGCGAAACAAAGAAGAAGCCTTGATGAGCTTGTTGTGAAAAAGACCAAATTGGTAATGGGCAGAGGCTTAGTAAAGATATCAGCAAGTTGATGAACGGAAGAAATATACTGAACGCTAAGGCTTTTGAGGCAATCTTTTTGCAATAAAATGAAGATCAATTCAATATGTTTGGTGCAAGCATGTTGAATAGGATTAGAAGCAAGTGAGGCAACGTGAAATTATCACACCAGAGAACTTGTGTGGAATGCATTAACGAAACACCAAGCTCCTGAAAAAATTGTTGCAGCCAAAGGACTTTAGTAGCCATTTGAGCAAAGGAGTGATATTCAGATCAGCAGAGGAGTGAGCAAAAAACTGTTGCTTTTTAGAGCTCCATTGAACTAGATTTCCACCAAGGTAAATACAATACCGCTAGTAGAGCGAAGATCATCAAGATTACTAGCCCAATCTGCATTAGAATATCCTTCAATATAAGAGGAATAGCAGTAGAGATTATGCCAAGTGAAGAGAAACTTTAAGGTAACGAATTAGATGTTTACAAGCTTGCCAGTGTACAACCATAGGAGCCTGTAATACTGATCAACTTGTTGACAGTGAAGGCAATATCAGCTAGTAATGGTGAGGTACTGAAGAGAGCCAATGGTGTTGTGATACAAAGAGGCTTACTAAATAACTCATGTTATTCAAAGCCAACTTACAATGAGAGACCATGGGAGTAGGACAATCATGAGCTTCGAGAGGTTAGTTTTGCAAACTAAATCCTTAATATATTTGGCTTGAGTCAGATAAAGGCCGACTCATCACGGTAAGCCTCAATGCCCAAAAAATAACTTAGGAACCAAGAGTTTTAAGGGAAAACTTACCATTCAAATATGAGATAAGCGAGAAAGAGTTGAGGATCATCATAGTGACCAAGATATCATCCACATAGATCACCAGATAGATAACATGAGTAGAGTCTGAGAAATAAAACAGACTGGTGTCAGATACGCATTCCAAAAACCCCATTGAGTAAGGCAAATTTGAGTTATAAGACTAGCCACGAGGGGCCTGTTTCAAGCTAATAATGCCTTGGATAATTTGCAAACATAACCAGGATGATTTGGATCAACAAAACCAGCCGGTTGGTGCATATAATGACTTCCTGCAAATCGCCATTAGAAAGGCATTTGACACAAGTTGGATATCCCAGTGATGAGTTACAACCAAGTGAAGAATCACACGTACAGTAATAAGTTTCACAACAGGGCTGAAAGTTTTAGCAAAATCAAGACCAGAGTTGTGTTGGAATCCTTTAGCAACAAGACGAGCCTTGCACCTTGAATTGATCCATCTGCATTATATTTAACTTTGAACACCCATTTATTTGAAACAACAGAATCAGGAGAACGTGGAACTAAAATCCAAGCCTGATTACTCTGGAGTGCATCAAATCAGCTGTCATAGCAACGAACTAGTGAGGAGAAGCAAGAGCTTGAACCGAAGATGGCTCATGGGATTCATACAGGTGGAAGCAAACAAGGCTGCCGTAGAGGAGGGACAATGAGCTATTTGAAATCTTGTTTTCATGGCATGAATTCTTTGACAGCAGGAAGGGAAATTTAGTTCAATGTAAAAGGAACTCTAAAGGAGAAGAGGTACGTGGGGGTAGATCATTTGATGTTGGAGAGGCAGGGGATAACACATGTAAGGTGGTTGGTACAGTAGAGAGATAATAGGAGACTCATTTAGTGATGCATGTGAGGGAGTAGTAGTGATGGATAAAGTTGAAGAAACACGGCTCTTGTAGGGATGTATGGGAAGGAGTAGAAGTAAATAGTAACTGTAGGTACTTTGGATATGGAAAAGAAGTGACAATAGGCTAAAAGGAAACAAGTGCAGAACACATTTCAGCAGAGAGGAAGATGTGTTTAATGCAGGACTGGGATTAAGAAAAGAGTCAAAAAAGGAAAAAGTGTTCATTAAAGGAAAACACTCTTGACAATAGACCCTGCCAGAGGAATGAAGACACTTATATCCCTTATGAAAGAGGCTATAGCCATAAAACACAGCAAGAAGTATGAAAAACAAATTATGACGATTTTGGCGAGAGAAGGGTAGTGGCACATCCAAATACTTTCAAAAAGGAGAGTAGTTTAGTTTTTGGTGAAACAAAACCTCAAAGGGAGACATGTGATTTAAGGTAACAGTAGGCAGACGGTTGACCAAAAAAAAAATGAAGTTTGAAAAGCATTCCACTAGTATTTGAGTGGCATTAAAAGCTTGAGCCAGTAATGTTAAGTTGATTTCACACCAAGTGCTGATGCTTTTTCTCTGCTTGCCGTTCTGCTGATGCGTATATAGAAAGGAAACCGAAAAAAGAATACCAAGTTGTTTTAATAAGGGAAAGAGCTTAATACTCCCCACCAGAATCTTTTTGCAAGGACTTCAAGGATGTATTGAATTGATGTTCAGCCATAACAGGAATCCATAAAAGCCAATTTTGTCTCAAACTTAGCCTTAAAGGATAAATCCAAGTAAAATTACTGAAATCATCCACAAAATGAACATAGTATTTATAACCTTCAACAGAAGCAATAGGGGCTGATCCCCCAACATCTGAATGGACAAGATCTAAATATTGCATACTTTGCGAATGAGCTTAGGAAAGTAGTTGACATTTTTACCAAACAACAAGAGGCACAAAATGATGTAGATACAACAAGGTTTATCAAAACTGAGATACAACTTTATGAAGAACAGCCAAATGAGGATGGCCTAATCTTTGATGCACAAATCACCAACTTATACCATGTAAATGCGAGGAGATACACAAGCAGCAATAGTGATTACATTATTAGAAGCAAGAAGAACACCATGTATTTCTAAGAAAAAGGCTAATATACAAGATGAATTTCAGGATGAAACATTGAGGTAAAAGCCTATGTCAACAAGGGTGGAGCTGAAGTTTGTGATGTGAACAGTGGGTTGAGGGGAGAGCTTTATGAGATAGGATTCGAGGGACATCCAGGAAATACAATCCATCTTTAAGATATCCTTGGAGAAAAACTGCTTGGGTTTTCTTGTGCTATAAGACAAGAAAGATGAGAATTCAACTATAACATGATTATTTTGAACAAGACGAGAAATACTAATGAGTTCTTAGAATCTTGTGGAACAATTAATACTCTACGTAAGGCTAAGACATAACCAGAGTATGTGCAAGAAAAGAACCTAAACAATGCCTACAATATCAAGGTAAATTACCATTACTACAGCCAACTTCTTATATCCTGTGTAAGTGCATGAGCTGAAAGATGTTGAACTCAGAGGTAATATGATAGAGGCACCATATCTAAGTACCAGGAATTATCAGAACAGTAGCTAGTGTAGCATGAAAGGCAATGGAGGTATTAGGCACTTGGTCATATGATGAAGGGGTGGTTGATAAGACTGTGGTGCTGGCTTAAGTGTGAGAATATTGTATAAAAGTGTGTGATAAGGTATTGATCGGTTGATAAGTTGGATAAACTGGTGTTAATGAAAATTGAGAAGAAAAGTGAGTAGCCATGGGGAGCAACAAATGCCTAAGGACCATTACGTGGAGCAGCAGAAAAAGATGATTTAATGACGGTGGTGGCAAAGTAGTTCGAACAGGTGGAGCAGCAGAAAAAGGTGGACCTTGGACTGTATTACAACAAGCCAGTTTTACCACATAGCTGGCAATAGGTTTGCCATGACCAAAGCCATTCTTGCCTCGACCTCTACCATTATTAGATACAACTTGATGACCAGGATTTTGAGGAGTAAACATTGCGAAACACCATTAGAGGAAGACTGATTCGTTGCTACATAAGAGCTGATGAAGCACATTTGAGCTTTGAAGATCAATAGAAGGGTGAAGTTTGACGAGCGAGTTTGTTTCTCATAGGCTTGAAGTTCAAATTGAGCTTTTCTAACATAGAAAAGTCACACCGAGAAGTGAGAAAGGTTAAATTTACCATAACAACATCAAACCCTGGCCAAGACACTGAGAATGTAGAGAATAAGTTCAGAATAAGAGAGTTTTATTCCTGAAGCAGAAAGTATATCAACATCATCTTTCATTTTCTGAATATAGTTACGAACAGACAGAGCCTTTTGTAGTAGTCTGAAGAAGATGACGCTGATGCATGATCTGAGATTTTGCTTGAGTAAATTAGTTTTATCTAAGCTGGACCAGATCTCAGATCCATTTGTGCATTTCACCACATGCGCATCATATTTTCAGAAATAGAAGCAAATAGCCATTTACAATCAACTGATCAGACGACACCAGGCAGCAAAGCAGGATTAACATAGGTGAAGGTCTGGAAGTAGTACCAGAGGTTAGACTTCTGGTGGTAGAGATCGAGATCCAGTCAGAAAGTGTTCCAAATCAAATGCTCGAACGAGGACAGTACTTTGCGATCGCCAATAACACATAGTTCTTATGTGAAGCTTGATAGTAATTGGTGGTAAGATTGTTGGAGATAGAGAGGTTGCGGCAGCAATAGCGAAAGTGGAACCAGAGGTGAAAGAGGATGCACATGGTCTCATCATCTTGTTTGAAGGTTGTGAAGCTTTTCTAGAACAAAAGCAGTGTTCAGTTGCCGAAATCTGACGGAAAGTGAGAGGAAAATTTTCCATAGCTCTAATCCATAAAGGAAATAAATTCTGTTATGAAGAGAAGATTTTATTAATCTTTCACTTAATGAAATAGGTAGAGTGTGCCTTTTATACAAATTTCTTTGACTATGATTAACTAACTGCAGTTACAAAACTAACTCTAGTTAGTCCTTGACATTGAAGTCAATTCAATTTAACATTCTGAATATGAAAAATTTCTCTTAATATATTCTTATGGAAAAATCTTAGGGTATTGTTAATTATATGAACCTTAAAAAATTCATAAATATTAAAAAAAAATATATATATATATATATAATATTGTTTAGTAACTATGAAAAGAGAAAAAGAGAAAAAAAAAAAAAAAAAACCTTCGTATAGAGGCTTCAATAAATTAAATAATTGAAAAAAATTAAAAAAATATCATCATTAAACCTTCTCTAAAAGAGTCTTTACTTTATTTTTTAAACAAAGAGGTGAATATATGTACTGTATATATAATTTTGCTTAATCAAGTTAATTGTATATTGATCTTATTATATATATTTGTGTGAATATATAATTAATTATAAATGTATACGAAGTTTGAATGAGAAAGGGAGGAGGATTAATTATGGTGGCTGAAAAAAAAGGGTCCACAAGAATAAATGGTGTTGATGACAGTACCTTGATCACAATTTTCAAGAAGTTGAGAGAGAGAAGCCAAATTTTAATTATAATTTTCCTTTGGAGAGGAAACACATATGTCCATCATCTATCTCAATCACTGCCAACCCAAATTCTCTGTATTGCCTTTGAGTGTGTCTTCAACCTTACATACCTTTAAAGCTTAAAAGATAAGATTTCTATCTAACCTGGAGAATTGGGATGCAATTGTCTTATTCTCACATTTCCATATACACGTGTACATTACCTTAATTAATTTCAACATTTTATATGTTCTAACTCTTATGTCATGGCCCTTTTCTCAATTAATGTTCTTTTATAATATGGTTTTCTATTTGTGTATTAGCCCCTTTTAAATTATGAATCTTGTTAGATAGTATTAATAAATGGTTTGATAGTCTTTATCCACACCCTTGGATAACTCAAATGGTAGAGCACGATATATGGTTAAGGTATATGGTCCTAAGTTTGAATACCTTGGATCCTAAGATTTAAGTGGGGGGTTGTGACGGTGAATTGCAATGCTATTCTCCTCTGAGAATTAGTCAATATACATGTAAGTTAGTCTGGACATCTTGGTTAAAAAAAAAAAAAAAAAACATTTTAAAAAGCTTGTTATGATTGTGAATTGTTGATAAAATGGTAGCAAAGGGAAAAATAAAAATTATAATTTCAATCTATACACACACGCGCACACACACATATAATTATAATAATAATAATAATAATAATAATAATAATAATAATATACGAACAAAGAAATCTAATTAAGAGACTTCTATATAAAGTGATGTGGCAGAAAATAAATGGAAGACTGAATACAAAGTGTCAAACTCATTATATTCACTCTTTCATTCATTTTCTATCATATTAATTTATATGGAATATTTATTTGTACGTATAATATATATATAATTAATTAATTATATATTACTTATATTTATATATATTATGTAAGCATGATTACATTATTAAATTAAACTATTTATATAATATTCAAAGTAAAGAATTAATTAATTACCTTTCTGCTCACTAAAAAGCAAGCAAGAACTAATGAATTATTGGTCAACTTAGATCATATCGAATCCTCAAACAAAAGAAAAAAAATAATAATAATCAATAATCAAGAAGTTGTTCTTGGAACTTTCCTCTAATAAATCTCTTCACCTACCAACCTCTCTCTTCTTTGGATATGCTTTGTCTTAGGAAACCAAAAATCTTCCTTTTAACATTTCAATCATTCATTCTATTTGCAAATCAAATTAAATTCCATCTATCATTTCCTTTCAAATCAAACACAATCTTGGCTAGCTTTTAGTTATTACTTCTAAGATTTTTGCTCTTCTTCTTGATAACAAGTAAGATTATTGTATGCCGTTTTGGTAGTAGGCATGAGATATTAGTGTTTTGCCTTTTGAGGTTAAGACACTATAACTTAGATTTTCTTCTGTTTATTTATTTATGTTATGATTAGGGCCTAATTATCAATCTATCTCTACCAATCTCTCTCAAACACACAATCAAGAACAAACACACAAGAGTTTTTACCGTGGTTCACCTATCCAATATTTGGATAGACTACGTCCACGTTGAGCTCTAGAATATTGATGCTCACTACACTAAGTTTGAAGATTTACAGAGTACAATACACATCTCAATCAAGACTAACCCTCTTTTCTCTTAACCTCAAAACTCTACTGTAAACTTTTAAACCTAAGAGAAAAACCACCCAAGATTCTCTAACTTCGAAGGAAACACAACCTTTAGCTTACGATTCTACCGATTGCAACAAGAGATTACAAATTTAAGACTTAACAGGATGAACCCTAGAAGAGAGAAAAAGATTATTCACACAAAGTAGATTATGAAGACTTGTTTACAATGAGAGCAATTGCCGGCTTATATACCGTTGACCTAGATGGAGAATTTCAACTGTTGGATCATATTCAAAGCAACGATCAAGATTGAAGGAGCTATGGATCAAAACGATAGCATACAACTTGAACTCAGACGACATCGTTTTTTAGCTTCATAATTAACAATCTCCGCCTTGAAGCCAACAAACTCCTTCAAGGTATCCTCACATTAGTGCAGCAAGTAACTCAGCTATTCCTTCTTAGCTCTAGTACATTACCTTATGTGTAACAGGTCCAAGCAACCACCTTAGTTCCCATGTTAGCTGGATTCTCCTCGATTGGTACTTTCTTCAAATTCAACTGTCCTCTTTAGATGAGGTCTCTAACAAAGTAGAACCTTACATCTACATGCTTGGTCCTCTCATGGTACACATGATTCTTACTTAAGTGGGTGACACTTTAACTGTCAGAGTATACAGTCACAAGTCCATCTAGTGGGTTGTCTTCTCTCAAGATCCCTTGAAGCCATATAGCTTCTTTGAAGGCATTAGTTACAGCCATATATTTAGCCTCTGTTGTGGACAATGCAACCAATGGTTGAAATTGTGACTTCAAGCTCACACAATTCCCTCCAAGTGTAAAACAGTATGTTGTGGTGGACTTCCTAGTATCTCTATCACTTGTAAAGTTAGAGTCCACATACCCCACAAGATCAAGTGCATCATTTCTTTTACAATAATCCAAACCAACATGCACAGAGTTGTTATATATCTCAACAACCATTTTAATGCAATTCAATGCTCAATTCAAGGATTGGACATGTATCTCCTTAGTAAAGAGATTGCAAAAGACAAATCTGGTCTAGTACTAATCATAGCATACATTGTTAAGCCTATTACATTAGAGTAAGGAATGTTCTCCATTTTTATCAGTTCAGTCTTTGTTTTTGGACATTGCAGTTTGTTGAGTACAAAGTGGCTTGCTAATGGTATTATAACTACTTTAGAGTCAGACATTTGGTGAATCTTTAGCTTGTTAAGTTTTTTATTTCTCTCTATCACCATTCCTAGTATCCTTTTTGCACATCCTAAGTCTTTCATATCAAATTCAGCATTCAATTTTGCCTTTAAATCATTTATCTTAGACTTAGACTCACTTATTAACAACATGTCATCAACATACAAAGGCAAATATATAGGCATGTCATTAGTGAATGCAAAGTAAAACAGTTGTCATATTTACTCCTAGTAAACCCAATCCCAACAGAGTCAAATCTTTTATACCATTGCCTAGGGGACTGTTTAAGACCATACAGGGATTTATGTAGTAAGCACACATGTTCAGGCATATTTTTATCTATAAAACCAATAGGCTGACACATGTATATAGTCTCTTCTAAATCACCATGCAATAAGGTAGTCTTTACATCTAATTGTTCTAGTTCTAGGTCATGGTGAGCAACAATAGATAGCATCAACCTGATTGTTTTAAATTTAACTACTAGAGAAAATATTTTGTTAAAGTCAATACCTTCTCTTTGTGCATAGCCTTTTGCTACCAATCTAGCCTTGTATCTCGGAGGGTCAGACTAATTCATGCCTCTTTCAGTTTGAACAACCATCTCCACTCTACAAGTTTCTGGACTTTAGGTTTTTGAACCAATTACCAGGTTCTATTTACCTTTAGGGAGTGCATCTCTTCTCTCATGATAGTCAGCCATTGCCTGCTGTCCTTTGAGCTCACAGTTTCTTCATATGTGGTAGGTTTAGTTCTTTGAATTTCAACTCCAGCAATCAATGCAGTGTAGATTAGATCTGCATAATAGTATCATCTAGTAGTAGGTTTGATATCCCTTTTGGCCTTGTCCCTTGCCAACTGATATTGTGCAAGATCCTCTTGTTGGGACCTCTTACCATGTTCTATTATTACATCTTCAAAACCTTGAGAAATATCAGCAGTTGGTGGTAGCTCTACAGGTTCAGTTTCTTCATCAGAATTGACCTACTCAATTGGGTACCTTGTTGGCTCCACCTCAATTTGAGAGGTGTCAGTTTGATTTAGGTCCACAAAATCACTACTGGGGATACTTATATTGATGTTAATAGTTTTGCAAGGAAATACACTTTCATTGAATACTACATCTCTGCTAATTATGACCCTGACCCCTTCTGTGCATCTTTTTCACACAACCTATATCCTTTGGTCCCTTTTTGGTATCCTAGAAATACACATCTAAGAGACATAGGCTTTAATTTTCCATCACTGGTGTGTGCATAAGCAGCACACCCAAATACCCTCAGGTGACTAAGACTTGGCTTTCTACTATACCATTTCTCCTTGGGACATTCGAACTCTATAGCACTAAAGGGACTTCTATTAACTAGGTAGGTAACACTAGTTAAGGCTTCCCCCCCAAAAGGTTTTAAGCAATCCTGAACTGAATAGGAGGCATCTAACTTTTTCTAATAGTGTTCTGTTCATTCTCTCAGCAACACCATTTTGCTAAGCGGTTCTTCTAACTATCCTATGTCTTAGAACCCCCTGGTCACTATAGTATGTATCAAACTTAGAGTTACAAAACTCCAATCCATTATCTATCCTAAGGGCCTTAACCTTCTTATCAGTTTGGTTTTCCACCAAAATCTTTCAGCCTTTAAACTTGCTTAAGGCTTCATCCTTAAACTTAAGGAGGTAAACCCATACCTTCCTACTATAGTCATCTACAATGGACACGAATAGCTATTCCCACTATGTGACCTAACCCTCTCAAGACCCCACACGAAATTTTTTACCACTAAATAGTCCTCAGGCAATGAATTTAGCAGAATCATAGCTAGGATAGAGTCTCTCAATTCTTGGTTAGTACCTTTTAGTATCATTATCATTTTCAGAAATTTGTCTAGATTATCATCTAAAGTTTAGAGAGATCCATTTTATATGAAAACAAAGAACCTTTTAAAAAAAGAAGGCTAGGAGTAGCTTGTAATGCATACAAGGTTTCGAGTTTACCTTCAAAGAGCGATTGGAGTTTCCAGATGATCTACTTTCCTTAACACGTTGTCTGATAGGTTCATGACGACGAGATTATATGCCTTCTTATCAACCTCCAATTTCTTTTTCAGGTTTTCTTCTGGCCATTTTGTTGCATCTTTTTCCAGTGGAATACCTACCTTGTTGTGTGATAGGAGAGCTTTCATCTTCTTCTTCCAACTATTGAAGTCAATCTTCCCATCATACTTGGAGATTTCCATGCACGTAGTACTCATGGTGTGATTTTGATAGTGAGCCTTAGAAATCAAACTTGACTTCTGATTTGAACCCTAAAAATCAAAATTGATTTCTGATTCTCAAGAATTGATAGATAAATCGATGATTTCAAGAACCCTAGACTACCTGAGAACTGTTAAATCAAGAAACCCCCAATTTTGACAAACCCTAGATTTCAAGAAATTGTCAAATCAAGAGAAACTTGGAGATTTGGCAAACCCTAAAGTCTAGCTCTAATACCACTATTATAATTAGGGCCTAATTATCAATTTATCTCTACCAATCTTACACACACACAATCAAGAACAACACACAAAAGTTTTCACCGTGGTTCTCCTATCCAAGATTTGGATAGACTACGTCCACGTTGAGCTCTAGAATACCGATGCTCACTACACTAACTTTGAAGATTTACAGAGTACAACACCCATCTCAATCAAGACTAACCCTTTTTTCTCTTAACCTCAAAACTCTACTGTAACCCTTTAAACCTAAGAGAAAAACCACCCAAGATTGTCTAACTTCGAAGGAAACACTTACGATTCTACCGATCGCAACAAGAGATGACAAATTTGAGACTTAACGTGATGAACCCTAGTAGAGAGCAAAAGATTATTCACACAAAAGAGATGATGAAGACTTGTTTACAATGTGAGCAATTGCTTGCTTATATACCTTTGACCTGGATGGAGAATTTCAGATGTTGGATGAGATTTAAAGCAACGATCAAGATTGAAGGAACTGTGGATTAAAACGACAGTGCTCAACTTGAACTCAGATGACACCGTTTTTTAGCTTCATAATTAACAATATATATATATATATACACTTGTGAGTTATTATCTTAGCAAATATTTATATATGTGGGCCTTTATTATTAATTTTAATTCTCAAAATGTTAAGGGTTTGTTAAAAAAACAGATTTAACCATAGAACACTTAATTGCCATTAATAAATAGTAAGGATGAAAATAGCTGGAATATGTTGGACTACTAAGTCTAGCACCATCTAGCATGGTCTAGTATATTTTAATTAGGATGTCAAACCATTTAGTTAAATGCTAGACTATCGAGTATAACATAGTTTAGTGTTATATTTTAAGAATATATCATTTGTTGTTTCATCAAGAACATAATTAGTAACTCATTGGGTTTTACGGCTAAAAATGTACTTTAAATAATACATGTACATTTTTCACAATTGTGATTATTGAGTTGACTATATATGTCCAAACCTCTTTTCTTTATCATCTGACTACTTTGACTTTTCTTTTCACACAACTGAATTAACAAAAATGAATGACTCACATATAGTGTAAAAAACTTAAATTAAAATATTGCAATTCTTATATATATATGAAACTAGTAAACTTTTTTACAACTATTACACACCATATAATAGTAGTTTACTTTTTGGGATCAGGATACTGGGATTTATAATTTATAATTTTTTAGTTAATTTTAAGACGATCTATAAATAATGCATCTTATCAATTTAATGTGTTGAGAGATATTGAGTCAACACTAAAAGTAACTACACCTTTAACTTTTCTCTTAACACTATTAAATAAACGTCTTATAAATAGTATCAAAAATTTAAATCACGAAATCATAATGCTTTACCTTTTATATGAACACTCTTCTTATTTTTGGTAAACTAATGATGAGTTTACTTACCAAAGTGAAGAGCTTTAGGGTTTGTTTGATAAGTACTCAACATGGGTTCTTTTTACTAGAATTGAGATTGCCAGAATGTAGTGACCACCCCCAATGAGGGTATTATTCTTGCTAACTTCATACTAATTAACTTCTCTTACCTTTTTCTCTTTCTCGGCACATGAATTGAGATGATGATAATTTTTATTCTTCAGAAAGTTTTGACAACTATGTATATATTAATTTATTTTAAGTTTATTCTTTTGGTTCCTTAAACTTGAAATTTATGAAGAAGATAGCAATCTCTCTATTGATACGAAAATTCACACCAACCAGAGAGATCCAATTGACCTTGGTGGAATCGGAATGGACGTGAGTGTGATTACGAATAATCAGCGATGGATGAATAATAAATGTAATAGAGTAAGTGACAATGAGATTTTTAAAGTGGTTTGGTAAGGTACACTTTTGTGCCTACATTCACTATTCTTGTATTTGCTGTGAGAACTTACAATAAGAGTTCTATGGAAAATTTCTAACCCCTTTTTCATCAGTTGAGGAGATTTATATACAATGTTTTTACAAAGGAAAGAGCAAAAATGAAGGGATTACAATTGATTTGAAATGTAACTCTAATATTCTCGCGATTGGGCATTGTGATTGCGTAGACATGACTATTAATTTGATCTTTCCTGTAATATCTGGGATCTGAAGTTATCTGGGAATTGATTGAATGATCATTCGGATTGTTCGCGACTAGCTTGTGCTAGGTCGAGCTATATGTCGACGAGCTTATGTTGGGTTGAACAATCAATAGAGTCGGACTGATTCTAGGCCAAGCTAATACCTTGTAACTCACTAAGCTTGGTGGAAAAATCACACACAACGTATGCCCCCTAGTGTTCGATGCTCGTTTCAAGCTTTGAAGACTATTGCTCAATTTGATATCAAGCTTGGGACTACTAGCAGATCACCGAATGCAGGTTTGGTCAAGCTTCAAGGGTCGACCTCATGTTCGGCCAATGTACTTCACTCTTGGATTTTTATTTCCTATGATACCTGAAAAACTCAAAATATGAAAAGTTAGGGCAGTTATGTAAATTTCATGCGATCATGTCGCATTAAATACGGCAACCTTTGGCAACCACGTTTCGTCATGTGTAGGCGACTACAACTATCCATGCACGGAGGTGAGGCGATTATGGCAGTCTGACTATTCATAGCCCCTTGCAGACATGTAGCCACGTCTAAAGGCTGAGATTACTCGACGAATGAAGGGTCTAGATTCACTGTAGATCAACGGTCACGATTGAACCCCGCCCTTTCATCTCCCATGCAAGCCACTATAAAAGCTGACAAAGTCGTCAGAATACTCACTCAACCCATGAAAATCTTCTGACATCCTTGTTCATTATGTTGCTATTTCATTGTCGTCATGGTGCTCTTTCTGATGAGTTCTTGCACTCCTCTTATTCTGATAAGGGTTTTTTTTTTTCCCTTTCTTTGTCTGTTTTTCTGATTTTCGCATCAAAAGGTGGCCATTCTTGTGGCCACATTGAGTGTTCTAGGGCTTTAGTAGGGTTTTTTGTTGTGTCTTTGGCGGTCTTGGGTTTAAGGAGGGTTTATCAAGGTGGCCATTGCAACCCTAGGTAGGTCGCATGCGTTCGTCACATGGCGTGAGCAATCTCGGGTGCCTGAACTGAAAGCAAGTGTGAATTGGTCGCTGAGTTTTTCACGCTTTGACAAATGTTTGCTTCTATTTCAGGTACCCAAAAGTGAGCTATAATTATGTCTTCTTCCAACAGTCACACAATTGATCGCATGTTTAACTCACCCGCAGGCTTAACAATACTTGGAGATATAACCCCCAAGATCTCTGAGGAAATCATCGCGTGAAGCTCAGACCCCAACGCGGGGGGCTCTTTCGATCATGCTTCGATTCAATTGGCTCAATCCAAGGGGTCTCCAATTCATAGGCTGCGAAGGAAACCACAATCCTCGATTACCATAGGAGATTTTAAGCGCATAAGAGAAGTCTATGCCCCTCAGCTTTATTTGATGGTTCCCGGGGACTCTTCTCGGAAGAATCCCCCGCCTAAATGGGCGACGATCTCTAAAACCCTCCTGAGATGCGGGGTCTCTATTCCCCCTCATTATTTTATCGACAACATTTTGAGGCGGTTCGACATCATTCCCCTCCACCTCTCCGCGAATTCATATGTCATTATCATCGATCAGTACATAGCGTACATGATCGCTGAATTGGGCGAGCCATCCGTCAAGGAGCTCATCCATTTGTATAGGCTCAAGAAAGGGCAAGACCAGACGTACTACCTTTCCAAGGCGAGGAAGTTACATTTCAACGAGCTGGTTAATGTCCCAAAGAAGGTCCCGCATTGGGACTCCCAATTTTTCTTC
The DNA here is from genome assembly GCF_008641045.1 of Pistacia vera. Lineage (NCBI taxonomy): Eukaryota > Viridiplantae > Streptophyta > Magnoliopsida > Sapindales > Anacardiaceae > Pistacia > Pistacia vera. The sequence goes on from NW_022196230.1 coordinate 812,512, forward strand.
TACGAAGCCTAGGAGACCGGCATTTTCGCTCCGGAAGCAAGTAAGACTTCAACTTCCTACACATGCGAGAATCGCTTTCGAGCTTTGTGTTCTAGCTAACTGAGTTGCTTTGTTTTGCAGTTAACATCGAGTAGAACTATCTTCTCACTGCGAGCTTGTAGAGGCTCCAATGTTTCAGCAACCTTCCCGACGGACAATGTAACATTAACGAGATCATCACGCTTCCTCAGTTGAAGGCATACGGCTTCTGTCAAGGCGATGCCAAGTTTCTTACCATTCTTGAAAAAGGTTAAATTATCATTTGCTCGCGCTTAGTTTTGCCACGCGGATTGGTCACTTACCGTTTGCTTCTCTTTTCTGAAAAAATGTGGGCTGAGAAGCCAAAAGGCCTTAAGAAGAAAATGGCAGCTCCAGCAGCTACCAAGAAGACATCAGCTACTTTGATGACGAAGTAACCCGTTGACATTGCCAGTGTAAAGCGTGATGGGGGTGAGCTTGGGGAAAGCCCAAGTGCGAAGAAGCCCGCGACTGCCTTGAAGGTAGTTGGTAGGAAAAATGCCCCCGAGCTCCAAAAGGAGCTGGTAAAAAAGACACCCGAGCTAGCCGGAGGCTTAGTGAAAAAAAAAAAGGCACCCGAGCAAGACGATAGCTCGGGTAAGAAGAAATTGATTGAGCCTTTAGGGGGCTTTGGTAAGGAAATGGTGGCCAAGCAGCAGGTTGCCTCTGGCAAGGAGGTTGTCATACAGGTTAGTAGCCCAAAGAAATCAACAGTCATGGATTTGGGCAAGAATAAGTATGCTCCTGTAGGCGAGGCTGGTGCTACTGGGGGGAGTAAGTCTAGCTCGTCTCGCTGGGAGGCAAGAAAATGGATGAAGCAGCTCAAGCTGCAGTTGATGCACTAATTGATTAACTCCCCGACCATATTAGAGTTGGGGCCGCAGTGGCCAGGGATAAAGTCACCCTGCCAACATTCGTGGCTATTAGGGACTCGCCTCCCACCCAGATGTCGGCCTTGGTGTGTAGTTATGTGGCAAAAGTACCGGTAGTTCGCCCCCCTTTTCTTTTATTTGCATGCTATCATTACTTCTTGCTGACTTTCCATCTTATCTTTTTTAGGCTGCCATGGCGAGCATGCTTCTTTATGATGAGTGTTATCCCACCTTGGAGGGCACTCATAAAGAGTGCCAATTGGTAGAGACGGTGAAAGAGGATGCTCTGGCCATGGTCGAGGTTGCTGAGAAGGAGAAGGAAGCCAAGCAGGCTGAGCTCGAGCGGCTCAAAGAGGAAATGGCGATCTTTGGGGTCAAAGAAAGGAAATTCCTCTACAAGCTCAAAGTGAGCGAGGCTGCGTGAGCTAAGGCTGAGGCTGAGGCTGAGGCTGGAAACAATTTGGCATAGCAGCAAGGTGCCAATAACAAATTGAATTCCAAGTTTTCCTTGGCTGAAAAAGTTACCTCGGATTGGGAGGCCAAATTCAAGCAATCCTCACTTAACCTTGCCCAGTAGGCGGAAGGTCGACAGGAACCTAAAGCTAAGGCTGGGCAACTCAGACTTTAAATTGAGGAGATGAATGAAGCCATCACTACTTGGGCTTGGCAGATATCCGTCTTCCTCGCATAGAAGTTGTGGGAAGCCTATCCCTCAATCAACTTCTCTTTCCTTCTGCGAGCTTATCAGAAAGAGGTCGACAGGATGAAGACCGAGGCTTAAGGAATGGCCTACGTGTACTTGGATGACTCCGAGGATGATGGCAAGGGCCAGGAAAAGGTCGAGGAAGGCATATAGGAGATTGGCCAGAAACAAGATGTCAAGGATCCGGCTTCCCTATCTACACTTCCCCCTAGAGTTGCCGACCTTCCCCTGGGCAAGGCTTCCAATATTGAAGAGGCCACTACCCTTCCTTCCATCGAGGATTTGACTCTTCCAGTCAAAGACGAGCTCTCTAGACCGGTTGAGGATTATGCCCCTGCTCCTCCAACTACTTGAAAGATCATACATTTTTTTTTTTTTTAATTCGAATGTGATAGAACTTTATTAATGAAAATATCATATTTTAGTATATCCTCATCAAGCAAAAATTTGTATACTTATGTAGAGTCATTTCTGTAATCCAATTTGGACTTGTAATAGAAGATTCGAATTTACTCCAAGTTATGCATAGCTCGCTTTTTTGGATATGTGTGAGGAAATCTTATGCGACAAACAACTCCAATTTTAGATCAATTGTCCGTTTCGACTTTTGGTCATCGGCTTAAGGCCGATTTACTTCGACATGTTTTTCTTCAATTTTTTTTCCAAGTTTAACTTCGTCGATTTGGGATATTTCACCCTTATAGAGTTGGATTTTGGCATGGCTTATTGAGATTAGCTGCCTTTTCCTAGACTCTTGACTCCGAGTTTTTTTTTTTTTTATTTTAGAATGCTATTGCGTAGGTTGCAATCTTTGAAGCGATGAATAAATGCTAAGCAAGTTAAAAATATCAATGATAGACAAAGGAAAATTATGAACAATACCTCTTTTATTGATAATGCATTTTGGTCGTCCTTACAATGAATGATAAAAAGAAAGATGTAGGTGGAACCCGAGTTGCTTATTGGTAATACCTGCGCAAATGCTCAGCATTCTAGGCTTGCAGTATCGCTTCGCCGTTAAGGCGTTTCAGGTGGAAAGATCCTAGCATGAACTTTTCGAAGATCCTAAAATTACCTTCCCATTTAGGCCCAAGTGCCCCCAAGTTCGGGTTTCAGGTACCCTGGACGACCTTCTTGAGAACTAGGTCACCCACTTCAAAGTTTCTATTTTTGTCTTTGGTTTTGAAGTATCGTTTGGCACGCTACTGATATGAGACAAGCCTTAACTGAGACTTGGCCCGATGTTCTTCGATTAGGTCTAACCTCAGGTGGAGAAGATCTTCATTTACTTCCTCATTGAAAACTTCCCTTTGGAATAAACTAATTCCCACTTCAACCGGGGTCATTGCTTCACACCTGTATGATAGAGAAAACGGGGTTTCACTTGTCGAACTTCTAGTTGTTGTTCTATAGGACCACAAGGTTTTGGGCAATTTTTTCGGCCTATCTTCCCTTTAGGGCGTCGAGCTTCTTTTTAATAGTGTGCTTGGTGACCTTGTTTATAGCCTCTACTTGACCATTGGCCTGAGGCTGATAAACGACAGTGAAGCTCTTCTTGATACCGAGCCGTTCGTAGAAAGATTTGAAGTCTTCACTATCGAACTGTTTTTCGTTGTTGGTTATTATAGTGTGGGGGATTCCAAATCGACAAATAATGTTTTTGTAAACAAAATCCTTCAGCTTGTTTGACGTGATGGTAGCCAAGGGTTCAACCTCTACCTACGTGATGGTAGTCAGACTGGTAAATCAGGATTTGGTTATATCCCGAGTACACATCCATAAAGCTAAGTAGTGCATTTCCAGCTGTCGCATCTACAAGTTGGTTGATCCGTGGTAGTGAAAAGCTGTCTTTTGGACAGGCTTTATTCAAATATGTGAAGTCGACACAAGTCCGCCACTTGCCATTTGACTTCTTAACCAGGACAAGGTTGGCGAGCCAATCCAGGTACTTCACTTCCCTGATAAAGTTGATGTTCAGGAGTTTGGCAACTTCATCCTTGAGCATTTTGGAGCGTTCTGCATCTATAGACCTTTTTTTGTGTCTTATCGACCGAGCTTTCGGGTCAATGTTTAGCCTGTGACACATTACCTCAAGGCTGATCCCCACCATATCTGCATGCACCCATGCGAAAACGTTGAGATTTTTCTTCAAAAAACCTACCAAGTTGTTAGCCATGTCTTTGCTCAGGCTGTTGTCGACTTTTAGTACGCGAGTTAGATCTTCCTCGCTAACACATATTTCTTACAGCTCTTCCGTCGACCCTATTGCGGGCTCCTCTCTATGGATGCAAGGATCAATGTTATATTCGAGGGGAGTGGGGTTTGGCTCAGATTCTGTGATAACCATTGTTCTTGAGAGCGACCATTTGTGTGATATATGTATGGCCCGATTGTAACATTCTCGAGAATCCTTTCTACAGCTCCTGATCATCAGGACTCCCCTGGGAGTTGAAAACCTCAATGTTTGGCAGCATATTGATGTGACTGTGCTCAAGTCATCCAAGATCTGTCTTTCGAGGATGACATTGTATATGGTCAGGCAATCTACCACTAGGGATTCGGCCATCACCGTCTTGATCTTGGGCTCTGCCCCTTGAGTCACGAAGAGGTCGATCATCCTTTTAGGAACTAGGCGGTCCCTGGTAAATCCATAGAGTGGCGAAGGGAACGCCCTCAGGGCTCTCTTTGTAAACCTCATTCCTCAGAAAGCTCCCAAGAAAATGATTTTTGCCACACTCCCGTTATCGACCATCACTCTTAGCACTCTGGCATTGCCGATTCTGGTTGCAATTACGATTGCATCATGATTGTGGCGAGGGGATTCTTTGCATTCCTCGATTGTGAATCCTATTACCTCGCTCTCTTACTTGGGTCGCTTGGGCGACTTCTATTCATAGCTCATTATCCAGGGGACTAAATCTATTCTGGCCTCACAAACATATTGTTCGCAGGCACGCCTTGAGCTATTCATTATGTCAAGCCTCCCATAGATCATACCTACCAGGACCTCATTGATGGCATTTGCTGAGGCTCGTTGGACCTGGTTCTGGACTTGATTTTTTTGCTCACTAGCACCTTCATGAGTTGATGCCTCCTTGACGAATTCCTTTAGGTGGTCCCTTCGTATCAGGTCTTCAATGGCATTTTTTAAAGCCTGACACTTGTTGGTGTTATGCCCAATATCCCGATGGTATCAGCAATATTTTTGCCGATCTCTTCTGTCTAAAGCCCCCTTCATCCTTTTTGGAGTGGGCAATCTTTTTGCCTCACAGGACACTTCATAGATGTGAGCTATTCTAGCGTGAAGGGGATATATTATGCATACCGCGAGAAGGGCTGCCTATCCCTACAATTATCTATTCTTTGTCTCTTTTGGGACCTGTTGCAGTCCCTATCATTGCGATCTTGGCCACCACGCTTGTTTGATGGGCCATTTTGTTGCCTATCTAGGGCTCCCCGCATCGAGCTTCTGGCTAGCAAGCATTCTACTCGTTGGTGTTTTGCAGTCGTTTGGTAAAACTTGGCCAGGCTCACACGATCTTCACTCTGGAGCTCTTTCAACAGCTCTGTGTTCAACCTGATGCCTACAATCAGCAAAGTTCGAATGGACTCTTCGGGCACATCTGCAACCTTTGCTTGCTCATTTTGGAACCTTGTTAAATATGAGGTTAGTGTTTCATCTCTTTCTTGATGAATGTTGCTCAAGTAGCTGAGCGGCGTTGCAAACTGTCTCCTTACTTAAAACTGTAGCAAGTATAGTGACGAGAATTGTTGCTAGGAATTAATGAAGTTTACCTTGAGTCTCTTATACCACCTCTTAGCATCTCCTACCAATGTGAATTTGAAGCAACAACATTTTGCTAGATCACAAACCTGGTGCAGCTTCATCAGGTTATCGATATTGTCAAGGTGGTCTCAGCGGTCTCCTCTCTCGTCGAACTTACTCTCTGGCGCCCTAAATTCTTATGGAAGTGGGGCCCGGCAAACCTCCTCCATGAAGGGCGAACTCACTATTTCTTCCACCGTACCTTTCTGGTAGGCCCTTAGATCGTTGAGCATTTTCTGTACACAATCTAAATCTTCATTGTAGTTGCCCTAGCTGGCTCTATTTAGCATTACTTCGAGCAAGTGTGTTCGCAAGTCTGTGGCTTGCGAAACCCCTCCATTATGCGCATTGATGTGCAAAGTTGAGTCATGATTGCTCGGTTGATAAGTGTTATCATGCTAATATATGTGTTGCTCCCAACGTTGGTTATAACCAAAACGTCAGTCATTACTATACTAGTGCACGTGACTCGTCTCGCGAGCTGCCAAGGATCGAGCTTGTTTTGGGCGTGGGTTAAGACCAATACATTGACGCTGGGGATACCGTCGAGTATCTCGGGGTTGACCGTTGCCTTTGCCTTCACCTAGTGGTTACTTCCCTGGCTGCCTCCCGGGGGTCGTTTGCCCTTGGGACTCATGCCCAAGAGCGGAGTGTAGTTTGTGATGTCAGAGGTATTAGTCGCCTCTGGACACTAATGAACCAGACTAGCCACCTGCTGAATTCAAACCTGTTGGGGAGGCACTAGTGAAGCGTGGTTTGTTAAGGTTCTAGGCAGTTGGTTACTTATATCCCAACTCAACCATGTTTTGTTGCACCACCTGTGCAACCATTTTTTTTTTTATCATCTCCACTAGTCGGCCGTTTTTGGGGTTCGACATCCCTACCCCCTGGTTATTCGTGACGTGCTGGGTTAGTGTCATAAGTGGTCGACGTCCACATTTTCGTGATGGATTATTCATGACGTGTTGAGCTTTAGTTTTAATACAATGGATTATTCATGACGTGTTGAGCTTTAGTTTTACACAACATGTATTGCACCTCCTGATGGGCGATTTCCACATTTTCGTGGTTTTCGGTGGTGGTCTTGAACTGGTACGCACCATTGTGAGCCTAGATTGAGTAGGTTGTTTTGGCTGTTCGCCAGAATTTCTGAAATGTTGGCGAAGGCCCTCTTGTTAGTGCCAAAATGTTGATACAAAAATTTGCACCAACTAGAGAGATCCAATTGACCTTGGTAGAATCAGAACAGATGTGGGCATGATTAAGGATAATCAACAAGGGATGAATAATAAATGCAATAGAGTAAGTGACAATGAGATTTTTAAAGTGGTTGACGAGGTAAACTCTTGTTCCTACGTCCATTGTTCTTGTATTTGCTGTGAGAGCTTCCAATAGGAGTTCAATGGAAAATTTCTAACCCCTTTTTCATTAGTTGAGGGGGTTTATATACAATGTTTGTACAAAGGAAATAGCGAAAATAAAGGGATTACAATTTATTTGAAATGCAACTCTGGTATTCTCGCGATTGGGCGTTATGATTGTGTAGAGACGGTTGTTAATCAGATCTTTTCCATAAATTTAGGATCTGAAGTTATCTGAGAATCGATTGAATGATCATTCGGATTGTTTGCGACTAGCTTATGCTGGGTCGAGCTATATGTCAACAAGTTTATGCTAGGTCAGACAATCGATAAAGTCGAACTGATTCTGGGCCGAGCTAATACCTCGCAACTCACCGAGCTTGGTGGAAAAATCACATACAACACTCTCTTTACTTCTTTGTTAGGGTTTGAAACTCTTGGTTATCATTCTGCCTCAATTTGCAGTCATGGCTCCCGATTTTTTAATGCTTTCACACACAGCATTCACCCTCTCTAGCATATATCTCATCTTTTATTGACTAGACATTATATATTTAATGTTTTCACAAATTAGATGCTCACTTCTACTATTATGCCATTTACAAATGTTCAACAAATATTCATAAATGTCTTCCCGGAATATCACGAGTATTGCTCATTAATATATATATATATATATATCATTATATCCCTCTACAATTAATTAGACCATTTTTTTTAGATACTGTAACACAAATTTTTCACATAAGTTTTTGAGTTCCTAATGTAAAGGATATAAGAAAGAAGTCGGAGAAAATTATTATTTTTTGTTTACTCAACGTCCAAATCGCTGAATCATATTGAATGAATATAGTTTGTTTAAGTCATGATTTTCGCAAACTACTATGCCTCGAAGAAGAGAGCTATCTATATCAGATTTTCTTTGACAGACTTGAAGGTTACGAGGAGGAAACACATATTTAGACAAGATATAATGTTTTTTTTAAGCTTAATATATATAAAAGGAATTAACTTAAAAAAATAAAATAAAAAATCTAATAGGTACATAGATGTTGTGTTATCGGTCTACATCTACAGAAATAAAATGTACAGATAAAGTGAGGCAGATAGTTGAAAAGCCAAGCAAATATGAAACACTGCATATGGTTTCATATGATGAAAGCAATTTCTTCAAGTCATCAAGTATATTTTCACATAGTTCATCACAACTTTTCTGCAACCTTTTCTTTCTTTTATATATGTATATATATATATATTTTAAATCTTTGCATTTTAATTTTAGAAGTTCTGTTCTACACTGTACATATATACATTTGAAATGACGTTGTGGGTTAATGATAGTAGCATCAAAAAGGAATTGAACACATGCAACCAATTAATGTAAATAAATTATGCAAAAGAAATATAGAGATTTGTCACGAGTATGAGGTTTTTTGTATTTAATTATTCCATGTGCATCATGTCTAATGTATTAAAAATATATATCTAATTAGACTTCACCTTTATACTACCAACCGACACCACTACAAGCTTATTATCTTATTCATCTACAAACGTTATCCACCCAATTTCAATCGTTCGACTGCTTGTAATATTTAGGAAACATATCAAGTTGAGTTCTATAGAGAGAGACATTTACATGCCATGAGCTATATCTATTATAAGAATATAATAGCGGTTAATATTACAGAAGGAGATTGTATAACGGAATCAAACATCAAAAGTAATACAATATAAACAAAATTATACAATACAAAAGAGAAAAGTATTTGACGTGGTTTGACATGACCTATCTCGTCATTCTACCACTAGCTAGTAATGTTAACACAGATTTATTCTTGGTGTTTAACCAACCCATTTATATCTCATATCTTTTGTTGTTCATCCCTCTCTCAAAACCTGCAATTAGTACTTTCATCATCCTCCTATTTATGGGTAATAATATAATATAAGAAATTTTATTTTTAATAAACTTTAATACACTTATTTCTATTTTAAATAGGATTTTTATTTTCATCCACAATTCAATAAAACCAACTCATTTCATAACCAACTAAGAGTAATACTACACCAACAACCCTTTCTCACAAGCTTTCTCTCACAACTCTGACGTGGCAGTTCGTAATTGATTAACTTGTAATTAATTAGTGAGACCCATACGAGACCCATGTGAGACCCGTTGTAAATTGATCAATTGCAAACTGTCACATCAGAATTGTGAGAAAAAATTTGTAAAAGAAAGTTATTGGTGTATTTGGCAATTATTTGAATAATCATCAAATAATTGTCAAATACATGAGATTGAGCGTTGGTGTCAATTCAAAAATCAAAGCTTAGGCAAGTCAATTTCAGGAATGATAGAACAAAATAAATGTAATTTGGCATTGGTTACAGCGTGATAGCCTTGTGGCTTTGGAACCCTCACCCTCATCATAGATTTACAGAATTTTTATTTTCTTCCTTTTAAATTTTCGAAACAAAAAGCAAAGACAATAGGAACTAGCCGTTGGGAATATTCCCACCACCACTTTAAAATTTTTGTCTTGTTTTACACCCAAACCCCTAAACCCTTAAAAGATCACACACATATAAATAAATAAATAAAAATTAATAATAAAAATAAAAAGGACCCCATTCAATTTAATTATTCACCAACTCAAAAGAATATTCTCCAAAGCATGAGATTCAAAGCAAAAGATTGAAAGTGAACCTTTCCTTTTACACAAAGCGTTAGTATCTATATCTCTCTCTTTTCTACTTCATCATTGAGAGAATTTGGTACGATTTTTATAATGAAATTATAAAAAAAGAAATTATGTGAAAAAGAGTTGGATAGAAAGCAAATTAGGGATTTGAAAAATATTTGTTTATGATAAGAAAGGGTACATGTTTTTATATATATATATGAACGAAATAGAGACAAATACGAAACCAATATAACACACAAACACACAATCACAAACAGTAAAACGAAAGAAGAGATATACGTGATTTACCTTGGTTCACTTAATTAACAATCTACATTTAACAGAGTCAATATTATTTCAATACTTTTCACCTCTCTTGTTTACAATAAAGTAATTTGTTCAATAATTGTTTTCACACATTACAGCGGGACCCTTTAATGCGTATGCGCGACCCAATAATATTGAAATAGTCAACACACACACACACAAAACACACACACACACACACACACACACACACACACACACATATATATTATATCTATTGAAGGTGTAAAATATTTAACTTTAAATTTTTTTTCTTAAAAAAATTATGTTTATAGTATATATATGAAGTGTCCATTTTACTAAATTTTGAAGAGGGAAAAAAAAGAACATACTTTTGGAGTTTGTATCAAAAGGAGAACATTTTAAGTGCAATAGGTATTATTCTTTGCTTTAAATTTTGAGGATTTCGTTCTATTATATATTGAAACTAGAGTTTAGAAAGAAAAAGATGTATATATAAAAATTCTCAAGTGTCGATTATTTGCATTTTAAGAAACATATATAATAAATATAAAAAGAAAAAATTTTCAATTTTCAAAATTCTCTAAAAAATGTTGTCTTTTAATATTAACTTCTTGTAGTTAACTGTCAACTATTGCTGATAAATGAAATCCTTATTATAAAGATATTCAAAAGTGCGAAAGTTTCTTATTTGAATTAAAATGAAATTTAGAGTTTCTTGTCGTACCAAAATTTGTTATATGTTGACCAATTTCTTGGGGTTTGGAATTTGATGTTAAATGTTTACAAAAGGGGACCATCAGAGAATAAATTTCAAACTTCTTTTAACATTTCGATCCACTTGTTTTGATAGTTGTAGAAGTGGAACAAATGGGCCGGGTTAGGCGGGTCAACCCTAACCTAGCCTGCATTAAGGAGGGTTCAATCCGAATTGCCTAAAAGGCGGGCCGAGTTGAACCTGACCCTTATGTACCCTGTCGGGTGAGCTAGGTTTTAATATGGCAACCTGGCAGGTTACTTTTTTTTTAAAAAAAAAAAAAAAAAAAAAAAAAAACCATTGGGTTGACCTGCGGGTTGGACGAAAAAAATAAAAAATAAATAAATAAAATTTTTTTTTTTGCAAATACCCCTTTTACCTTGAAATATAGTTGTTATAGCAGTGGAGGGGTCTTTTTGGTCATTTTATTTTTCTTTTTTTTTTTCTATAAATAGGTCCTAAACTCTCATATTTTTCTCACATCCCAAATTCTCTCATTCTTTCATTTTCTCTAATCGCTATTGAAATCTCTCAATTATTCTCTTTGTTGTCATTTGTCAATTTGCTCGCATTTTAATTTTTATTAGTTTTTGCAATTTTCAATTCATATTTCCAAATTTCAATTCTCCTTTTTTAATTTTTTATTTCTTCTATAGCAATTTTTTTTTTTTTTTAACTACAATGGATAGATATTTCCATCCCATTGATTTTGATGATGAAGGAAACTATCATAGTCCCCCTGAATTTACTAACATAAATGCAGCAGATTCAAATAGTCTCGCTTTCCTAGTCTGAGAATCCGATACACCTCATAATATTCCCTGATTCCTCCCCATGCTGCTACAGCTCCCGTTGGTTCTAGAAGTTGTCCTCGTAATCGTCGTCCTCGTCCAACTTCATCTCAAGCAGAAGCGGGTTCATCAACTGCTGTCGAAACCGATGACAGGCACACATCAGACATTTGGGTGTATTTCGATAAGTTTTATGAGACAGAAAATGGTGTTCAAGTGAAGAAAGCAAGATGCAAGTATTGTGGAAATATTTATAAAGCTGATTCAGGTAACGGTACTAGTACTTTAAAAAGGTATGCTAATAAACATATTACTCAACATGGAAATAGAGAAACCAATCAAACTCAAATAACTAATATGGGTACTACTTGGCGTTATAATTCTGATGTATATAGTGAATAATTAGTTTTATATATTTTTGCAACTGATCAACCTATTAATATGGCTGAAGATAAATATTTTGAAAGATTTATTAAAAATTAATTTTTTCCAAGATTTAAAAGTTATTCTAAAACTGCAACTAGAAATGATTTAATAAAATTGTTTGGGAAAATTAAATTAGAATTAAAAAATAAAATACATACTTGTCATGTTAGTGTGGCTCTAACCGCCGATATTTGGAGTGGTAGAGCTAAACAAGATTATATTTGTGTGACTAGTCATTATTTTGATAACGAATGTAAATTAAATAAATCTTTATTGGGATTTAGATTAATGTATGTGGATCATATTTTTCAACAAATTTATAATAAAATTGTTGAAGTTTTAGAAGATTATGATGTTATTAATAAAGTGATAAGTTTAACTTTAGATAATGCAAGTTCTAATAGTATAGCTATAGATTTTTTTTAAAGTAATTATCCTTTTTATGACAATTTGTAGTTTTTTCACCAACGCTGTGCATGTCACATTATTAATTTAATTGTGAAAACTGATACGAAAATAATTAGAGATAATATTGATAGAATTAGGGATGCTTTAGCTTGGATTACTAGTAGTAATAAAAGAAATGCTCAATTTCAAGATACTTGTATAAAATCAAATATGTCTCCTAGAACTTTTGCATTAGACATGCCTGTTGGATGGAATAGTACTTATTTAATGCTTGATTCATGTTTACCTTATGCAAATTTAATTAGTTATTTTGTAGCAAATAATAGAGGTCCTCATTATTTGGTAGAAAATAATTGGTATATAGCTAAAAAATTTCATTCTTTTCTCAAAATTTTTTACCAATCCACTTTACAACTTTTTGGTATGTATTATCCTACTAGTCCATTGGTAGTACATACAATTATAAAAATTTCAGATTTATTTAGAAAAAAAAAAAACAATGAAATTTTAGGGGGACCAATAAAGGCAATGGAAAAAAAAAATTTAAGTATTGGAAACCCATTCCTTTTCTTTTTGGTTTAGCTGTTATATTTGATCCTAGAATTAAAGTAGCAGGTTTAAAAAATGGTTTAGACACATTAACTGAAAATTTACAAAACGAAGCTTATGTCAATCAACAAGGAGAGGTAAAAGAGTGTCTTACAGAGGTATATTTGCAATATGAAAACAGGTATGAGAACTAACAAAGAGGCAAAATACTCGGGAAGTTGCATCAGAAGAAACAAATGAAGACTTTGACTCCTGGAGTGCACTTAATAGGCCGAAGAGGACCCGAACACGAAGCACAACCTCCTCTTCAGAAGCCCCAACAACGAATATACTGTCCTCCATGTAGTCACAGAGTAATGAGCTTCAGCAATATTTAGGAACCCCCAAAGTGTTACCAGCAGATCTACAACAAAGAGTCAACTTTGATGTCTTAGAATATTGGAAAACCAAAAAATTTATTTATCCGGTATTATCAAGACTTGCCTTGGATGTTTTCGCTGTTCCTGTCTCAACCGTCTCATCCGGACAAACATTTAGTGCAAGTGGAAGAATTTTAAATGAAAGGAGGACTAAACTTTCACAAAAAATGATTGAAGTCCTCACATGTCTTCGAGATTGGGAACGGTCGCGCCATCCAGATCAATACGAGGTTGTCCATGATACTTTAATAGAATCATTTCAATTTTGTAATATAGATGATACAGATGAGGGAGGTCCTAGTCAACCCCTAAATTAGTTGTTTTGTAAATTGTAACTTAGTAAATTAATTCTCAATTATTGCCCTCTTTTTTCCTTACCAAGTTTTGTTCTATTGGGTTTTTCTTGGTAAGGTTTTTAACGAGGCAATAATTGTTGTAATTTCTTATTTTATTTTTTGATAAATGAATAAATCTAATTTTTCTTATATTACAATTTTATTGTATTAAAATTGAATTAATATTGAAATGTTAACAAAAAAAAAAAAAAAAATTTAATTAAATTATTGATATTTGAAAAGTTAACTAAAAACAATCACACAAAAGAAAAAAACAATTGTGGGCTAACCCGACCCGGTCCGCATCATAACCCGTCGGGTTAGGGTTGGCAGGCCTGGCTGGGCCAGCCTTTCTGGCCAAGAGGCGGGTCGGGTTATTGGCGGGCTGGGTGAGGCTTGGCCCGTCAATCCTTATAACCCGCCGCAGGCAGGGTCGTGCGGGTTATTTTTCCACCACTAGATAGTTGTTTAATTAATTAGGATGAAAGAAAAAAAATAGTTGGGGAATATTACTTTATTATGATCTCTTTATTTTTATTTTCTTGGAGTTTAGTGTTTTGTAATCTTCATGCAAAACCAGAATGGCCATCCAGCTGAAAGATAAAAGTGACTAATAAAGCATACAACTTTATAGAGAAGACAGTCATACTGTTTCATCATTCAACTCTCACTTTCTTTTAAAGATCGATGCAATTACCAAACCATCTTTTTTTATCACCTAATTAAATTCTTGTTTGACCAATTAGCCAATCTCTTATTCTTTTAATTAAACCATAAAATATGATGAATATATTAATTAATATTCATACTATATATATCGTATGTTGAATTTAAATAATAGTTGAGGTATTAAGTTGATAATTGTTGATGCCAAAAAATGCATCAACGTGAGTGATCCGATTGAGAATCAGAACGGATGTACGCGTGATTAATTAAAATTAGCTTAGAATGTAGAATAAGCCAAAAGAAAATAAAAGTGACAAAAAGATTTTTAAAGTTGTTCGGTGAGCTATTCCTCAAATCTACTTCCACTGTTTTTATTTCTTCTCTTTGATTGATTACTGAGTACAAGCTTTTTTCCTAAAAAGATATTATCTAGCCTCCTATAATGTTTTTTAGGGGTATTTATACAAGAATTTCTACAAAAGTAAGTGAGATAAATCTAGGATAATGATCATGTTTGGTGTATCTTCTTACGAGCTTTAGATCACAGCGAGCTTTAGATTGCAGCGAGCTTTATACTATACCAGCTATCATCATCTTCGAGCTTATAGTAAATTCACGCACAACAATAATAAAAGACAATTCACGGTATATTATATAGTTGTGTACTCATTCTTATGAAATTAAACTGAATCTATAGCAGTAATTACTTCACTTGAAAATTTTTGTATAGACATTTCTTTCGTTTCTCAAGAGTGAAGTAATTAATACAAAACTCATGATGAGCATACACCTTCAGCCTCCTTATATCTACCCGATAGGGGTACGATGTGGCTGGTCACACAGACTGCCTTGCGTTGTAATACAATTTCCTACAGTGCAGCCTTGTCGAAAAATGTTAATGTTATATGCTCAGTGACACTTATAATATTGGTGTTTGTGACATGTTCCGATGACATTAGGTCCTGTTGAAACAGGCATTGTTGGTAAAGTACAATTTTTTTACGGTGATCAGTACTTAAAAATGATTACATATACATATACATATATAAATGCACATGTATATGTGAAGTTAATTAGCTTGTGCTAACTAATTTGAAGATTTATATTTTCTTATGGTTCAAACATAGATATGTAAAAATTAATTAAATTACATCTACACCTAAAATATTTATAAATACATTATAACGTTGACTACTTTTACGGAATTATAGATTTGGATTCGTATTTTCTTTCTGTATGTACACATTTATACGAGAGAATGACTAATATATATATAATGTCAACTAAGCATATCTTATCACCCATAAGCAAAAATCAACTGTTCATAAAGGGTAGTTAGCTTGTGTCTCATTTTAAGTCAGTAATTTTAATTAAGATTTGGAGATTCTGATCTCTCTCTTTCTCTCTGCAATTGCGTGATCCCATAAAGACAAAGAGAACAAACACATGAAATGCCTTCTCTCTTTTTCTTCTAAATTCTATTTGCTTTCAGGTCCCCCCAGTCCACCCCTCCAACATTCTTTTTAATATATACACACACACACACACAAAACCGAAAAAAAAAAAAAAAAATTGTCATTATAAAAAAAATTGGCATATTCATATTGAGCAATTTTCGATTCCCTAATGGGTAATTAATGACTACCATTTGGAAAAGAAAAAAAAAAAAAAAAATCTAAGTAGGTGAGCTAAAAACATATCCATCCATGGGGAAACCTCTCTGCACTTAGAAAATGAGTAATTTTGGTTTTAGTGCTTCTTTGGCTTCCTGCAAAACCCTGCAATGCCAGAAGTTTTTTTCATATTATAGATAAGTGCTTTTTCCCACTGTTTAGTCACATGAGTAGAGACAACATTAATTTATCTAATATGTTTCTGAAATACTAGTGTCTGCAAACCTTTGCATTGAGTGCATTAAAAATGAAAATTTTTGTCTAAATTTAATCTTGCAGAGACTCTGCATCTGCAAAATTTTAAAGTCTGGTTGATGAGGATTCTAGATTCACCGTACATTTCGTATTGGAGAAATTGCTTTTTTCAGTGCGTATTGCGTTGTGATGTTGTTTTTTGCTGGAAGGGCTGACATTGATCAGGTTTGTTCATTCCAGGCAAGAGCCATTACTTCAATACAAGATTTGTTTTGTTAAAGGTTGAAGTTTCCACCGTGCAACATAAATCTGAGTGCCCTTTTGCCCCATCAAAGCCGATTTGGTAGATTGCCCAAATCTAGAGCAGGTCTTGCAGCCAAAGTGAAGGCCCAAACCATTAGGATTATCCAAAAAAAAAAAAAAAAAAAAAAATTATTGGGCATATAAATGAAGTGATATGCTCTTCCGTGAAATAGTGTTATCATATTATTCATACCCTTTTTAACAATATCATGAATATCACATCATATGTACACCTATTCAACATCACAAGAAAAGTGTCCTAATACATAAGGAAACGAAAAATGAAACATAATTCATAGATCAATTAAACCCCTTGCTTAAAACAATTAGATATTTTTTCAAGATTGTACTAATTCATCATCTAATATGTACAAAATGAAAGCCTCATTCTAGATTCTCCGAGAATTTTTATGAAGCATCCAATAGAATCATAAAGAGTTTTAAGTGAAACAAACATAATCATATGAGATATGGATATTCATTCAAAACAACATAAAAATGAATTACATGTGCGGAAATTTTAATCGGCGAGCATACATGATTATTCTCATATTCTTCCTCAACATTTTCGAGATCAAGACATTTTTTCACAATTTCCACAAGCATGGATGCAAGGTCATTGTTGTTTCAGTAAACAACTCAATAGTGCTCTAGCGGTCCATCTTTCTGCATTAGGATTTTCACTTTGACAAATAGTAAAATGGATTCTTTGCTAGAATAGACAATAGGTACAAAAAGCAAAGAACCTAACAATTGCACTGTGAGTATTCAATGTTTATTTTAGACCAAGAATAGACCACCAACCCATAATAGTTTTCATCATCTTGTTGGATCCTATACATTGGTCATTTGTCACATAAAAAGGATTGATCGCCATCTATTGACTAAAATTTCTCTAAATCTTGGGGTAGGTATTAGGCTAACCTCATCACAATTGGATAAATATAGGTTCCACAGGAAACGTATTAGAACTTTATTCATTTTTGAATAAATGGGTATAAACTTGACATATCTGGAAGAAATTACAAAAGGGGGCAGATATATATTTTTCATAATTGTGTTTATAGAAACATATTAAGGCGCAAACCTTATGTTTTTTATAAGAAGAGAGTTTGTCAATTCGGTGCTGATGAGAATGTAAAATGTCATATTTACCCCCCTTAATGTCTAGCCTTTTATACTTATTTGCTGCCTAAATGTACTCATTATTATTCTATTTTGATTTAGGATGCAAATGGAGGCGTTAATTGCAAAACGGAACTAATTAAGTGAATTCGGACAGTTTTGACATCATTTCATAATCTGGGCATAACTCTCTCATCCGAGCTCCGATTGAGATGATTCAAAATGCAGTGGAACACTAGAAATAGATCTACAACTTTTATGTTTCGATTTTGGAAGATATTGTCACGGCCAGCGGCCCCACATAGGATTTCCTGCAGTCCCAACACAGGAGTTCCTCGCGTGCCCACAGCACGGGACTCACAAAGCTATGTCCCCCCCCCCCCCCCCCCCCGGCCTGTGTACTCATGGCTTCCCATTTGCCTATACACCCTTGGGCATGGGTTCGAGCCATGGGGGAGGTGAAAGAAATCCCTTAAGGGGGGGGGGGGGGGGAGATAGCTTTGTGAGTCACGGTGCTATTGTGGCCCTGTGTAGTACCGCAGGAACTCCTGTGTATGGCCGCGCCATGACAATAAAAAGGCGCCTTTTATTGTCACGCCCGCGGCCCCACACAGGATCCCTCGCGGTGCCCACACAGGTACGTGACTCACAAAGTACTGTCCCCCCCCCCCCCCCCCCAAGGGATTTCTTTCGCCTCCCCCATGCTCGAACCCATGCCCAAGGGGATATAGGCAAATGGGAAGCACCATGAGTACCATCGGCTAGCTGGCTTGATGGTACTCAGGTGCTTCCCATTTGCCTATAGCCCCTTGCATGGGTTCGAGCCATGGGGGAGGCGAAAGAAATCCCTTAGGAGGGGGGGGGGGGGGAGAGATGCTTTGTGAGTCACGGTGCTATGTGGGCCCTTGTGGGCACCGCGAGGAACTCCTGTGTGGGGCCGCAGGCCGTGACAGATACTCGTTGAATCAAGGTGGTAATCGGGCTTGAAGTGACACATCTACACATCGACGTTTGGAACATTCTGCCTTGTCATGCAAATCCAATAGGCAATTTATATTGGAAGATTTGAAGACATGGGGCACGCAAGTTACAGCTAGACACACAACTTACTATTTTGTATTAAGATTTATTTTACATTCAATTACTCAGAATTAGGATAACGGTTATTTTGGGATTTAGAATATTTTAGAGATGAGATTTAGTGAATTTGAATTCAAATTGGATATGAAGAGAGGGAGTCAGATTAGGTTTTTACACACAGACCATGTTCTTCTTTTTCTCTTCTACCAATTTTTCTCTTTTGAATTTTGGTGATGGCCAGAGGCGGCTATTTGAACTTGGTCGAAGGAAATGGAGGCCTCGGAATCATAACTGTGAGATCTAATCCGTTTTATTTCATTGTTCAATTCATGTTGAGTATTGGATGTTCTTCTGTGCCTATTTTATGATTGTTTCGTTTAATTGCTAGGAGGCCTACTAGGTTTAATTGTTGCAATCTCCTATAAGTTAGATATCAATCTGTAGTTGTTTGATTCCTCTAACTGTGAAGCAATGGGTTAATAATTTGCTGCGTCAGGAATTAGTAAATCTTAACAAGAACATTCAACTAAATTAAATACAACCGCTGTGTTGTTGTGTTGTTTAGCTCATCGATCTCTCTAGGTCTTAAAGCTGCCACTAGTTTAAATCTTAAGCACTTGTCTAGGCTTGTTTGAGACCATGGGCTATCCCTCAACTACCCGCCCTTGCCGTCGGGCAAGAGGCTTTCCCATGCGGCCCATCATAGGAATATCCCCACCCCTGCAAGTGGGTTTTCTTGGCCTTCCCCACCTCTCGAACACAAGACCTGCAGGCTAAGTACTTGTGACAAGAGAGGTGAGTACCATCAGGCTAGCTAGCCTGATGGTACTCACCTCTCCTGTCACAAGTACTTAGCCTGCAGGTCTTGTGTTCGAGAGCTGGGGAAGGCGAAAGAAACCCACTTGCAGGGGTGGGGATATTCCTATAGTCCGCTGGGAAAGCCCCTGCCCGACGGCCAAGGCGGGGTAGTTGAGGGATAGCCCATGGTCTCAGCCTGATGGTACTCACCTCTTCTGTCACAAGTACTTGCCTGCAGGTCTTGTGTTCGAGAGGTGGGGAAGGCGAAAGAAACCCACTTGCAGGGTGGGGATATTCCTATGAGTGGGCCGCTGGAAACCCTTGCCCGACGGCCCAAGGGCGGGGTATTGAGGGATAGCCCATGGTCTCACCTGATGGTACTCACCTCCCTTTCACAGTACTTAGCCTGCAGGTCTTGTGTTCGAGAGGTGGGGAAGCAAAAGAAACCCACTTGCGGATGGCGATATTCCTATGAGTGGCCGCTGGGAAAGCCCCTTGCCCGACAGCCCAGGGCGGGTAGTTGAGGGATAGCCCAGGTCTCACAATAAAAACAGAGAGGTGACTCAGCCTGATGGACTCACCTCTCTTGTCACAAGTACTTAGCCTGCAGTCTTTGTTCGAAGGTGGGGAAGGCGAAAGAAACCCACTTGCAGGGTGGGATTTCCTATGAGTGGGCCGCATGGGAAAGCCCCTTGACCGACGGCCAGGGCGGGGAGTTGAGGGATAGCCCATGGTCCACAGCTTGTTTAGTAGTAAGGTTAATTAGATCGCTTGTTTCATAATTAATTACACACTAAGGAGAGTAGGAACCAATTCCAACGATGAATACCAGAGTAGCGATTGATAAATTTTTACATCGATGATCAATTGATTGTAATTTACTTTGGATTGTCTATTAGTTGTTTTCCTCAAATTGTTCTATTTTTACTGAAATTCCCCATACCCCAACCCCCAATCCGTAACAAAAACTCAGCTAGACACTCTTCGTGGGAACGATCCCACTCACACTACTACATGTATTTTTTAGGGTTTTAATTCTGGGTGCCTACGACGCACACCATTGCTATTCTAGATAACATGTAACATGTAACCCCAGGAACAAACCTCACTTCTTAAGGATCATTTCTTAACTCATTATTGACTTCGGCTTCTCATCTTCCACTTCCCGGCTTTTGAATTTGTCGAGGGGACACCAAGTGGTTTGACATCCCTTGGCATGCAAATGTGTTCCTCCTCTTCAACTCAATGTATCACACGTTTATTAGCAGCACAGTGTGGCGCTCTAGACTCCCTGAAAGTCTGATTACTACTTTGTACTGCCATTTAACCCAAGAGTAAGAAATAAAAGTGTAGAAATGGAAACACAAACATCAAACGTCTATAACTGCATTGGACACCAACAAACACACAAGTAATAACAAACATAAACATATTCCTTAGCCTACCATGTTCTCCAGAGCCCCATGACTAGCAAAATCCTTTTCTCTTGCTTCGGATTTGATCTTGCAATACTTATCTTCTTCCCAAGAAACATTTGTTTGCTCTTTCCTACAGCTGCAGCAAGGTGTCATCTCAGCAAAATCCACATATGCCAGAACCTTCAAAAATCGATCAGAGGATATATAAAATTAGTATCCTAGACAGATGCTCTACAGTTAAAGGCAAGCTGGAAATGGGTAAATCGTATGGGACTATGGTTGAGTCTCATAAGCTATCACTACTACTAAAATGAAAAAAATCTCTTAGTATGTTACACTCTTTATACTTAGAAAATTAAGCCATTTTACCATAATTATGGAATTCAACCCTTCTGCAGGTTTATTTGAGACTGCATAATCGTCCTGGAAAGGACATTCATCTTAAAACCAAAAGCATAAGAACTAAATAGATTATTGACTGCATGAAAAGCAAAATCATTGAGTTTTAGTGAGCACCCTTGAGAAATTTGATCAAAGAGAATATACTGCATTTAGCAGTTTCAATCTCCTTGAAGCATCAGCCATGTTTGATCTCCCAGTCTCATTAAAATTATTTTCTTACAGCTATTTCTGTGGTACAGTCGACATTATGCACATATGTTGAAGTTTAAAGGTCAGCAATGTTAAATAAGGCTTGACTGTAAGACTGATGTGCACATGGAAGGTCCAATATATAGCTTCCCCTTTTCATTTGAAGCATAACGCACAAAGAACTTGACAAATAATGAATGAGTGAAACAGAGTCATACCCTTGACTTTCCGTTGAACTCGTCCTGCGAAATTCAAACAGATTCAACCCTACCAACATCGCTAAAGAATTTTTTCAGATCTCAGAAGTTGCCTAAAAAAATTTAAACCATCAGAATTATCCTATGTATTTGTCTATCCAGCATTAAAGGAATAAAAGCAATCTCTCTCTCTGAAGTGCGAGGAATCTCTACTGCCCTGAGTTAAGGTTTGAAAAAAATTCAGTACACTTGTCAATGTATCCTTTGGCTCTTCCAGTGGTGGAGTCTTTGATGTGCTGGTCATTGGATGCTCTTCAAACTTGGGTTTTGCTTCTACTTCATTTTCTTCAGCTAAGTTCTGGTGCTCATCCCTTTTCTTTCCCATGCACTTTGTTTGGTTTTGGGTAGTATTTTCTACCGCTTAGCTGGAGACTGTTCTTCAGTCATGTTTGAATCGGTTTTTCTCTTTCTATTAACACTTTTCTTATGTTACTTCTCTTTCTGATCTATATTTCAGGAACATATTTGGCTTCATGTTGTAACCAAATATTGCAGCTCTTCCAACTGGGTGTAACCTGAGAAAGGGAACAAAGACAAGCTCTTTACGCATTGAGTTAAAATAGCAAGGATTGCATACATTCAATAAATACTAAGCAGATGTATCGTAATTCAGTGACATCTTTAACAATTTACTACAACTTGACTTAAAAGCTTAAATTGATAGTTAAGCATCCAACAACCATACTTAAAATTTAACACAATCTCGTGCAATGAACACCCACTATCACAACATAATATAACATAAATACAAATACAAATTTATAATCTAAATAAAGCCTCTTTGTATAAATTTTAATAGTGTTTATTTTCGAAAACAAGGACTAAAGATTTTATGAAAATACGTTTTATTAAATAACTTGAAATGTTTTCAATTTTACATATAATCCTAAAAATTAGTGTAAAATTAGAAAATAGAAAAATATCATTCTCAGTCTTTATATAGTTTTTAACTTCAAAAACAATTTTTGAATACCAAATATATTTTCAATATTTAAAATATTGAGATAAACTTTTAAAATTTTTAATTGAACTTAGTTTTTTCAAAATATTTTTGAATCACAACCAACTGGCCCAAATCTCAGAGAGATTTAAAGTAAAAATATATTTTCAAATATTTAAAATACAAAGACAAAACTTAAAATTTTTAATTGTAACTTAGTTTTTCAAAATTATATTGAATCACAAACCAGCTGCCCAAATCTCATAGAGAAATTTAAACACAGACGGTGTGGACCACTTGGCTACAATACTCTATAAGTTATCACTTACACTAAAAATTTAAATAGATAGGCAATGACCCACCATAGTATTTAGGTCTGACAAGAGAAAGCAAAGAGTTCAATATGTATAGAGGCACATAACACAACTCACTTAAAACACATCATTTGAGTCTCAAAGACAATTGCTAACGTGGCACATTTAGTCAAACACATATGGTTACTAGATAAGGCAGACATCACAACCAGCTAAAATATCATAGTTAAAACTTCAATTTTTTTTTAAAATACATCTATACATCTATTCTCATAGCAATGCAAATGCACTCATACACATTAGACTGAAAAAAGAAATACGTGATTAATTGGCACTTAAAACAAAAAATTAAAACTGCAATGGAATGTGTACCTTCTGTGCAACATGGTCAAAATCTTCAACTGTCTCATTTTCGCTCTCAAAATGCAACAGTTGTGGCATATGTCTTGAATAACTATGTTTTTTTAGGAAAAGAATATATCAACAATCCAAAAGGCAGTGCATAACAATTGAAGAAAGTCACCTTGGAGTTGTGGACCCAAAACATATTTTCAATATCATAAAATCAGAAGCAAGAATGTCAGTAACTTTAGATGATGTAGTGAGATCATCAATGAGATCATATAATATGAATGGGAGCGGGAGCGGGAGCAGGAGCAGTTGGGTTTATTGCACTACTAACTATATTATGAAGAGGTTTTGGAGTAAAAACTTATTATATATAAATAGATATATATATATATATATATATATATATATATTAAAACCTCTCTAAAGTTGTAAAAAATTATATTATTGTTTTTGGATAATTATAAATAAAAATAAACTTTATATTATAATAAGTTATAATTTTTCTAACTCTCGTCATAAGAAAAGTTGCTTCCACATAGTAATAATTATCTGTATATTGTAAAAAGATATATGTTATGTTACATCAAAAATTTAAGATGATTTATTTATCTAAATAAAATATTTATCTAAAATTATTTGGGATAATGATTTATCTAAGGAAAATATATGTTATGTTACATCAAAAATTTATGTTAGATAAATAAAATATTTATCTAAAATTGTTTGGGACAATGATTTATGCTTTAGAGTTGATATCATATCTTTTAACTTACGGGATACATTACTCACTAGCATGAACATCTTCTTGTTGAAGCCAAAATATTTCTAGCGTCTCAAGTATGTTTATTGCACTGCTAACCAGAGGTTTGGTGTAAAAACTATATATATAAACCTCTCTACTGTTATAAAAAATTATATTCTTGTTTTGGGATAATTATAAATAAAAATAAACTTCATATTATAATAAGTTATATTTTTCTTATTCCCGTCTTAAGGAAAGTTGCCTCCACGTAGTAATAACTATCTGTATATTGTAAAAAAATATATGTTATGTTACATAAACAATTTTAGATAAATAATGAAATAAAATATTTATCTAAAATTGTTTGGGACAATGATTTATGCTTTAGAATTGATATCACTTCTTTTAACTTACGAGTACATTAGTCGCTAGCATGGACATTTTCTTGTTGAAGCCAAAATATTTCTAGCGTCTCAAGTATGTTTAGAGCTTCTTGGCATGAAATTTTTTGCATCTCCATATTATGATACTCATGTTTATTTCCTTTCTATTCTTGTCTAATTGTAACAATGATTTCTTCTTCAAATAAAACATATATGACTTTTCATTTAGATTATTGAGAAAGATATTAATATCCATTCGATTAGTGTAGTGAAGTTATCGAATATAATCACTCAATTCCACTATGACTCTTTGATTCTCCTCCTCCACTTAATTTGTAACGTGCAATTCGTCGACATCGAGGGTCCTAATCTTGCAATGTTTAAAACAATTGATAATTGTATATGGCTTCACATCAATTGACCATGCAGCAACTACATTTACAATTTCATCAAGAACACTTTTATTTGTTAGCTTCAAGACATGATCTTCTATCTGTTTCAAAAATAAGCAATTGAAATGCTGAATTTGAAATCATAATAATTAAAACATGAATTTAAATCCTAATACTGTACTACTCAAACATGAATTATAAAATAATTTTTTTTTGTAACTACACCTCTATTAAGTAATAACCTCCCTATAGTAATAAAATTAGTTAGTCTTACTATTATGACTATAGAGAGATTTTACTATATATATATTGGCTATTTTCCTTTGGCATAAGATAAGGAAAAAAAAATAGAGAAAATAAGTAAAATAAAATAAGAGAATAAACTAAATTAAGATCTTAAATTTATCAGGAAAATTATCTTACATAGTATCCATTTCGAAAAGAAGACATTATTTTGGTATTGTTGTATTTATCGGATGTAAAAAAGGCTAACCGTCTATTAAAAATGTCTTTCTAATCCTTTGCACCATCATTAATTGGAACAAAACTCCATTAGCGGTAGAATTGTTAGTTTCCAGACCTTAGAGGTGACAGGGTAGTAAACCACAAATTGTCTAATTATTTAAAAAATATATTTATTAATTAGGACTTGTTTTTTCTTGACAAATATATAATAACAAAAATAGAAACAAGACAAAAGGTAAATAGATGTTTCTTGTATGTTATAATTATTCATTTTATTATAGTATTTCATATTTTTCTACTATAGTATTTTTCTCTGAAAGAAAACTCTTTAGTACCAGATCCTTTTTCTGAAAACAAAATGGTACATATCATAAATTCATATGGAAATATGCATATAATAAGTCTATGGGTGATAATCCTCGTGCAGTTTACATCATTACATGTGGCGTGACATGCAAAATGAAACTGTCGTGTGGACCCAACCTCGAATGAAAATCACCGTTCAGGACGATCCTGTGATAACCTAAAAACACTCAATGAATAGTTGATTTTGTAAAACATTTTTTCTTTACTTATAGTTTTTTGAAAATAATGTCTATGTAATTATGGTACAATTATTTGAATTATTTCTTGTAAACTGATACTAATAAACTAGAGATATATTATATATTTTCTCTAATTCTGTATTTTTAATGTCTAATATATGGTATTGAAACTATTATTATTAATTGTTTACTTTATTAGTTCATTTATGATACATTAAAACTAATAATTGATAAATCATCTGATACCATAATCTAATAATTGTTCTAATATTGTAAAACGGAAAATTGATATGATACTATAAAACTAGTAACTGATATTGAACTAACTGATCATATATGTTAACTGATACATTAACTGTTAGAGTAGATGCCCTAGAGCCAATCAATTATTGTAGAATTGACTCTTTGTAATAATGTTCATTAATCAATAAAAGACATTCTATTCTATATCGCATAAATCATTATTATTGTAATATGTATTGATATATGTCCTTAAAATGATAGAATTGTGACGAGGGTATCAAGTGTTTCAAATCTTGATAGTGAGAACCCTATGAGCACATATGGTGGCCATTCTAGAAACATCTGTAGCCCTAGTATTATCCTGAAGTAAGGGCATAAATAATACGGTAAGGCTATCATAGTGTTGAATGACCCTGTCAAAAGGTAGTGACTGATCTCACTTGTCAAGGTTGTTTGGTGACAACCTAGTGCAAGACATGGCTGCTTGCTGTAGGCGGATACACTGCAGCAAGTTCACTGGACTGACCCACCAGAGGATTCCATATGGATGGTAACCCCAGTGTCTATGGAACAAATCCTCTAACGAATGGTGGTGCATGTGATCCTTAGACTTGAGATCACCAGAGCGCCTTGTGCACTGATTGGTGCAGTTTGACACTAGCCTAACGCAGTTCTATTCAGAGCTGTCAATACGGTGGTGATTGGATGCATCAAGGAGTGTATCAAGACTGTGGTGGATTGACAGAGGATTCATCACTCCCGAGTATGGGAGAAGTTATCTCATGGTACAATTCAGTATATGGCAATGACACTAAAACTGTGGCCATAGTGGGATTGAGTTGTTGCTCTATCTAGATTATAATACAGGTCATTGGTCCAGAAACTGAATACATAATATCGAGAGTAACCGAAGGTTGACACTATTATTCTTTCGTCTCGTTGAGATAACGGATGATGAAAGGATCGAATTGTACGGTAACCATATCATTGATAGGTAGCTACTTTGCTGAATCCGAATCTATCGGGTGACCATGATGCCTTGCTAGGGGCCAATCTTGGTCTATGTATTAGTGAGACGATTAATTGGTGTTAATCGCGATACGATACACTGACGGTAATGAGGAGCCTATGGGTCACACACATAGAAGATAATTTAAGAGCCAAGAAGAAAGAAAGGCGTTTTCGTCTTTTTGGCCGAAATGGTATTTTGGTAATTTCACAGTACAATTCAATTTGCTGAGGTTGTAGCCTTTATTTAATTTATTAGATAAATAAAATAAGTGAAATTACGTTTAAATATGTGTTCGCATATATTTACATAAATTATCATTATTCTTAAATGTTAATATATATATATATATATTAAATATAAATTAATTGATTTTAATTGAAGATAATGATGAATTAAAATAAATATCTAATTGGGAGTGTTTGGAAACATGGGGTGTTTGGGTTGGAGCCCAAGCCTATTCCATAAGGGAATAGGGCAACTAAAATATGACTATAAAAGAAAAAAAAGGTGTGTGTGATTTTTGAATGAATGATTTTCTTTGATTGAGAAAGAAAAACACACAATCCCAAAACACTCCCTCCCACGCCACATTGCTTATTTGCTTTGAAATCAAATTCTTTTTTATTTTTCTTCTTTGTTCTTAAGGCTAAAGAGGATCTAGCAAATCCCTCTTTAGTTCCTTGCGATTGTCTTCATGTAGACTTGATTGGTTCGACCCTACATTTGGGTCGGTAGCAAAACACGTTCAGAGATAAAATTGGAGGAGCCTCCAACGTGGGTATGGTTCCTAAACTTCAAACTAATTTTCTACATATTTGATTATTTTGTATAAACTATGATTTTTGTACCCGGATCTTGGTTCTAAGGAATGATCCATGTAGTTTATGTTTTTGTTTTCCGTTGCATAACTAGGTCGTTCACTAACATTAACATATATGACCAACACAAATCAAGTGGTTAAACAGTCAAACATACACCCATCTAAGTCAAGAAATTTTGTTATGAATGTGCTTTCTAGTTCCTATAACATTGTAATCTTTGTTATGACCCTTATTGCTTGCAAAATTTGGAAACAATGGTACCCATCAAAACTAAATTCTAAAAATAGTTACAAGAATCAGGTAACTAATAGTAAAACAATATAATCTACAATAAGCATTTCAAATGTTTTCTTTTAAAATACAACTCATTCTATACATAAAATTGCATGACGGTAATAAGTCACAAGAACCAATCAATTATGGAAACATCTTCTTGCAAGTGTAATACAAGAGTGACCATAAAAGACCTTTAAGCGTTTTCTCATCCGATACCTTTAGAAGATGAGCAACTTTGCAGAATCCTGCATGATATATATATAGAATTCTTCATTTATTGTTGGTTTCATCCCATTGTTACAAGGTTTTGGCCTTGTAAGAGCCCGTCGCCCACCCATTCTTACAAGGTTTTGGTCTTATAAGAGCCCATTGTCCATATGGCCAAAGAATGCATGTAACTTAGCACTATAAACAATCAATAGTGGTCCAAACTTCAAGAGTTTAGAAAGAATAACTATGCAGAAAACAACAATGAGTCGGTGAATTATCAAGAACAAATAGTTCTAAAGCAGATAATTTTCAATGTAAATTATGCAGAATATAAAGTTTCCAATTGTAATGGGCAGGAAATTGTCCTAAAGGCAGTAACCTGATGATGCAAGACATAAAGAAAGGGTACAAACGGGTATTTAGTCCTTATCTTCTACATTTTAGGATCGAGTATTTCAGTCCTTGTCTTCTAATTTTTTGTTGTGCTTCATATTCTGAGTCTGAGTCCGAGTCCGAGTCCAAGTCACTTGAGTCTCTCGAGTCTGGAGACTTGGGCTCCATTACTTATGGGTTTTCGTTAGTATCTGCCATAGCCGTGTCTGTGTCTTCTTCATCTCGAGTTTTTGGCGCTAGGCTTTGATCTTCTGGTTCCATTCTTCTGCTTCGTTTGCTCTGTGTTGCTCTCAAGTGTACTGAAGGGTTGGGTTTATTGCAATGATACCTAGAGATTTGGCGTGAAATTTCCCTAATTTTTTAAAATCACACTTCACCCCCATATATATATTTTCTAATTCTGATGGGGAAGATTTCCTACTAGTAAGTATATTCCTTTGATATAAGGAAAAAAATAGAGAAAAGAAATAAAATAAAATAAGAAAATAAACTAAACTAAAATAAAATCTTAAATTTATCAAGAAATTTATCTTACATAGTATCCATTTTGAAAAGAAGACAAATTATTTTTGTATTATTGTATTTCTCGGATGTAAAAAACGCTAACCGTCTATTAAAAATGTCTTTCTAATCCTTTGCACCATCATTAAATGGAACAAAACTCCATTAGGGGTAGAATTGTTAGTTTCCAGACCTTAGAGGTGACAGGGTAATAAACCGCAATTTGTCTAATTATTTAAAAAGAATTAAATATATATTTATTAATTAGGACTTATTTTTCTTGACAAATATATAATAACAAAAATAGAAACAAGACAAAAGGTAAATGGATTTTTCTTTTATGTTATAATTATTCATTTTATTATACTATTTCATATTTTTATTTGAAAGAAACTCTTTATTACCAAATCTTTTTTCTGAAAACAAAATAGTGCATATCATAAATTCAGATGGAAATATGCATATAATAAGTCTATGGGTGATAACCCTCATGCAGTATACATCATTACATGTGGCATGACATGCAAAATGAAGCTAGCGCGTGGACCCAACCTTGAGCGAAAATCACTACTCAGCACGATTCCTGTGTTGACCTAAAAATACTCAATGAATAGATGATTTTGTAAAACATTTTTTCTTTACTTTTATGAAAATATTGTCTATGTAATTATGGTACAATTATCTGACTTATTTCTTATAAACTGATATTAATAAACTAGAGATATATTATATATTTCCTTTGATTCTGTATTTTTAATGTCTAGTATCTAGTACTGAAACTACTATTATTAACTGTTTACTTTATTAGTTCATTTCTGATGCATTACAACTAATAACTGATAAATGAATTGATACCATGAACAAATAATTGTTCTAATATTGTATAACGGAAAATTGATCTGATATTATAAAACTAATAACTGATACTGAACTGATCATAAATGTTAACTGATACATTAACAGATATGATCAACACATATCAAGTGATTAAACAGTCAAACACACACCCATCTTAATAAAGAAATTTTGGTATGAATGTGCTTCCTAGTACATATAACGTTGTAATCTCTGTTATAACCTTTATTTCTTGCAAAATTTGGAAACAATGGTACCCATCGAAACTAAATTCTGAAAATAGTTACAAGAATCGGATGACTAATAGTTGAACAATATAATTTACATAAGCATTTCAAATGTTTTCTTTTAAAATACAACTCATTAACTGTACATAGAATTGCATGACAGTAATAAGTCACAAGAACCAATCAATTATGGAAACATCTTCTTGCAAGTGTAATACAAGAGTGACTATGAAAAACCTTTAAGTGTTTTCTCATCCGATACCTTTAGAAGGTGAGCACCTTCGCAGAATCCTGCATGATATCTATACAGACATTCTTCATTTATTGTTGGTTTCATCCCATTCCTACAAGGTTTTGGCCTTGTAAGAGTCCATTGCCCATATGGCCAACGAATGCATGTAATTTAGCGCTCTAAAACAATCAATGGTGGTCCAAGCTTCAGGAGTTTAGAAAGAATAACTACACAGAAAACAGCAATGACTCAGTCAATTATCAGGAATAAATAGTTCTAGAGCAGATATTTTTTAGTGTAAATTATGCAAAATGTAAACTTTCTAATTGTAGTCGACAGAAATTTAGCCTAAAGGCAGTAACCTGACGATGCAAGACGTAAAGGAAGGATGCAAATGGGTATTTAGTCCTTATCTTCTACATTTTAGGATCGAGTATTTGAGTCCTTGGTATCTTTTCTTGATTCCTCTTCTTAACCCATTAATTTCTCTCTATCACCTTATATAGAATCCTATATTATCTATCTATGATATTCTTCTCCCCCTCCATCACCTAAGGAGCAAAAATATTATCTACTGGACATTATAACTACTCGAGTTTTGTCCAATATTTCACAACATCAAGAATCTACTAGAAAATGGTTAAACGGTACAACCACCAAAACAAAATAAACGAATTGACAAAACAGATGATGAAATAAAATATATACAGATTTGAGATAGATTTAGATCTAAAAAACACAAACTCATACCTTAGTTAACAGCCTATTAACTAAGCTATAAGATAACAACTTTAAACAAACTTAGGGGTTCTTACACGAGTGTATTTTCAGACCATGCTGCTTCATAGATTTCAATGGCAATTTGAAATCCCATATCGACCAAATCTCCACGATCATCGTTACAGCAACTGCACATGTAACACCAAACCATATTTTTCTTGATTGCAATGTTGTCATTTTAACTGTTCCAACAAGTAGATCCCATTGACCGGCCCCTGTTGTGCATCCATATTCTTTAAGATATTCTAGGGAAAAACCTTCTCTAATGCTCCTTTTTCTTTGTCTTCATCAACTATCGCTAAAAGAGCACATGCTCGTGCATAACTACATTAGAGACACACCAGGTAAGTTCTAGTCTTATCAGATCTGAACTAAAAAGGAATATATATTGAGAAATAGAAACATGTGAAATACTATAAATATATCAGGATTTATCAGGCCTAGATAATTGAGAATATCAATGAATGAAGTTAATTAGTTACAACATAACATTGTCCAATAAACCGATTAGCTTGAATAGATGAACTTGAGCGGCCACCATTATTGTCGTAGTTGAAGTAAGAATCATTCCACAATTCCTTATATACAACTTTTGCTTACTGAAATTTGCACCAAAAATAATCCTCAAACCCTTAAGACCTACTTCATGTGCAAATCCTGACACAGCCTGCAATGCTACCACCTCTACCATATGCACTTACAACAGAGACAGATCACACATGGTATGTCTGATTAGGGAAGCCATCATTCTCAATCTTCCCCATCACCATCCCTATCAAATTCAAATAGATGAAAGTGTTTGCTAAACCTTCTTCTTACCATAACCAAAATAAAGCATTTGGGTAGTCGGATGAACTTTTGTAGGACTCTGCTCTGTAAAAAGTCAAATACTCACTAAAGTTTTATCACATAAACTCTAATTTTTCTTTTGGACCGGAAATTGAGAAAGCTCGTTCAAATAGTCACGATAATTTTTGACCTTTATTAGTGTCACAGTCCAATCTGCACCGTGGGAACGGCTGATCAACCCCTCTACCCAAGCCCACTTTGCGTGACTCACTAGGAATATCTCCCCCTCCCCCTCCCCCCCTAAGGGATTTCTTTCACCTCCCCCACCACTAGCCTGATGGTACTCACCATGCTTCCCAATTGACTATAGCCCTTTGGTCTTGGGTTCGAGTGGTGGGGGAGGCGAAAGAAATCCCTTAAAGGGGGGGGGGGGGGGGGGATATTCCTAGTGAGTTACGCAGAGTGGGCCTGAGTATAGGGGCTGATCAGTCGTGCCCACTGTGCAAATTGGGCCGTGACAATTAGTAACTGCATGACTAAGGACATTATACATTCAATCGGCTTCACATTTTTCTCCGCCATCTTATGAAGGAGTTCAACAACTTCTGGTATGTCATTATTCTTGAGGAAACAAAACATAAGCGTAATAAATGTAATTACATTTGGAGCACAACCGTTTTCCTCCATATATGACAACAACTTATTTGCCATTTCTAGTTGTCCATTTTTACACAACCCATTGATCAAAATGCTATATGTTACAACGTCTGGCACCATGTTTCCATGAAGAGAAAAATTTTGAAATAGGTCCTAAGCAGTTTCGAATCTCTCTATTTTACATAATCCATCAATGAGGGAATTCAAACCTTCAATGTTAACAGCAACCTTATTATTTACTAGAGCATTAAACATTTCCACGGCTTCCAAAACATATCCATTCTTGCAAAGTCCATTAACAAAAATGTTATATGTCCAAGAATCAGGAAAAGTATCGTTAAGTCGCATCTCACCAACTAAATTCCGTGCATCTTTCACCTTTTCTATAAGAAAAAAGCCAGTTAACAAGGTGTTATATGTAATCACATCAGGCCTAATTCCTTCTGAAATCATCTCTCGATAAAGACTAAGAGCTTCATTGACTTCTTTATTCTTGCAATACCAATTAATCAAAGTATTGTAGCAAACAACATCAGGTCTACACCCCTTTCTAGTTATAGAATCAAACAACTCCCTTGCATCACCAATTCTATCTACCAAGCAATAACCGTTTATAAAAATGTTGTAGGTATAAATGTTAGGAACCATACCTCTCTGAATCATATGTTTCAACAATAGTTGTCTGGCCTTCTCAACCAATCTAGCCTTACAAAGACCATCATAATACTATAAGTAACAACATTTGGCCTACAAATAACACCAGATTCTTTATTCCCATTGACCACCTCTTCAAGCAACTTAATGGCAACACTTACTTTCTTTGTTTTACACAATCCACCAATCAAAGTGTTGCAAGTGATTACATTAGGCCTACAACCAATAGTAATCATTTTCTTAAACAATTCCATTGATTCCATAATCTTTCACTCTACAACAGACCTTTAATCAAACAAGTAAATGTCACGGTATTTGGGCTAAAACCCAACGTCAAAATCACTCCAAAAACCGCATAACCAATAGAAACCCTTTCAATATTACATAACCAATTCATCAAAATATTCAAAGATATAAAATCTGGAGACAACCTAGTTGAATTCAACAGCTTATAAAGCGAAATCACTTCATAATAATGCTTCTTCTTAGCTAGTGCACTAAACAAAGTAGTGAATGATGAAATTGCAGAAATGGGTTTCATATTAATCATGTAATAAAAAAAGTACAATGCTTCATTCAGAGTAAAGCTACCTGATCAACAATTTTCTTCGAGGAATTTAGCAAGTGAGGATCGTTCAAGGGGTTTTTTGAAAGAATACGAAACTTCATTTTTGGAGCTTGAAGATGTGAGGTTGTGTAAGTGAGCTAACAAAAATAAAAAATTAACTTTCGAAGATGGGTTTTGAGAGATTGAAGACGAACGAAATAGGGATTTGAATCTCAAAGCCATGTATGAAGAGTGTTTTTGTGGGTCGTTTTTTCCAAAGTAAGGTCATTGCAAAAGGCAAATGCATTAAAGAGAAATGTTTTGACAAATTTCACAAACAACCTTTAAGGTTTTCAAAATTGCAAACTTATCTCAAGTATCGATCTTTCCTATTCAAACCACCTTTATGATTTCAAAGATTATTCACTTGAATGTTAAAAATGTATATCCACCTTTAGGTGTTTTTCGGTTTGCGGTGGTTTTCTACTAAATCAAAAATTATCCAGTTGATCAAACAAACCAATTTATATAAATATTCAAATTTACCTTCTTTTTTTTTAATAAAATTATAAGATTTAAATAAATCATGCTATTGAACTTTGTATTTAATTTACAATGATATATAAATTTATTTCTTCTTCAAACTTTTAAATATACCAAAATCAATATTATTTACTAAAGCATGAAACATTTCCACTTCTTCCGAAACACATCCATTCTTGCAAAGTTCATCAATGGAAATGCTATGTGTCCAAGAATAAGGTAAAACCATTAAGTTGCATCTCACCAACTAATTTCTGTGCATCTTTTACATTAGCTTTAAGAAAAAGGCAAATTAACAAATTGTTATTTATAATCACATTAGGCCTAATTCCTTATAAAGTCTTCTCTTGATAAAGACAAAGAACTTCGTTGACTTCTTTATTCTTGCAATACCATCTGATTAAAGTATTGTAGCAAAAAACATTAGGTCCATATTCCTTTCTAGTTAAAACTTCTTCATTTATAAGATCAGTTTTTATATTGTTTATTAGAGACTATTATTAGAGGTGTGCCACGAGGCAGTGAAGTCGAATTTGAAGTTCATTAGAGACTATACTTCCAATAATAGATGGAATCAATTAGAAGAGAAAAACATTTTATAGCTATAAGACGTTTCTATTCTAATTTTTCAACGCATCATATTTTGCAAGAGAATTAATGAAATATGGATAGAATCTTGAAATTTTCTCTCAATGTTTTGACATGCTAATTCTTTCAATTAATTTCTCTTATTCAATGGTAGAGGAAGTTTGAGTAGATGCTCTAGAGCCAATCAATTATTGTAGAATTGACTCTTTGAAATAATGTTCATTAATTAATAATAAAAGGCATTTTATTCTATATCGTATAAATCATTATTATTGCAATATGTATTGATATATGTCCTCAGAATGGTAGAACCGTGACGAGGGTATCAAGTGTTTCAAATATTGATAGTGAGAACCCTATGAGTACATATGGTGCCCATTCTAGAAACGTCCGTAGCCCTAGTATTATTCTGGAGTAAGGGCATAAATAATACGGTAAGGCTATCATAGTGTTGAACAACCCTGTCGAAAGGCAGTGACTGATCTCACTTATCAAGGTTGTTTGGTGACAACCTGGTGCAACACATGGGTGCTTGTTGTAGGCAGATATACCGCAGCAAGTTCACTGGACTAACCCACCAGAGGATTCCATGGGATGGTAACCCCAGTGTCTATGGAACAAATCCTCTAACGAATGGTAGTGCACGTGATCCTTAGACTTGAGATCACCGGAGCGCCTTGTGCACCGATTGGTGTAGTTTGACACTAGCCTAATGCAGTTCTTTTCAGAGCTGTCAATACGGTAGTGATTGGCTGCATCAAGGAGTGTATCAAGACTATGGTGGATAGACAGAGGATTCATCACTCCCGGGTATGGGAGAAGTTATCTCACAACACAATTCAATATATGGCAATGACACTAAAACTGTGGCCACAGTGGGATTGAGTTGTTGCTCTATCCAGATTATAATACAGGTCATTGGTCTAGAAACTGAATACATAATATCGAGAGTAACTGAAGGTTGACACTATTTATATGCCTTCGTCTCGTCAAGATAACGTATGATGAAAGGATTGAATTGTACGATAACCATATCGTTGATAGTTAGCTACTTTGTTGAATCCGAATCTATCGAGTGGCCATGATGCCTTGCTAGGGGCCAATATTGGTCTGTGTATTAGTGAGACGATTAATTGGTGTTAATCATGATACTATACACTACTGGTATGATGAGCAACCTATGGGTCACACACATAGAAGATAATTTAAGACTCAGTAATTAATAATGGCGTTTTCATCTTTTTTGGTTAAAGGGTATTTTTGTAATTTCATAATGCAATTAAATTTGCTGAGGTCGTAGCCTTTTATTTAATTTGTTAGGAAAAATTAAATAAGTGAAATTACATTTAAATATGTGTTAGCATATATTTAAATAAATTATCATTATTGTTAAATATTAATATATATATATATATTAATTCATTTTAATTGAAGATAATGATGAATTAAAATAAATATCTAATTGGGAGTGTTTGGTAACATGGGGTGTTAGGGTTTGAGCCCAAGCCTATTCCATATGGGAATAGGGGAATTAAAATATTACTATAAAAAAAACTTTAGTTGAAAAAGGTAAAGTTATTCATTCATCACTATTTCATTGAAAAGAAAGAAAAACACAGCCCCCAAATCTCTCTCCCATGACAGTTTTGGTTTTGCCTAAAATCAAATACATTTCATTTTTCTTTTTGTTTCTGAAGGCTAAGGAGGATCTAGCAAATCCCTCCTTAGTTCTCTGCGATTGTCTTCGTGTGGACTACGTGGGTTCGATCCTACACATGGGTCGGTAGCAAAAACGTTCATTGACAAATTTGGAGGAGCCTCTAAACGTGTGTATGTTTCTTAAACCTTGAACTGATTTTTTTCTGCAAATTTGATTATTTTGTATAAACTGTGATTTTTGTACTCGGATCTTGGTTCTAAGGAACGATCCATGTAGTTTATGTTTCTTGTTTTCCGCTGCGTAACTGGGTTGTTCACTAACAGAGGATGTATCAATATGTATTTATTTAACATTCGTTTGTTTTTTATTGATTAAATTTTCCATCTTCTCCTCTTTGTTTTTATGAACCACAAATTTTATGAGATAATTTTAATCATGTTTAATCATGATGCTCATACAAGCCAAGTTAATTTCAAGGGAATTCATAAATTTTAATGTTAAGTATTTAAAATGAGTGTTTGCTTATTGATTAAAATTTTCTTATGTCAATCGAGAACACAACTACTATTGTAAATTCAATAATGCTTAATCAAAATTATTACTATTAATTTAATCTCCTTTATAAAAATATTATTTAAGTGCAAAACATTTAACTTTAAGTATGCATAAACTGATTACTTATATTAAAAGCAAGAAAGACCACAAGAAATTGAAATTATAACTAAATTTCAACAACAATTTTGTTGATAAACAACTTGACCTAAAAGCTTAAGCTGAAAAAGGTATTAACGCTGTAAAGGCATCTTCATGTGTTACATATCCAAGCCAAATTCAGACGAGAGACCAACCCAAATTAGCAGGATTTAATACATGAGAGATTCAAATCATGACCTCCACTTTAATATCTGTTGTGTGTGATTTTGTCGTAACTCGAAAGAAGTTGACTTGTGTCCTTAACACTTTATGATACTATGTAATGTTCTACATTAGCTTATCCGCAACGTGCACTAACCATGGAACAACGTTAAATCCTATTCATGGGGATTATGTAAATATTCCATTCCGAAAATAGAAAGTGAAACATTAGATCTTTTTTGAAGATTGGTACTAATTCATGATCTAACATGTAACAAGCGAAAACCTCATTCTCGATTCTACGAGAAATTTTATGAAGCATCCAATAGAATCATGAAGAGTCTAAGTGAAACAAACATAATCATATGAGATATGGATATTCATTCAAAACAGACAATAAAATGAATATATGTGGCGGAAATTTAATCGGGCGAGCATACAATGATATTTTCATATTCTCCTCAGACATTTTCCAAACCAAAGACATTTTTTTCATTTTCAACAAGTATGAGATCAAGGCCATTGTTGTTTCAATACACAAACCCATAGTGCTCTAGTGTTCCATCTTTCTAATTAGGATTCTCATCTATGACAAATAGAAAAGGGGCATAAACTTGACATATATAGAATAAAATTTACAAGAAGTTACTGATATATATTTCGTCCCAAACAGGTATCGTTTGTCATAATTGTGTTTACAGAAACATATTAAGGCAAAACCTTATGTCTTTTATAAGAAAAAAAAAAAAAAACTAAAGCAGGTGAGCGCATACTTTGTCTAATACATATCCTACCATGGGGCAAACCTCTCTGCAACTTAGAAAATAGTAAAATTTTGGTTTGTGGTTTTTGGCTTCCTGCGAAACCCTGCAAATGCCAGAAGTTTTTGCATATTTATAGATAAGTGTTTTCCCCACTATTAGTCACATGAGTAGAGAATCATATTTATATAAGTGGTCGTTGGTCATAATTAGGTTTATAGAAACTATTAAGGCAAAACCTTATGTTTTTTATAAGAAAAGAAGTTTGTCAATTACTGTGCTATTCTAGTTAACATGTAACATGTACCTAAGGAACAAACCTCACTTCTTAAGGATCATTTCTCTGAACTCATTATTTCACTTCGGCTTCTCATCTTCCACTCCCTGCTTTTGAATTTGTCGAGGGACACCAAGTGTCTGACATTCCTTGGCATTGCAAATGTGTTCCTCCCCTTCGCTGAATGTTATCACTACTTTATTAGCAGCAAGTGTGGTGCTTTAGACTCCCTGAAAGTCTGATTACTACTTGCGCTGCCATTTAACCCAAAGGAAGAAAATGAAAGTAGAAGTAAAACAACATCTATAACTGTATTGAACACAAACAAACATCACAAGTAATAAACAAGATAAACACAATTCACTACCTACCATGTTCTCCAAAGGCCCCATGACTGGCAGAATCCTTTCTCTTTTGCTGCGGATTTTATCTTACAATGCTCCTTCTTCCAAGAAACTTTGTTTGTTCTTTCTTACAACTGCAGCAAGGTGTGCATCATCGGCAAAATCCACATATGCCAGGCCCTTCAAAATCGATCAGAGTATATTATAAATTAGTATGCAACAGTCCAACATATGCCCTACAGTTAAAGGCAAGCTGGAATTGGGTAAATCGTATGGGACTATGGTTAGTCTCCTAAGCATATCCCTTGCTATCAAAATAAAAAAAAAATATTCTCTTAGACAAGTTAGACTCTTTATACTTAAAAAATTAAGCAAGTTTACCATAATTATGGAATTCAATCTTTCTTCAAGTTATTTGAGACTACATAATCGTCTCTGAAAGGACATTCATGTTAAAACCAAAGCGTAAGAACTAAATTATTTATTTACTGATGGAAGGAAGAAATCAAATTGAAGTTTCAATGAGCACCCTTGAGAAATTTGATCAAAGACAATGGACTGCATTAGTAGTTTGTATTCCCTTGAAGCATCAGCCATGCTGATTTCCCTGAAGCATTAAAACTAGTTTTCTTAGGGCTATTCCGTGGTACAGTCCACATTATGCATACATATGTTGAATTTAAAGGTCAGGCATGTTAATAAGGATTTGACTATAAGATCGATGTGCACGGGAAGGTCCAGTGGATAGCTCCCTTTTTCATTTGAAGCATAAAGCACAAGAACATTGACAAATAATGATGAGAGAAACAGAGTCATACCTTGAATTTTAGTGAACTTATCCTGTAGAATTCAACAGATTCAACCCCAACAACATCGCTAAAGAATTTTTTCAATCTTCAGAAGTTGCTTGAAAAAAATTTAAAACCATCGAATTATCTCCCTGTATTCGCCTATCCAACGTTAAAAAAGAATAAAAGGCATCTCTCTCGAAGTGCGAGAGAATCTCTACTTGCCCTAAAGTTAAGGTTTGATAAAAATGCAGTACACTTGTCAATGTATCCTTTGGCTCTTCCAGTAGTGGGGTCTTTGATGTGCTGGTCATTTGGATCTCTTCAAATTTGGTTTTTGCTTCTTCTACTTCGTTTCCTTTAGCTAAGTTCTGTGCTCGTCTCTTTTCTTTCCCATGCACTTTGTTTTGGTTTTGGGCAGTATTTTTCTGCCGCTTAGCTGGAGACTGTTCATCAGTCATGTTCGAATCTGTTTTTCTCTTTCCATTAACACTTTTCTTATGTGACTTCTCTTTCTGATCTATTAGTTCAAGAATAGATTTGGCTTCCTGTTGTAACCTAAATAATTGTAGCTCTTCCAAGCGGGGTGTAACATGAGAAAGGGAACAAAGACAAGCATCTTTACGCATTGAGTTAAAATAGCAAGGATTGCATACATTCAATAAATACTAAGCAGATGTATCATAATTCAGTGACATCTTTAACAATGTTACGTAACAACTTGACTTAAAAGCTTAAATTGATAGTTAAGCATCCAACAACCATGCTTAAAATTTAACACAATCTCATGTGATGAACACCCACAATCACAACCATAAGTATAACATAAATAAAAATACAAATTTGTAATCTAAATATGAGCCTATTAGATATAAATTTTAAATAGCGTTTTATTTTCGAAAATAAGGGATATAAGGAATTTTATGAAAATATGTTTTTATTAAAATAAGTTGAAATGTTTTCAAGACAATGTTATTGCATAGAATCCTAAAAATTAGTGTAAAATTAGAAAACAAGAAAAATATCATTTCTCAGTCTTTATATAGTTTTTTTTTAAAAAAAATTTTGAATACCAAATATATTTTCAAATATTTAAAATATTGAGATAAAACTTTTAAAAATTTTAATTGTAACTTAGTTTTTCAAGTTATCACTTAAACTAAAAATTTAAACAAATAGGCAATGATCCACCAGTAGTATTTAAGCTCTCACAAGAGAGAAGCAAAGAGTTCATAATATGTACAAAGGCACATAAAAACTACTAACGTGGCACATTTTAGTCAAACACATATGGTTACCAATAAGGCAGACATCGCAACCAGCTAAAATATTATTAGTTAAACACTTAAATTGTTTTTTTAATAAATCTATACGTACTAATTCTCAATAGCAATGCAAATGAATCATACACATTAGACTGAACAAAGAAATGCGTGATTAATTGGCACTTCAAACAAATAAATTAAAACTGCAGTAGGAATGTGAACCTTCTGTGCAGCGTGGTCAAAATCTTCAAGTGTCTCGTATTCCCTCTCAAAATGCAACCAGTTTTGGCATATGTCCTGAATAACTCTGTTTTTTAGGAAAAGAATTTATCAACAAATCCAAAAGGTAGTACATAACAATTGAAGAAAGTCACCTTGGAGTTGTGGACCCTAAACAATATTTTCAATATCATTAAATCAAGAAGCAAGAATTGTCAGTAACGTTAGATGATATAGTGAGATCATCAATGAGATCATATAATATGAATGGGAGTGGGAGTGGGAGCAGAAGCAGAGAGTTGGGAAACAATCCGATTAAATATAGTAAGGCCAATCAAGATAAGATGAAAATAACAAGGTTAACTTTATCAAACTAAACCCTAAACTAATCATAATAAAGAGAGAACTTAGATAACTTTATGATAAGTCATATAAATTATTTACATCAACAAGTTTTATTTAACCTATAGCATATTTTGACATGAAACTCGGAAAGTAAAGCTGGAACTAAGAAACTTTTCTTCAAACATATTGGAAAAAATAAGCCAAGTGGA
The DNA here is from genome assembly GCF_008641045.1 of Pistacia vera. Lineage (NCBI taxonomy): Eukaryota > Viridiplantae > Streptophyta > Magnoliopsida > Sapindales > Anacardiaceae > Pistacia > Pistacia vera. The sequence continues at coordinate 854,280 of NW_022196230.1, forward strand.
AAAAGATATCAGCCTATTGTGTTTCAAAAACTACTCTGCTAACTATGGTTTAAATGTGATTGCTTCATATATGCCACAATTTCATCAGAGTATCAGTTACTCTAAAGTTTGAAGTTAAAAAAATAAACGTCATGGATTTTCAACTAGCATGATCCTCAGAGATACCATCATATATCGTTTTCGTATGATTTGGAAAAATTATTCAAAATGACATATTAAACCATTGTGATTCTGGTGCCCGAGTAACAGGTCGACCTATTGCAAGGCTACTCTCTAAAAATATTATCAGCTACAGAGCATGATTTTATGTTAAGAGTTCAAAATATCTCCATAAATTGCCCTCCTTGATAAACAACATTTTAACAACCTGACTTAAGCCATTTGTCTGTTTCAACTTCCATCAGCAACAAAAAGAGAATAAAGAAGAAATGTTTGCATTGCAGATGACAAATATCAATTGATTAAATAAGCGCACGTATCTACTAAAGCGACAATTTTCCCAAAAAAAAAAAAAAAATGAAAGGAAGAGAAAAAACCAGTTTAAAAACTTTCAAATTCAAATCTTGTCCATAAATCAATCTAGAATAATTGAAAGCACAGTATGTAAATGTATAAGAACCTGTCCCACTAAATATTTTACTGTAGCATCTCCTGTAGATAGCACCTAGCTTCATTTAGATGTCCCAATTCAATTTCCATAGAATATAACCTTGACTAGACTTCCAACATTGGCCCGCTGCCAGACACAAAAGCAAGTTACGGAAAAAAATACAAAGATGATCATAAATCAATCATATTGAACTATACAGGATAAGAAAGAGAAAAAGTGAATGGCCAAACCAGGCTCTCCCAAAACCCCCAGTTGCAACTTGATCTTTTCCCAAATTTAGTTCCAATGAGCCCATAAGCATACAAATGCACAAACCATTTGTATTCTTCTCTGTTGAGATAAGTAATCAGACGCCCGCTGAAGGAAGAAACTTCACTGTTAAGTATTCAAGTATTATATACATCCAATCATACAAGGCCTACAATTTCGATGGTACACTAAAGAGACATCAGGCTAATTGTTTATAAACACAAATATTGAAAACAGCCATTATACAACAACATATACTAGTTGAATATGACATGCCAATTTTATAAATCACAGCATAAAGATATCTTCCGTGCATGCAACTCAATGTTGAATGAGAAATGTTTTAGCAAGGACACTATTCCATGACAAAACTAACAAAGTTAACAATCTAGCAATTAGCAAAAGCCTCTTGGAATCGAGAGTCATCACTGTAACTTCTACATAAATGGTCATAATGGTACTATAACCACTAAATGAAGTAAATTAAAAGACTTTTCTTTAGAGTCTAAGGGTAGAACACTTGGTACACATTCGTAAGAGATCTATGCTTGGACCTTGAAATAGTAGACTAGCTACAAGGTCACATTTCTTCATCTAAAATTCACCATGAATAGAGCATCTACAAATGTCTTTGAGAAGCTTCAAGTTCTTGACATCGGTGAAAAGCATTTTTAACAGGAAAAATGAACAGTATACATATGCGAACCTGAAATGTTTCCTTATCATGAAAAATTCATGCATCCTCTTCTGCTCCAAGCAAAAGGATTCTTCGTCTCAAACCATCCCTCAAGTGAGAATAAGTTAGGTGCTGAAACATAGAGGATCCAATTACAAAGATCTTTAATGCATAAACGTAGATGAAAATATAACAAGTTACAAAGAGTAGTAAGTCAAGCGTGCAAATTAGAGAAAAGATATCTTTCCTCCTTAATGGTCGAAAAAGTGCATAGAAGGGACTTCTCAAAGACTTGAATATGTATAAAAAATCTTTTTAAACAAGAGTAAACCTCTATATTTGTAAAAGGAGCATAATGAAATTCCACAATAAAGTTTGTGAAACTTCATTGCTTTTAAGCTGCTTATAACAATCTCTCATAGTTCTCACAGAAGAAGGGTAACAACTTAAGCTTACAGTAGATATCTCTTTCTCAGGTGCTCGGCTGTAACAACTGTTTAACTAGTACAATGCATGCATAATAATGATAGAAAATGGGCCAAAAATTTTCTTTTATTATAGTAATAAGTCTTTTATACACAAAGCGCATCATTTACAAAAAGCCATTTCAAAGACAAAAACAGGGAAACAGTGTAGCTATTGCTCCTCGCTTTGCCGACGCCCCTCGACGCATCATCACCTAGATCCTACATCCACAAAGGAAATAACGGGTGAGCACAAAAATGCTCAGTATAAACCCTCTATCTGTTTATCCCCGTATGTATTTCTCTAATTTTTCCTCACACTTTTCTGTGTTTTACTAAACGTCATGGCTCATCTTACCGGAGGTACGGCCGATGGCGTTCACACACCACCATCTCACTCTTCATGACTGTCAGGTGGAGTTCACACAGTACCAACCCGTTCTTAGTGACTACCGAGTGGGGATCACGAAGCACCTACGGTTTCATAACTATCGGGTGGAGACCACACAAACACCTACCTGTTCCTCATGACTTTTGGGTGACGATCACAAAGCATCAACCTGTTTCTAATAACTAACGGGTGACGATCACAAAGCATCAACCCGTTTAATAACTATCGGGTGGCGATCACAAGCATCAACCCGTTTCTAATACCTGTCGGTGGTGTCACAAAGCATCAACCGTTTCTAATACTCTTCTTATTCACTCTACTCTAGCACTTCTCATTTTTCTCTACCCTTAGAGTAGTTGCATCCACAAAGTTCTCTCTCATAGAGCAAGTGCATACAACAAGTTTCCTACTCTTTCTTAAGTCACTTCTCAATGCACAATTAATCCTATGGATGGTTCATCTCCACTAATGCACTTATGAAATGCCAACATGCAATGTCAAGAATTAAGGTTCACTAACTCATACTCAACCTCTATTAGGCATTTCATCAAACAACTCAAGTGCATAACAAAACTCTACTATAACAATAATCTATGTCTTTCTCTAACCTCCAAAATGGGAAAAAACCTCCTCACATAGCCATAATTCCTGCCATAGAATAGCACTTCCAAAAAGGATTTCTCAGTATCCTTCATCCATCCAAACTACATTTCAACCCATATCTCACTTCTCACAATTGAAGTGTATGAACAACCACAAGCAATAACAATCTCCATTTAAAACTCAATAACATAGCATGTAACATGTATATAACATACATCAATAATTGCTATTAAAACCCTAATCAAGAAAATTGTCAAATCTCAACTTGGGTTGGATTACTTACTTTTTTATGGAGAATCTCACTAGCTCTTCATTTCTCTTGGTTTGCTTGACTTTTTCTCTACTCTTTAACAAATGAACAAAAACCCTCAATATTCAATATACTCAAAATCTCACAAAACTTCACATCCAAAGCAAGAATCCTTACCTTAGATGCCTTAGATGTTTCTATTTCTACCCCAAATCACTCCAAAAGCCCTCTAAAAATCCTTGAACAAATGAAAGAGAATTTGAGAGGAAGTAAGAAGAGGAGTGTGGGACGGAGAAGAAGATGAAGGTTTGCAATGACTTAATTCCTTTAATGAATTTATGCACAAGCATCCCCTTTTGCCCTTACTCTTCCTTGGAATTCCATCTATATCCTTTGATTCATTACAACACACCCCCATTCAATCTATTCTCCATGAAAATTCCTTACATATTACTCCCCACTTTTCCTACTAATTAGGGGTAGAATGGTCAAATTGCCCTTAGGGAAGAAAATATCTAAAACTTAACAAACATTTGGGTCGGCCCGTCGCCGCAGCAAAGAATATTATGTCACCGCGGCGAAACTGTCCAGCAGTTTCCCGAGGCTTCAACACCTCTTCGCCGCGGCGAAGATTCTTCTTCGCCGCGGCGAAGATTCTTCTTCGCCTCGGCGAAGCCTGGAACACTGAACTTCTTCTATTTCAACCAATTTCAGGGCAAGTATTCAACATAACACTCAATCAAAGGTCAATCAAACAATAATACTAATAAACCAACTCAAATAAGAGCAAAAGAAGAAACATTAGCTACGTACCTCAAGTGGGGCGTTACATCGGTAACGTTCCAAAGCAAGCAAAGATTGAACCCAAGGATCACCAACCCAAGGACAATTTTTCCTAACCTTGGAATGAACATCCCACACAATATTTCCTGCCTGAAGGAAAAAAGAGATGATCAATTGCTAAAATTACAAATACCTAGAACATAAAGAATTGAAAAGAGAAAATATGAGTGAAACCTTCAAGGTTTTATCCAAATAGTGAGTATAACCAAGCCAGAGATCACTTGATACAGGAAACTCAGTAATAGCACGTTCATAGAGAAGTTGAACACGGGCTGGATCTCCAGAAGACTGTTCAAACTTCAAGTAGATCTGCAAAAAATTCAAATTAAAATAATAGTATTAACACTTTAACGAAGGGAAGGAAAAAAAAAGGTAACCTATTGCCACATTGCAAGTTCTTATACAACCCCCCACCCTCAAGAAAAGAAGAAGAAGAAGAAGAAGAGAAGATCTATAGTTTACATGAACTGATTACTTATATTAGAAGCAATAAAGACCATAAAAAATTGAAATTATAATGAAATTTCAACAGCAACTTTGTTGATAAACAACTTGACCTAAAAGCTTAAGCTTGAAAAGGTAAGGGCACAACAATGATATTTAGCTTTGTAACAGGCAACTTCACATGTTACATTGATAAGAGCTTGAAAGTATATATTGTTTTAGTGATTTAATTGGATTACTTTTGCAAAAATGTGTTTAATTTGTTTAATTTGAATTAATTATTTCATAAATACCTTTTATGGGATCACAGGTGTATTTTGAGTATTTTCAGGTTCAAACCGATATTTGAAAGAAAAATAATGATTTTGATGGAATTTGTGACAAGTAGGAACAAATGGTGCAAGAATCGGAGTTGAAACGAGAACGTTGTGACGCGTTTAAGATACAATGTAAAATCTGGAAATCTTTCAAGATGAACATGCTTCGATGTTTCTGTCATAACTTGAGCTGTAGAAATCGGAATATGACGATTCTTGTGGCGTTGGAAATATTATTCAGAGAGATAAAAAGTCCATGTTGATTACTTTACCAAATTCTAGAGATCACAGACTCATTGGATAGGGAGAACTATCATCGTAGTGACTATTCTTATCGCCGCAGCGATGGGTCACGGGCCTGTTTGGGCTATTTTATTCTCCTAGTCTGAATCTGAATGGGTTAAGCATTTAAATTCTTTCCTAAGTAACCTCCAAACCCTAGCACTATAAATTAGGGTCTTTAAGTAGTTTTTGGGAGATTAGAGAAGGAGAAAAGACGACTACTATTTTGGAGATCGGAATTCTTGCAGTTCTCGTTAGCCAATTAGAGAAGTTTTTCTATTTTTCTTTCTTGAACTCATGTTATTGAATACAATGGTTGTTTTTATTACTTCAATTGTGAACTAAATCCCTTTTCTAGGGCTAAAGATGTAGCCCAATTTATGAATATGCATTGACATTATTGTTGTTGATTTTATATTGAGCAGTAATTCTAAGTTTTATTATTGTGTGTAATGCTTTCAATTCTCAAGGGCCCGAGAGTTGAATGATTTTATGGGTTGGGTTGAGATTGAGAGATGAAACCTGATTAGTCTAAGGTAATAAAACCATAGATTGAGCGAACTCTAGAGATAGGTTACCGCGATCTGTGAGGCTTTGGTAAATTCCATAGAACTTAATGATCTCTTAGCTTCTAAATCCAACTTAGAGATATTTTGGGTTGTTGCTTAAGGGTTAATTTGCTAATTATTTGAGAGCAATTTAGTGGAATATTAGGGAGTTTGGCCTTTAGAATAAGCTTAATTAGGTTAGCAATAATTGTCAATGTATAGGATTAAATTGGTGTGAAATATGTGCCCTAGGTTTAGTCATATTGATTTGTTTACCATAGTATTAATAAAATTCTGCCTTTGTTTAACTTTTAGTTTGTTTTCTTTTTCATTAAATTCATTCTTAAAATTCTATTTCATCAAATAGTAACAAAATTGACTAGTTTGGTAAGGTAGGTAGTTCTCTTGGGATTCGACACTCATTTACTCGAGCTTTATTACTTGCAAGATTTCTTACACTTGCGAATAGCCTGTCAAGTTTTTGGCATCATTGCCGGGGAACTATTTCATTTTACCAATATCAATACGAAATATTTAGTTGCTAATTTGATTTGTTTTATTTTTGCTCAGAAATTAATTTTAATTTTAATTTAATTTTGTTTTGTTTGTTCCTTTTAGTTAGATCTTAGAGGGCTTACATTCAAAAGGTGGTGGTGATCTTAATCCCTTAGACCTTAAAATCGAGAGAACAATCTGACAGTTAAGAAAAGTGATGGAAAGCAACAACTATATGATGCCTTCGGGATGGAATTTTTCAAGGAGAGTAGCAGGAGTTCATGAATTAGATTTAGACAATTACACTGCTTTGGCTGCTCAAGTTTAAACTATTCAACAACAATTGGGTACTGCACTTAAATTTAATGCTATCAAGTCTTCTACTTCAGTTTGTGAAATTAGAGATTGCCAAAGAGGAAGTCCGTTTGCACAACTAGAACACTTCAATTACGTCAACAACTTCCAAAGAAGGCAAGGGAATCCATATTCCAACAATTATACCCTAGCATGGCAGAATCATCCTGATTTCTCTTGGAGCAACAACAACGATCTTACGCCACCTCGTGGTTATCAAGCTTAAGAGAAGGAATCAATTTTGGAAGATGTGCTTACCAAGTTCATTGAAGAGACAAGCAAGAGGTTTGAGAAGACTGACATCCTTGTCCAAAATCAATCAGCCTCTATTAGGAACCTTGAGACTCAAATTGGGCAAATTCATAACATATTAGTAGGAAGAGTTCAAGGAGTTTTGCCAAGCGATACAGAGAAGAATCCTAAGGAATAAGCGCATGCAATCACCCTGAGGAGTGGAAGAACTTTGGAGAATTCAGAGGATGAAAAATAGAAGCAAGAACAAGATAAAGATTTTAAGGACGATTGTCGTGGCTATGATACTGGTCGCCGCGGCGAGCGTGAAAATATGGAGAAGATCGTCGGCATGAAGGATGATCACCGAGGCGATGATACTAGTGGCTGCGGTGATCATGAAGCAGCTCCCAAATCGTCAGAATTTTCAACGCATCGCCGCGGTGATGAATCCAGTGGCCATTTTGAGTGTGAATCTAAGCATAAACTTTCTTTGAGCCATACAAACCTTCCGTACCCACAACGTTTGAAGAATCAGAAGCTTGATAAGCAATTTGGTAAGTTTATTGATATGTTTCGAAGTTTGCATATTAATATTCCTTTTGTTGATATGTTGGAACAGATGCCAAAATATGCAAAGTTTCTAAAGGAGATCCTCACACACAAGAGTAAATTCGAGGAACACGAAAAAGTTATGTTAATGGAGGAATGTAGTGCACTGATTCAAAAGAAACTACCACCTAAACTACGAGATCCAGGGAGTTTTACTGTCCCTTGTATTATTGGTAGTTGTTATTTTAATAAAGTTTTATGTGATTTAGGGGCAAGTATAAATTTAATGCCATTTTCTATGTACAGGAAACTTGGATTAGGAGAAGTGAAGCCAACCATTGTGTCTCTCCAATTAGCTGATTGATCAATAACATATCCAAGGGGAGTGGTAGAAGACGTCTTGATTAAGGTAGACAAACTACTTTTCCCAGTAGATTTCATAGTGTTAGACATGGAGGAAGATCGGGAAATGCCTTTAATCCTAGGACGACCTTTTCTAGCCACAGGTAAAGCATTGATAGATGTTCATCAAGGGAAACTAATCTTAAGGGTAGAAGATGAGCAAGTAGAGTTTAATGTTTTTGATGTTAAGAAGCGTCCATCCAACTTAGAGACATGCTTTGAGATCAGTGTCCTTGATAATATAGTGAATAAAAAATTAGAAGAAAACTATCCTAGTTCACCTCTAGAGAATTGTTTAGTCAACTCTAGGACTATGGAGGTTGACTTTGAGAAGGTAGATGAACAACGATTAAAGCCCTATGTGAATGGTGAAATTAAGGATATGAGGGCTTGGATTCTCCTAGATGATCCGGATTGAAGAAAATGAAAAGTCAAGCTTACAACTTTAAGCAAGCGCTTTTGGGAGGCAACCCAAGCTTTTTATTTTTATTTTATTGATTATGTGTTATTTTTGCAGGTGTTAATTTTCAAGTATGTTTATTTATTTATTTTTTTTTTTTTTTGTTTAGTGTAAATAATTTTGATGTTGTGTTTGTTTCTCTAAATTCATAAATTTAACACGTGATGTGTGTTTCCAATGAGGTGCACTGCAAGCTTCTTTGTTTTGACAGAATTAAAAGGCAATAATGGAATGAAACGAGTTGGTGATCGAATTGTCACGCGTATTCGCACTTCACTATTGCAAAAGGGGGTAGCTTTTCTTTTTCTCTTTTTTCTTTTGTTTACATTTGTACATTGAGGACAATGTTGATTTTAAGGTTGCGGGTAGGAATTTGCACGTTTGTGCAAATTATAGACATATGGATTTAGGGAGCAGATTTTTTTTTTCTTTTATAGTTTTTTTTTTGTTTTTTTTTGTTTTATTGTGTGAGTTTTTTTTTTCTCTTGGATTAATTTATATGTCTATGATAGGCATATGATTGCAATAACATGTAACAAGTAGAGGACATTAATTTTTGCATTTAATTATGGATGATTGTGAATTTTAATGACATTTAGTTTGAGACCCTAGCGGTTTGTGGATTGAAAGTGGTTAAGTTTACTTACTTAGAGATGTTTTATGTGTGAATATTTCATGGACATTTTTGCGATCTCAACAAACTCTAGAACTTATTTGATAACCACTTGAGGCGAAATCCTAGAGTTCACATCACTTAGGAAATGATTTAGGCTGTTTTTGGACCGATTGAGCCTTTCAAGCCGACCCTTTTCATTGTCATTGCTAGTTAACCCTTTGAGCCCTTTAAACACAATTTAACCTTCTTTTTCTTTCTTTGAACTTAATTTTTACCCTACCCTAATTATGAGCCTAAAACACAATCCTACGCATTTTATCCTTAAGAGACTTAATTGTTATTCAAGCTTAGTACGAGTATTAGTGAGGAAGTGTAGTTTTGCCACAACCCAAGTTTATGTGAAGAAATTGGTTGGGGGTTGTGGAGTGCTTATAGATACTTTCTTCTTATTATTGTTGTAAAAAAAAATGAAAAAAAAAAAGAGGAAAAAATTAAAAAATTAAAAGAGAAAGAAAAGAGAAGTGGGCATTGAAAAGCATTGTGAAGATTTGGAATTATACAAATGAGTTTATATTACTGTCAAAAAGAAAGAGCTCGATAAAGGTTGGGAAGCTACTGAGTGACAAAGGGAAGTGTTTTTGTACGATAGTAATAAGAATGAATGAAAATTAAGTCTCTTAACTTGATTTTTGTTAATTTCCCTTTTCATTCCTTCATGAACTCATGCCCTAGCCTAATGTTACAACATTTACAAAGACCTATTGATCCAAGGTAATGTGAAATTCTACATTAGTGGTGAGTGGTTTGAAAAGTGAGCCTATGGAGTTTGATTCCATGATTCACATATAAGTCATAACCCGAATACTGAGATCAAAATTTTGTTCATGAATGTTATGCATAAAACCATCTGGGTTTGTAGACTAATGGTTTGTGGTTGTATGGATGTTTTAGGGTTGATAACGAAAATGGAATTGACGTTTGCATTGTCTGTGAGTTTAGGTGATTTTTAATCATTCTATTTGTTTTGTGTATATGCTATTTTTGAGACACCTTTATGAATTGATCCAAGAATTTTTCTTAGTTTTAGTTTTTTTTATATTTATTTTTATTTTTGGAGTTTAGGTTAAGTTTAGTGTGGATGTTTTTGGGTATCATCATTGGAAACCCTCACGAGACCACAACTCGTCCAACTAGGGCCGCCTAGGGGTTTAAAGGCTTGTTGCATACGCTAAATGCAATCGTGTCAATCTACGAAAGTGATTTAGGATAGTTTAGATATAGGTTTTAATTGGTTGTTTTATTTTCAAGCGTAGAGACTTATTTTATCGCTTAGTTTGCTAGGGACTAGCAAAAAGTTGGTTGGCGGTTGTGATAAGAGCTTGAAAGTATATATTTTCTTAGTGATATAATTGGATTATTTGTGGAAAAATGTGTTTATTTGTGGAATTTGAATTAATTATTTCATAAATACCTTTTATGGGATCACGGGTGTATTTTGAGTATTTTCAGGTTCAAACTGATATTTGAAGGAAAAAGAATGATGTCGATGGAATTCGTGACAATAGGAACAAACGGGCAAGAATCGGAGTTGAAACAGAAAGTTGTGATGCATCGAGATACAATGTAAAATCTGGAAATCTTTCAAGATGAACATTTCGTAGTTTCTGTCATAACTTGGCTGTAGAAGTCGGAATCTGACAATTCATGTGGCGTTGGAAAGCTTATTCAGAGAGCTACAAATTTTTATTTTATGACCTTACCAAATTCTGGAGATCACAGACTTATTGGGCAGAGAGAATGATCGCCGCAGCGACTTTTCTTATCGCCGCAGCGATGGGTCACGGGCCTGTTTGGGCTATTGCATTCTCCTAGACCGAATCTGAATGGTTAGCATTTAAATTCTTTCCTAAGTAACCTCAAAACCCTAGAACTATAAATTAGGTTCTTTAAGTAGTTTTTGGGAGATTAGAGAGAGGAGAAAGAACGGCTACATTTTGGAGATTGGAATTCTTGCTCTCATTTGCCAATTAGAGAAGTTTTTCTATTTTTCTTTCTTGAACTCATGTTATTGAATACAATGGTTGTTTTTATTACTTCAATTATGAACTAAATCCCTTTTATAGGGCTAAATATGTAGCCCAATTTATGAATATGCATTGGAATTATTGTTGTTGATTTTATATTGAGCAGTAATTCTAAGTTTTATTATTGTGTGTAATGCTTTCAATTCTCAAGGGCCGAGAGTTGAATGATTTTATGGGTTGGGTTGAGATCAAGAGATGAAACCTGATTAGTTTAAGTAATAAAACCATAGATTGAGCGAACGCTAGAGATGGTTACCGCGATCTGTGAGGCTCTGGTAAATTTTATAGAACTTAATGATCTCTTAGCTTCTAAATCCAACTTAGAGATATTTTGGGGTTGTTGCTTAAGGGTTAATTCGCTAATTGTTCGAGAGAAAGTTAGTAGAATATTAGGGAGTTTGGCCTTTAGAATAAGCTTAATTAGGTTAGCAATAATTGTCAATACATAAGATTAAATTGGTGTGAAATCTGTGCCTTAGGTTTAGTCATATTGATTTGTTTACCATAGTATTAATAAAATTCTGCCTTTGTTTAATTTTTAGTTTGTTTTCTTATTCATTAAATTCATTCTTAAAATTTTGTTTCATCAAATGTAACAAAATTGACTAGTTTGGTACTGGTAGGTAGTTTCTTGGGATTCGACACTCGTTTACTAGAGCTTTATTACTTGTGCGATTTATCACTAGCGAATAGCCTGTCATACATAAACCAAGCCCAAATTCAAACAGAAAGACCAACCCAAATATAGCAGGATGTAATAGATGGGAGACTCAAATCATGACCTCTACACTTTAATATCATATCAAGTTACCATTAACCAAATTCTTAAGGTATCACGTAAGAACCCACATTATCATTTAGCTGTCTAAAACAATATCTGATAGTCAATGCCATATACTGTGATTGTTGAAATTTTTTGGAGTCAGATATATCTTGCCTTGCAATCTGTTCTTCAAAATTAGCTCGAGCATTATACATCCTCAATGCCTTTTGGTACGCTGAGGCAACAGTAGAAGGAATCCCATCGAAATCACCTGATTCAAATCTAGAGCAGTCCGCAGTTCACCTCCCATGACTTGTAGGAAAGAAGGATTGACCTTAAGTTAGCAAGGGGAATAGACAATTGACTGAAATATACTTCGAATGCACTGAACCTGTTTTTCTTTTTCCTACAAAAGAGTAGTAATTTTCCAAAAGTAAATTTGAAAACAGATACTTTTTTTGGTACATTGCACTTCATAGGGAAATGAAAGAACAAAATACTATACATAGATGACAAAAAGAGAAAAAAAAAGTTTCTAAAATAAACAGGGCATGCAACTTGAGCCATGGTTCTAGGAAATATAAAAAGGAAGCCCCACAAACATTATTAACCATAATACCAAACCAGTAGGATGGAATAAGACTTTAAATAATCAAGTAAACTGATTAATAGAATGCATCCTCTTCAGGTACATTTTCTAAAAAATTTCTAATATATATATTATAAATTCTCACTTTAATGCTAATCTCATCTGGTATGGAGAAGGCTTGCTCAAATTCCCTGTATGCTTCCCATATTTTACTGCCTTTAGCAACAGTTATAGCACGCTCGAAGAGATTTCTGCCTTTGCAATACCATCAGGTGAAAATTCACGTACAGATGGATCATATCTTGCATAAATCTCAAGCAGTCACACCAAAGTGAGACAAACTGCATCAGAACAAGTTCTAGTCATTCAATTTTACAGAATTACTTAGATAAAGGAACTCCAAGAACGAAATTAATGTTTTTATCCCCTAATTCCACATATATGCAAAATCTAACTAAAAGTAGCAAGAACTTAATTTTCACAAAAAGTAGGGAAAAAGATGACAACATGCAATTAAAACTTCCAAAATGTATTGCCACTTAAAAAAAAAAATAGTTTACATTAGAAACCCAGAACTCAATCACTCAATACAGATAAACACTTCAATGAACAATGGATTTCTGAATAATACTGATATCTCTATATTGATTTGACTTTGAAATGGAAATACAAACTTCTAATGGAAAAGTGTAAAGAATGACGAAAAAGAAATATATGATAGCCTAGCAAATCGAGGAGCTAGAGACCTCCCAACATTCCCGCTAAAACATATTCTGCCCTCTTCCTTTCATCTGCACAAGTTTATACTACTAATACAATATTCTCACCACTATCTCCACGTGCTTAAGCTAACAAACTCTCACAGCCTAACCACATATTACCCCTTGTATCCTTTCTCCTGTATGGAATTGGTGGTGCTCTATCAATTTCCACTCCCCAAGTTTGAAAAAGTTTTATCCTATTGCCCTATTGTAGAAAAATTTAATGATGCGTCAAGGAACCATGTGTCTTTAAACACCATCACAAATGTAAGAATATTGATATCCATTATGAATTGGAAGGCCTACAATCATCTCTACCTACAAATGAAACTAATGAGCCATTTTGTTATTCTAATTACTTACTGGAAAAATTCAGCCATTCAAAAGTCATAGATCAGGCAAATTGACTTTTTTATCTGAAAATTATTTTTAGGAAAATAACTAAAATACCACAAGTGAGAATTCTTAAGATCACTATGTTTTAATCCTAAAATGAATGCATAAAGTAATTCAAAATCCATAATGATAACAAAAACCTACCAGATAATCAGAAACTCCTCTTTCATAAATCATCTCAATCCCTAGAAATGCCTCAGGTCTGCAAAGTTGAAGCAGAGAATCAGCAAGAAACTACCTTCAGCTAGACGGAAAGATAAAATCTTAAAGTATACCCAAAGCTTTAGTATCAGTCATGTAGAACAAGAAAAGATCAAAACTTTAAATTTAGCTTACCACATTTTTATTTTTTTGCTTTGGGGTAACTGTCACAGGAGTACACTTACGATTTTCAACATTAAGCTTCATGTTTAGAGAAACTAATATACTTATACTAAGAGAATATGTTTTGCAAGAGGGCAAGCAGGTTGTCCATAAAAGCAATGACAAGAGGGAACTCAAAATCCATAAACAAACAAAATATCAGACAACCGTAAATTATCGAAAACTAACCCTCTCAATCACAATCACTACTTCCGTGTTGCAACATACGAAAAAAAATAGAAAGAAAGAAAGCTCAAAACTTCATTTGTTTTACTTAATTAAGCCAACATTTAGCTAAGGCTCAGTAGATAGAAGTCACATAAACTTGAATTCAACATCGTTTTCACCATTTAAACCCCAAAAGATAATCACTTCCTCCTTTCAAACGAATCCATTTAATTTTTCTCTTTATACTTTCTCTCGTTAACCATAAACCCTAAGTGATAAAAATTTAAATATGAAACCAATAACAAGCACACAAAATGCAAAAACTAAAACATACCCAGTTGAAATAGAAGCTTCATCTCGAGCCCACTCTTGCCACATAATAGGAGTCAATGGAAAAAATCTCATTCATAGCTTCTCTTGTTTGTCTCAGCTTCTCAATCTCACCCATCTTCTCAAAACCTTATGTACTAAAACCACCAACAAAAACAATAAACACAAAACAATGTTATTTCTTAAAAAAAAAAAAAAAAAAAAATCCAAGAACTGGGTATTGAATTCATATTCAAATTGATATAAAAACGTACTTTAACATGGACTCTATAGTTAGAGGGCTCATTGCGAGCTGGGACTCGATAATTTTGCTGTGCTTCATCTTCATCTTCTAAGTCTGAGTCTAAGTCCGAGTCATTTGACCTCTCGAGTCTGAGAGTTGCTCTGTTGCTTCTTTCTGCTTTTGTTAGTATCTGCCATAGCCTTGTCTATGTCTTCTTTTCTCGGTTTTTGGCACTATCACTTCATATGATGCTTCTCTTAGCTAGTGCAATAACAGTAGTGTGATGAAATTGGGGAAAGGGGTTTCGAATTAATCATGTAATAAAAAAAGTACAATGCTTCTTCAAAGTAAAGCTACCTGATGGACAATTTCTTCGAGGAATTTACAAGTAAGGATCATTCAAGGGGTTTTTTGAAAGAATACAAAACTTCATTTTTGGAGCTTGAAGATATGAGGTTTGTGTAAGTGAGCTAACAAAATAAAACATTAACTTTCGAAGATGGGTTTTGAGAGATTGAAGACGAACAAAATGGGGATCTGAATCTCAAAGCTAAAGACCTATTCCACAAGGTCATAATGTTATTAAGAAACTGGCATGGAAACAAGTTGTCTCGCTTATCTTGATCCTATTCCACAAGGTCATAATGCTAAAGACCTTGAGGTTAGAATGTGAAGAAGGGAAAGTCTGGAGCTTTCACTTAATCATCCGCAACGGACACTACAAAAGAATCTGTTCTTTTGGCTGGTTGGGCCAAATTTTCCGGGAGAAACAACTCAGAAGAGGGTTTAATATGCATTTTTCAAGGAAAAAGATGGACCCAATGGAGAGTTCAAGTATAAGATCAAACTGAAGAAGCCTGTTATCTTGTTCAATAAGTTCTTGCTTATGTACCCGACCATGTAGCCTCCCTAAAGAGCTTGAGGTTCAAATTTCTTTGCATTGCCCTAAAGAGCTCCAGCTCAAATTGGGTTGCAGGTTCCAATTTTCTAAAATATAATAATAAAGTTTTCATATCTAATGTAATTTTTGTCAATGATTTATATATATATATATATATATATATATATATATATAATCAGTTGTATTTCTTTCTTTTCTCACAATTCATGCTTTTCTTGGAGGGTTTTCTGAATGGACTCGTATGAATTCATTATATTCTTTATTTTATGTGATCAGGCCTTGGTTTTCTCATTATCGTATTTGACCGTAAAGGTAGCATACTTGTGTTTTTTTGTTAGTAAAATTAAGGATATTGTGATTGGTTTGTTCATTTAGGGTTTGGATCTTTCTCTCTCTCATGAAATGAGGGACTATGGTGGTTTTTGTTTTAGACTCTATAGGGTTTCACAAAGGATCATTTGGAGTACTTTTGGCAGATCATAAGAATTTTTTTTTCCCAAGCATTTTTTTTAATCTGTTGCAAATTCTAGAGGGGTTATAGTAATTGGTTATTTTTTATTTACTTTTTAAGGTTCTTTGAGTTTGAAGAGCGATAAGCGTTACGGTTATACTGACTGGCCTAAAAGTGATTTTATGGAGTGTTTTATTAATGTTTCTAAGTGATTAAGTTAAATTGTTGAGCTACTACAGTAGGATATATTGTATGAGCCAGTACCGCTTCTTCTCCTTTGGGATCTCTTGAATGTGAATTAGCAAGTTAATTGAGTTGTCTTTGATAAGGCAAAAGTGAGATCACAAGGCATTTTGTGATTGGGGTTCATCATTTATGTTCTTATGATCACACATGAATGATTTTTTTTTTTTTTTTAACGAAATTCTTATACTTCTATACTTGAAATGATTAAGCTATATATAATAACATCATTTGATCAATTTTTTTGAATAAAATTATAAGATTTAAATCAATCATGCTATTGAACTTTGTATTTAATTTACAATGATATATAAATTTATTTGTTCTTCAAACTTTTAAATATGCCAAAATCTATATTTCATGTAATCGAATGTGATATATTAAAAATTCAAGGGATATTGTTTTTTACTTTTTAGAAGAGAGAAAAAATTTGTAGCTATAAGACTTTTCTATTCTAATTTTTCAATGCATCATATTCTGCGAGAGAATTAATGAAATATTAGACAGAATCTTGAATTTTTCTCTCAATGTTTTGACATGCTAAATCTTTGTATTATTTAAAACAGAGTCCTCGTGCTTGGCTTGGAAAGTTTAGTTAGGCTGTTGAGAGATTTGGTATGCTGAAATGTAAAACTAACCATTCTGTTTTCTACAAACGGTCTGAAACTGGCATCATTCTTCTAGTTATGTATATGGATGATATTGTTATTACTGGGAGTGATAGTGGGGGCATCACATCTCTTAAGTCTTTTCTCCATGCTCAGTTCCACACAAAAGATTTAGGGATGTTGAAGTATTTCTTAGGGGTTGAAGTTAGAAGGAGCCAACAAGGTATATTCCTCTCTCAGAGGAAATATGTGCTCGACTTATTAACTGAGACAGGGAAATTGGGGGCAAAGCCATGTAGTGCTTCGATGGTTCCTAATGTGCAGCTTACAAAAGATGGTGAACTATTTGGAGATCTTGAGAAATATAGAGGATTGGTCGGGAAGTTGAACTATCTTACGGTGACTCGTCCAGATATTGCATATTCAGTAAGTGTTGCCAGTCAGTTTATGGCCTCCCCAATAGTTCATCATTGGGCAGCTTTGGAGCAGATCTTGTGTTATTTAAAAAGAGCCCCTGGACGTGGTATATTATATGCCAATCATAATCATTCTCATAGTGAATGTTTCTCAGATGCAGATTGGGCAGGTTCCAAGGTAGATAGAAGATCCACATCAGGCTATTGTGTCTTTGTCGGAGGAAATTTAATATCATGGAAGAGCAAGAAGCAAAATATCGTGTCATGATCAAGCGCAGAGTCGGAATATAGGGCTATGGCACAAGCTGTTTGTGAAATAATATGGATATATTAGCTCTTGACTGAAATATGCCTTGAAACTTCAGTACCAGCAAAATTATGGTGTGATAACCAAGTGGCTCTTCATGTTGCATCTAATCCAGTGTTCCACGAACAAACGAAATGCGTTGAGATCAATTGCCATTTTGTCCATGAGAAACTACAGCAAAGTCTGATTTCCACTGGGTACGTGAAGACTAGAGAACAATTAGGAGATATCTTCACGAAGGCTCTGACTGGGATTCGAGTTGATTATCTTTGTAACAAGATGGGTATGATTAATAACTATACTCCAGGTTGAGGGGGAGTGTTACAGATGTATATTTGGTAGTTATAGGTTGCATATATTTACAAGTTAATTTCCAAGATTATAGGAATCACATTGATATTGTATCCTAATATAGATTGATCACGTACCTAGTTAGAACACTGCAAGTGTATATATATATGTATTCTTTTTCTCTATGAATAAGACAAGTAGAATATTCATTCTTAATACTTGTTACACTATCAAAATGAAAAAAATATGCTCTTAGACAATTAGACTCTTTATACTTAGAAAATTCAGCAATTTTACCATAATTATAGAATTCAACCCTTCTGCAGGTTTTTTTGAGACTGCCTAATCGTCTCTGGAAAGGACATTCATCTTAAAACCAAAAGCGTAAGAACTAAATGATTTATTGACTGCATGAAAGGAAGAATTCAAATTGAAGTTTCAGTGAGCACCCTTGAGAAATTTGATCAACGAGAATACACTGCATTTAGGAGTTTCAATCTCCCTGAACCATCAGCCATGCTGATCTCCCAGTCTCATTAAAATTAGTTTCTTAGGGCTAATTTCTATGGTACAGTCCACATTATGCATACATATGTTGAAGTTTAAAGGTCAGGCAATGTTAACTAAGGATTTGACTATAAGACTGATGTGCACATGGAAGGTCCAGTAGATAGCTTCCTCTTTTTCATTTGAAGCATAAAGCACAAAGAAAATTGACAAATAATGAATGAGAGAAACAGAGTCATACCCTTGACTTTCCGATGAACTTGTCCTACAGAATTCGAACAGATTCAATGCCACCAATATCGCTAAAGAATTTTTTCAGATCTTCAAAAGTTGCCTGAAAAAAATTTAAAACCATTAGAATTATCTCTCTGTATTTGCCTATCCAGCATTAAAAAGGAATAAAAAGCAATCTCTCTTTGAAGTGCGAGAGAATCTCTACTTGCTCTGAAGCTAAGGTTTGATAAAAATGCAGGACACTTGTCAATGTATCCTTTGGCTTTTCCAGTGGTGGAGTCTTTGATGTGCTAGTCATTTGGATGCTCTTCAAACTTGGGTTTTGCTTCTACTTTGTTTTCTTCAACTAAGTTCTGTGCTCGTCCCTTTTCTTTCCCATGCACTTTGTTTGGGTTTTGGGCAGTATTTTTCTGCCACTTAGCTGGAGACTGTTCGTTAGTCATGTTCGAATCTGTTTTTCTCTTTCCATTAACACTTTTTTTATGTGACTTCTCTTTCTGATCTATTAGTTCAGGAACAGATTTGGCTTCCTGCTGTAACCTAAATAATTGCAGCTCTTCCAAGTGGTGTGTAACCTGAGAAAGGGAACAAAGACAAGCATCCTTACGCATTGAGTTAAAATAGCAAGGATTGCATACATTCAATAAATACTAAGCAGATGTATCATAATTGAATGACGTCTTTAATAATGTTACGTAACAACTTGACTTAAAAGCTTAAATTGATAGTTAAGCATCCAACAACCATACTCAAAATTTAACACAATCTCGTGCGCTGAACACCCACAATCACAACCATAAATATAACATAAATAAAAATACAAATTTATAATCTAAATACGAGCCTATTTGATATAAATTTTAAATTGTGTTTTATTTTCGAAAACAAGGAATATAAGGAATTTTATGAAAACACGTTTTTATTAAAATAAGTTGAAATGTTTTCAAAACAATGTTATTGCATATATCCTAAAAATTAGTGTAAAATTAGAAAAAAAGAAAAATATCATTTCTCAGTCTTTATATAGTTTTTATTTTCAAAAACAATTTTGAATACCAAATATATTTTCAAATATTTAAAATATTGAGATAAAACTTTTAAATTTTTTAATTGTAACTTAGTTTTTCAAAATTATTTTTGAATCACAAACCAAACTGGCCCAAATCTCATAAGGAGATTTAAAATAAAAATATATTTTTTCAAATATTTAAAATATAGAGATAAAACTTAAAATTTTTAATTGTAACTTGGTTTTTCAAAATTATTTTTGAATCACAAACCAAGCTGGCCTAAATCTCATAGAGAGATTTAAACACAAGACTATGTGGACCACCTTGCCACAATACTCTATTAAGTTATCACTTAAACTAAAAATTTAAACAGATAGGCAATGATCCACAAGTAGTATTTAAGCTCTCACAAGAGAGAAGCAAAGAGTTCATAATATGTACAGAGGCACATAAAAATTGCTAACGTGGCACATTTTAGTCAAACACATACGGTTACTAGATAAGGCGGACATCGCACCCAGCTAAAATATCATTAGTTAAACACTTCAATTGTTTTTTAATAAATCTATACATACTAATTGTCAAAAGCTGTAAAACCCCTCTCCAGTCAGGTATCCTCTGAATATCCGTCAATGAGAATCCCGAGGATACATGTCTGGAGAACGAGTTGTATTTAGAAAAAAATCTGTATAAGGATAATAATAATAATATCCAAAACGTGCATATAAAATGTCATGCAGGATCCAAACTTATAATTTACAAACTTTAAGAAATTACATAATCAAAACATATTTATAGGGTGGAAGCTTCCAAAGGTATTTCACAAATATTTGTCATTTACATTATTTANACATTGTTTGGCATGTTATTGAACATTCAACCTTATCATGCATTCTAAACAAAATATTAAAACATGCCGGTATATGGCCCAACTAAAACCGATTTCCTCGAGCTTAGAGGAATCGGTGGGTCACCCAGGGGTCCTGTAATAAAATCTTGAGTCTTCAAGTATGATTGTCTCTTCCTTGATCCGTCTTTAAGTACATTACAAAAACATCATTCTAAATTTACAATAAGAATAATTATAAAAATTCTTTACATAAATAAATTTAGAAACCTCGACTTACATTCAAGGGGAATTAGATGAGAAGAGAATATACATTGAGAAGAGGAGAAAGGCAGGACACGTAGGCCCTATTTAATAAATTTACAACCATACATACCAAAAAAAAAAAAAAATTTAAAACATTCACCATAGGTCTAAGGCTCATGTATCGGGCACCATGTAATATACAATCAAGTACATAACATACATTTCAAAAACAATCAATTTTTTAAATTGGTGGGTTAATTATTAATTACCCTCTAATAATTTACAGATCTACATTTAGTCCAAAAGTATTGAAACTTTACAATCTGGCCCTTGCACACTCGGAAGTGCGCTCATTGCAGCGATGAGTTAGATCGCCGCAGCATGCGATAGTCAACTTGAAGTTCACGCTCAACGTGCGTTCGTGCTAAGGATGATCGTCGCGGTGATGGTTTATATCGCCGCGGCGAGCGCTGATTTCGTACAGCGCTCGTCCTAAGGACGATCCTATCACCGCGGTGAGCGCTGATTTGCAATCAGCATGAATGGCAAACACGCAAGCCGTGGCGAGCGTGCACTGATCTATAGCTCCAGATCAGTTCAAACAGCAACCAAAAACACACCAAACGGATTTTGCAATCAATCATACACACTGATTTCAACAAAAATCCATCACCCAATGTACCAAACTTGTAGATCATCAACAAATTAAAATTAATCGATTAATTGATTTCCTAAAACATGGTTTTAAGGCAGATTTTACGTAGATTCTTTAAGGCAACATATTATCAATCAAATACATGTAATCAGCCATCCATATCAAAACTGTAAAATCAGATGCCCCAGGCTCTGATACCACTATTAGGAAACGATCCATTGATGTAGTGGAAAACAAAAAGTAATAACAACTCGGATCGTTCCATAGAACCCAAAATCAGGGCACAGAAATTACAGTTCATGCAAAAACAAGAATCTGCAGAAAATTATTCAAGAGTTTAAGAAATCATACGCATATTTGGAGGCTCCACCAACTTTGTCTCTGAACGTGTTTTGCTACCGACCCAAGTGTAGGGTCGAACCGACGTAGTCCACACGAAGACAATCACAAGGAACTAAGGAGTGATTTGCTAGATCCTCCTTAGCCTTAAGAATCAAGAAGAAATGAAGAGTGTTTGGTTTTCCAATCAAAACCAAGTCTGGCGTGGGGAAGAGAAAAGGGGGCTATGTGTGTTTTTCTTTTTCAATCAAAGGGAATGAATGAAAAACCTTTCCAATTTTAATTAACACTTTTCTTATGTAGTGTTATTTTAATTGCCCTATTCCCACATGGAATAGGCTTGGACTCCAACCCAAACACCCCACATTTCCAGATACTCCCAATTAGATATTTATTTTAATTCATCATTATCTCAATTAAAATCAATTAATATATATTTAATATATATATTAGCATTTAACAATAATGATAATTTATATAAATATATGCAAACATATATTTAAACGTAGTTTCACTTATTTAATTTTTCTAATAAATTAAATAAAGGCTACGATCTCAGCAAATTTAATTGCACTGTAAAATTACCAAAATACCCTTTCGCCCAAAAAGATGAAAACGCCCTTCTTTCTTCCTGAGTCTTAAATTATCTTCTATGTGTGTGACCCATAGGCTCCTCATCATACCGGTAGTGTATAGTATCGTGATTAACACCAATTAATAGTCTCACTAATACACAGACCAAGATTGCCCCTTAGCAAGGCATCATGGCCACCCGATAGATTCGGATTCAGCAAAGTAGCTACTTGTCAACGATATGGTTGTTGTACAATTTGATCCTTTCATCATCCGTTATCTCGATAAGACGAAGGCATAGAAATAGTGTCAACCTTCAGTTACTCTCGATATTATGTATTCAGTTTCTGGACCAATGACCTGTATTATAAACTAGATAGAGCAACAACTCAATCCCACTGTGACCACAGTTTTAGTGTCATTGCCATATACTGAATTGTGCCGTGAGATAACTTATCCCGTACCCGAGAGTGATGAATCCTCTATCTATCCACCGTAGTCTTGATACACTCCTCGATGCAGCCAATCACCACCGTATTAACATTTCTGAATAGAACTGCGTTAGGCTAGTGTCAAACTCCACCAATCAGTGCACAAGGCGCTCCAGTGATCTCAAGTCTAAGGATCACATGCACCACCATTCGTTAGAGGATTTTTTCCATAGACACTGGAGGTTACCATCCATATGGAATCCTCTAGTGGGTCAGTCCAGTGAACTTGCTGCGGTGTAATCGCCTACAGCAAGCACCCATGTGTTGCACCAAGTTGTCACCAAACAACCTTGACAAGTGAGATCAGTCACTGCCTTTCGACATGGTCGTTCAACACTATGATAGCCTTACCGCATTATATGTGCCCTTACTTCAGAATAATACTGGGGCTATGAACATTTCTAGAATGGCCACCATATGTGCTCATAGGGTTCTCACTATCAAGATTTGAAACACTTGATACCCTCGTCACGGTTCTACCATTCTAAGAACATATACAAATACATATTGCAATAATAATGATTTACGTGATATAGAATAAATTGCCTTTTATTGATTAATGAACATTATTACAAAGAGTTAATTATACAATAATTGATTGGCTCTAAGGCATCTACTCTAACACTTAACTGTGAAGTTTCTTCCTTTCAGCGGGCATCTGATTACTTATCTCAACAGATGAAGAATACTAATGGTTTGCTGCATTTGTACGCTTATTGGGCTCATTTGGAGCTAAATTTGGGAAAAGATCAAGTTGCAGCTCATGGCTTTTGGAAGAGCCTGGTTAAGTTCTGGTTTGGCTCATTCATCTTTTTCTTTTTCTTACCCTGTATAGTTCAATATGATTGATTTATGA
The DNA here is from genome assembly GCF_008641045.1 of Pistacia vera. NCBI lineage: Eukaryota > Viridiplantae > Streptophyta > Magnoliopsida > Sapindales > Anacardiaceae > Pistacia > Pistacia vera. Next base: position 877,719 of record NW_022196230.1, read on the forward strand.
CTCATCTTTGTATTTTTTTTCCATATAACTTGCTTTTGGTCTATGCAGCAGGTCAATGTTGGAAGCCTGGCAAGGTTATATAGCTAAGGAAATTGAATTGGGACATTTAAATGAAGCTAGGTCCATCTACAGGAGATGCTATAGTAAAATATTTAGTGGGACAGGTTCAAAGGTATAATTCTTTTACGTTACTTGCTTTTAATTATTCTAGATTGATTTACGGACAGGATTTGAATTTGAAAGTTTTTAAACTGGTTTTTTCCTCCTTCCTTCTTATTTATTTATTTTTTTTTTTTTGAAAATTGTTGCTTTTAGTAGTATACAATGCAGCTTTGTTTAATCAATTGATATTTGTCATTTGCAATGCAAACATTTCTTTCTTTATTCTCTTTTTGTTGCTAATGGAAGTTTAAACCAGACAAATGACATAGTTAAGGTTGTTAAAATGTTGTTTATCAAGGAGGGCAATTTATGGAGATCTTTTGAACTCTTAACATAGAATCATGCTCTACAGCTGAGAATATTTTTACAGAGTAGCCTTGCAATAGGTCAACCTGTTACTCGGGCACCAGAATCACAATGGTTTAATATGTCATTTTGAATAATTTTTCCAAATCATACGTAAATGATATATGACCATATCTCTGGGGATCATGCAAGTTGAAAATCCACGACGTTTATTTTTTTAACTTCAAACTTTGGAGTTACTGATACTCTGATGAAATTGTGGCATATATGAATCAATCACATTTAAACCATAGGTAGTAAAGTAGTTTTTGAAACACAATAGGCTGATATTTTTTTCCACTTGGCTTATTTTTTCCAATATGTTTGAAGAAAAGTTTCTTAATTCAAGCTTTACTTTCCGAGTTTCATGTCAAAATATGTTATAGGTTAAATAAAACTTATTAATGTAAATAATTTATATGACCTATCATAAAGTCATCTAAGTTCTCTCTTTTCTATGATCAATTTAGGGTTTAGTGATAACTTAATAGAGTATTGTAGCAAGGTGGTCCACACAGTCTTGTGTTGAAATCTCTCTATGAGATTTGGGCCAGTTTGGTTTGTGATTCAAAAATAATTTTGAAAAACCAAGTTACAATTAAAAATTTTAAGTTTTATCTCTGTATTTTAAATATTTGAAAATATATTTTTTATTTTAAATCTCTTTATGAGATTTAGGCCAGTTTGGTTTGTGATTCAAAAATAATTTTGAAAAACTAAGTTACAATTAAAAATTTTAAAAGTTTTATCTCAATATTTTAGATATTTGAAAATATATTTGGTATTCAAAAATTGTTTTTGAAGTTAAAAACTATATAAAGACTGAGAAATGAGATTTTTTTTGTTTTCTAGTTTTACACTAATTTTTAGGATTATATGCAAAAACATTGTTTTGAAAACATTTCAACTTATTTTAACAAAAACATATTTTCATAAAATTCCTTATATTCCTTGTTTCCGAAAATAAAGCACTATTTAAAATTTATATCAAATAGGCTCTTATTTATATTATAAATTTGTATTTGTATTTATGTTATATTTATGGTTGTGATTGTGGGTGTTCAGCGCACAAGATTGTGTTAAATTTTAAGTATGGTTGTTGGATGCTTAACTATCAATTTAAGATTTTAGGTCAAGCTGTTACGTAACATTGTTAAAGATGTCACTGAATTATGATACATCTGCTTAGTATTTATTGAATGTATGCAATCCTTGCTACTTTAACTCAATGCGTAAAGATGCTTGCCTTTGTTCCCTTTCTCAGATTACACCCCGCTTGGAAGAGCTGCAATTATTTAGGTTATAGCAAAAGCCAAATCTGTTCCTGAACTAATAGATCAGAAAGAGAAGTCACGTAAGAAAAGTGTTAATGGAAAGAGAAAAACATATTCAAACCAGAATGATGAACAGTCTCCAGCTAAGCGGCAGAAAAATACTACCCAAAACCCAAACAAAGTGCATGGGAAAGAAAAGGGACGAGCACAGAACCTAGCTGAAGAAAACGAAGTAGAAACAAAACCCAAGTTTGAAGAGCATCCAAATGACTAGCACATCAAAGACTCCACCACTGGAAGAGCCAAAGGATACACTGACAAGTGTACTGCATTTTTATCAAACCTTAACTTCAGGGCAAGTAGAGATTCTCTCGCACTTCAAAGAGAGATTGCTTTTTATTCTTTTTTAATGCTGGATAGGCAAATACAGAGAGATAATTCTAATGTTTTTAAATGTTTTTCAGGCAACTTCTGAAGATATGAAAAAATTCTTTAGTGATGTTGGTGGGGTTGAATCTGTTTGAATTCTGTAGGACAAGTTCACCGGAAAGTCAAGGGTATGACTCTGTTTCTCTCATTCATTATTTGTCGATGTTCTTTGAGCTTTATGCTTCAAAAGAAAAGGGGAAGCTATCCACTAGACCTTCCATGTGCACATCAGTCTAAAAGTCAAATCCTTATTTAATATTGCCTAACCTTTAAACTTCAACATACGTATGCATAATGTGGATTGTACCACAGAAATTAGCCATAAGAAACTAATTTTAACGAGACTGGGAGATCAGCATGGCTGATGCTTCAGGGAAATTGAAATTGCTAAATGCAATATATTCTCTTTGATCAAATCTCTCAATGGTGCTCACTGAAACTTCAATTTGATTCCTTCCTTTCATGCAGTCAATAAATCATTTAGTTCTTACGCTTTTGGTTTTAAGATGAATGTCCTTGCCAGAGACGATTATGCAGTCTCAAATAAACCTGCAAAAGGGTTGAATTCCATAATTATGGTAAAATTGCGTAATTTTCTAAATATAAAGAGTTAAACTGTCCAAAAGCATATTTTTTTCATTTTGATAGCAAGTGATATGCTTAGGAGACTCAACCATAGTCCCACACAGATTTACCCATATTCCAGCTTGCCTTTAATTGTAGAGCATCTGTCTGGGACTGTTGCAGACTAATTTATAATATCCTCTAATCGATTTTTGAAGGGCCTGACATATGTGGATTTTGCCTATAATGCGCACCTTGCTGCAGCTATAGGAAAGAACAAACAAATGTTTCTCGGGAAGAAGATAAGCATTACAAGATCAAATTTGAAACAAAAGAGGAAGGATTCTACTAGTCATGGGGCCTCTAGAGAACATGGTAGACTAACTGGAATTATGTTTTATCTTTTTTATTACTTGTGTGTGTTTGTTTATGTCCAATACAGTCTATAGACGTTTGTTATTACTTCTACATTTCATTTTCTTACTCCTTTGGGTTAAATGGCAACGCAAAGTAGTAATCAGACTTTTAGGGAGTCTAGAGTGCCACACTCTGCTGCTAATAAACGTAGTGATAACATTAAGCTGAAGGGGAGAAACACATTTGCAATGCCAAGGAACAACAAACCACTTGGTGTCCCCTCGACAAATTCAAAAGCCTGGGAAGTGGAAGATGAGAAGCCGAAGTCAAATAATGAGTTCAGAGAAATAATCCTTAAGAAGTGAGGTTTGTTCCTGAGGTTACTTAACAAACTTCTCTTTCTTATAAAAAAACATAAGGTTTTGCCTTAATATGTTTCTGTAAACACAATTATGACAAATGATACCTGTTTGAGGACGAAAAATCTATATCAGTACCCTTCTTGTAAATTTTCTTCCAGATATGTCAAGTTTATATCCATTTTATTCAAAAAGGGTAAAGTTCTAATATGTTTCTTATGGAACACTTATTTCATCCAATTTGTGATGAGGATAGCCTCAATACCTTACCCCAAGATTTAGAGAAATTTTAGTCAATTAGATGGCGATCAAGTTCCTTTTTATGTGGCAAATGACCAATGGTATAGGATCTAACAAGATCATGAAAACTATTATGGGTTGGTGGTCTATTCTTGGTCTAAAATACTCACAGTGCAACTGTTTGGTTCTTTGCTGTTCTGTACCTATTGATTCTATTCTAGTGGAGAATCCATTTTACTATTTGTCATAGATGAAAATCCTAATGCCGAAAGATGGACCACTAGAGCACTATTGAGTTTGTGTATTGAAACAGCAATGGCCTTGCATCTCATGCTTGTGGAAAATGTGAAAAAATGTCTTTGGTCTAGAAAATGTCTGAGGAAGAGTATGAAGAATATCATATGTATGCTCGCCTGATTAAAATTTCCGCACACATATATTCATTTTTATTGTCTATTTTGAATGAATATCCGTATCTCATATGATTATGTTTGTTTCACTTAATTTTTCATGATTCTATTGGATGCTTTCATAAAATTTCTCATAGAATCGAGAATAGGGTTTTCTTTTTGTACATTTTAGATCATGAATTAGTACCAATCTTCAAAAAAGATCTAATTGTTTCACTTTCTATTTTCTGAATTGAATATTTACATAATCCCCATGAATAGGATTAAACGTTATTCCATGGTATTTGTATGATATTCCTTCTTTAAGTGAGTACTTTAGAGGGCTTAAGTGATCTATGAATTATGTTTCATTTTTCGTTTCCTTTATGTACTAAGTCACTAAGTGCGAGATTCCCCCCGGCAACCATTATTAACTTGTTCCCCCATGGGCTCTTTCCCATGTCGCCTCCTGGAATTAGCTTGTTTTCTAACTTCACGCCCATGAGTCTCATATTTGGAATTTGCGAACCCCTTTCTCATATTTGGAAGGGGTATTTATACAAGTTTACACCAAAGGAAATAGAGACAAATCCGAGATTGCCATTAGACTTGGCAAGCGATTTCGTGATTTTAGTGATTGCACGCTAGGATCGCGCAAATATTGATTCGTTCTTATCCCTCCCGAGATGTTTGAGATAAGGCTTATCCCTTAGTCTATCAAATAGCTGTATTGGATGGTAGCGACAAGGTTATGCTGAGTCAGACTTCAAGATTCCATGACCTTGAGATCACGTCGATCTACTGATTTCCAGGCTACCGAGACTTTCGAGCTTACGACAAAAATCACACACAACAGAATTTCTTGTGGTCATTCTTGCTTTTAATATAAGTAATCAGTTTATGCATGTTTAAAGTTAAATGTTTTGCACTTAAATAATATTTTTATAAAGGAGATTAAATTAATAGTAATCATTTTGATTAAGCATTATTGAAGTTATAAAAGTAGTTATGTTCTCGATTGACATAAAAAAAATTTAATCAATAAGCAAACACTGATTATAAATGTTCAACATTAAAATTCATGGATTCCCTTGAAATTAACTTGGCTTCTATGAGTATCGTGATTAAACATTTTTAAAATTATCTCATAAAATTTGTGGTTCATAGGATTAACATAAAAACAAAGAGGAGAAGATGGAAAATTTAATCAATAAAAAACAAACGAATGTTAAATAAATACATAATGATCCATCCACTACCATTGAATAAGAGAAATTAATTGAAAGAATTAGCATGTCAAAACATTGAGAGAAAAGTTCAAGATTATGTCTCATATTTCATTAATTCTCTCGCAAAATATGATGCATTGAAAAATTAGAATAGAAAAGTCTTATAGCTATAAATTTTTTCTCTCTTCTAATTGATTCCATCTATTATTGGAAGAATAGTCTCTAATGAACTTCAAATCCGACTTCGCTGCCTCATGGCGCACCTCTAATAATAGTCTGTAATAAACAACATAAAAACTGATCTTATAAATGAAGAAGTTTTTACTAGAAAGGGATATAGACCTAATGTTGTTTGCTACAATACTTTAATCAGATGGTACTGCAAGAATAAAGAAGTCAACAAATTTCTTAGTCGTTATTAAGAGAAGATTTTAGAAGAAATTAGGCCTAATGTGATTATAAATAACAATTTGTCTATAGATTTTGAGTTCCCTCTTGTCATTGCTTTTATGGATAGCCTGCTTGCCCGCATAAGAAAAGTGTTAATGAAAAGAGAAAAACATATTCAAACATGACTGCCAAACAGTCTCCAGCTAAGCGGTAGAAAAATACTGCCTAAAACCCAAACAAAGTGCATGGAAAAGAAAAGGGATCAGTGCAAAACTTTGCTGAACAAAACAAAGTAGAAAAAGCAAAACCCAAGTTTGTAAAGCATCGAAATGACCAACACATCAAATACTCCACCAATGGAAGAGCCAAAGTATACACTGACAAGTGTACTGCATTTTTATCAAACCTTAACTTCAGCCAAGTAGAGATTCTCTCGCACTTCAGAGAGAGATTGCTTTTTATTCTTTTTTAACGCTAGATAGGGAAATACAGAGAGATAATTCTGATGCTTTTAAAATTTTTTCAGGAAACTTCTGAAGATCTAAAAAAATTCTTTAGCAATATTGGTGAGTTGAATCTATTCGAATTCTGCAGGACAAGTTCACCAAAAAGTCAAGGGTATGACTCTCTTTATCTCATTCATTATTTGTCAATGTTCTTCGTGCATTATGCTTTAAAAGAAAAAAGGGAAGCTATCCACTAGACCTTCCATGTGCACATCAGTCTTACAGTCGAATCCTTATTTAACATTGCCTGACCTTTAAACTTCAACATGTGTACGCATAATTTGGACTGTACCACAAAAATTAGCCCTCAGAAATTAATTTTAATGAGTTTGGGTGATCAGCATGGCTGATGCTTCGGGGAGATAGAAACTGCTAAATGCAGTCCGTTCTCTTTGATCAAATTTCTCAAAGGTGTTCACTGAAACTTCAATTTGATTTGTTCCTTTCATGCTGTCAATAAATCGTTTAGTTCTTACGCTTTTGGTTTTAAGATGAATGTCCTTGCCAGAAACGATTACACAGTCTCAAATAAACCTGCAAAAGGGTTGAATTCAATAATTATGGTAAAATTGCTTAATTTTCTAAGTATAAAGAGTCTAACTGTGTAAGAGCATATTTTTTAATTTGATAGCAAGTGATATGCTTAGGAGACTGAACCATAGTCCCATACAGATTTACCCATATTCCAGCCTGCCCTATTTTTGGAACCGTTGCATACTAATTTATAATATCCTCTAGTCGATTTTTTAAGGGCCTGGCATATGTGGATTTTGCCGATGATGCACACCTTACTACAGTTGTTGGAAAGAACAAACAAATGTTTCTTGGGAAGAAGATAAGCACTGCAAGATCAAATCTAAAGCAAAAGAGAAAGGATGTTACTGGTCATGGGGCCTCTAGAGAACATGGTAGGCTAAGTGGAATTAGGTTTTATCTTTGTTATTACTTGTGTGTGTGTGTTTGTGTGTAATGCAGTCTATAGACGTTTGCTTGTTTGTGTTTCCCACTTCTACATTTTATTTTCTTACTCCTTTGGGCTAAATGGCAGCGCAAAGTAGTAATCAGACTTTCAGGGAGTCTAAAGCGCCACACTCTGCTACTAATAAACATAGTGATAACATTAAACTGAAGGGGAGGAACACATTTGCAATGCCAAGGAATGTCAGACCACTTGGTGTCCCCTCAACAAATTCAAAAGTCGGGGAAGTGGAAGATGAGAAGCCGAAGTCAAATAATGAGTTCAGAGAAATGATCCTTAAGAAGTGAGGTTTGTTCCTGAGGTTACTTAGCAAACTTCTCTTTCCTATAAAAAACATAAGGTTTTGCCTTAATATGTTTCTGTAAACACAATCATGACAAACGATACTTGTTTGAGGATGAAAAATATATATCAGTACTCTTCTTGTAAATTTTCTTCCAGATATGTCAAGTTTATACTCATTTTATTCAAGAAGGGTAAAGTTCTAATATGTTTCCTGTGGAACACTTATTTCATCTAATTTGTGATGAGGATAGCCTCAATACCTTACCCCAAGATTTAGAGAAATTTTAGTCAATTAGATGGCGATCAAGTTCCTTTTTATGTGACAAATGACCAATGGTATAGGATCCAACAAGATGATGAAAACTATTATGGGTTGGTGGTCTATTCTTGGTCTAAAATAACATTGAATACTCACAGTGCAACTGTTAGATTCTTTGCTTTCCTGTACCTATTGATTCTATTCTAGCGGAGAATCCATTTTACTATTTGTCATTGATGAAAATCCTAATGCAGAAAGATGGACCACTAGAGCACTATTGAGTTTGTGTATTGAAACAGCAATGGCCTTGCATCTCATGCTTGTGGAAAATGTGAAAAAATGTCTTTGGTCTGGAAAATGTCTGAGGAAGAATATCATTTGTATGCTCTTCGATTAAAATTTCCGCACACATATATTCATTTTTAAACTATTAGTTCGCTAGAACACATATATATATAATTAATAAATTGCTCTGATTCTATTATTTTAACCCTTATAATTTAGCAGTAGAGATTTTTATTATTTTATAAATTTGATTATTTTTATTACATTAAACCTCAAGGCTGTTATTATAACTCTATTGTATAATGCAAAACTAGTAATTATATTAAACTATACGTACTATTATTTTAGTAATATAGATATTTCAGCAATAAAATTAGTGTAAAAATCTTATTAACATGATAACGAAACATTATCCATGTAACTTCTAAAAAGTAAAAAACAATATCCCTTGAATTTTTAATATGTCACATTCAATTATGTGAAATATCGATTTTTATATATTTAAAAGTTTGAAGAACAAATAGAAAAAAAAAAAATTATATATCATTGTAAATTAAATACAAAGTTCAATAGCATGATTTATTTAAATGTTATAATTTTATTAAAAAGAAAGGTAAAATTGAATACTTATATAAGTTGGTTGTTTGATCAACTTGATAATTTTGGATTTAGTAGAAAATCACCTCAAACCGAAAAACACCTGAAGGTGGATTTACATTTTTAGCCTTCAAGTGAACAATTTTCGAAATCATAAAGGTCGTTTGAATAGGAATGATCGATACTTGACATAAGTTTGCAATTTTGAAAACCTTAAAGGTTGTTTGTGAAAGTTGTCAAAACAATTCTCTTTAATGCATTTGCCTTTTGCAATGACCTTACTTCGGAAAAAACGACCCACAAAAACAGTCTTCAATTCGTACATGGCTTTGAGATTTAGATCCCCATTTCGTTCGTCTTCAATCTCTCAAAACCCTTCTTCGAAAGTTAATGTTTTATTTTTCTTCGCTCACTTACACAACCTCACATCTTCAAGCTCCAAAAATGAAGTTTCGTATTCTTTCAAAAAACCCCTTGAACGATCCTCACTTGCTAAATTCCTCGAAGAAAATTGTCGATCAGGTAGCTTTACTCTGAATGAAGCATTGTACTTTTTTTATTACATGATTAATTCGAAACCCATTTCTCCAATTGCATCATTCACTACTTTATTTAGTGCACTAGCTAAAAAGAAGCATTATTATGAAGTGATTTCGCTATATAAGCTGTTTAATTCAACTGGGTTGTCTCCAGATTTAAAGTCTTTGAATATTTTGATGAATTGCTTCTGTAATATCACAAGGGTTTCTGATGGTTATGCGGTTTTTGGGGCGATTTTGAAGTTGGGTTTTAGCCCAAATACCTTGATATTTACTTGTTTGATTAAATGTATGTGTGTAGAGAGAAAGATTATGGAATCAATGGAATTGTTTAAGAAAATGATTGCTGTTGGTTGTAGGGCTAATGTGATCACTTGCAACACTTTGATTGGTGGAATGTGTAAAACAGGGAAGATAAGTGTTGCCATTAAGTTGCTTGAAGAGATGGTTAACAGGAATAACGAATCTGGTGTTATTTGTAGGCCAGATGTTGTTACTTATAGTACTATAATTGATGGTCTTTGCAAGGCTGGATTGGTTGAGAAGGCTAGACAATTATTTTTGGAACATATGATTCTGAGAGGTGTGGTTCCTGACATTTTTTCCTACAATTTTTTAATGAACGGTTATTGCTTGTCTGATAGAATTGGTGATGCAAAGGAGTTGTTTGATTCTATAACTAGAAAGGGGTATAGGCCTGATGTTGTTTGCTACACTACTTTAATCATTTGGTATTGCAAGAATAAAGAAGTCAATGAAGCTCTTAGTCTTTATCGAGAGATGATTTCAAAAGGAATTAGGCCTGATGTGATTACATATAACACCTTGTTAACTTGCTTTTTTCTTATAGCTAAGGTGAAAGATGCACGGAATTTAGTTATTGAGATGCGACTTAACAATGTTTTCCCTGATTTTTGGACATATAACATTTTCATTAATGGACTTTGCAAGAACGGATGTGTTTTGGAAGCATTGGAAATGTTTAATGCTCTAGTAAATAATAAGTTTGCAGTTAGCATTGTAGGTTTGAATTCCCTCATTGACGGATTGTGTAAAACAAAGAGGTTGGGAACTGCTTGGGACCTATTTCAGAAATTTTCTCATCATGGAAACCTGGTGCCAGACGTTGTAACATATAACATTTTGATCAATGGGCTGTGTAAAAATGGACAACTAGAAATGGCTAATGAGTTGTTGTCATATATGGAGGAAAAAGGCTGTGCTCTAGATGTAGTCACATTTAATACGCTTATGTTTGGTTTCCTCAAGAATAATGAGATACCAAAAGTTGTTGAACTCCTTCATAAGATGGTGGAGAGAAATGTGAAGCCGACTGAATGTACAATGTCCTTAGTCATGCAGTTACTAATTAAGGCCGAAAATTATAGTGAATGTTTGAACGAGCTTCCTCAGTTTCCTGTCCAAAAGCGAAATTGAAGTTTACGTGATAAAACTTTAGCGAGTATTAAACTTTTTTTCGGAGCAGAATCCAGCAAAAGTTCATCCAGCTGCCCAAATGCTCTATATTTGTTACAGTAAGCAGAAGGTTCAGTAAACACTTTTATCTGTCGAATTTGAAAGGGATGGTGATGGGGATGATTGAGAATGATAGCTTTCCTGATCAGACATACGATACGTGATCTGTCTCTGTTGTAAGTCATATATTGGAGGTGGTAGCATTGCAGGTTGCGTTTGGATTTGCACATTTAGTAGATCTTAAGGTTTTGAGGATTATTTTTGGTGTAAATTTCGGTAAGCAAAAGTTGTAAATGAGGAACGGAGGAATGGTTCTTACTTCACCTACGACAATAATGGTAGCTGCTCAAGTGCATCTATTCAAGCTAATCAGTTTACTGGACAATGGTATGTTGCAACTGATTAACTTCATTCATTGATATTCTCAATTATTTATGCCTTATAAATCTTGATTTATTTATAGTGTTTCACATGTTTCTGTTTCTCAATATATATTCTTTTTTAGTTCAGATCTGACAAGACTAGAACTTACCAGGTGTGTCTCTAATGTAGTTATGCACGAGCATGTGCTCTTTCAGCGATAGTTAATGAAGACAAAGCAAAAAGAGAATTAGAGAAGGTTTTTCACTAGAACATCTTAAAGAATACGGATGCACAACAGGGGCCGGTCAATGGGATCTACCTGTTGGAATAGTTAAAATGACAACATTGCAGTCAAGAAAAATATGGTCTGGTGTTACATGTGCAGTTGCTGTAACGATGATCGTGGAGATTTGGTCGATATGGGATTTCAAATTGCCATTGAAATCTATGAAGCAGCATGGTCTGAAAATGCACTTGTGTAAGAACCCCTAAGTTTATTTAAAGCTGTTATCTTATAGCTTAGTTAATAGGCTGTTAACTAAGGTATGAGTTTGTGTTTTTTAGATCTAAATCTGTCTCAAATCTGTATAGATTTCATTTCATGATCTGTTTTGTCAGTTCATTTATTTTTTTTGGTGGATGTACCGTTTAACCATTTTCTAGTAGATTCTTGATGTTGTGAAATGTTGGACAAAACTCCAGTAGTTAGGTGATGGAGGGGGAGAAGAATATCATAGATAGATAATATAGGATTCTATATAGGGTGATAGAGAAAAATTAATAGGTTAAGAGGAGAAATCAAGAAAGGGATACCAAGGACTCAAATACTCGATCCTAAAATGTAGAAGATAAGGACTAAATACCTATTTGCATCCTTCCTTTACGTCCTGCATCGTCAGGTTACTGCCTTTAGGATAAATTTCTGCCGATCACAATTGGAAACTTTACATTCTGCATAATTTACACTGAAAAATATCTGCTCCAGAAGTATTTGTTCCTGATAATTGACTGACTCGTTGCTGTTTTCTGCGTAGTTATTCTTTCTAAACTCCTGAAGCTTGGACCACGATTGATTGTTTTAGAGCGCTAAATTACATGCATTCGTTGGCCATATGGGCAATGGACTCTTACAAGGCCAAAACCTTGTAGGAATGGGATGAAACCAACAATAAATGAAGAATGTCTGTATAGATATCATGCAGGATTCTGCAAAGTTGCTCACCTTCTAAAGGTATCGGATGAGAAAACACTTAAAGGTTTTTTACAGTCACTCTTGTATTACACTTGCAAGAAGATGTTTCCATAATTGATTGGTTCTTGTGACTTATTACTGTCATGCAATTTTATGTACAGTTAATGAGTTGTATTTTAAAGGAAAACGTTTGAAATGTTTATGTAAATCATATTGTTCAACTATTAGTCATCCTATTCTTGTAACTATTTTCAGAATTTAGTTTTGATGGGTATCATTGTTTCCAAATTTTGCAAGAAATAAAGGTCATAACAGAGATTACAATGTTATAGGAACTAGGAAGCACATTCATAACAAAAGTTTTTTATTAAGATGGGTGTATGTTTGATTGTTTAATCACTTGATATGTGTTGATCATATCTGTTAATGTATCAATTAACAATTATGATCAGTTCAGTATCAGTTATTAGTTTTATAGTATTAGATCAATTTTCCGTTTTCCAATATTAGAAAAATTATTAGTCCATGGTATCAGTTCATTTATCAATTATTAGTTTTAATGTATCAAAAATGAACTAATAAAGTAAACAGTTAATAATAATAATTTCAGTAATAGATATTAGACATTAAAAAATCTTCCCTATTAGAATTATATGTAAATATATATGGGGGTGAAGTGTGATTTTAAAAAATTTGGGAAATTTCATGCCAAATCTCTGGGTACCGTTGCAATAAACCCAACCCTTCAGTACACTTGAGAGAAACACCGAGCAAACGAAGCAGAAGATCAAACCCTAGCGCCAAAAACCCAAGAAGAAGGAGACACAGACATGGCTATTTCGGATACTAACGAAAACCCAGAAGCAACGGAGCCTAAGTCTCCAGACTCGAGAGACTCAAGTGACTTGGACTCAAACTCAGAATATGAAGCACAACAAAAATTTGAGCTTCAAGACATCGAGTCCCAACTCGCCAATGAACACTATTTAAACATGAAATTAGGAGAAAACAAATCCTGATAATCTTTTTATTTCAATCTCTTAAACTAGATAAGACAGATAACTCTTAAATTGATCATATTCTAATCTAGAAATCCTACACTCCCCTCCAGCCAGTGAATATATATTTATCATTCCCAGCTTGGAAACTAGATTAACAAACAACTGTCTAGGCAGTCATTTTGTAAGAATATATGTTGTCTACTGACTTGTAGGCAAGTAGGTATCACACAACAACTTATCTTCTATATTCTCTTTGATGAATGTCTATCTAATATCTATTTCAACGTGCTTGGTCCTATCATGATGCAGTGGATTATGTGCTATCCCAATCGCAACCTTGTTGTTACAGTATAACCTCATAGGCTCCGCACTTTTGATTTCAAGCTCTCCCGAGATTCTTCTTAGCCATATTAGTTCACAAATCCCATGAGCCATAGCATGAAACTCAACCTCAACACTACTTCTAGCTACCACGTTCTACTTCTTACCTCTCCAGATTACTAAATTTCCCCAAACAAAAGTGCAATAACCTACGGTCGATCTTCTATCATCCACAGAACCAGCCCAGTCCGCATCCATGAATGCTTCTACTTTCCTTTCATTCTTTTTACAAAAAAATAGCCCCTTCCAAGGGTCATTTTAAGGTACCTTAGAATCCTACTCACAACCCCAAAATGCTTCTCTTGTGGGTTATGCATATGCTGACTCACTACGCTCACCGAAAAGGCTATGTCAGGTCTAGTATGAGATAGGTACATCAACTTCCCAACCAACCTTTGATACCTACCTTTATCAACCAGAGCATCACAACTCATTTCCTCAAATTTCAAATTTGGTTCAATGGAAGTCTCAACTAGCTTGCAACCTAGCATACCTATCTCTTTCAGTAAATCCAGCACATATTTTCTTTGTGAAACTCAAATCCCCTTTTTACTCCTAGCAATCTCCATACCAAGAAAATACCTCAACTGCCCCAAGTCTTTCAATTCAAAATCCCAAGCAAGAGCCTTCTTAACAGCCTCCGTTTCTTCAAAACTATCTCCGGTAATAATAATATCATCTACATAAACAATTAGAATAGTAATCTTACCTGCAGAGGTTTTAAGGAATAATGTATGATCAGTCTGCCCCCGAGTAAAACCATACCTCTTAACAGCCTTTGTGAATTTTTCAAACCAGGCTTGTGGAGACTGTTTTAGGGCATATAATGATTTCTTCAATTTGCACACTTTTCTATCCTTTCCACTTCCTTCAAACCCTGGTGGCATTTCCATGTATACCTCTTTTGCAAGTTCACCATTCAAAAACACATTTTTTCACATCTAGTTGTTGTAAAGGCTAGTCTAGATTTGTTGCAAGAGACGAGCACCCTGATAGTATTCAACTTAGCCACCGAAGCAAATATCACCTCATAGTCTACTCCATGCATTTGCATAAATCCCCTTGCCGCTAGCCTTGCCTTATACCTTTCAACTGTTCCATATGCCTAATACTTAATAGTAAACACCCACTTGCACCTCATAGTTGTTTCCCCTCTAGCGAACTCACCAACTCCCAAGTCTTGTTTTTTCTCAAGAGCCTCCACTCCTCTATCACAGTCTTCCTCCACTTTTCATCCCCTAATGCCTCATGTATCGGTGTTGGAACTTCACAACTGAGACATTAGTGGTGAATGCCAAAAAATCATCTGCCAACTTATTGTATGTCACATACTTAGCAATAGGATGCAACGTACAAGATCTAACACCCTTCCTTAGAGCAATAGGTAAATGAAAATCATCATGCCCTGATTTAGACTCATCAGAAGATAGTTCTTCCTTACCTTGTGATTGTGAATCACTGGTTTCTTCTAGTTGGGGTGATTGCTCATACAGATCATTAGGTTTCCTTCCATTTTGATAGTCAGTTCTTTGAGAATAGCATTGAAGACCCGGCTTATTTAATCTCTCCAGACCTCCCCTTGGTTCCAATCTTTCCTAAGAGTTTGGTTTACCAAGAGTGGGCTATATAGTTAGAGTAGGACCTAAATTGGTAGGCTGACTACGAGACTGACTCATCCTTATGGGACTAGGCTGACCTATAGGAACCTAACCTGAATTAGGCTGACTAGGAGACTGACTCATTCTTATAGGACTAGGCTGACCTATAGGAAACTATGTGACTTTGAACTTTGACCTGGACTGGGAGACTACTGAGATTGACTCAAGTGTGGTTGTAAGGGTAGCACTACTTCCCACGAATGACCTTCACAATCTCTCAAATTCTCCCTTGAAGGGAAGTGGGAAAGAATGGATGTGACTCAAAAAATGTAACATCACTATAGACATATAATTTTCTTTTTATAGGGCAATAACACTAATAGTCTTTCTGTGTGGGAGAATATCCATGCAAGATACATTTAATGGCCCTAGAGTCTAGCTTTCCTCTATTACAAGACATAACATGTATAAAAGCAGTACATCCAAACACTTTTACGGGTAAAGTATTTAGGATCCTACAACTAGGAAAGATCTTTAGCAAAGTCTCAAGAGGTGTATGAAAATCAAGAATTCTAGTAGGTACTCTATTTATCAAATATGCAGCTATTAAAATTGCATGACTCAAAAATACTTAGATACATTCATGGTAAACATTAAGACTCTAGCTACCTCTAATAGGTGCCCATTCTTTCTTTCAGCTATCCCATTTTGTTGAGGGGTATTAACACAAGAGCTTTGATGAACAATCCCGTGATGTAATAGGTAGTTTCCTAGGATAGAGTGAAAATATTCCTTACCATTATCAGTCCGTAAAACCTGGATTTTTTCTCAAAACTGAGTTTCAACCGTTGAATGAAAGTTTTTGAACAATTGACCTGCTTCAAACTTGTTTTTCATCAAGTATACCCAACATACTCTAGTGTGATCATCAATAAACGTAATGAACCCCTTTTGAAGACTTGGAAGGCCAGTGATAAAATCCATTGATATACTTTCCCATTTCCATTTAGTAATGCTGAGTGGCTGAAGCAAACTTGATGGTCTTTGGTGTTCTGCTTTCACCAGTTGACAACCGAAACACCTAGTCACATAATCTCCAATATCTCTCTTCATACCTGGCCACCAATAACTTTTCTTTAAATCCTGATACATCTTGGTTCCTCCACGATGTATAGTATATGGTGTATCATGAGCCTCTACAAGAATCTTTCTCTTCAACTCAGCATCGTGGGAATGCATATATGATTCCAAAAACGGAGGACACCATCTAACAGGTGAAATTTTGATATCTTGCCCTCAATCACTTGTTGACTTACTTTCTGACACCACTCATAAACAACTTGTTTTTCTTTAATCTCTTCTAGCAAAGTAGGCTGAATGTCTAACCAGGCAAGCCTTCCCGGTATCACCTCTATTTGGTCCTTTATCAACTCTCCCAATAACTCTTTCTGTCTTGTGAGTTGAGACAAGTAGGCCTTTCTACTCAAGGCATCAGCTACTACATTAGCTTTTCGAGGTTGATATTTAATTTCACAATCATAATCCTTTCCAGCTCTAACCATCTCCTCTGCCTCATATTCAACTCTCTTTGGGTGAAAAAGTACTTCAAACTCTCATGATCCGTATAAATGTTACTCTTTGCTCCATACAAATAATGCCTCCATATTTTCAATGCAAAAACTACAACAGCCAACTCTAGATCATGCGTAAGGTATCTCGTCTCATACTCTTTTAACTATCAGGAAGCATAGGCTATTACTCTACCCAACTGCATCAATATTGCACCAAGTCCCTGAAATGAGGCATCTATATAAATATCATAATCTACACCCTTCTATGGTAACACAAGAATAGCAGCTGTGGTCAATCTTCTCTTTAACTCTTGAAAACTTTCTTCACAGGCATTCGACCATATGAAAGGTGTTCTCTATTTGGTGAGAGCTGTAAGCGGCTTAGCCAACTGAGCAAACCGTTCAACAAACCGCCTATAGTAACCTGCTAGCCCCAAGAAACTTCTAACTTCCTTTACTGTCTTCGACTATTGCCATTCCAAAATTGCCTTTACCTTACTTAGATCCACTGATATACCCTCCTTTGAGACGGTATGACCCAGGAAGATAACTTGATCTAGCCAAAACTCACACTTAGAAAATTTTGCAAATAGCTTCTTATCTCGCAATCACTGTAGCACAAATCTTAGGTGTTCTTCATGCTCCTCTTCTGTCTTAGAATAAACCAGGATATCATCAATAAACACCACTATGAATCGATCAAGACAATCTTGAAACACCCGGTTCATTAAGTCCATAAAGACTATTGGGGCACTGGTTAACCTAAAAGGCATCACCAAAAACTCATAATGCCCATATCTGGTTCAAACATCAGTCTTGCCACTATCTTGCTCTGCAACCCTTACTTGGTGATAACTCGACCTCAAATCAATCTTTGAAAACACGGCTGCTTCTTTCAATTGATCAAACAAGTCTTCTATGCAAGGTAACAGGTATTTATTCTTCACTGTCACTTTATTTAACTCTCTGTAATCTATACATATCTGTAGAGATGCATCTTTCTTCTTCACAAATAAAATTGGAGCACCCCAAGGAGAATGGCTATGTCGAATAAAACTCTTGTCTAAGAGTTCCTGAAGTTGCTTTTTCAATTCTTGAAGTTCAGCTGGGGCCATCCGATAAGGGGCTTTAGAAATTGGTGTTGTCCCTGGTGCTAGTTCAATACTGAATTCTACTTCTCTTTCCTGAGGTAAACCCAACAAATCTTTTGGAAATACATCTAAAAAATCAAGTACTACTGGCACATTTTGAATCTCTGGTTGTGGGACATCATTACTATGCACTACATGAGCAATATACCCCAAGCACCCTTTTCTTGGCATCTTTCTGGCCTTGACATTGTTAATTAACATACTACGCTGGTGACCCTCACCAAAATTAAACTTATCACCATCATCAAGATTAAATCTTGATTTCTTCTTCCGACAATCAATCTCTGCTCCAAATCCCCCTAGGAAATCCATGCCCAAAATAACATCAAAATCGGGCATATCAGACACTATAAAATCCACTGGGAACTCTTTTCCATGGATCACTACAGACTTCCCTGAAAGCATCTCTTGAGTTACCACACTAACACCATCTAGTAACTCTATCTTAATGGGACAATCCACTATAATAGGTTTCAAACCTAATCTCTCTAAAATCCCATGTGTAATAAATGAATGTGTGGCTCCAGAATCAATTAATGCATAAAAGGGAACTAAGTGAAATAATAACTGACCAGTAACTACGGATGGGCTGGCTTCAGCTTCACACTTGAGCATTAGTACCTCTAGGTGTCTGCGTTGCGGGTGCAGGAGGGGCTTTGCAATCTCTCATCATATGCTCTAGCTACCAGCATCTATAACATACATTTCAACCCAAATCTCTAAGACACTCCCTATAATGATTTCTTCCACACTTCTGGCACTGGGGAACTTCAACAGTTCTCGACCTTTTATTCTGCCAATCCCTCGTGTTCTTCTTGGGTTGAAATCTTTTCTTATTTCGCACCTCTCTATTAGTAGGGCATCAGCTCTATCTCTCTATGGAGCAGAAGGTGGAACTCTAGAGGCTACTGCTGATAGAGTTGTTAGGGTTAGCTTATTCATAAATATTTCTACCTGTAAGGCTCGGTCCAAAGCTTCACTGTACGTCTAAGGGGGCTAGGCACTGACCATCACATCTCGGGCTATTTCTGGCTTCAGCCCATGAACAAACTTATCTCTCTGTAATTCTGGTATACTCACTACATCTGGCGCAAACCTTGCCAGGGAATTAAATTTCACTAAATATTCTTTCATTGAACTAATCCCTTATTGTAAACTGATAAACTCCTGAACCTTTTCATGAACTCGATCAACTGTTATATATTTTGCCTCAAACAATCTTCTGAAATCTCCCCAAGTCATCGAGGCTATATCATGAGTATCCTCCATCAATTCCCACCATATACGGGCATCACCCCTAAACAAGAAGCTTGCATACTGAATCTTCTCCCGGTTTGTCATAGGGAAAAGTGTCGTCGTACGCTCCACAGATCTAAACCACTCGCCTGCCACTATTGGGTCCGTCGTACCCCTGAATTCTGACGGTTGATGTTGATTAGGCAATCCATATATTGGCTCAATACGATTCTACACCACCGGGGGTACCGGCCTCTCTCTCTCTCCTCTCTGGGGGTCGGTACAATAACTGGGTTCTCAACTCTCTCCGGTATAGATCCTCGATTGTCTACTAAGGCTTAATGTATAATACTATGGATCCTCCCTTCATCAAGGACAAGGGGAGTAGATTCTGATAGGTTGGAAGGTTCACCCGTACTCATTGCCTGCTCGAGTTCTACGTCTCATCTACATAACACCAACATTTTTAGTCAACTCAATTAACTCCTCTACTATAAGTAAGGAAAGAAATAACTTACAACGGTCGACTACGGAACATCAACACGGTAGGAGAGGCACACTGTCAAATCCCAAAACCTTTGCTCTAATACCAAAAATGTAATACTCTTTCTCTAGCTAGTATACTCATAAAATAACAGTAAAACTCACTAAATATATATAAGAAAATATACATGTAGATGAGTATAAAATAATGGGCATGGGCCCATAGCTAATTTTTCTTTATATACAAATCTTTATATAATATAATAAAGTCACAAAACATCACTCGACAGTGTTGCCAAACCCTTTCGCTTCTTGACGTGCCAAGCAACCACATCTTACCTACTACCTACAAAAACATTGAAAACAATGGGGTGAGCACTAATTGCTCAGTAAGTAAACCCGCTATGCTACTCTTCTCTCTTCGTTGTTCACATTCTGAATTTCTTTCCTTACATCACACTTCTCTGTTCTTTCTCTATTCTTATTTCTCACTACTCATGATAGTAGGCATGGTATCATGCATAGGTATGATGCAAATGCACAAATGCATAGGATGTGCATTTTCTTTTCTTGTTTTCTGTTTCTTTTCTCTGTATTTCTTTCTTTCTTTCTTTCTTTCTTTTCTAATCTTTCTTTCTTTCTATTCTTTCTTTCTTTTCTATTCTTTTCTTTCTCTTCTTTTCTTTCTATTCTTTCTTTCTTGCCGATCGGACTCGGTTGAGGCATGGATTTGGAACCTTAGTCGTGTACGTGTATTCTCTAATTCTGGGTACAGTCCTCATCCACATGCACTTCTAACAGACTGTACAATTCTTCTTTCTGATTCTAAGGCCGCTCACTAAAGGCAGCGTGCATGCAGGGCTATGTCACTCATAGGTTCCCCATCGCAACAACCTTCTCCTCTTTTATCTTTTTACACTTCTTTAAATAAAATTTCAGATTTGAACTTCTTTAATATTTCTAATTTCTTTCTATTTGTTCTTTAACGTTAACGTTAAATATTGCTCTTTAACGCTCTTATGAGTATGTATGCATGTAGATGGGCTCATGTTTATTATTCTTTCTAAATTCACATGTTTGGATACAATAATGCAATATGGAATGTAAACATGTCATTTTCTACCATTTACAAACTCATCTCAAGATAACAAATAATCATACTCATACATGCACTTCTCTTTGACGTTTCATCAAACAATTTATATGCACACATCAACTCTAGTTACACTTCTACCTCTCTTCTAAGCCACCAAAATTTGGACTAAAACACACCAAGATTAACGTCAAACCTGTCCAGGATTCACACTCCATAAATTCTACTCCAATTCTTCCATAATTCATCCAGACTCTTGTCAAACATCAAGTACACAAACACTACTTCTCATGGATAAATTCTAACCATCATTCAACATCCATTCCATCAACAATTCTTCATATATAAGCACATACATGCATAAAAAAATTGTCTACACAATATTATTCCAATCATAACTAGGGTTGGATTTACTTACCTTAGATGTGAGCAATCCAACACTTTAGTAGTCTTCCTTGACGCAACTCCTTTTCTCTTAACTCCTATGAACACAAATCATAAGAATTCAATACTTTAAAAATTAAATCTCATATCTTAGTGCAAAGATCTTACCTAAGGATGCTTGAGATTGAAATTCCACTAAAAATAAACTAAGATTTATGAATTTCCTTGAAAAATGATTGAAGAAATTTGAGAGAACTTGGATGGTAAGTGGCGTGAATGCAGGAGAGGAAATGGCTGGGGTTTCATTCTTCAACTCTTGATATAACAAAATATTATTTATACTTTTCCATTTTACCCTTTCACTTTCTATGAAATTCCATCTATATCCCTTAGTCAACTATCATAATGCTCTCATTTTATTGCATTCTCCTTGAAATTCTATCTCTTTTCACTCCCCACTTTTTCAACTAATTATGAGTGAAAAGACCATTTTACCCCTAATGAAATTTTAAGGCATTTTCTTCACATTTGTTCAAGATAACTTTAACAAAATTCAACTAAGGGTATAAAGGCATAAGTAAAGCTACGTACCTTGGTGTGGGCATTACATAAAATTAGTTAGTCCTATTTTCCTTTGGCATAACATAAGGGAAAAAAAAATAGAGAAAACAAGTAAAATAAAATAAGAAAATAAACTAAATTAAGGTCTTAAATTTATCAGGAAAATTATCTTACATAGTATCCATTTTGAAAAGAAGGCAAATTATTTTGGTATTGTTGTATTTCTCGGATGTAAAAAAGGCTAACCGCCTATTAAAATGTCTTTCTAATCCTTTGCACCATCATTAATTGGAACAAAACTCCGGTAGAATTGTTGGTTTCCAAATCTGAGAGGTGACAGGGTAGTAAACCAAAAATTGTCTAATTATTTAAAAAATATATTTATTAATTAGGACTTTTTTTTCTTGACAAATATATAATAACAAAAATAGAAAAAAGACAAAAGACAAAAGGTAAATAATTGTTTCTTTTATGTTATAATTATTCATTTTATTATAGTATTTCATATTTTTCTTTGAAAGAAAACTCTTCAGTACCAAATCCTTTTTCTGAAAACAAAATGGTACATATCATAAAATCAATGGAAATATGCATATAATAAGTCTACGGGTGATAATCCTCATGCAGTTTACATCATTACATGCGGCATGACATGCAAAATGAAACTGTCGCATGAACCCAACCTCAAATGAAAATCATTGTTCAGCACGGTCCTGTGATGCCCCAAAAATACTCACTGAATAGATGATTTTGTAAAACATTTTTTCTTTACTTATATTTTTTTGAAAATAATGTCTATGTGATTATGTTACAATTATTTGAATTATTTCTTATAAATTGATATTAATAAACTAGAGATATATTATACATTTTCTCTTATTCTGTATTTTTAATATCTAATATATGGTACTGAAACTATTATTATTAACTGTTTACTTTATTAGTTCATTTATAATACATTAAGACTAATAATTGATAAATGATCTAATACCATAAACTAAATATATAATAATAAAAATAGAAACAAGACAAAAGGTAAATAGATTTTTCTTTTATGTTATAATTATCATTTTATTATAGTATTTCATATTTTTCTTTGAAAGAACTCTTTATTACCAAATCCTTTTTTGAAAACAAAATAATGCATATCATAAATTTAGATGGAAATATGCATATAATAAGTCTATGGGTGATTAGAGTTGGCGATGGGTCGTGCCAGTCCACGGCACGGCACGGCACGGCACAGCCCGGCACAAGAAAAGCACACCACGATAAGGCACGGCATGAAAAAAAGCACGGCACAGCCCGACACGAAAATATGTGGGCCGTGTCGTGGGCCTTAAAAAAAACCTGTGGGCAGCACGGCATAGCACGAAAAAAAAATTAAAAAATTAAAAAATAATAAATTAATAAAATTAATAGTTATTTTTTAAAATTGCTGTTGAAGCCATTATGTGTATGAAAGATTGGGTGACGGCAGATTTCAAGCTTCAAAATCGTGTTGTTGAAGATATATTTGAAGGTTTTAAAAATTTAGAAATGAATGAAAATGAAGATTCATAATAATTCTTAATCCTAATTTCTAAGTTTGTATTTGTAATTTATAATTATAACTTATAAGTAATAAAAAGTATTAAAATTCAATTAATATTTCAGTGTCTCATTATTTTATTATATTTCATAATGATTATATATTTTTAATTAATATAAATACAAAATGTCACTAAATATAACATATAAAATATTTTAAAAATAATTATTAATAATAAATCAAAATTACCATTATTTATAAATATTAAAATTAAATATTTTTACAAAGCATGTGGGCTGGCCCATGGCACGGCCCAAAGCATGGCATGATATTAACGGGCCATGTCGTGGGCTTTTAAATTTCGTGGGTCGGCACGACAGGGCATGAAACTATGTGGGCCTTGGCACGGCACAGCCCACAACATGATGGGCTTTGAATTTTTAGACACGACACGACCCACCACCACCTCTATGGGTGGTAACCCTCATGCAACATAAATCATTACATGCAACATGGCATGTAAAATGAAGCTGTCGTGTGAACCCAACCTCGAGCGAAAATCACAACTCAACACGATTCCTATGTTGACCTAAAATTACTCAATGAGTAGATGATTTTGTAAAATATTGTTTCTTTACTTATACTTTTCTGAAAATATTGTCTCTGTAATTATGGTATAATTATCTGAATCATTTCTTATAAACCGATTTTAATAAACTAGAGATATATTATATATTTTCTCTTATTATGTATTCTCACTGTTTTAAAAGCCGGATCGGACCGGCCGGTCCAACCGGTTGGACCATGAACTAGTCACGTGTCCGGTTCGAGTCACACTCAAACCCGCTAATATACATTAAGCCGCTTTAAACCAGTTGAAAACCGGATAATGTGAGATTCTATTTCAAAACCCTTTTTTACTCTAAAACCAGGAGATCTTACCAATCAAACAAAGAGATCAAATCAAACAACCAAAGCATAAGATCATTACAGACTACAGAGAGAAAAAGAAAGGAAAAAATCATACGTACCTCACAATGCTGGGCAATTTAAACGAAAATCACTCAAGCTAGCTGAAGCTTCTCCTCTCAGCGGCAAACAAACAAACAACTGGCGGCAACTGCAAGCTATAGTTCTTTAGATACCTTTTTCTTAACCCCTTTTGACTAATATTTATAAAGAGTCAGTAAACAGAAGAGTGGGATTTTAGAGTGAACAGAAGATAGAGTCGAAACCGTGAGAATTTTCGTCAGAAAAACTGAGAAAGATTGAAAGAGAAGAAGATGAGAAAGGGCTGCGTGACAGAGAAGAAGATGAGAAAGGGCTGCGTGAAAGGGAAGAAGATTGTCGCGTATTAGGGATTTAAATTGTGGACTGGTTTTTCCGCCGGTCCGGTTGGACCGTCAATTCCACTAAAAATAAACTAAGATTTATGAATTTCCTTGAAAAATGATTGAAGAAATTTGAGAGAACTTGGATGGTAAGTGGCGTGAATGGAGGAGAAGAAATGGATGAGGTTTCATTGTTCAACTCTTGATATAACAAAATATTATTTATAGTTTCCCATTTTACCCTTTCACTTTCTATGAAAGTACATCTATGTCCCTTAGTCAACTACCATAATGCCCTCATTTTATTGCATTCTCCATGAAATTATATCTCTTTTCACTCCCCACTTTTTCAACTAATTATGAGTGAAAAGACCATTTTACCCCTAATGAAATTTTAAGGCATTTTCTTCACACTTGTTCAAGATAACTTTAACAAAATTCAACCAAGGGTATAAGGGTATAAGTAAAGCTACGTACCTTGGTGTGGGTATTACATAAAATTAATTAGTCCTATTTTCCTTTGGCATAACATAAGGAAAAAAAAAATAGAGAACACAAGTAAAATAAAAGAAGAAAATAAACTAAATTAACATCTTAAATTTATCAGGAAAATTATCTTACATATTATCCATTTTGAAAAGAAGGCAAATTATTTTGGTATTGTTGTATTTCTCGGATGTAAAAAAGGCTAACCGTCTATTAAAAATGTCTTTCTAATCCTTTGCACCAACCTTAATTGGAACAAAACTCCATTAGCGGTAGAATTGTTAGTTTCCAAACCTGAGAGGTGACAGGGTGGTAAACCAAAAATTGTCTAATTATTTAAAAAATATATTTATTAATTAGGACTTATTTTTTCTTGACAAATATATAATGACAAAAATAGAAAAAAGACAAAAGGTAAATAATTGTTTCTTTTATGTTATAATTATTCATTTTATTATAGTATTTCATATTTTCCTTTGAAAGAAAACTCTTTAGTACAATCCTTTTTCTGAAAACAAAATGGTATCATAAAATCAAATGGAAATATGCATATAATAAGTCTATGGGTGATAATCCTCATGTAGTTTACATCATTACATGCGGCATGACATGCAAAATGAAACTGTCGCATGAATCCAACCTCAAATGAAAATCATTGTTCAGCACGGTCCTGTGATGCCCCAAAAATACTCACTGAATAGATGATTTTGTAAAACATTTTTTCTTTACTTATATTTTTTTGAAAAAAATGTCTATGTAATTATGGTACAATTATTTGAATTATTTCTTGTAAACTGATATTAATAAACTAGAGATATATTATACATTTTCTCTGATTCTGTATTTTTAATGTCTAACATATGGTACTGAAACTATTATTATTAACTGTTTACTTTATTAGTTCATTTATGATACATTAAGACAAATAATTGATAAATGATCTGATACCATAAACTAAATAGATAATAACAAAAATAGAAACAAGACAAAAGGTAAATAGATTTTTCTTTTATGTTATAATTATTCATTTTATTATAGTATTTCATATTTTTCTTTGAAAGAAAACTCTTTATTATCGAATCCTTTTTCTGAAAACAAAATAATGCATATCATAAATTCAGATGGAAATATGCATATAATAAGTCTATGGGTGATTAGAGTCGGCGGTGGGTCATGTCAGCTCACGGCACGGCACGGCCTGGCACAAAAAAAACACAGCACAATAAGGCACGGCACGAAAAAAAAGCACGGCACAACCAGACACGAAAATATGTGAGCCGTGCTGTGGGCCTTAAAAAAAGTCTGTGGGCCAGCACGACATAACACGAAAAAAAAAAATTAAATTAATAAAATTAATAGTTATTTTTTAAAATTGCTGTTGAAGCCATTATGTCTGTGAACGATTGGGTGGCGACAGATTTCAAGCTTCAAAATCGTGTTGTTGAAGATATATTTGAAGGTTTTAAGAATTTAGAAATTAATAAAAATGAAAATTCATAATAATTCTTAATCCTAATTTCTAAGTTTGTATTTGTAATTTATAATTATAACTTATAAGTAATAAAAAGTGTTGAAATTCAATTAATATTTCAGTGTCTTATTATTTTATTATATTTCAGAATGATTATATATTTTTAATTAATATAAATACAAAATGTCACCAAATATAACATAAAAAATATTTTAAAAATAATTATTAATAATAAATCAAAATTACCATTATTTATAAATATTAAAATTAAATAATTTTACAAAGCACGTGGGCCAGCCCATAGCACTGCCCAAAGCATGGCACGATATTAACGGGCCATGCCGTGGGCTTTCAAATTTCGTGGGCTGGCACGACAGGGGACGAAACTATGTGGGCCTTGGCACGGCACAATAGGCTTCGAATTTTTAGACACGGCACGACCCACCACCACCTCTATGGGTGGTAACCCTCATGCAGCATAAATCATTACATGCAACATGGCATGTAAAATGAAGCTATCGTGTGGACCTAACCTCGAGCGAAAATCACTACTCAACACGATTCCTGTGTTGACCTAAAATTACTCAATGAATAGATGATTTTGTAAAATATTTTTTCTTTACTTATACTTTTCTGAAAATATTGTCTCTGTAATTATGGTATAATTATCTGAATTATTTCTTATAAACTGATATTAATAAACTAGAGATATATTACATATTTTCTCTGATTATGTATTCTTAATGTCTAGTATCTAGTACTAAAACTATTATTATTAACTGTTTACTTTATTGGTTCATTTTTGATACATTAAAACTAATAACTGATAAATGAACTAATACCATGAACTAATAATTGTTCTAATATTGTAAAACAGAAAATTGATCTGATACTATAAAACTAATAACTGATACTGAACTGATCATAAATGTTAACTGATACATTAACAGATATGACCGGCACATATCAAGTGATTAAACAGTCAAATATACACCCCTCTTAATAAAGAACTTTTGTTATGAATGTGCTTCCTAGTTCCTATAACATTGTAATCTCTGTTATGACCTTTATTTCTTGCAAAATTTGGAAACAATGGTACCCATCAAAACTAAATTCAGAAAATAGTTACAATAATAGGATGACTAATAGTTGAACCATATAATTTACATAAACACTTTAAATGTTTTCTTTTAAAATACAACTCACTAACTGACATAAAATTGCATGACAGTAATAAGTCACAAGAACTAATGAATTATGGAAACATCTTCTAGCAAGTGTAATACAAGAGTGACTGTAAAAAAAACCTTTTTAAGTGTTTTCTCATCCGATACCTTTAGGAGGTGGGCAACTTTGCAGAATCCTGCATGATATCTATTCAGACATTCTTCATTTATTGTTGGTTTCATCCCATTCCTACAAGGTTTTGGCCTTGTAATATTCCATTTCCTATATGGCCAACGAATGCATGTAATTTAGCGCTCTAAAACAATCAATGGTGGTCCAAGCTTCAGGAGTTTAGAAAAAATAACTACGCAGAAAACAGTAATGAGTCAGTCAATTATCAGGAACAAATAGTTCCGGAGCAGATATTTTTCAGTGTAAATTATGCAGAATGTAAAGTTTCCATTGTAGTTGGCAGAAATTTATCCTAAAGGCAGTAACCTGACGATACAGGACGTAAAGGAAGGACGCAAAAGGGTATTTAGTCCTTATCTTCTACATTTTAGGATCGAGTATTTGAGTCCTTGGTATCCCTTTCCTGATTTCCCCTCTTAACCTATTAATTTCTCTCTATCACCCTATATAGAATCCTATATTATCTATCTATGATATTCTTCTCCCCCTCCTCACCTAAGCAGCAAAAATATTATCTACTAGACATTATAACTACCGCAGTTTTGTCCAACATTTCACAACATCAAGAATCTACTAGAAAATGGTAAAACGGTACATCCACCAAAAAAAAAAAAAAAATGAACTAACAAAACAGATGATGAAATGAAATCTATACAGATTTGAGATAGATTTAGATCTAAAAAGCACAAACTCATACCTTAGTTAACAGCCTATTAACTAAGCTATAAGATAACAACTTTAAATAAACTTAGAGGTTCTTACACAAGTGCATTTTCAGACCATGCTACTTCATAGATTTCAATGGAAATTTGAAATCCCATATCGACCAAATCTCCATGATTATCGTTATAGCAACTGCATATGTAACACCAGACCATATTTTTCTTGACTGCAATGTTGTCATTTTAACTGTTCCAACAGTTAGATCCCATTGGCTGGCCCCTGTTCTGCATCCATATTCTTTAAGATATTCTGGTGAAAAACCTTCTCTAATGCTCTTTGTGCTTTGCCTTCATCAACTATCGCTGAAAGAGCACATGCTCGTGCATAACTACATTAGAGACACGCCTGGTAAGTTCCAATCTTATCAGATATGAACTAAAAATGAGAAACAGAAACATGTGAAACACCAAATAAATCAAGATTTATCAGGCCTAGATAATTGAGAATATCAATTGTTGAAATATAAAATAAGAAATAGAATTATTCTCTTTGTAATATAGGAAATAGAATTATAATAGGAATAGGAAATATAATTATAATAGGAATGTAACAATTTACTTCCTAGATTAGTTTTTTCTTTTTACTATAAATTCATTGTACATTTCATTATGAAATAGAAGAAAAATATTTCTCCACATCAATGAATGAAGTTAATCAGTTGCAACATACCATTGTCCAGTAAACTGATTAGCTTGAATAGATGAACTTGAGCGGCTACCATTATTGTCGTAGTTGAAGTAAGAACCATTCCACAATTCCTCATATACAACTTTTGCTTACTAAAATTTACACCAAAAATAATCCTCAAACCTTTAAGATCTACTACATGTGCAAATCCCAACGCAACCTGTAATGCTGCCACCTCCAATATATGTACTTACAACAGTGACAGATCATGTATCATATGTCTGATCAAGAAAACTATCATTCTCAATCATCCCATCACCATCCCTATCAAATTCGAACAGATAAAAGTGTTTATTGAATCTTCTGCTTACCATAACCAATATAGAGCATTTGGGCAGCTGGATGAACTTTTGCAGGATTCTGCTCTGAAAAAAAGTTTAATACTCACTAAAGTTTTATCAAGTAAACTTCAATTTCGCTTTTGGACCAGAAATTGAGGAAGCTTGTTCAAACATTCACTATAATTTTCGGCCTTCATTAGTAACAACATGACTAAGGACATTGTACATTCAGTCGGCTTCACATTTTTCTCCCCCATCTTTTGAAGGAGTTCAACAACTTTTGGTATCTCATTATTCCTGAGGAAACAAGACATAAGCGTATTAAATGTGACTACATTTGGAGCACAACCTCTTTCCTCCATATATGACAACAACTCGTTTGCCATTTCTAGTGCTCCATTTTTACACATCCCATTGATCAAAATGCTATATGTTACAACGTTTGGCACCAGGTTTCCATGAAGAGAAAATTTCTAAAATAGGTCCCAAGCAGTTTCGAATCTCCCTGTTTTACATAATCCATCAATGAGGGAACTCAAACCTTCAATGCCAACTGCAAACTTATTAATTACTAGAGTATTAAACATTTCCAATGCTTCCAAAACACATCCATTCTTGCAAAGTCCATCAATGAAAATGTTATATGTCCAGGAATCAGGGAAAACATCGTTAAGTCGATCTCACCAACCAAATTCCGTGCATCTTTCACCTTAGCTATAAGAAAAAAGCCAGTTAACAAGGTGGTATATGTAATCACATTAGGCCTAATTCCTTTTGAAATCATCTCCCGATAAAGACTAAGAGCTTCATTGACTTCTTTATTCTTGCAATACCAATTGATTAAAGTAGTGTAGCAAACAACATCAGGTCTATACCCCTTTCTAGTTATAGTATCAAACAACTTCTTTGCATCACCAATTCTATCTGCCAAGCAATATAACCGTCCTTTGAGACGTATGACCCAGGAAGAATAACTTGATCGAGCCAAAACTCCACTTAGAAAATTTGGCAACAGCTTCTTATCCACATGCTGTAGCACATCTTAGGTTCTTCATGCTCCTCGTTCTTAGAATAACCAAGATATCATCAATAAACACCACTATAATCGATCAAGACAATCCTGAAACACCCGTTCATTAAGTCCATAAAGACTATGGGGCATTGGTTACCTAAAAGGCATCACACAAAATCATAATGCCCATATTTGGTCGAAACTTCTTGCGCATATCTTGCTCTGCAACCCTTCTCTGGTGATAACCTGACCTCAAATCAATCTTTGAAACAACGCTGCTCCTTTCAACTGTAAAACAAATCATCTATCAAGGTACGATATTTATTCTTCATGTTACTTTAGTCTCTCTGTAATCTATACAATCTGTAGAGATCCATCTTCTTCTTCAAATAAAATTGGAGACACCCCAAGAGATGGCTAGGTCAATAACTTTGTCTAAGAGTTCTAAGCTGCTTTTTCAATTCCTGAAGTTCAGCTGGGCTCTGGTAAGGGCTTTAGAAATTGGTGTTGTCCCTGGTGCTAGTTCAATTGAATTCTACTTCTCTTTCGAAGGTAAACCACAATCTTTCGGAAATACATCAAAAAACTCTCGTACTATGGCACATTCTAATTCTGTTGTTGGGACATCATTACTGCACTACATGAGCAATATACCCCAACACACCCTTTTAGCATCTTTCTGCCTTACATTCTAATTAACATACTAGCTGGTGACCCTCCCAAAATTACTTATCACCATCATCAAGATTAAATCTTGTTTCTTCTTGACAATCAATCCTACTCCAAATCTCCCTAGGAAATCCATGCCCAAAATAACATCAAAATCGGGCATATCAACACTATAAATCCACTGGCACTTTTTTCCATGGATCACTACAACTCCCCTGAAGCATCTCTTGAGTTCCACACTAACACCATCTTAATCTATCTTATGGGACAATCCACTATAATAGGTTTCAAACCTAATCTCCTTTAAAATCCATGTGTAATAAATGAATGTGTGGCTCCAAATCAATTAATGCATAAGGGGAATGAGTGAAATAATAATTGACCAGACTACGGATGGCTAGCTTCAGCTTCACTCTAAGCTACTGTAAACACTAGCATTATACCTCTAGTGTCTGCGTGCGGGTGCAGGAGGGTCTTGCAATCTCTCATATGCCCTGCTACCAATCTATACATACATTTCACCAAATCTCTAAGACACTCCCATAATGATTCTTCCACACTTCTGGCACTGGGGAACTTCAGTTCTCGCCTTTTATTCTCCAATCCCTCATGTTCTTCTTGGTTGAAACTTTTTCTTATTTCCACCTCTATTAGTGGGGGCATCAGCCTCTATCTCTCTATGGACAGAAGGTGGAACACTAGGGGTACTACTGATAGAGTGCTGGGTTAGCTTATTCACAATATTTCGCCGTAAGGCTCGTCTAAAGCTTCACTATGTCTAAGGGGTGGCACCGCCATCACATCTCGCTATTCTGGTTTCAAGCCCAGCACACTTATCTCTCTCAATTCGGTGTACTCACTACACCTGGCGCAAACCTTGCCAGGGAATTAAATTTACAAAATTTCTTTCACTAAACTAGTCCCCTTTGCAAATGATAAACTCCTGAACCTTTTCATGAACTCGATAACTGTTATATTTTTGCCTCAAACAATCTTCTGAAATCTCCCCAGTCATCGAGGCTATATCTGAGTATCCTCCATCATTCCCCATATAGGCATCACCCTAAAAGGAAGCTTGCATACTGATCTTCTCCGGTCTTCATAGGGAAAAGGTGTCGTCGTACGCTCCCATATCTAAACCACTCGTCTGCCACTATTGGGTCGTCGTACCCTGAATCTGACGCTGATGTTGATAGCAACCCATATATCGGTTCATACATTCTACACCACGGGGTACCGCCTCTTCTCTCTCTCTCTCTGGGTGTCGGTCAATACTGGGTCTTAACTCTCTCCGGTACATCCCCGTTCTCTACAAGACTTATTGTAATACTAGGTTCCTCGCTTCATCAAGGACAGGGGAGTAGATTCTGAGGGTTGGAAGGTTCACCCTACTCATTGCCTTCTTATGCCTCTCGTTTCTACGTCTCATCTACATAACACCAACACTTTTAGTCAACTCAATTAACTCATCTACTAAAGTAAGGAAAGAAATAACTACAACGGTCGACTACGAATCGTCAATGGGGGAGAGGCACACTTGTCAAATCCCAAACCTTTGCTGTAATACCAAAAATGTAATACTCTTTCTCTAGCTAGTATATCTAAAATAACAGTAAACTCACTAAATATATATAAAAATTACAGTAGATGATATAAATAATAGCCCATAACTTTTTTCTTTATACAAATCTTTATATATATAATAAGTCACAAACATCACGCGGTGTGCAAAACCCTTCCGCTTCTTGACGTGCCAAGCGACCCACATCTTACACCTGCAAAACATTGAAAACAAGGGGTGAGCACTAATTGCTCAGTAAGTGAAAGCCTATGCTACTCTTCTCTCTCTTTGTTCACATTCTGAATTTCTTTCCTTACTCACACTCTCTGTTCTTCTCTATTCTTATTCTCACTACTCATGGTAGTAGGCATGGTATCATGCATAGGTATGTGCAAATGCACAAATGCATAGGTGTGCATTTTCTTTTCTTCTTTTCTGTTTCTTTTCTCTGTATTTCTTTCTTTTTTCTTTCTTTTCTATCTTTCTTTCTTCTATCTCTTCCTTCTATTCTTTCTTTCTTTCTATTCTTTCTTCTTTTTTTCTTTCCTTGCCGATCGGACCGGTGAGGCATGGATTTGGAACCCTGCCGTGTGGTTTATTCTCTAATTCTGGGTAGTCCTCATCCACATGCACTTCTAACGGACTGTAAAATTCTTCTTTCTGTTCTGAGCGCTCACTAAAGGACGTGCATGCGGCTATGTCACTCAGGTTCCCATCGCAACAACCTTCTCTTCTTTTATCTTTTTACATTCTTAAATAAAATTCAGATTTGAACTTCTTATATTTCTAATTTCTTTCTATTGTTTCTTTAACTTTAATGTTCATATGCTCTTTAATGCTCTTATGAGTATATGCTGTGATGGCTCATTTTTATATTCTTTCTAAATTCACATGTTTGGATGCAATAATGCATGGAATGTAAACATGTCATTTTCTACCATCTACAAACTCATCAAGATAACAAATAATACTCATACATGCACTTCTCTTTGACATTTCATCAAACAATTTATATGCCACATCAACTCTAATTTGGTTACACTTCTACCTCTCTTCTAAGCCACCAA
The DNA here is from genome assembly GCF_008641045.1 of Pistacia vera. Lineage (NCBI taxonomy): Eukaryota > Viridiplantae > Streptophyta > Magnoliopsida > Sapindales > Anacardiaceae > Pistacia > Pistacia vera. The sequence continues at coordinate 911,575 of NW_022196230.1, forward strand.
AATTTGGATAAAACACACCAAGATTAACGTCAAACCTGTCCAGGATTCACACCCATAAATTCTACTCCAATTCTTCCATAATTCATCCAAATCTTCAAACATCAAGTACACAACACTACTTCTCATTGATAAATTCACCTCATTCAACATCCATTCCATCAACAATTCTTCATATATAGCACATACATGCATAAAAAAAATTTCTACACACATATTATTCAATCATAACTAGGGTTGGATTTACTTACTTAGATGTGAGCAATCCAACACTTTTAGTCTTCTTGACCACACTCTTTTTCTTAACTCCTATGAACACAAATCTAAGAATCAACACTTTAAAATTAAATCTCATATCTTAGTGCAAGATCTTACCTAAGGATGCTTGAGATTGAAATTCCACAAAAATAAACAAGATTTATGATTCCTTAAAAAATTGAAAATTTGAGAGAACTTGGGTGGTAAGTGGCGTAATGGAGGAGAGAAATGGCTGGGGTTTCATTCTTCAACTCTTATATAAAAAATATATTTTAGTTTCCATTTTACCCTTTCACTTTCTATGAAATTCATCTATGTCCCTTAGTCAATTACCATAATGCCCTCATTTTATTGCATCTCCATGAAATTCTATCTCTTTTCACTCCCCACTTTTTCAACTAATTATGAGTGAAAAGACATTTTACCCTATAAATTTAAGGCATTTTCTTCAACTTGTTCAAGTAACTTTAACAAAATTCACTAGGGTATAAGGGCTAGTAAGCTACTTACCTCTGGGGGCTTACATAAAATTAGTTAGTCCTATTTCCTTGGCATAACATAAGGAAAAAAAAAAAATAGAGAAAACAAGTAAAATAAAATAAGAAAATAAACTAAATTAGACTTAAATTTACAGGAAAATTATCTTACATATATCCATTTTGAAAAGAAGCAAATTATTTGGTATTGTTGTATTTCTCGATGTAAAAAAGGCTAACCTCTATTAAAAATTGCACCACATAATTGGAACAAAACTCCATTAGCGGTAGAATTGTTAGTTTCCAAACCTAAGGTGACAGGGTAGTAAACCAAATTGTCTAATTATAAAAAATTATATAATAGGACTTATTTTTTCTTGACAAATATATATAACAAAATAGAAAAAAGACAAAAGGTAAATATTTGTTTCTTTTATGTTATATTATTCATTTTTATAGTATTTCATATTTTTCTTTGAAAGAAAACTCTTTAGTACCAAATCCTTTTTGAAACAAAATGGTACATATCATAAATTCAAATGGAAATATGCATATATAGTCTATGGTGATAATCCTCAGTTTACATCATTACATCGGCGGTGACATGCAAAATGAAATGTCGCATGAACCAACCTCAAATGAAATCTTGTTAGCACGCCTGTGATGCCCCAAAAACTCACTGAATAGATGTTTTGTAAAACATTTTTTTCTTATATTTTTTGAAATAATGTCTATGTGATTATGGTACATTATTTGATTTATTTCTTAAAAACTGATATTAATAAACTAAGTATATTACATTTTCTCTGATTCTTTTTTTTAATGTCTATATGGTACTGAAACTATTATTATTAACTGTTTACTTATTAGTTATTTATGATACATTAACTAATAATTGATAAATGATCTATACCATAAACTAAATATATAATAAAAAAAATAGAACACGACAAAAGGTAAAAGATTTTTCTTTTATGTATATATTCATTTTATTATAGTATTTCATATTTTTCTTGAAAAAAACTCTTTATTACAATCCTTTTTGAAAACAAAATAATGCATATCATAAATCAGATGGAAATATGCATATAAAGTCTATGGGTGATTAGCAGCTGTGGGTCGGGTCACCCACGGCACGACACAAAAAAAGCACAGCCACTAGAGGCACGACACGAAAAAAACACGCATAGCCGACAGAAAATGTGGCCGTGCACGAGCCTTAAAAAAGCCTGTGGCCACACAGCATAGCACAAAAAAATAATAATAAATTAAAAAAATTAATAGTTATTTTTTAAATGTGTTGAAGCCATTATGTATGTAAAGATTGGGTCAGCAGATTTCAAGCTTCAAAATCGTGTTTGGAAGATATATTTGAAGATTTTAAGAATTTAGAAATTAATGAAAATGAAGATTTAATAATTCTAATCCTAATTTCAAGTTTGTATTTGTAATTTATAATTATAACTAAATAATAAAAAGTGTGAATTCAATTAATATTTCAGTGTCTCATTATTTATTATTATATTCATAATGATTATATTTTTAATTAATATAATACAAAATGTCACTAATATAACATATAAATATTTTAAAAATAATAATTATATAATCAAAAATTACCATTATTTATAAATATTAAAATTAAATATTTTTACAAGCACTGGACCGGCCCATGGCAGCCCAAAGCATGGCACATATAACGGCCGCCTGGGCTTTCAATTTGTGGGCCGCACGACGGGCACAAACTATGGGCCTTGGCACGACCGCCCACGCACAATGGCTTTGAATTTTTAGACACGGCACGACCCACCACCACTCTAGGGTAACCCTAATGAGCAAAATCATTACTGAGCATACATGCTGCAAATGAAGCTTACCCAACCGAGCGAAAATCACTACTCAACACGTTCTTGTGTTGACCTAAATTACTCAATGAATAAATGATTTTGTAAAATATTTTTTCTTTATCTTAATTTTCTGAAAATTTCTCTGTAATTATGGTAAATTATCTGAATTATTTCTTATAAACTGATATTAATAACTAGAGATATATTATATATTTTCTGATTATCTCTAATGTCTAGTATCTAGTACTAAACTATTATTATTAACTGTTTCTTTATTAGTTCATTTTGATACATTAAAACTAATACTGATAAATGAACTGATACCATGAACTAATAATTGTTCTAATATTGTAAAACAGAAATTGATCTGATACTATAAAACTAATAACTTAGAATGATCATAAATGTTAATGATACATTAATATTATCAGCACATATCAAGTGATTAAACAATCAAACATACACCCCTCTTAATAGACTTTTGTTATGAATGTGCTTCCTATTCCTAAACATTGTAATCTCTGTTATGACCTTTATTTCTTGCAAAATTTGGAAACAATGGTTACCCATCAAAACTAAATTCGAAAATAGTTACAAGAATATGACTAATTTGAACATATAATTTACATAAACATTTCAAATGTTTTCTTTTAAATACAACTCATTAACTGCATAAAATTGCAGACAGTAATAAGTCACAAAAACCAATCATTATGGAAACATCTTGCAGTGATACAAGAGTGCTGTAAAAAAACCTAATGTTTTCTCATCCGATACCTTTAGGAGGTGGCAACTTTGCAGAATCCTGCATGATCTATTCAGACATTCTTCATTTATTGTTGGTTTCATCCCATTCCTACAAGGTTTTGGCCTTGTAAATCCATTGCCCATATGGCCAACGAATGCATGTAATTTAGCGCTTCTCTCTATCACAGTCTTCCTCCACTTTTCATCCCCTAATGCCTCACGTATCGGTGCTGGGACCTTCACAATTGAGAGATTAGTGGTGAATGCCAAAAAATCATCTACCAACTTATCGTATGCCACATACTTAGCAATAGGATGCAACGTACAGGATCTAACACCCTTCCTTAGAGCAATAGGTAAATGTAAATCATCATGCCCTAATTTAGACTCATCAAAAGATAGTTCTTCCTTACCTTGTGACTGTGAATCACTGGTTTCTTCTAGTTGGGATGATTGCTCATGCAGATCATTAGGTTTCCTTCCATTTTGATAGTCAGTTCTTCTAGAATAACATTGAAGACCCAACTTATTTAATCTCTCCATACCTCCCCTTGGTTCCAATCTTTCCTAAGAGTTTGGTTTACCAAGAGTCGGCTATATAGTTAGAGTAGGACCTAAATTGGTAGGCTGACTATGAGACTAACTCATCCTTATGGGACTAGGCTGACCTATAAGAACCTAACCTGAATTAGGCTAACTAGGAGACTAACTCATTCTTATAGGACTAGGCTGACCTATAGGAAACTAGGTGACTTTGAACTTTGACCTGGACTGGGAGACTACTGAGACTGACTCAAGTGTGGTTGTAAGGGTAACACTACTTCCCACGAATGACCTCCACAATCTCTCAAATTCTCCCCTGAAGGGAAGTGGGAAAGAATGGATGTGACTCAAAAAATGTAACATCACTATAGACATATAATTTTCTCTTTATAAAGCAATAGCACTAATAGTCTTTCTGTGTGGGAGAGTATCCACGCGACATACATTTAATGGCCCTAGAGTCTAGCTTTTCTCTATTAGGAGACATAACATGTACAAAAGCAGTACATCCAAAAACTTTTACGGTAAAGTATTTAAGATCCTACAACTAGGAAAGATCTTTAGCAAAGTCTCAAGAGGTGTATGAAAATCAAGAATTCTAGTAGGTACTCTATTTATCAAATATGCAGCTATTAAAATCGTATTACTCCAAAAATACTTAAGTACATTCAAGGTAAACATTAAGACTCTAGCTACCTCTAATAGGTGCCTATTCTTTCTTTCGCTATCCCATTTTGTTGAGGGGTATTAACACAAGAGCTTTGATGAAAAATCTCGTGATGTAATAGGTAGTTTCCTAGAATAGAGTAAAAATATTCCTTACCATTATCAATCTGTAAAACCTGGATTTTTTTCTCAAAACTGAGTTTCAACTGTTGAATGAAAGTTTTTGAACAATTGACCTGTTTCAAACTTGTTTTTCATCAAGTATACCCAACATACTCTAGTGTGATCATCAATAAACGTAATGAACCCCTTTTGAGTCTTGGAAGGCCTGTGATAAAATCCATTGATATACTTTCCCATTTCCATTTAGGAATGCTGAGTGGCTGAAGCAAACTTGATGGTCTTTGGTGTTCTGCTTTCACCTGTTGACAAACCAAATACTTAATCACATAATCTCCAATATCTCTCTTCATACCTGGCCACCAATAACTTTTCTTTAAATCTTGATACATCTTGGTTCCTCCAGGATGAATAGTATATGATGTATCATGAGCCTCTACAAGAATCTTTCTCTTTAACTCAGCATCTTGGGGAATGCATATACGATTCCAAAAATGGAGGACACCATCTAACAGGTGAAATTCTGACATCTTGCCCTTAATCACTTGTTGACATACTTTCTGACACCACTTATCAACAACCTGTTTTTCTTTAATCTCTTCTAGCAAAGTAGGCTGAATGTTTAACCTGGCAAGCCTTCCTGGTATCACCACTATTTGGTCCTTTATCAACTCTCCTAATAACTCTTTCTGTCTTGTGAGTTGAGACAAGTAGGCCTCTCTACTCAAGGCATCAGCTACTATATTGGCTTTTCAAGGTTGATACTTAATTTCACAATCATAATCCTTTCCAACTCTAACCATCTCCTCTGCCTCATATTCAACTCTCTTTGGGTGAAGAAGTACTTCAAACTCTTATGATCGTATAAATGTTACTCTTTGCTCCATACAAATAATGCCTCCATATTTTCAATGCAAAAACTACAACAGCCAACTCTAGATCATGCGTAAGGTTTCTCGTCTTATACTCTTTTAATTGTCAAGAAGCATAGGCTATTACTCTACCCAACTGCATCAATACTGCACCAAGTCCTTGAAATGAGGCATCTGTATAAATATCATAATCTACAACCTCCTGTGGTAACATAAGAATAGGAGCTGTGGTCAATCTTCTCTTTAACTCTTGAAAACTTTCTTCACAGGCATTCGACCATATGAAAGGTGTTCTCTATTTGGTGAGAGTTGTAAGTAGCTTAGCCAACTAAGCAAACCCTTCTACAAACCGCCTATAGTAACCTACTAGCCCCAAGAAACTTCTAACTTCCTTTACTGTCTTCGACTATTGCCATTCCAAAATTGCCTTTACCTTACTTGGATCCACTGATATACCGTCCTTTGAGACAGTATGACCCAGGAAGATAACTTGATCTAGCCAAAACTCACACTTAGAAAATTTGGCAAACAGCTTCTTATTTCGCAATTGCTGTAGCACAGATCTTAGGCGTTCTTCATGCTCCTCTGCTATCTTAGAATAGACCAAGATATCATCAATAAACACCACTATTAATCGATCAAGACAATCCTGAAACACCCGGTTCATTAAGTCCATAAAGACTATTGGGGCATTGGTTAACCTAAAAGGCATCACCAAAAACTCATAATGCCCATATTTGGTTCGAAAAGCAGTCTTGCCACTATCTTGCTCTGCAACCCTTACTTGGTGATAACCTGACCTCAAATCAATCTTTGAAAACACGGCTGCTCCTTTCAACTGGTAAAACAAATCATCTATACAAGGTAACGGATATTTATTCTTCACTGTTACTTTATTGAACTCTCTGTAATCTATACACATCTGTAGAGATCCATCTTTCTTTTTTACAAATAAAATTGGAACACCCCAAGGAGAATGGCTAGGTCGAATAAAACTTTTGTCTAAGAGTTTTTGAAGCTGCTTTTTCAATTCCTGAAGTTCAGCTGGGGTCATCTGGTAAGGGGCTTTAGAAATTGGTGTTGTCCCTGGTGCTAGTTCAATACTGAATTCTACTTCTCTTTCCGAAGGTAAACTCAGCAAATCTTTCGGAAATACATCTAAAAACTCTCGTACTACTGGCACATTCTGAATCTCTCGTTGTGGGACATCATTACTGTGCACTACATGAGCAATATACCCCAAACACCCTTTTCTTAGCATCTTTCTAGCCTTGACACTTCTAATTAACATACTACGCTGGTGACCCTCACCAAAATTAAACTTATCACCATCATCAAGATTAAATCTTGATTTCTTCTTTTGACAATCAATCTCTACTCCAAATCTCCCTAGGAAATCCATGCCCAAAATAACATCAAAATCGGGCATATCAAACACTATAAAATCCACTGGCTACTTTTTTCCATGGATCACTACGAACTCCCCTGGAAGCATCTCTTGAGTTGCCACACTAACACCATCTAGTAATTCTATCTTAATGGGACAATCCGCTATAATAGGTTTCAAACCTAATCCCTTTAAAATCCTATGTGTAATAAATGAATGTGTGGCTCCAGAATCAATTAATGCATAAAGGGGAACTGAGTGAAATAATAATTGACCAGCAACTACGGATGGGCTAGCTTCAGCTTCACTCTAAGCTACTATAAACACTTGAGCATTAGTACTCTAAGTGTCTGCGTTGCGGGTGCAGGAGGGGCTTTGCAATCTCTCATCATATGCCCTGGCTACCAGTATCTATAACATACATTTCAACCCAAATCTCTAAGACACTCCCAATAATGATTTCTTCCACACTTCTGGCACTGGGGAACTTTAACAGTTCTCGGCCTTTTATTCTACCAATCCCTCATGTTCTTCTTGGCTTGAAATCTTTTCTTATTTCGCACCCCTCTATTAGTGGGGGCATCAGCTCTATCTCTCTATGGAGCAGAAGGTGGAACACTAGGGGCTACTACTGATAGAGTTGCTGGGGTTAGCTTATTCACAAATATTTCTGCCTGTAAGGCTCGGTCTAAAGCTTCACTGCATGTCTAAGGGGGTTAGGCACCGACCATCACATCTCAAGCTACTTCTGGTTTCAGCCCATGCACGAACTTATCTCTCTGCAATTCTGGTGTACTCACTACACCTGGCGCAAACCTTGCCAGGGAATTAAATTTTACCAAATATTCTTTCACTAAACTAGTCCCCTATTGCAAACTGATAAACTCCTGAACCTTTTCATGAACTCGATTAACTGTTATATATTTTGCCTCAAACAATCTTCGAAAATCTCCCCAAGTCATCGAGGCTATATCGTGAGTATCCTCCATCAATTCCCACCATATATGGGCATCACCCCTAAACAGGAAGCTTGCATACTGAATCTTCTCCTGGTCTGTCATAGGGAAAAGTGTCGTCGTACGCTCCACAGATCTAAACCACTCGTCTGCCACTATTGGGTCAGTCGTACTCCTGAACTCTGACGGCTGATGTTGATTAGGCAACCCATATATTGGTTCAATACGATTCTACACCACCGGGGGTACCGGCCTCTTTCTCTTCTCTCTGGGGGTCGGTACAATAACTGGGTTCTTAACTCTCTCCGGTACATATCCCCGATTCTCTACTAAGACTTATTGTATAACACTATGGTTCCTCGCTTCATCAAGGACAAGGGGAGTAGATTCTGATGGGTTGGAAGGTTCACCCGTACTCATTGCCTTCTTATTGCCTGCTCGAGTTCTACGTCTCATCTACATAACACCAACATTTTTAGTCAACTCAATTAACTCATCTACTATAAGTAAGGAAAGAAATAACTTACAACGGTCGACTACGGAATCTCAATGCGGCGAGAGAGGCACACTGTCAAATCCCAAAACCTTTGCTGTAATACCAAAAATGTAATACTCTTTCTCTAGCTAGTATACTCGTAAAATAACAGTAAAACACACTAAATATATATAAGAAAATATACATATAGATGAGTATAAAATAATGGGCCCATAACTAATTTTTCTTTATATACAAATCTTTATATAATATAATAAAGTCACAAAACATCACTCGACAGTGTTGCCAAACCCTTCCGCTTCTTGACGTGCCAAGCGACCACATCTTACATACTACCTACAAAAACATTGAAAACAATGGGGTGAGCACTAATTGCTCAGTAAGTAAAGCCACTATGCTACTCTTCTCTCTCTATTGTTCACATTCTGAATTTCTTTCCTTACATCACACTTCTCTGTTCTTTCTCTATTCTTATTTCTCACTACTCATGATAGTAGGCATGGTATCATGCATAGGTATGATGCAAATGCACAAATGCATAGGATGTGCATTTTCTTTTCTTCTTTTCTGTTTCTTTTCTCTGTATTTCTTTCTTTGTTTCTTTCTTTTCTAGTCTTTCTTTCTTTCTATCCTTTCTTTCCTTTCTATTCTTTCTTTCTTTCTATTCTTTCTTTTCTTTTATTTCTTTCTTGCCGATCGGACACGGTTGAGGCATGGATTTGGAACCCTAGCCGTGTGCGTGTATTCTCTAATTCTGGGTATAGTCCTCATCCACATGCACTTCTAACGGACTGTATAATTCTTCTTTCTGATTTTGAGGCTGCTCACTAAAGGTAGCGTGCATGCGAGGCTATGTCACTCATGGGTTCCCTATCGCAACAACCTTCTCTTCTTTTATCTTTTTACATTTCTTTAAATAAAATTTCAGATTTGAACTTCTTTAATATTTCTAATTTCTTTCTACTTGTTCTTTAACTTTAATGTTCAATATTGCTCTTTAATGCTCTTATGAGTATGTATGCATGTAGATGGGCTCATGTTTATTATTCTTTCTAAATTCACATGTTTGGATGCAATAATGCAATATGGAATGTAAACATGTCATTTTCTACCATCTACAAACTCATCGCAAGATAACAAATAATGATACTCATACATGCACTTCTCTTTGACATTTCATCAAACAATTTATATGCGCACATCAACTCTAATTTGGTTACACTTCTACCTCTCTTCTAAGCCACCAAAATTTGGACTAAAACACACCAAGATTAACGTCAAACCTGTCCAGGATTCACACTCCATAAATTCTACTCCAATTCTTCCATAATTCATCCAGACTCTTGTCAAACATCAAGTACACAAACACTACTTCTCATGGATAAATTCTAACCATCATTCAACATCCATTCCATCAACAATTCTTCATATATAAGCACATACATGCATAAAAAAAAATTGTCTACACAATATTATTCCAATCATAACTAGGGTTGGATTTACTTACCTTAGATGTGAGCAATCCAACACTTTAGTAGTCTTCCTTGACGCAACTCCTTTTCTCTTAACTCCTATGAACACAAATCATAAGAATTCAACACTTTAAAAATTAAATCTCATATCTTAGTGCAACGATCTTACCTAAGGATGCTTGAGATTGAAATTCCACTAAAAATAACTAAGATTTATGAATTTCCTTGAAAAATGATTGAAGAAATTTGAGAGAACTTGGGTGGTAAGTGGCGTGAATGGAGGAGAAGAAATGGCTGGGGTTTCATTCTTCAACTCTTGATATAACAAAATATTATTTATAGTTTGCCATTTTACCCTTTCACTTTCTATAAAATTTCATCATGTCCCTTAGTCAATTACCATAATGCCCTCATTTTATTGCATTCTCCATGAAATTCTATCTCTTTTCACTCCCCACTTTTTCAACTAATTATGAGTGAAAAGATCATTTTACCCCTAATTAAATTTTAAGGCATTTTCTTCATACTTGTTCAAGATAACTTTAACAAAATTCAACTAAGGGTATAAGGGCATAAGTAAAGCTACGTACCTCATTGTGGGCATTACATAAAATTAGTTATTCCTATTTTCCTATGGCATAACATAAGGAAAAAAAAAAAAATAGAGAAAACAAGTAAAATAAAATAAGAAAATAAACTAAATTAAGATCTTAAATTTATCAGGAAAATTATCTTACATAGTATCCATTTTGAAAAGAAGGCAAATTGTTTTGGTATTGTTGTATTTCTCGGATGTAAAAAAGGCTAACCGTCTATTAAAAATTGCACCATCATTAATTGGAACAAAACTCCATTAGCGGTAGAATTTTTAGTTTCCAAACCTGAGAGGTGACAGGGTAGTAAACCAAAATTGTCTAATTATTAAAAAAATATATTTATTAATCAGGACTTATTTTTTCTTGACAAATATATAATAACAAAAATAGAAAAAAGACAAAAGGTAAATAATTGTTTCTTTTATGTTATAATTATTCATTTTCTTATAGTATTTCATATTTTTCTTTGAAAGAAAACTCTTTAGTACCAAATCCTTTTTCTGAAAACAAAATGGTACATATCAAAAAATCAAATGGAAATATGCATATTATAAGTCTATGGGTGATAATCCTCATGTAGTTTACATCATTACATGCGGCGTGACATGCAAAATGAAATTGTCGCATGAATCCAACCTCAAATGAAAATCGTTGTTTAGCACGGTCCTGTGATGCCCCAAAAATACTCACTGAATAGATGATTTTGTAAAACATTTTTTCTTTGCTTATATTTGTTTGAAAGTAATGTCTATGTGATTATGGTACAATTATTTGATTTATTTCTTATAAACTGATATTAATAAACTAGAGATATATTATACATTTTCTCTGATTCTTTATTTTTAATGTCTAATATATGGTACTGAAACTATTATTATTAACTGTTTACTTTATTAGTTTATTTATGATACATTAAGACTAATAATTGATAAATGATCTGATACCATAAACTAAATATATAATAACAAAAATAGAAACAAGACAAAAGGTAAATAGATTTTTCTTTTATGTTATAATTATTCATTTTATTATAGTATTTCATATTTTTCTCTGAAAGAAAACTCTTTATTACCGAATCCTTTTTTTGAAAACAAAATAATGCATATCATAAATTCAGATGGAAATATGCATATAACAAGTCTATGGGTGATTAGAGCCAGCGGTGGGTCGTGTCAACCCACGGCACGACACAAAAAAAGCACAGCACGATAAGGCACGACACGAAAAAAAGCACGGCATAGCCCGACATGAAAATATTTGGGCCGTGCCACGAGCCTTAAAAAAGCCTGTGGGCCAACACAGCATAGCACAAAAAAAATAATAATAATAAATTAATAAAATTAATAGTTATTTTTTAAAATTGTTGTTGAAGCCATTATGTCAATGAAAGATTGGGTGGCAGCAGATTTCAAGCTTCAAAATCGTGTTGTTGAAGATATATTTGAAGATTTTAAGAATTTAGATATTAATGAAAATGAAGATTCATAATAATTCTTAATCCTAATTTCTAAGTTTGTATTTGTAATTTATAATTATAACTTATAAGTAATAAAAAGTGTTGAAATTCAATTAATATTTCAGTGTCTCATTATTTTATTATATTTCATAATGATTATATATTTTTAATTAATATAAATACAAAATGTCACTAAATATAACATATAAAATATTTTAAAAATAATAATTAATAATAAATCAAAATTACCATTATTTATAAATATTAAAATTAAATATTTTTACAAAGCACATGGGCCGGCCCATGGCACGACCCAAAGCATGGCACGATATTAACGGGCCATGCCATGGGCTTTCAAATTTTGTGGGCCGGCACGACAGGGCACGAAACTATGTGGGCCTTGGCACGACACGGCCCACGGCACAATGGGCTTTGAATTTTTAGACACGGCACGACCCACCACCACCTCTATGGGTGGTAACCGTCATGTAGCATAAATCATTACATGTAGCATGACATGTCAAATGAAGCTGCCGTGTGGACCCAACCTCGAGCGAAAATCACTACTCAACACGATTCTTGTGTTGACCTAAAATTACTCAATGAATAAATAATTTTGTAAAATATTTTTTCTTTACTTACACTTTTCTGAAAATATTGTCTCTGTAATTATGGTATAATTATCTGAATTATTTCTTATAAACTGATATTAATAAACTAGAGATATATTATATATTTTCCCTGATTATGCATTCTTAATGTCTAGTATCTAGTATTGAAACTATTATTATTAACTGTTTACTTTATTAGTTCATTTTTGATACATTAAAACTAATAACTGATAAATGAACTAATACCATGAACTAATAATTGTTCTAATATTGTAAAACAGAAAATTGATCTGATACTATAAAACTAATAACTGATACTGAACTGATCATAAATGTTAACTGATACATTAACAGATATGACCGGCACATATCAAGTGATTAAACAGTCAAATATACACCCCTCTTAATAAAGAACTTTTGTTATGAATGTGCTTCCTACTTCCTATAACATTGTAATCTCTGTTATGACCTTTATTTCTTGACAAAATTTGGAAACAATGGTACCCATCAAAACTAAATTCAGAAAATAGTTACAAGAATAGGATGACTAATTGTTGAACAATATAATTTACATAAACATTTCAAATGTTTTCTTTTAAAATACAACTCATTAACTGGCATAAAATTGCACGACAGTAATAAGTCACAAGAACCAATCAATTATGGAAACATCTTGCAAGTGTAATACAAGAGTGACTGTAAAAAAACCTTTAAATGTTTTCTCATCCGATACCTTTAGGAGGTGGGCAACTTTGCAGAATCCTGCATGATATCTATTCAGACATTCTTCATTTATTGTTGGTTTCATCCCATTCCTACAAGGTTTTGGCCTTGTAAGAGTCCATTGCCTATATGGCCAACGAATGCATGTAATTTAGCGCTCTAAAACAATCAATGGTGGTCCAAGCTTCAGGAGTTTAGAAAAAATAACTACGCAGAAAACAACAATGAGTCAGTCAATTATCAGGAACAAATTGTTTTGGAGCAGATATTTTTCAGTGTAAATTATGCAGAATGTAAAGTTTACAATTGTGGTTAGTAGAAATTTATCCTAAAGCCAGTAACCTGACGATGCAGAATGTAAAGGAAGGACGCAAATGGGTATTTAGTCCTTATCTTCTACATTTTAGGATCGAGTATTTGAGTCCCTTTCCTGATTTCCCCTCTTAACCTATTAATTTCTCTCTATCACCCTATATAGAATCCTATATTATCTATCTATGATATTCTTCTCCCCCTCCATCACCTAAGCAGCAAAAATATTATCTACTAGACATTATAACTACCGCAGTTTTGTCCAACATTTCACAACATCAAGAATCTACTAGAAAATGGTAAAACGGTACATCCACCAAAAAAAAAAAAAAAAAAAAAATGAACTGACAAAACAGATGATGAAATGAAATCTATATAGGTTTGAGATAGATTTAGATCTAAAAAGCACAAACTCATACCTTAGTTAACAGCCTATTAACTAAGCTATAAGATAACTTTAAATAAACTTAGGGGTTTTTACACGAGTGCATTTTCAGACCATGCTGCGTCATAGATTTCAATGGCAATTTGAAATCCCATATCGACCAAATCTCCATGATCATCATTACAGCAACGGCATATGTAACACCAGACCATATTTTTCTTGACTACAATGTTGTCATTTTAACTGTTCCAACAGTTGGATCCCATTGACCGAACCCTGTTCTGCATCCATATTCTTTAAGATATTCTAGTGAAAAACCTTCTCTAATGCTCTTTTTGCTTTGTCTTCATCAACTATCGCTGAAAGAGCACATGCTCGTGCATAACTAAATTAGAGACACGCCTGGTAAGTTCCAATCTTATCAGATCTGAACTAAAAATGAGAAACAAAAACATGTGTAACACTATAAATAAATCAAGATTTATCAGGCCTAGATAGTTGAGAATATCAATGAATGAAGTTAATCAGTTGCAACATACCATTGTCCAGTAAACTGATTAGCTTGAACAAATGAACTTGAGCGGCTACCATTATTGTCGTAGTTGAAGTATGAACCATTCCACAATTCCTCATATACAACTTTTGCTTGCTGAAATTTACACCAAAAATAATCCTCAAACCCTTAGGATCTACAACATGTGCAAATCCCAACACAACCTGCAATGCTGCCACCTCCAATATATGTACTTACAACAGTGACAGATCACGTATCGTATGTCTGATTAGGAAAACTATCATTCTCAATCATCCTATCACCATCCCTATCAAATTCGAACAGATAAAAGTGTTTACTGAACCTTCTACTTACCGTAACCAATATAGAGCATTTGAGCAGTTGGATGAACTTTTGCAGGATTCTGCTCTAAAAAAAAGTTTAATACTCACTAAAGTTTTATCCAGTAAACTTCAATTTTGCTTTTGGACCAGAAATTGAGGAAGCTCGTTCTAACATTCACTATAATTTTCAGCCTTCATTAGTAACTGCATGACTAAGGACATTGTACATTCAATCGGCTTCACAAATTCCTCCGCCATCTAATGAAGGAGTTCAACAACTTTTGGTATCTCATTATTCCTGAGGAAACCAGACATAAGCGTATTAAATGTGACTAAATTTGGAGTACAACCTTTTTCCTCCATATATGACAACAACTCATTTGCCATTTCTAGTGTTCCATTTTTACACAGCCCATTGATCAAAATGCTATATGTTACAACATCTGGCACCAGGTTTCCATGAAGAGAAAATTTCTGAAATAGGTCCCAAGCAGTTTCGAATCTCCCTGTTTTACATAATCCATCAATGAGGGAACTCAAACCTTCAATGCCAACTGCAAACTAATTAATTACTAGAGTATTAAACATTTCCAATGCTTCCAAAACACATCCATTCTTGGAAAGTCCATCAATGAAAATGTTATATGTCCAGGAATCATGGAAAACATCGTTAAGTCACATCTCACCAACTAAATTCTGTGCACCTTTCACCTTAGCTATAAGAAAAAAGCCAGTTAACAAGGTGGTATATGTAATCACATTAGGCCTAATTCCTTTTGAAATCATCTCCCGATAAAGACTAAGAGCTTCATTGACTTCTTTATTCTTGCAATACCAATTGATTAAAGTAGTGTAGCAAACAACATCAGGCCTATACCCCTTTCTAGTTATAGAATCAAACAACTTCTTTGCATCACCAATTCTATCTGCCAAGCAAAACCGTTTATCAAAATGTTATAGGTATAAATGTTAGGAACCACACCTCTCGGATGCTATTTCACATAACGATGTGCATATAAAAATTCAAGGATATGGTTTGTCCTTTTAGAAGTACATGAATAATGTTTCGTATCAATTCATAAGATTATCCGTATTCTATTGCTGAACTCTCTATATTACTACACAGTCTAGTGGCTGCATAGTTAATAGAATAACTCGTTGGTCTTTACCCTCGAAGTTTATCTTGGCGCCTTGAGGTTTAATACTAGTTTAAAAATATACGTCATAATTTCTAAACCTCCTCAACCTCTTTAAGTGCATTTTTGTCATTATCATGAAGCTTCAAAAGCGGTGGACTTGCATATACCTTAACACTTCTGCTCCTCTGTAATGTTCTCCATTAGCTACCCACACTTGTTTTTGTTTTTATATCTTCTACATTCACTCTCTGATCAACCCACAGCTCCACGTCACCTAGCCGGCGCCCCTATATGTATCGCGTCGAGTCCCGCGTTTTGTTTGAATAGTACTCTTATAACATATACTCTCAATTAGGACAGACGAGCAACATTGCGGTTAGTAACAGCAATTTGGGAAGACGACAAGGATAGGGTATCCACCAAAGAGACGTTCAAATTACTAAAACAACAGATTACAAGATTCTGACAACACAGGTTGGTACTAGGCTTTCACTGAGAGACATTTCTAAAATAGCTGGAAGATCGCGGTACAAGTGAGTTTCAGAATTCCCTATTTTACATAATCCATCAAAAGAGGGAATTCAAGCTGTCAAGGTTCAACTACCCCACTCTATTTACGAAAGTATGAACATTTCCACTTCTTCCGAAAAGCACATCATTCTGTGCAAGTCCCCCCCTGCCCCCTGTCTGGCTGTTCCCACCAGGACTCGGTACACCCTTCAGTTGACCCGTTTCAACCCTCCTGTTGTGGCCTCTTTTACAAGCTTCGCTGTCGCGCCCCGGCCCGTGTCACACTTGTTCTTATCCTCCCCTTGGCTCCTCCTTCTCCCCTCTTTGTTCCTCCAGGCCTCACGCCCTCGTGACTTATCTTTCTGCTTGCCCCTACCCTCCTGCTTCCATTCGGTTGGTGCAGCCCCCCCCCCTTCGGTCCGTCTCCCGGTGTGCGTGTCCCCAAGCCTTCCACGCCAGCGAATACGAGTGCCCTTTTTCTGTCTGTTTCCTCGGCCTCTTCTTCGCGGTGCGGTCCCCCCAGCACCCGCCTGGAGCGAAGGCACCCGCAACGGTCGCGGCTTGAACCGGTTTCACCATTCGGCGAGACTCTATTGCACCACTCCATACCGAGACTGGCGACTCACCTTCGACACGCGAGCACACCTATTAAGTACAGCGCCTCTGCCGCTCCGATACAGCGATTGGCACTCACGACATGTGTCCAGACGGAGCCAGACTCGGGTGGCGACCGCGCGTTGCCCTGAGGTCCGCGGTATTGCTGCCAGGCCTCTTGACTGGTAGGTCTACAACACAGTGGGTATACATGGCAAGCAGGCGTGCCTTATTTCTTCACGACGCCATCCCTATGTCCTTCTCCCGGGGTGTCGGGCACGACTGGCTCCTGTCATGTCTTCTTTCCCCTTCTCCTGTTACATGCAGTCTACTTTGAATCTTGGCCCCTTGTCGTCTGCCTCGCGCGTCCCATCTTTGAGGTTTTATGGGTTATCCTCATGCACAACGCCCCCACCTTTTATTGCGCTCCTTTGTCCTACTGTGTATCCTCAGTGAGTGCTCATCGACGCTCCCAGGGGTCTTATCACGGGGACGCATATACGGCGCCGAGCTGCCCTTTTTAGACTACATCCGAGGCCACGGCGTATCATCACGCTGCCGTCCCCCATTGCTTCTGGCTACGTCCTTATGCTTCCGGGACCCCTTGGCGGACTCCCCCCATCACGCGTGATATATTTCACCATTCCCCTCACAGAAGCGTTCCTCGACACACACCCATGACGAGTGTCCTCTTGCAGTCACATCACCTTCCCTTTGCTCCCCATATTCACTTTCGGTGGCCCCACCCCCCAGCTTTCCCTTTCCGCCTGCCGTTCACACCACGGAGCCATCGTACTCTCCTCCACGGGACGAGCCACAGGCCCGCCCCCCGCCTCTGGCCTCTCCCCCGCCCTTTCCCCCCCCTTTTGTTGCCCCAACCCTTGACCTACCCGCTTCCCTGACCCCCCGCGGGCCTCTTCCGTGTTCCCCTTCCACCCCCGCACCCCTGTGCACACCGCCGCCGCCTCAGCGGCACAGGCGAGACACACACCACGTCCGGGAGCCCGGCCGGCCGTCCTGGCGGGCGCCGACGCGCTTGCCCCTTCACATGACCACACCGAGCGAGAACGTCCCTTTCGCCTCTCGTTGTAGTCTGCTTTTTAGCGTAGAAGTCGAAACAAGTCACACCGCTCCCGGCCGGAAAGCGAGTGGCACGGGTCGACCTGCGGAGTTTGGGCGTAACAGGGAGCGGTCCGGCATCGATGTGCAGTGGACACTGCGCCCTTCAGCCTGTAAACCTGCGTCATAGAACCGGAAAAAGGCGGCGACGCGTCCAGCCAGTAGCCCGAAGTTTGGTGATGAGACTAAGGGTAAGGCTAGATACACAGACACTCCTCGTGGAGGGCTACGCAACGAGCGCTACACATCTAATGTCGCGTGATGCCATAGGGACCCCAAGTCCACTAAGAAATCCCCGACAGTCGCACTACCCCGTCTGATGGCCATCCCGCTGCGAATCCGCCGAGTTTAGCCTTTTGGTGTCACAGCTTGTGTCATAGGCAAATCCCCATTCCCAAATGCATGTGCGAAAAGGGGAAGTGGTAGACCAAGACTTCCACACATCGCCCCTCCCTGGGCCGGACGTATAGCCAGCCACGCTGGTTCGAGGCCACCGCGCGCCCTGGACCGCCGCCCTGGGGCCCCCCGTATCATGGGTCGCGGGGGGCATCTCGGGAGCCGGGTGTGCCGTGACGTACCTACAACGAAGGACCACCCGAGCCAACCAAAGCCACCCCTGTTCATGATTACGCAGACACTGAAACACCCGCTCCCGTACCGCTTCGAATGCCAGCAGGCATATCCTTCACCACTCTCCCTGGGCCATCGCCCGTTGGTCCGGTCGAGAATGCCGATGGGGGACGACCCAAGGTGGGAGAGGGTGAAGCCGTATACCGAGTGATTCGGCACGAGAATCGACGCCCCCGGCACCCCTTCGCATACCTTTTTAAGCAGGCTAGGTGTCTCCGGTGGCCCTGAGGGACGGAAGTGCTCGCCCAGTTGCCACAACAGTCCTGTTCTCGAGTTCTGCAGGAGAAAAGTGTCATTGTCGGTAAGCGCAAATCCCATAGATACAGGAATGAGGCTCCTCAGAGTGAAGACAAGCATAGGGTGAGAGAGCAGAGGAGAGTCACGTAGGGCATCGTCAATGACAAGACAAAACCGACGACCAGATGAAGCAAAGGGATGAAGAGATAGTATGAAGTGTGGAGCGGAACAGCGGTATAACGCTAAGAGGCAGAAGGAGAAGAATGACGAGGACGGGACATATTCGCATTCAAGGCTAAAACGTAGAACTTCGCCTCTAAGAACAGGTATTTCAGACCAAAGACCCATTTGTAATTGTCGCAATTTACCACAAGCAAGTGAGATTGCAGGCCGACATTGCTGTTTCACGTACACGAAAACTGAATAGTGGACTCTAGTGGTCCATCTTTATACATTAAGGTTTTCGTCATGAATAAGATAGTAAAATGGAATAGATCTCCGTTAGAATAGAATCAATAGGTACAGAAAAGCAAAGAACCCTAACAGATACAGCTTGCAGATTGAGTATTCAATGTATTTTAGACCAGAATAGACTCAACCACATATATTTTCATGAGTCTGTTGGATCTATCCATTGGTCATTTGTCAATAAAAAGGAACGATGCCATCTAATTGGACTAAATTTCTTAATCTTGGTAAGGTATTAGGCTAGTACCTCATCACAAATTGGATGAAATAAGTGTTCCATAGAAATATTAGAAACTTTACCCCTTTTGAATAAAATGTGTAAACTTGACATATCTGAAAGAAAATTAAAGGGTATGTGATTGATATATATATTTTTGTTACCTCAAAAGGTACTTTGTATAATATGTTATAGAAACATATAAGGCAAAACCTTAGTTTTTTTATAAGAAAGAGAAGTTGCAATACTGTGCTATTATTACATGTAACATGTAACCCAGGACAAACTCACTTCTTAAGGAACATTTCTCTGAACTCATTTTATTGACTTCGGCTTCCACTCACTTCCCCGAATTTTGGATGTGAGGAGGACACCAAGTGGTTGAGTTCCTTGGCATTGCAAATGTGTTCCCCCTTAGCTGAATGTTATCACTATGTATTTAGCAGCATGTGTGGCGCTCTAGACTCCTGAAAATCTGATTACTACTTTTCGTGCCATTTAACCCAGGAGTAAGAAATAAAAGTGTAGAAGTGGGAAACAACAAACATGACAAATGTCTAAGACTACAAACGTTGACACAAACAAACACACACACACAAGTAAATAACAAAGATAAACACTAATCCACTTAGCTACCTTTCCGGGCTCTGCTGGAACAGATTTGTCATATGTGCAATGCTTAGCCATCTTCCCAAGTATTTTTTTTTTGTTCTTATCCTATAGCTGCAAAGGTGTGCCATCATCGCAAAACCACATAGTGAGCCCTGCAAAAATCAATCAGGGATATTATAAATTAGTTATTCAAACGGCCCAAGAGCTCGTCTGTTGTAAACGGAAGCTGGAATATGGATAAATCATTAGTATGGACTATGGTTGAGGTCCTGAAGCATATCACTGCTACAGCAAAATGAAAAATATGCTCTTAGTAGTTACCGTTTTACTTAGAAAATTAGCTTTTACATATTGGGACATTACAGGAACTCCTTTGAGGTTTATTTGGATGCAGATCGTTATGGAGAGGGCTACCATCAGGTCTTAAACCAAACAGTGAACAACTAAATGATTAATTGATTGACAGCAGAAGGAAGAATCAAATTGAAGTTTCATGAGCACCCTGAGAATATGATCAAGAGAATAACTCAATTACAGTTTCATCTCCCTGAGCATCGCCATGCTGATCCCCATCTATTAAAATTAGTTCTTAGGCAATTCTTGGTACATCACATTATGCATACATATGTAAGTTTAAAGGTCCAGCAATGTTAAATAGGATTGAATAGACTATGTCACAGGAAGGTTAGTGGATAGCTTCCCCTTTTCATTTGAAGCATAAAGACAAAGAACATTGACAAATATGATGAGAGAAAAGAGTTAACCCTTTACTTTCCGTGAACTTGTCCAGAATTCAAACAGATTCAACCCCACCAACATCGCTAAAGATTTTTTTCAGATCTTCAAAGTTGCCTAAAAAATTTAAAACCATCAAATTATCTCTCGTATTTGCCGCTTGTCAAAAAGAATAAAAAGCAATCTCTCTGAAGTGCGAGAGAATCTCTACTTGCCCTGAAGTTAAGGTTTGAAAAAATGCAGTACACTCGTGTGTTACTTTGGCTCTTCCAGTGGTGGAGTCTTGATGTGTTCATTTGATGCTCTCAAAATTGGGTTTTGCTTCTCTACTTCGTTTTCTTAGAAGTTCTGTGCTTCCCTTTTTCTCCATGCACTTTGTTTGGGTTTGGCAGTATTTTTCTCTCTTAGCTGAGACGTTCGTTAGTCATGTTGACTATGTTTTACTCTTCCTAACACTTTTCTTATGGACTTCTCTTTCTGATCTATTAGTTCGGAAAGATTGGCTTCCTGCTGTAACCTAAATAGTTGCAGCTCTTCCAAGGGGTGTAATAGAGAAGGGCATCTTAAGCACATGAGTTAAAATAGCAAGGATTGCATACATTCATAAATACCACAAGATGTATCATAATTCAGTAACATCTTAACAAGTGTATGTAACATATGACTAAAAGCTAAATGAAGTAAGCGTTCAACAAACCATACTTAAAATTAACACAATCTCGTGGCTGAACACCACAATCACAACTATAAATATAACATAAATACAAAAAGAATTATAAATTATAAATAGAGCCTATTGTTATAAATTTTAATAGTGTTTTATTTTCGAAAACAAGGAATATAAAGAATTTATGAAAAAAGTTTATAAAATAAGTTGAAATGAGTTTCAAAACAATGTTTTGCATATAATCCTAAAAATAGTGTAAAATAAAACAAGAAAAATATCATTCTTCAGTCATATATGTGTTTTAACTTCAACAAACAATTTTAATACCAGATATTTTTCAAATATTTAAAATATTGAGATAAAGCTTTTATAAATTTTTAATTGTACTTAGTTTTTAAAATTATTTTTAGAATCACAAACCAAACTGGCCCAAATCTCAAAGAGATTTAAAAATAAAAAAATATTTTAATATTTAAAATTTAGAGTAAAACTTTAAATTTTTGTAACTTATTTTTCAAAATTATTTTTGAATCACAAACAAAATGGCCCAAATCTCATAAAGAGATTAAAATACAAAATATATTTTATTAATTAATTAATAATGATGTAGTAAAACTTAAAATTTTAGTATTGTGACTTAATTTTTCAAAATTATTTTGAATTACACAACCAAAACTAGCCCAAATCTCATATAGAGAGATTTTAACATGAAATAAGGAGGAAACAAATCATGATACTTTTTATTTCAATCCTCTCATAAACTAGATAAGACTTAGATAACTCTTAGAATTGCATAATTCTATCTAGAAACCTACACTCCCTCAGCCGGTGATAGATATTATCATTCCCAGCTTGGAAACTAGATAACACAACAACTATCTAGGTAGTCCTTTTGTAAGAATATTTGTTGTCTACGGAACTTGTAGGCAAGTAGGTAAACACAACAACTTATCTTCAATCATTCTTTGATGAAATGTCTATCTATTTCAATGTGCTTGGTCCTATCATGATGCACTAGATTGTGTGCTATCCCAAACGCAACCTTCTTGTAACAGTAAACTCATAGGCTCCGGTACTTTTGATTCAAGTTCTCATGAGATTCTTCTTAGCCATATTAGTTCACAAATCCCAGAGAGCATAGCACGAAACTCAGCTCAGCAGCACTACGTCTAGCTACCACATTCTACTTCTTATGCTTTAGGTTACTAAATTTCCCCAAACAAAAGTGGCAATTAACCTACGGTTGATTTCTATCATCCACAGAACTAGCCTAGTCCGCATCTGTGAATGGTTTACTTTCCGTTCATTCTTTGTTAACCAAAAAATAGCCCTTCCAAGGGTCATTTTAAGGTACCTTAGAATCCTACTCACAGCCCCAAAATGCTTCTCTTGTGGGTTATGTATATGCTAACTCACTACGCTCACCGGAAAGGCTATGTCAGGTCTATATGAGATAGGTATATCAACTTCCCAACAACCTTTGTACCTACTTTATCAAACCAGAGCTCACAACTATTTCCTCAAATTTCAAATTTGGGTCAATAGAGTCTTAACTGGGGTGTGCAAGAATGTAGCAATACTATCTGCCTTCCGTAAATCCAGCAAATATTCTTCTGGGAAGTGAAACTGAAATTCCCTTTTTACTCCTAGCAATCTCCACTACAGAAAATACCTCAACTGCCCAAGTCTTCAATCAGCAAAAATCCCAAGCAAGAGCCTTCTTAACAAGCCTCCATTTCTTCAAAACTATCTCAGCAATAATAATATCGTCTACATAAACAATTAGAATAGTAATCTTACCTACGAGTTTAAGAAGAATCTGATGAGTTGTACCCGAATGTATAGACAACCAGACCATAAACGATAGCCTTTGTGAATTTTCAAACTAGGCTCGTGGAGATGTTTTAGGCCATATAATGATGTCGTCAATTTGCCACATTTTCTATCATTTCCACTTCTTCTAAACCCTCGGTGGCATTTCCATGTATATACTCTTTTGCAAGTTCACCATTCAAAAATGCAGTATTTGTTCAACATATCTGTTTGTTGTAAAGGCCAGTCTAGATGTGTGTGCAAGAGACGAGACGCATCGATAGTATTCAACTTAGCAGACGAAGCAAATATCACCTCATAGTTACTCCATGCAGTTTGAAAATCCCTTACTGCTAGCCTTGCCTTATACCTTTCAACTGTTCCATCTGGCTTATACTTAATAGTAAACACCCACTGCACTCAAGTGTTTTCCCTCTAGGTAACTCAACAGCTCCCAAGTCTTGTTTTTTTCTCAAGAGCCTCCATCTCCTCTATCAAGTCTTCCTCACTTTTCATCCCCAATGCCTCAGTTCGGGGTGGGACCTTCACATGAGAGATTAGTGGTGAATGCCAAAAAAAATCTACCAAATATCGTTGCCACATATTAGCATAGGATGCAACGTAAGGATCTAACACCCTCCTTAGAGCAATAGGTAAAGTAAATCATCATGCAATTTAGACTCATCAAAAGATAGTTCTTCTTACCTTGTGACTGTGAATACTGTTTTTCTAGTTGGATGATGCTCATGCAGATCATTAGGTTTCCTTCCACTTTGATAGTCAGTTCTTCAGATAACATTGAAGACCCCTGATTTAATCTTCCAACCTCCCCTGGGTCCAATCTTTCCTAAGAGTTTGGTTTACCAAGAGTGGCTATATAGTTAGGTAGGACCTAAATTGGTAGGCTGACTAGAGTAACTCATCCTTATGGGACTAGTGACCATAGAACCTAACCCGAATTAGGTACTAGGAGACTAACTTCTTATAGGGATAGGCTGACCTATAGGAACTAGGTGATTTGAACTTTGACCTGGACTGGGAGACTACTGAGACTGACTCAAGTGTGGTGGTAAGGGTAACACTACTTCCCACCAATGACCTCCACAATCTCTCAAATTCTCCCCTGAAGGGAGTGGGAAGAATGGATGTGACTCAAAAAATGTACATCACTTAGACATATAATTTCCTTTATAAGAAAAAGCACTAATAGTCTTTCTGTGTGGGAGATAATCCAGCAGATACATTTAATGGCCCTAGAGTCTAGCTTTCCTCTATTAGGAGACATAACATGTACAAAAGCAGTACATCAAAACACTTTTGGGTAAAGTATTTAGATCCTACAACTAGGAAAGATCTTTAGCAAAGTCTCAAGAGGTGTATGAAAATCAAGAATTCTGTAGGTATCTATTTATCAAATATGCAGTTTAAAATCGATTACTCCAAAATACTTAGTACATTCGGTAAACATTAAGACTCTAGCTACCTCTAATAGGTGCCTATTCTTTCTTTCTGCTATCCATTTTGTTGAGGGTATTAACACAAGACTTGATGAAATCATCGTGATGTAACAGGTAGTTTCCTAGATAGAGTGAAAAATTTCCTACCATTATCATCTGTAAAACTAGATTTTTTCTCAAACTGAGTTTCAACTGTTGATAGAAAGTTTTTGAACAATTGACCTGCTTCAAACTTGTTTTTCATCAAGTATACCCAACAAATCTAGTGTGATCATCAATAAACGTAATGAACCCCTTTTGATCTTGGAAGGCCTGTGATAAAATCCATTGATATACTTTCCATTTCCATTCAGGAATGCTGTAGTGGCTGAGAACAAACTTGAGGTCTTTGGTGTTTGCTTTCACCTGTTGACAAACCAAAACTAGTCAACATACTCCAATATCTCTCTTCATACCTGCCACCAATAACTTTCTTTAATCTTGATACATCTTGGTTCTCTCAGGAAGAATAGATAATGGATAGAGCCTCTACAAGAATCTTTCTCTTTAACTCAGCATCTTGGGGAATGCATACGATTCCAAAATGGAGGACACCATCTAACAGGTGAAATTCTGAATCTTGCCCTAATCACTTGTTGACTTACGTTCTGACACCACTATCAACAACTGTTTTTCTTAATCTCTTCTAGAAAGTAGGCTGAATGTTCACCCGGCAGCCTTCCGGTATCACCACTATTGGTCCTTTATAACTCTCCAATAACTCTTTCTGTCTGTAGTGAGACAAGTAGGGCTTCTACTCAAGGCATCAGACATATATGGCTTTCCAAGGTGATACTTAATATTCACAAACATAATCCTTTCCAACCTTAACCATTCCTCGCCTCATATTCAACTCTCTGGGTGAGAAGTACTTCAAACTCTTATGATCGTATAAATGTTACTCTTTGCTCCATAAAATAATGCCTCCCATATTTCATGCAAAAACTACAACAGCCAACTCTAGATCATGCGTAGGTTATCTCTATATCTTTTAAATGTCAGAAGCATAGGCTATTACTCTACCCAACTCGATCAATACTGCATCAAGTCTGAAATGAGGCATCTGTATAAATATCATAATCTACACTCCTGTGGTAACAAAGAATAGGAGTGTGGTCAATCTTCTCTTTAACTCTTGAAAATTTTTCACAGGCATTCACCATATGAAAGGTGTTCTCTTTGGAGAGTGTAAGGGCTTAGCCAACTGAGCAAACCCTTACAAACCGTATAGTACCTCTAGCCCCAAGAAACTCTAACTTCCTTTACTGTCTTCGGCTATGCCATCCAAAATTGCCTTTACCTACTGGATCCACTGATATACCTCCTTGAGAGTATGCCCAGGAAGAATAATGATCTAGCCAAAACTCACACTTAGAAAATTGGCAAAACTTTTATTCGCAATGCTGTAGACACAATCTTAGGGTTCTTCATGCTCCTCTGCTTCTTAGAATAACCAAGATATCATACATAAACACACATTAATCGATCAAGACAATCCTGAACACCCCGTTCATTAAGTCCATAAAGACTATGGGGCATTGGTTAACCTAAAAGGCCACCAAAAACTATAATGCCCTATTTGGTTCGAAAAGCAGTCTTGACATATCTGCTCTGCAACCCTTACTTGGTGATAACGACTCCAAATCAATCTTTGAAAACACGCTGCTCCTTTCAACTGTAAAAAAAATCATCTATCAGGTAACGGTATTATTCTTCATTGTTACTTTATTGACTCTCTGTAATCATACACATGTAGAGATCCATCTTTTTTTTTACAAATAAAATTGGACACCCCAAGGAGATGGCTAGGTCAATAAAAACTTGTCTAAGAGTTTTTGAAGCTGCTTTTTTCAATTCTGAAGTTTAGCTGGGCATCTGTAAGGGCTTTAGAAATGGTGTTGTCCCTGTGCTAGTTCAATACTGAATTCTACTTCTCTTCGAGGTAACCAGCAAATCTTTCGGAAATCATCTAAAAACTCGTACTACTGGCACATTCTGAATCTCGTGTGGGACATCATTACTTGCACTACATGGCAATATACCCACACACCCTTTTTTGCATCTTTCTGCCTTACATTCTAATTAACATACTGCTGGTGACCTCCCAAAATTAAACTTATCACCATCATCAAGATAAATTTGTTTCTTCTTTTGACAATCAATCTCTACTCCAAATCTCCCTAGGAAATCCATGCCCAAAATAACATCAAAATCGGGCATATCAAACATATAAATCCACTGGCACTTCTTCCATGGATCACTACGACTCCCCTGGAAGCATCTCTTGAGTTCCACACTAACACCATCTAGTAATCTATCTTAATGGGACAATCCACTATAATAGGTTTCAAACCTAATCTCTCTTAAAATCCATGTGTAATAATGAATGTGTGGCTCAGAATCAATAATGCATAAAGGGAACTGAGTGAAATAATAATTGACCAGCAACTACGATGGCTAGCTTCAGCTTCACTCTAAGCTACTTAAACACTTGAGCATTAGTACCTCTAGTGTTGGTGCGGGTGGGAGGGGCTTTGCAATCTCTCATCATATGCCGGCTACCAGATCTATACATACATTTCCCAAATCTCTAAGACACTCCATAATGATTTCTTCCACACTTCTGGCACTGGGAACTTAACAGTTCTCGGCCTTTTATTCTGCCAATCCCTCATGTTCTTTGGTGAAATCTTTTCTTATTTCTCACCTCTATTAGTGGGGGCATCAGTCTATCTCCTATGGAGCAGAAGGTGGAACCTAGGGGTACACTGATAGAGTTGGGGGTTAGCTTATTCACAATATTTCTGCCGTAAGGCTCGTTCAAAGCTTACTATGTCTAGGGGGTGGCACCGACCATCACATCTCGCTATTTCTGGTTTCAGCCCATGCACGAACTTATCTCTCTCATATTGGTACTCACTACACCTGGCGCAAACCTTGCCAGGGAATTAAATTTCACCGAATATTCTTTCACTGAACTACCCCTTGCAAATGATAAACTCCTGAACCTTTTCATGAACTCGATTAACTGTTTATATTCTGCCTCAAACAATCTTCTGAAATCTCCCAAGTCATCGAGGCATATCGTGAGTATCCTCATCAATTCCCACCATATAGGGCATCACCCCTAAAAGGAAGCTTGCATACTGAATCTTCTCCGGTCTGTCATAGGGAAAAGTGTGTCGTACGCTCCAGATCTAAACCACGTCTGCCACTATTGGGTCGTCGTACCCGAATCTGAGGCTGATGTTGATTAGGCAACCCATATATGGTTCAATACGATTCTACACCACCGGGGTACACGGCTTCTCTTCCCTCCTTGGGGTCGGTACAAAACTGGGTCTTAATCTCTCCCGGTACAACCCCGAGTTCTACTAAGACTTTTGTATAACATGAGTCTCGCTTCATCAGGACAAGGGGAGTGATTCTGAGGGTTGGAAGGTTCACCCTACTCATTGCCTTTTACTGCCTCTCGAGTTCTACGTCTCATCTACATAACACCAACACTTTTAGTCAACTCAATAACTCATCTACTAAAGTAAGGAAAGAAATAACTAAAAAGTCGACTAGGAATTCAATGGGCGGAGAGAGCACTGTCAAATCCCAAAACCTTTGTTGTAATACCAAAAATGTTAATACTCTTTCTCTAGCTAGTATACTCTAAAAACAGTAAAACTCACTAAATATATATAAGAAATATACATAGATGAGTATAAAATAATGGGCCCAAACAATTTTCTTATATACAAATCTTATATAATATAATAAAGTCACAAACGATCACTCGAAGTGTTGCCAAACCCTTCCGCTTCTGAGTGCCAAGCGACCAGCATCCTACTACTAGCAAAACATTGAAAACAACGGGGTGAGCACTAATTGCTCAGTAAGTGAAACCGCTATGCTACTCTCTCTCTCCTAGTTCACATTCTGAATTTCTTTCCTTACATCACACTTCTCTGTTCTTTCTCTATTCTTATTTCTCACTACTCATGATAGTAGGCATGGTATCATGCATAGGTATGATGCAAATGCACAAATGCATAGGATGTGCATTTTCTTCTTCTTTTTTCTTTTCTCTGTTTTCTTTTTTGTTTCTTTCTTTTCTGTCTTTCTTTCTTCTTCTTTTTTCCTTTTTCTATTCTTCTTTCATTCTTTCTTTCTTTTATTTCTTTCTTGCATCACCGGTTGAGGCATGGATTTGGAACCCTGCGTGTGAGTGTTCTTAATTCTGGGATACAGTCCTCATCCACATGCACCTAACGGACTGTACAATTCTTCTTTCTGATTTTGAGGCGTCACTAAAGGAGGTGCATGCGGGCTATGTCACTCAGGGTTCCCATCGCAACAACCTTCTCTTTTTATCTTTTTACATTCTTTAAATAAATTTCAGATTTGAACTTCTTTAATATTTCTATTTCTTTCTATTGTCTTACTTAAGTTCAATATGCTTTTAATGCTTTATGAGTATGTAGCATGTGAGGCTCATGTTTATATTCTTTCTAAATTCACATGTTTGGATGCAATATGCAATATGGAATGAACACATGTCATTTCTACCATCTACAAACTCATCCAAGATAACAAATAATATATCCTACATGCACTTCTCTTTGACATTTCATCAAACAATTTATATGCCACATCAACTCAATTTGGTCTACACTTCTACCTCTCTTCTAAGCCACCAAAATTGGATAAACACACCAAGATTAACGTCAAACCTGTCCAGGATTCACACTCCATAAATTCTACTCCAATTCTTCCATAATTCATCCAACTCTTCAAACATCAAGTACACAAACACTACTTTCATGTTAAATTCTACATTCAAACACATTCCATCAAAAATTTTCATATAAGCACATACATGCATAAAAAAATTTCTACACAATATTATTCCAATCATAATAGGGTTGGATTTACTTACCTTAGAGTGAGCAATCCAACACTTTAGGTCTTCCTTGACAAACTCCTTTTCTCTAACTCCTATGAACACAAATCATAGAACAACACTTTAAAATTAAATCTTATCTTAGTGCAAGATCTTACTAAGGATGCTTGGATTGAAATTCCACAAAATAACAAGATCTGAATTCCTTAAAAATGATTGAAGAAATTTGAGAGAACTTGGGTGGTAAGTGGGTGAATGGAGGAGAAGAAATGGCGGGTTTCATTCTTCAACTCTTGATATAACCAATTTATTTATTGTTCCATTTTACCCTTTCACTTTCTATGAAATTCTCATAGTCCCTTAGTCATTACCATAATGCCCTCATTTTATGCATTCTCCATGAAATTCTATCTCTTTTCACTCCCACTTTTTCAACTAATTATGAGTGAAAAGACATTTACCCTAATAAATTTTAAGGCATTTTCTTCATACTTGTTCAAGTAACTTTAACAAAATTAACTAAGGGTATAGGCATAAGTAAAGCTAGTACCTCTGTGGGTTACATAAAATTAGTTAGTCCTATTTTCCTTGGCATAACATAAGGAAAAAAAAAATAGAGAAAACAAGTAAAATAAATAAGAAAATAAACTAAATTAGATCTTAAATTTATCAGGAAAATTATCTTCATAGTATCCATTTTGAAAAGAAGGCAAATTTTTGGTATTGTTGTATTTCTCGGATGTAAAAAAGGTAACCGTCTATTAAAAATTGCACCATCATTAATTGGAACAAAACTCCATTAGCGGTAGAATTGTTAGTTTCCAAACCTCAAGGTGACAGGGTAGTAAACCAAAATTGTCTAATTATTAAAAAAATATATTAATTAGGACTTATTTTTTCTTGACAAATATAATAACAAAAATAGAAAAAGACAAAAGGTAATAAATTGTTTCTTTATGTTATAATTATTCATTTTTTATAGTATTTCATATTTTCTTTTGAAAGAAAACTCTTTAGTACCAAATCCTTTTTCTGAAAACAAAATGGTACATATAAAATCAGGAAATATGCATATATAGTCTATGGGTGATAATCCTCAGGAGTTTACATCAATGCGGCTGACATGCAAAATGAAATGTCGCATGAACCAACCTCAAATGAAAATCTGTTTAGCACGATCCTGTGATGACCCAAAAATACTCACTGAATAGATGATTTTGTAAAACATTTTTTCTTTTCTATATTTTTGAAAATAATGTCTATGTGATTATGGTACAATTATTTGATTATTTCTTATAAACTGATATTAATAAACTAGAGATAATATACATTTCTCCTGATCTTTATTTTTAATGTTAATATATGGTACTGAACTATTATTATTAACTGTTTACTTATTAGTTCATTTATGATACATTAAACTATATTGATAAATGATTGATACCATAAACTAAATATATAATAACAAAAATAGAAACAAGACAAAAGGTAATAGATTTTTCTTTTATGATAATATTCATTTTATTATAGTATTTCATATTTTCTCTGAAAGAAAACTCTTTATTACCAATCCTTTTTTGAAAAAAAATAATGCATATTATAAATCAGATGGAAATATGCATATAAAAGTCTATGGGTGATTAGAGCCGCGGTGGGTCGTGTCACCCACGCACGACACAAAAAGCAGCCGATAAGCACGCACGAAAAAAAGCACGCAAGCCCGACAGAAAATATTTGGGCCGTGCACGGCCTTAAAAAAGCCTGGGCCACACAGCATGCACAAAAAAAAAATAATAATAAATTAATAAAATTAATAGTTATTTTTAAAAGTGTTGAAGCCATTATGTATGAAAGATTGGGTGGCGCAGATTTCAAGCTTCAAAATCGTGTTGTTGAAGATATATTTGAAGTTTAAGAATTTAGAAATTAATGAAAATGAAGATTATAATAATTCTAATTCCTAATTTCTAAGTGTATTTGTAATTTATAATTATAACTTTAAGTAATAAAAAGTGTGAAATTCAATTAATATTCAGTGTCTATATTTATTATATTTCATAATGATAATATTTTAATTAATAAAATACAAAATGTCACTAAATTAACATATAAAATATTTTAAATAATAATTAATAAAAACAAAATTACCATTATTATAATATTTAAATTAAATATTTTACAAAGCACATGGGGCCGGCATGGCATGCCCAAAGCATGGCACATATTAACGGGCGTGCCATGGGCCTTCAAATTTTGTGGGCCGGCACGACAGGGCACAAACTATGTGGGCCTTGGCACGACACGGCCACGGCACATGGATTTGAATTTTTAGACAAGGCACGACCCACACCTCTATGGGTGGTAACCTCATGTGCAGTATACATCATTACATGGCATGCATGAAATGAAGCTGCTGTGTGGACCCAACCTCGAGCGAAAATCACTACCAACACGATCTGTGTGACCTAAAATACTCAAGAATAAATATTTGTAAAATATTTTTTCTTTACTTAACTTTTCTGAAAATATTGTCTCTGTAATTATGGTACATTATCTGAATTATTTCTTAAAACTGATATTAATAAACTAGAGATATATTAATATTTCCGATTATGCATTCTTAATGTCTAGTATCTAGTATAAAACTATTATTATTAACTGTTTACTTTATTAGTTCATTTCTGATACATTAAAACTAATAACTGATAAATGAACTGATCCATGAACTAATAATTGTTCTAATATGTAAAACGAAAATGATCTATATATAAAACTAATAACTGATACTGAATGATCATAATGTTAAGTGATACATTAAAGATATGATCAGCACATATCAAGTGATAAACATCAAACATCCACCTCTTAATAAAGAACTTTTGTTATGAATGCTTCCTATTCCTATAACATGTAATTGTTATGACCTTTATTTCTTCAAAATTTGGAAACAATGGTACCCATCAAAACAAATTCGAAATAGTTACAAGAATGGGACTAATGTTGAACATATAATTTACATAAACATTTCAAATGTTTTCTTTTAAAATACAACTCATTAACTGCATAAAATTGCAGACAGTAATAAGTCACAAGAACCAATCGATTATGGAAACATTCTTGCAAGTGTAATACAAGAGTGCTGTAAAAAACTTAATGTTTTCATCAGATACCTTAGGAGGGGGCTATCATTCTCAATCATCCCCATCACCATCCCTATCAAATTCGAACAGATAAAAGTGTTTACTGAACCTTCTGCTTACCATAACCAATATAGAGCATTTGGGCAGCTGGATGAACTTTTTCAGAATTCTGCTCTAAAAAAAGTTTAATACTCGCTAAAGTTTTATCACGTAAACATCAATTTCACTTTTGGACCGGAAATTGAGGAAGCTCGTTCAAACATCACTATAATTTTTGGCCTTCATCAGTAACTACATGACTAAGGACATTGTACATTCAGTCGGCTTCACATTTCTCCCCACCATTTTATGAAGGAGTTTAACAACTTTTGTTATCTCATTATTCTTGAGAAAACCAAACATAAGCGTAGTAAATGTGACTACATCTGGAGCACGACCTTTTTCCTCCATATATGACAACAACTCATTTGCCATTTCTAATTGTCCATTTTTACACAGCCCATTGATCAAAATGCTATATGTTACAACATCTAGCACCAGGTTTCCATGAAGACAAAACTTCTGAAATAGGTCCTAAGCAGTTTCGAATTTCACTGTTTTACATAATCCATCAATGAGGGAACTCAAACCTTCAATGCTAACTGCAATCGTATTATTTACTAGAGCATTAAACATTTCCAATGCTTCCAAAACACATTCGTTCTTGCAAAGCTCATCAATGACAATGCTATATGTCCAAGAATTAGGAAAAGCATCGTTAAGTTGCATTTCACCAACTAAATTTTGTGCATCTTTCACGTTAGCTATAAGAAAAAAGCCAATTAACAAGGTGCTATATGTAATCACATCAGGCCTAATTCCTTCTGAAATCATCTCTCGATAAAGACTAAGAGCTTCACTGACTTCTTTGTTCTTGCAGTGCCAATTGATTAAAGTATTGTAGCAAACAACATTAGGCCTATACCCCTTTCTAGTTATAGAATCAAACAACTCCCTTGCATCACCAATTCTATCTGCCAAGCAATAACCGTTTATCAAAATGTTGTAAGTACAAATGTGAGGAACCACACCTCTCTGAATCATATATTCCAACAATAGTTTTCTGGCCTTCTTAACCAATCCAACCTTACAAAGACCATCAATTATAGTGTTATAAGTAACAACATTTGGCCTACAAATAACACCAAATTCTTTATTCCCATTAACCATCTCTTCAAGAAACTTAATGGCAACAATTAATTTCCCTGTTTTACACAATCCACCAATCAAAGTGCTGCAAGTGATCTCATTAGGCCTACAACCAACAACAACCATTTGCTTAAACAATTCCATTGATTCCATAATCTTTCTCTCTACACACAGACCTTTAATCAAACAATCAAAAGTCACAGCATTTGGGCTAAAACCTTTCTTAAAAATCGCCCCAAAAATCACAAAACTATCCAAAACCCTTTCAATATTACACAAGCAATTCATCAAAATATGCAAAGATATTTAATCTTGAGACAACCTAGTTGAATTCAACAGCTTATGTAGCAAAATCACTTCATAATAATGCTTCTTCTTAGCTAGTGCGCTAAACAAAGTAGTGAATGATGAAATTGGAGAAATGTGTTTCAAATTAATCATGTAATAAAAAAAGTACAATGCTTCATTTAGAGTAAAGCTACCTGATCAACAATTTTCTTCGAGGAATTTAGCACGTGAGGATCGTTCAACGAGTTTTTTGAAAGAATACAAAACTTCATTTTTGGAGCTTGAAGATGTGAGGTTGTGTAAGTGAGCTAACAAAAATAAAACATTAAATTTCGAGGATGGGTTTTGAGAGATTGAAGACGAATGAAATGGGGATCTGAATCTCAAAGCCATGTATGAATTGAAGAGTGTTTTTGTGTGTCGTTTTTTCCCAAGTAAGGTCACTGCAAAAGGCAAATGCATTAAAGAGAAATGTTTTGACAAATTCCACAAACAGCCTTTAAGGTTTTCAAAATTTCAAACTTATGTCAAGTATTGATCTTTCCTATTCAAACCACCTTTATGATTTCGAAAATTGAAGGTTAAAAATGTAAATCCACGTTCAGGTGTTTTTCGGTTTGAGGTGGTTTTCAACTAAATCCAAAACTATCCAGTTGATCAAACAAACCAATTTATATAAGTATTCAATTTTACCTTTTTTTTAATAAAATTATAAGATTTAAATAAATCATGCTATTGAACTTTGTATTTAATTTACAATGATATATAAAAAAAAAAAAAAAATTCTATTTGTTCTTCAAACTTTTAAATATACCAAAATCGATATTATTTACTAAAGTATGAAACGTTTCCACTTCTTCCGAAACACATCCATTCTTGCAAAGTCTATAAATGAAAATGCAAGTTAACAAATTGTCATTTATAATCGCATTAGGCCTAATTCCTTCTAAAATCTTCTCTTCATAAAGATTAAGAACTTCGTTGACTTCTTTATTCTTGCAACACCATCTGATTAAAGTATTGTAGCAAACAACATTAGGTCCATATCCCTTTCTAGTTAAAACTTCTTCATTTATAAAATCAGTTTTTATGTTGTTTATTAGAAACATTATTAGAGGTGCACCATGAGACAGCAAAGTCAGATTTGAAGTTCATTAGAGACTATACTTCCAATAATAGATGGAATCAATTAGAAAAGAGAAAAAATTTATAGCTATAAGACTTTTTCTATTCTAGTTTTTCAACGTATCATATTCTGCGAGAGAATTAATGAAATATGAGACAGAATCTTGAACTTTTCTCTCAATGTTTTGACATGCTAATTTTTTCAATTAATTTCTCTTATTCAATGGTAGTGGATGGATCATTATGTATTTACTTAACATTCGTTTATTTTTTATTGATTAAATTTTCCATCTTCTCCTCTTTGTTTTTAAGTCAATCCTATGAACCACAAATTTTATGAGATAATTTTAATAATGTTTAACCACGATACTCATAGAAGCCAAGTTAATTTTAAGGGAATCAATGAATTTTAATGTTAAACATTTATAATCAATGTTTGCTTATTGATTAAAATTTTTTTACGTCAACCAAGAACATAACTACTTTTATAACTTCAATAATGTGTAATCAAAATTATTACTATTAATTTAATCTCCTTTATAAAAATATTATTTAAGTGCAAAACATTTAACTTTAAAAATGCATAAACTGATTACTTAACTTTAAACATGCATAAACTGATTACTTATATTAAAAGTAAGAAAGACCACAAGAAATCCTGTTGTGTGTGATTTTTGTCATAAGCTCGAAAGTCTTGGTAGCCCGAAAATCACTAGATCAACTTGATCTCAAGGTCATGGAATCTTGAAGTCCGACTCAACATAACCTCATCACTAGAGGTGGGCAGGGACCAGTCCCAAGCAGGTCCGAGCCTGGGAATGAGGACCCGCACCGGTCCTATGGGCCCAGGACTGGTCCTATGGGCCTAGACAATTTTTTTTCCCCTGATCTTTTTTTATATTTTGGGGGCAAAACGAAATTTTGTAAGGGGTTTTTAGTATTTTTCAAGGATAGATTAGTAAGTTTCTAAAAATATAATTAATTTTAAAAAATAATAAATTAATTAATAGTTAATTTTAATTTTTAACATAAATTCACGTTTCACACATTCACGCTTCACAAATAAACAATTAAATAATTTTTTTAATTAAATTATTCATTTTCACCGTCATCAATATTTACATCATTCAAATCAGTATTCTTAAAGAGTTCGAGTAGTTCGGGATCTTTAAGGTGCTGTTGTAGTCTTCTTTCTGCATGAGTTAAATCTCGTAAACATGTTATCACTTCAATCATCTCATCGGTTAAAGAACATTTTCTGTCTTCAACAATTCGACCACTCGTTGAAAATATTGACTCGGATGCAATTGTAGAAACCGGCACAAATAAAATGCTACATGCCATTTGGGCTACAATGGGGAATCAACTTTCATGTTGATTCCACCACTGAAGAATATCCATATCATGTTGCTCCTTCATCATCATAAAAGACAGATCCACTTGTAGATAGTGATTCAGCTCATTGGGTCCATGTATGTATGAGCTGGAGCTGCTACTTCCGCCATGTTCCACATACGTCCACTTGCTCGATCCTTGACGGAGGGCTACATTAAGGTCCGGATCCTCTCTCCTGAACGTTCCGCTTCCACTTCCACTTCCATTGTACATGTTCTCATATAAAGAAAAAAGCTATCCAATTTTTGTTTAAAGTTAGTCAAATAAGACGTATAATCATGTCCTAAATGCTGGCCTATCTCAGTAATTATACAGTTAACAACATATAATTTAAACCTAGGATCTAAAACAAGGCCTAATCCATATAAGAATGGTATATCTAACCAATATCTCTTATATTTTTCTTCCATATTTAAAACAATTTCACTTAAAATGTTATTATATCTATATTGAGCAAAAGTTTTAGCAATTTGAAATAAAATATCTAACACTAAATTAGTAGTTGGATAATAAATATCACTTAATGTATTAGTAGCATCATAAAAAAATTGAAGAAATTAATAAAAAGGTTCACAAACCGCCCAATCATCATAGCTAACAACTTCCTCTGGACGGTTCTTCCGGTTGACGAAATCTGTAATTTGTTTCGCAGTTGGCAAAGCTTTTTCCAATATCAAGTAGGTAGAGTTCCAACGGATAGGCATGTCTATACATAACTTCAAAGGTCGAACCGGTGGGTCCTCTTGCTTACAATATTTGACGTACTCTTGTCATCTTTTATTGCTACCACCGACGATAAATTCGATAGCTCTGCACACCCTCTCCATCTTCGAATGTATAGCATCTAAACCTACTTTAACTATAAAATTGATGATGTGGCAATCATATCTCTAGTGAAAAAATTTGCCTTCACCACGCGGATCCAATCTCTTTTCAAATAAAGAGATTGTCGCGGTGTTAACAGCTGCATTATCAAGCGTTAACGCTACAACTCTATCAGTTAATAAATATTCTTGGCTAACTGCAAGAATTGTAAAATAAATAGTTTCAGCACTATGTTTTTCATAAAATGGTTTAAAACCTATCATTTTTTGTTGTAAACCCCAATTATGATCTACGAAATGTACTATGACAGTTAAAAAATCAGTTTTTGATCTACAAGCCCATATGTCTGATGTAAGTGCAATAGATATATTCCTAAAATTTTGAAATTTGTTTTTAAGTTTATTATTTATTTTGTTATAAAGTTTTAGTATATTTCTTTTACTTGTAGTATATACTGGACAAAATGTAGTTTTAACCATATGAATAAAAAAAGGATTTTCAGATAAACAAATGGGAGAGTCCGTAGCAACTATATATCTTGTTATTTCCTCTCGTGCAACATGTGCATTGTATTGTCATGTTGAGACGAGTGAGGATTGTGGATTAAAATTAAGTTGAGTTTGAATTTGTCTACCTGATCCCTTGAAGATGCATCGGGCAACTATATTTGGGGGTGCTTTTTTCCCCGTGTCGTCGCATCTTCAAAGTCCCCTTCTCAGCGCCAATAATGGTTCCACAGAAATTACATATCCCACACGATTCTTCCCCCTCCCCATTTGTCTTTGGCTTTTGATTTGGTGAAGTATCGTCATACATCGAACATGACCCTCTTGACGATCGGGGGTTGGGCTATGCCGTGCCCGTTGACTCGCAGCTCGCATGTTTTTGGCTACCACCTCGTCCCGACCGAAATGGGTTGTGGAATTGCAGCTGCTTCCTCTAGAGGAAATGGTGAAAATGGTTAAAAGCCTTCCATTTCTTCGGTGGATGGAACGTAAAACTCATTTGGGGAAGTCATTATATGCCAATCAATCTCTTCACTCCAACTCTCCAATCAATTTCTCATTTAATTTATTTATAATTTATTCATATTATTTATTTATATTATTTGATTTTTTTCTATTTTTCAATATCATCATAATTTCATATTATTATTTATTCTTCATTATATTTATGATAAATAATAAATAATAAAATGAAAGAAATTAAATAATAATATGAAATTATGATGATATAAAATAGAAAAAAAAAAAAAATCAATAATATAAATAATATTGAATAAATTATAATATAAATTAAATGAGAATTTGATTGGAGAGTTGGAGTGGAGAGATTGATGGCGGAATGAAAGATTTTAGAGTTATTTGTAATATAGTTTGTTTAAGAGGGGGGATGAAAAAAAAGAAAGGTTATAATTTATATTATAACCGTTGGGCATGTGGCCGTTGCTAGCAAACGGTTAAAAAAATATATATATATATTAAAACTTTTTTTCTTTTTTCTTTTTTTTATTAATTTGTAAATTTTATTTTAACCCTCGTAATTTATGTTTATTTTAAAATTAGCAGGGGTTTTATGTAATTATGTAGGGGACTATATGAAAAAATCAAAAAGTTTTGGGCCCGGGCCTGGGACTAAGGAGAGGCCCAATGGAGGGTCTAGCCCTCCTCCTTAGCCTGGTCCCGTTTTAGGACCAGGCCTCCTAGGACTGGGTTTCGGGGCTGGGCTTTTGGGCCCCGTCCCAAAGGCCCATCTCTACTCGTCGTTACCATCCAATACAATTGTTCGACAGACTAAAGGATAAGCCTATCTCAAACATCTCGGGAGGGATAAGAACGAATCAATATTTGCGCGATCCTAGGCGCAATCACTAAAATCACGAAATCGCTTACCAAGTCTGATGGCAATCCCGGATTTCTCTCTAATTCCTTTGGTGTAAACTTGTATAAATACCCCTTCCAAATATGAAAAGGGTTAGCAAAGTCCAAATATAAGACTCATGGCGTGAAGTTAGAACACAAGCTGATTCCAAGAGGCGACATGGGAAAGAGCCCATGGGAGAACAAGTTAATATGGTCGCCAGGGGGAATCTCACACTTAGTGACTTGGTACATAAAAGAAATGAAAAATGAAACATAATCATAAATCACTTAAACCCTCTCAAGTACTCCTTAAAATTAAGAAAAATATCAACAAAACCACGAAATAACGTTTAATTCCATTCATGGGGATTATGTAAATATTCCATTCCGAAAATAGAAAGTGAAACAATTAGATCTTTTTTGAAGATTGGTACTAAATCATGATCTACATGTACAAAGCGAAAACCCCATTCTCGATTCCCCGATAAATTTTATGAAAGTATCCAATAGAATCATGAAGAATCTAAGTGAAACAAACATAATCATATAAGATATGGATATTCAATCAAAATAGCCAATAAAATGAATATATCTGTGCGGAAATTTTAATCGGGCGAGCATACTGATAATATTCTTCATATTCTTCCTCAGACATTTTCCAGACCAAGACATTTTTTCACATTTTCCACAATCATGAGATGCAAGGCCATTGCTTTTCAATACACAAACCAATAGTGCTCTAGTGGTCC
Source organism: Pistacia vera (assembly GCF_008641045.1). Lineage (NCBI taxonomy): Eukaryota > Viridiplantae > Streptophyta > Magnoliopsida > Sapindales > Anacardiaceae > Pistacia > Pistacia vera. The sequence goes on from NW_022196230.1 coordinate 952,031, forward strand.
ATCTTTCTGCATTAGGATTTTCATCTATGAAAAATAGTAAATGGATTCTCCGCTAGAATAGAATCAATAGTACAGAAAAGCATAGAACCTAACAGTTGCACTGTGAGTATTCAATGTTATTAAACCAAATAGACCACCAACCCATAATAGTTTTCATGATCTGTTGGATCCTATACCATTGGTCATTTGTCACATAAAAAGGAACTTGATCGCCATCTAATTGACTAAAATTTCTCTAAATCTTGGGGTAAGGTATTGAGGTTATCCTCATCCAAATTGGATGAAATAAGTGTTTCACAGGAAACATATTAGAACTTTACCCTTTTTGAATAAATGGGTATGAATATGACATATCTAAAGAAAATTTACAAGAAGGGTATTGATATATAATTTTGGTCCTCAAATTATCGTTTGTCATAATTGTGTTTACAGAACAAATTAAGGAAAACCTTATGTTTTTCACAAGAAAGAGAAGTTTGTCAATTACTGGCTATTCTAGTTAACATGTAACATATAACCTCAGGAACAAACCTCACTTCTTAAGGATCATTTCTCTGAACTCATTATGTGACTTCGGCTTCCCATCTTCCACTTCCCCGGCTTTTGAATTTGTTGAGGGGACACCAAGTGGTCTGACGTTCCTTGGCATGCAATGTATTCCTCCCCTTCAAATGAATGTTATCACTACGTTTATTAGCACCAAAGTGTGGCGCTTTAGACTCCCTAAAAGTCTGATTACTACTTTGCGCTGCCATTAAACCAGAGGAGTAAGAAAATGAAATGTAGAAGTAATAACAAACGTCTATAGATCGCATTGGACACAAACACACACACACAGTAATAACAAAGATAAAACATAATTCCACTTAGCCTACCATGTTCTCCAAAGGCCCCATGACTAGCAGAATCCTTTCTCTTTGCTTCGGATTTAATCTTGCAATGCTTATCTTCTTCCCAAGAAACATTTTTTGTTCTCTCCTACAGCTGCAGCAAGGTTGTGCATTGGCAAAATCCACATATACCAGCCCTTCAAAAATCGATCAGAGGATTATAAATTAGTATGCAACGGTCCCAGACAGATGCTCTATAGTTAAAGGCAAGCTAGAATATGGGTAAATCTGTATAGGACTATGGCGGGGTCTCCTAAGCATATCACTTGCTATCAAAATGAAAAAAATATGCTCTTACCAATTGGACTCTTTATACCTAGAAAATTAAGCAATTTATCATAATTATGGAATTCAACCCTCGATAGGTTTATTTGAGAGTGCATATCATTTTTAGAAAGGACGTTCATCTTATTGATTGACAGCATGAAAGGAAGAAATCAAATTGAAGTTTCAATGAGCACCCTCGAGAATATGATCAAAGAGAATACACTACATTTACCAGTTTCAATCTCCCTGAAGCACACCATGCTGATCCCCCAGTCTCATTAAAATTAGTCTCTTAGGGCTAATTTCTATGGTACAATCCAATTATGCATACATATGTTCAAGTTTAAAGGTCCGACAATGTTAAATATGATTTGACTATAAGACTAATGTGCACATGGAAGTCAGTGGATGCTTCCTCTTTTTCATTTGAAGCATAAACACAAAGACCATTGACAAATAATGAGTGAGAGGAGAGAGTCATACCCTTGACTTTCTAGTGGACTTGTCCTACAGAATTCAAACAGATTCAACCCCACCAACTTCGCTAAAGGATTTTTTTCAGATCTTCATAAGTTGCAAAAAAAATTTAAACATCAAATTATCTCTCTGTATTTGTTTGTCCGCGTAAAAAGGAATAAAGCAACTCTCTCTGAAGTGCGAGAGAATCTCTACTTGCCCTGAAGTTAAGGTTTGATAAAATGCATACATACTCCTTTGGCTCTTCCACTGGTGGAGTCTTTGATGTGCTGGTCATTGGATGCTCTTCAAACTTGGGTTTTGCTTCTACTTCGTTTTCTTTAGCTAAGTTCTGTGCTCGTCCCTTTTCTTTCCGCACTTTTGTTTGGGTTTTAGGCGTATTTTCTGCCGCTTAGCTAAAGACCGTTCGTCAGTCAGTTCGAATCTGTTTTTCTCTTTCCATTACACTTTTCTTATGTGACTTCTCTTTCTGATCTATTAGTTCAAGAACAGATTTGGCTTCCTGCTGTAACCTAAATAATTGCAGCTCTTCCAAGCGGGGCATAACCTGAGAAAGGGACCAGACAAGCATCTTTACGCATTGAATTAAAATAGCAAGGATTGCATACATTCAATAAATACTAAGCAAATGTATCTAATTCAGACATCTTTAAAAATGTTACGTAACAACTTGATTTAAAAGCTTAAATTGATAGTTACGCATCCACAACAACATACTTAAAATTTAACATAATCTCGTCGCTAAACGCCCACAATCACAACCATAATATAAACAAAAAAAATACAATTTAAATCTAAATAAGAGCCTATTTGATATAAATTTTAAATAGTGTTTTATTTTCGAAAACAAGGACCATAAAGAATTTTATGAAACTACGTTTTTGTTAAAATAAGTTGAAATGTTTTCAAAACAATGTTTTTGCATATAATCCTAAAAATTAGTGTAAAATTAGAAAACAAGAAAAATATCATTTCTTAGTCTTTATATAGTTTTTAACTTCAAAACAATTTTTAAATATCAAACATATTTAAGTATTTAAAATATTGAGATAAAACTTTTAATTGTACCTTAGTTTTTGAAAATTATTTTTTAATCACAAACAAAACTGGCCCAAATCTCATAAAGATTTAAACACAAGACTGTGTGGACCACCTTGCTACAATACTTTATTAAGTTATCACTTAAACTAAAAATTTAAACAGATAGGCATGATCCACCAGTAGTATTTAGGCTCTGACAAGAGAGAAGCAAAGAGTTCATAAATGTACAGAGGCACATAACCACACTCATTTACAAGCACATCTTTTGAGTCATCAAAGACAACTGCTAAGTGGCACATTTTAGTCAAACACATATTGTTACTAGATAAGGTGGACATCGCAACCAGCTAAAATTCATTAGTTAAACACTTCAATTTTTTTTTAATAAATCTATACATACTAATTCTCATAACAATGCAAATGCATCATACACATTGGACTGAAAAAAGAATACGTGATTAATTGGCACTTAAAATAATAAATTAAAACTGCAGCAGGAATGTGTACCTTCTGTGCGCGTAGTCAAAATCTTCAAGTGTCCCTTGTTCTCTCTCAAAACGCAACCTTTGTGGCATATGTCCGAATAACTCTGTTTTTTAGGAAAGAATATATCAACAAATCCAAAAGGCAGTACATAACAATTGAAGAAAGTCACCCTAGAGTTTGGACCCAAAACAATATTTTCATATCATAAAATCAGAACAAGAATGTCGGTAACATTAGATGATGTGTGAGATCATCAATGAGATCATATAATATGAATGGGAGCGGCGGGAGCAGAGAGTTGGGAAACAATCCGATTAAATATAGTAAGGTCAATCAAGATAATGAAAATAACAAGGTTAACTTTACAAACTAAACCCTAAATTGATCATAGAAAAGAGAAAACTTAGATGACTTTATGATGGTCATATAAATTATTTACATCAATAAGTTTTATTTAGCCTATAGCATATTTTGACATGAAACTCGGAAAGTAAAGCTTGAATTAAGAAACTTTTCCTCAAAACATATTGGAAAAAATAAGCAAGTGGAAAAAGATATCAGCCTATTGTGTTTCAAAAACTACTCTGCAACCTATGGTTTAAATGTGATTGCTTCACATATGCCACAATTTCATCAGAGTATCAGTAACTCTAAAGTTTGAAGTTAAAAAAATAAACGTCATGGATTTTCAACTAGCATGATCCCCAGAGATACCGTCATATATCATTTACGTATGATTTGGAAAAATTATTCAAAATGACATATTAAACCATTGTGATTCTGCTGCCCGAGTAATAGGTTGACCTATTGCAAGGCTACTCTCTAAAAATATTCTCAGCGGCAGAGCATGATTCTATGTTAAGAGTTCAAAAGATCTCCATAAATTGCCCTCCTTGATAAAAAACATTTCAACAACCTTGACTTAAGCCATTTGTCTGGTTTCAAATCAGCAACAAAAAGAGAATAAAGATAGAAATGTTTGCATTGCAGATGACAAATATCAATTAATTAAATAAAGCTGCATCGTATATTACTAAAAGCAACAATTTTCAAAAAATAAAAAATTAGGAGGAAAAAACCAGTTTAAAAACTTTCAAATTCAAATCCTGTCCATAAATCAATCTAGAATAATTGAAAGCAAGTAATGTAAAAAGAATTATACCTCTGAACCTGTCCCACTAAATCTTTTACTGTAGCATCTCCTGTAGATGGACCTAGCTTCATTTAAATGTCCCAATTCAATTTCCATAGCTATATAACCTTGCCAGGCTTCCAACATTGACCCGCTGCACAGACAAAAAGCAAGTTATACGGAGAAAATACAAAGATGAATCATAAATCAATCATATTGAACTGTACAGGATAAGAAAGAGAAAGAGATGAATGGGCCAAACCAGGCTCTCCCAAAAGCCACCAGCTGCAGCTTGATCTTTTCCCAAATTTAGCTCCAAATGAGCCCAATAAGCGTACAAATGCAGCAAACCATCTGTATTCTTCATCTTTTGAGATAAGTAATCTGACGCCTGCTGAAAGTATGTAACTTCACAGTTAAGTATTCAAGTATATATAATACATCCAATCATACAAGGCCTGCAATTTCGACGGTACACTAAAGAGACATCAGGCTAATTGTTTATAAACACAAATATTGAAAACATCCATTATATAACAACAATGTACCAGTTGAATATGACATGCAAATTTTATAAATTCACAGATCCATAAAGATATCTTCCATGCATGCAACTCTAATGGTGAATGAGAAATTTTTTAGTAAAGGACACTATTCCATGACAAAACAATTAACAAAGGTAACAATCTAGCAATTAGCAAAAGCCATCTTGGANGTGGATTAAAATTAAGTTGAGTTTGAATTTGTCTACCTGATCCGCTTGAAGATGCATCGGGCAACTATATTATTTGGGGGTGCTTTTTTTCCACGTGTCGTCGCATCGTCAAAGTCCCCTTCTCAGCGCCAATAATGGTTCCACAGAAATTACATATCCCACACGATTCTTCCCCCTCCCCATTTGTCTTTGGCCGTTTTGATTTGGTGAAGTATCGTCATACATCGAACATGACCCTCTTTGACGATCGGGGGGTTGGGCTATGCCCGTGCCCGTTGACTCGCAGCTCGCATGTTTTTGGCTACACCTCGTCCCGACCGAATATGGTTGTGGAATTGCAGCTGCTTCCTCTAGAGGAAATGGTGAAAATGGATTAAAAGCCTTCCATTTCTTCGGTGGATGGAACGTAAAACTCATTTGGGGAAGTCATTATATGCCAATCAATCTCTTCACTCCAACTCTCCAATCAATTTCTCATTTAATTTATATTTATAATTTATTCATATTATTTATTTATATTATTTGATTTTTTTCTATTTTTCAATATCATCATAATTTCATATTATTATTTAATTTCTTTTCATTATAAATTTATGATAAAATAATAAATAATTAAAATGAAAAGAAATTAAATAATAATATGAAATTATGATGATATTGAAAAATAGAAAAAAATCAAATAATATAAATAAATAATATGAATAAATTATAAATATAAATTAAATGAGAAATTGATTGGAGAGTTGGAGTGGAGAGATTGATTGGCATGGAAAAAATGAAAGATTTTAGAGTTATTTGTAATATAGTTGTTTTAGAGGGGGGATGAAAAAAAAAGAAAGGTTATAATTTATATTATAACCGTTGGGCATGTGGCCGTTGCTAGCAAACGGTTAAAAAAATATATATATAATATTAAAACTTTTTTTCTTTTTTCTTTTTTTTATTAATTTTGTAAAATTTTATTTTAACCCTCGTAATTTATGTTTATTTTAAAATTAGCAGGGGGTTTTATGTAATTATGTAGGGGACTATATTGAAAAAATCAAAAAAGTTTTGGGCCCGGGCCTGGGACTAGGAGGAGGGCCCAATGGAGGGTCTAGCCCTCCTCCTTAGGCCTGGTCCCGTTTTAGGACCAGGCCTCCTAGGACTGGGTTTCGGGGCTGGGCTTTTGGGCCCCGTCCCAAATGCCCATCTCTACTCGTCGTTACCATCCAATACAATTGTTCGACAGACTAAAGGATAAGCCTTATCTCAAACATCTCGGGAGGGATAAGAACGAATCAATATTTGCGCGATCCTAGCGCGCAATCACTAAAATCACGAAATCGCTTACCAAGTCTGATGGCAATCCCGGATTTCTCTCTAATTCCTTTGGTGTAAACTTGTATAAATACCCCTTCCAAATATGAAAAAAGGGTTAGCAAAGTCCAAATATAAGACTCATGGGCGTGAAGTTAGAACACAAGCTGATTCCAAGAGGCGACATGGGAAAGAGCCCATGGGAGAACAAGTTAATAATGGTCGCCAGGGGGAATCTCACACTTAGTGACTTGGTACATAAAAGAAATGAAAAATGAAACATAATTCATAAATCACTTAAACCCTCTCAAGTACTCGCTTAAAATTAAGAAAAAATATCATACAAATACCACGAAATAACGTTTAATTCCATTCATGGGGATTATGTAAATATTCCATTCCGAAAATAGAAAGTGAAACAATTAGATCTTTTTTGAAGATTGGTACTAAATCATGATCTAACATGTACAAAGCGAAAACCCCATTCTCGATTCCACGATAAATTTTATGAAAGTATCCAATAGAATCATGAAGAATCTAAGTGAAACAAACATAATCATATAAGATATGGATATTCAATCAAAATAGCCAATAAAAATGAATATATCTGTGCGGAAATTTTAATCGGGCGAGCATACTGATGATATTCTTCATATTCTTCCTCAGACATTTTCCAGACCAAAGACATTTTTTCACATTTTCCACAATCATGAGATGCAAGGCCATTGCTGTTTCAATACACAAACTCAATAGTGCTCTAGTGGTCCATCTTTCTGCATTAGGATTTTCATCTATGATAAATAGTAAAATGGATTCTCCGCTAGAATAGAATCAATAGGTACAGAATAGCATAGAACCTAACAGTTGCACTGTGAGTATTCAATGTTATTTTATACCAAGAATAGACCACCAACCCATAATAGTTTTCATGATCTTGTTTGATCCTATACCATTGGTCATTTGTCACATAAAAAGGAACTTGATCGCCATCTAATTGACTAAAATTTCTCTAAATCTTGGGGTAAGGTATTGAGGTTATCCTCATCACAAATTGGATGAAATAAGTGTTTCACAGGAAACATATTAGAACTTTACCCTTTTTGAATAAAATGGGTATGAATATGACATATCTAGAAGAAAATTTACAAGAAGGGTATTGATATATAATTTTGGTCCTCAAACAGGTATCGTTTGTCATAATTGTGTTTACAGAAACATATTAAGGTAAAACCTTATGTTTTTTATAAGAAAGAGAAGTTTGTCAATTACTGTGCTATTCTAGTTAACATGTAACATATAACCTCAGGAACAAACCTCACTTCTTAAGGATCATTTCTCTGAACTCATTATGTGACTTCGGCTTCCCATCTTCCACTTCCCCGGCTTTTGAATTTGTTGAGGGGACACCAAGTGGTCTGACGTTCCTTGGCATTGCAAATGTATTCCTCCCCTTCAAATGAATGTTATCACTACGTTTATTAGCACCAAAGTGTGGCGCTTTAGACTCCCTAAAAGTCTGATTACTACTTTGCGCTGCCATTTAACCCAGAGGAGTAAGAAAATGAAATGTAGAAGTAATAACAAATGTCTATAGATTGCATTGGACACAAACACACACACACAAGTAATAACAAAGATAAAACATAATTCCACTTAGCCTACCATGTTCTCCAAAGGCCCCATGACTAGCAGAATCCTTTCTCTTTTGCTTCGGATTTAATCTTGCAATGCTTATCTTCTTCCCAAGAAACATTTTTTGTTCTCTCCTACAGCTGCAGCAAGGTGTGCATTGGCAAAATCCACATATACCAGGCCCTTCAAAAATCGATCAGAGGATATTATAAATTAGTATGCAACGGTCCCAGACAGATGCTCTATAGTTAAAGGCAAGCTAGAATATGGGTAAATCTGTATAGGACTATGGCTGGGTCTCCTAAGCATATCACTTGCTATCAAAATGAAAAAAATATGCTCTTAGCCAATTGGACTCTTTATACCTAGAAAATTAAGCAATTTTATCATAATTATGGAATTCAACCCTGCTATAGGTTTATTTGAGAGTGCATAATCATTTTTAGAAAGGACGTTCATCTTAATTGATTGACAGCATGAAAGGAAGAAATCAAATTGAAGTTTCAATGAGCACCCTCGAGAAATATGATCAAAGAGAATACACTACATTTACCAGTTTCAATCTCCCTGAAGCATCAGCCATGCTGATCCCCCAGTCTCATTAAAATTAGTCTCTTAGGGCTAATTTCTATGGTACAATCCACATTATGCATACATATGTTCAAGTTTAAAGGTCCGACAATGTTAAATATGGATTTGACTATAAGACTAATGTGCACATGGAAGGTCTAGTGGATAGCTTCCTCTTTTTCATTTGAAGCATAAAGCACAAAGAACATTGACAAATAATGAGTGAGAGAAAGTGAGTCATACCTTTGACTTTCCAGTGAACTTGTCCTACAGAATTCAAACAGATTCAACCCCACCAACTTCGCTAAAGNTTCCGTTGGTGTTTCAGTGCTGCTAGTGCATGAGGACAAGGTAAACGTTGAATGTCAAGCACTTTACAACTGCAAGTTTTACTAACAAGGTTAACTAGGGCATCCGGACCATAGCCGCGCATAGTGAACTCTTGAGCATTAAGAGGATAGGCAAACAATGCATTTGACAGTTCCATACATTCTCGCAATAATTTTTCAACTGACGGAACAAAGGTTGTAGTAAAATTATCTGACTTCGTACGACGCTCATGGAACCACCGTGACAATGTCCTCTAGATTGCATCAAAAAGTGCAACTATTGGAAACTCTCTTTCTGTTAACAACTTCGAATTTATGGACTCCGCTATATTCGTGGTCATGTCGTCAAACCTTCTTCCAGGAAAGTAAGCTCTACTCCATCGCTCGAAACCAACATCATGCTCAAGATACTTAGCAACTCTATCATCCTTGATCCGGATTTGCTAGAAGTGCTCCTCGAACTCATCAACCCGATAAGCTTTTTTTGCCATATAGTATGTTTGAAGGAGGCCAGCACACTTAAACTTTTGTTTTATGTTCTCACCAAGGTGCCTCATACAGAATTTGTGATATACTTGATGATAAATAGTGGCAATCCCCTTCTTTATAGAGTTATGCCTATCGGATATTATGCACAACTCGTCACTGTCAGGCACTATCGTACGTAATTGTTGAAAAAACCAAGTCCACGACTCGTCATTCTCAGAGTCAACCACACACCATGCAACAAGATATGTGTGATTCTCGCTGTCATGTGTAGTGGCCACCAACAATGTACCTCCATACTTTCCCATCAGAAAGCAACCATCAATAGCCAACACCTTTCTCATGTTTACAAAACCCCTTATAGCAAAACCATAAGCAACAAAAAAATATTTAAACATCATATTACTGTCCCACTTTAAAGTCGTCTTTCTACCTTGGTTTGTCAACTCAAGCATATAACGGTACGCTTCTAATACTGCGTACCCGTGCTCCGGCGTGCCCCTCACAAAATCCTGTGCATGTTGTCTCCCTTTCCAGCATTTCCAGTAACTAACAACATATCCCAACTCTGTGCGCACAAGTCCTTGAATGTCTTTAAGAGATGGACCTTTCCTTTCAACGAACCAACTTGTGACAAATTGTCCAATAACATCAGCGGACGCTTATCAATGCTCACCTAAAATATGTCTCAAACCACAAGTGTGCTCACGGGTATCTGTGCTAAGAATAAATTTTTCCTACTCTGCCAACCTTCTATAATAAACCCGTCACTTGCAGTTTCGGTCATGACATGCAGCCGTCACAGCCAATGAATTTGACTTTTTGGGGATGAACTCAAAATTACCTCTCACGGCAATAAGTTTTGGCTTCCTCACCACTTCCTCTTTGTTGTCAAATAAATACCCTATGCGCAACTCCGATCCATCCGTAAAAAACATGAGCTGATTCACTACTACCTCCAATTGCCCCCTCTGAACCTGCATAAATGACCATAGTGTTCTCTTCCTCACAATCTACGCCTTCTGCATGATCTGTATTTAAAGGAACCTCACAATCTACGCCTTCTGCATGATCTGTATTTAAAGGAATCTCTACATCTATGGGCATCTATGGGGTCCTCCTCCTCAACATTTTCATTTTGTCCCATATCACCAACCTCTTCTACAATGTCCTCTTCACCACCCAATTCACCGTCTACTCTTGATTTTTCAACTAACAAATAAATGGCCTCATAGTTCAAATTAAAACGAGGCAAATCTCCGCTTACTTCCTCGTTATCCCCTTCCTTTGAACAAACTTCCAACTGTTTTTCTACAAAAGAAACCCTTAAAATCGACCTCAAACCATTATCGGCCACATCAATCATATATAACTTCACACTTTNCTTCAAAAACAAATTTTGAATACCAAAAATATTTTCAAATATTTAAAATATTGACATAAAACTTTTTAAATTTTTATTTGTAACTTAGTTTTTCAAAATTATTTTTTAATCACAAACCAAACTGGCCCAAATCTCATAAAGAGATTTAAAATAAAAAATATATATATTTTCAAATATTTAAATACGGAGGTAAAACTTAAAATTTTTAATTGTAACTTGGTTTTTCAAAATTATTTTTGAATCACAAACCAAACTGGCCCAAATCTCATAAAGAGATTTGAAATAAAAAATATATTTTCAAATATTTAAAATACAGAGATAAAACTTAAAATTTTTAATTGTAACTTGGTTTTTCAAAATTATTTTTGAATCACAAACCAAACTGGCCCAAATCTCATAGAGAGATTTAAACACAAGACTATGTGGACCACCTTGCTACAATACTCCATTAAGTTATCACTTAAACTAAAAATTTAAACAGATAGGCAATGATCCACCAGTAGTATTTAAGCTCTAACAAGAGAGAGTTCATAATATGTACAGAGGCACATAAACACAACTCATTTACAAGCACATCATTTGAGGTCGTCAAAGACAACTGCTAATGTGGCACATTGTAGTCAAACACATATGGTTACTAGATAAGGTGAACATTGCAACCAGCTAAAATATCATTAGTTAAACACTTCAATTTTTTCTTTTAATAAATCTATACATACTAATTCTCAATAGCAATGCAAATGCATCATACACATTAGGCTGAAAAAAGAAATACGTGATTAATTGGCACTTAAAACAAATAAATTAAAACTACAGCAGGAATGTGTACCTTTTGTGCAGCGTGGTCAAAATCTTCAAGTGTCCTGTATTCCCTCTCATAACGCAACCAGTTGTGGCATATGTCCTGAATAACTTTGTTTTTTAGGAAAAGAATATATCAACAAATCCAAAAGGCAGTACGTAACAATTGNATAGATGGAATCAATTAGAAGAGAGAAAAAAATTATAGCTATAAGACTTTTCTATTCTAATTTTTCAACGCATCATATTCTGCGAGAGAATTAATGAAATATGAGATAGAATCTTGAACTTTTCTCTCAATATTTTGACATGCTAATTCTTTGAATTAATTTCTCTTATTCAATGGTAGTTGATGGATCATTATATATTTATTTAACATTCGTTTGTTGTTTATTGATTAAATTTTCCATCTTAATCCTATGAACCATAAATTTTATAGCAGGACGACCAACCCAAATATAGCAACATGTAATACATGAGAGATTCAAATCATGACCTCTACTTTAATATCTGTTGTGTGTGATTTTTGTCGTAAGCTAGAAAGTCTCGGTAGCCCGAAAATCAGTAGATCAATGTGATCTCAAGGTCATGGAATCTTGAAGTGTAACTCAACATAACCTCGTCACAACCATTCAATACAGTTGTTCGACAGACTAAGGGATAAGCCTTATCTCGAACATCTTGGGAGGGATAAGAACAAATGAATATCCGCGTGATCCCAGCACGCAATCACTAAAATCACGAAATTACTTTCCAAGTCTGATGGCAATCCCATATTTCTCTCTACTTCCTTTGGTGTAAACTTGTATAAATACCCCTTCCAAATATGCGAAAAGGGTTAGAAAATTCCAAATATGAGACTCATGGGCGTGAAGTTAGAAGACAAGCTGATTCCAAGAGGCGACATTGGAAAGAGCCCATGGGGGAACAAGTTAATAATGGTTGTCGAAGTGAATCTCCCACTTAGTGACTTAGCACATAAAAGAAATGAAAAATGAAACATAATTCATAGATCACTTAAACCCTCTTAAGTACTCGCTAAAAATTAAGAAGGAATATCATACAAATACCATGGAACAATGTTTAACCCTATTCATGGGGATTATGTAAATATTCCATTCCGAAAATAGAAAGTGAAACAATTAGATCTTTTTTGAAGAATGGTACTAATTCATGATCTAACATGTACAAAGCGAAAACCTCATTCTTGATTCTACGAGAAATTTTATGAAAGCATCCAATCGAATCATGAAGAGTCTAAGTGAAACAAACATAATCATATGAGATATGTATATTCATTCAAAACAGATAATAAAAATGAATATATGTGTGCTTAAATTTTAATCGGGCGAGCATACAGATGATATTCTTCATATTCTTCCTTAGACATTTTCCAGACCAAAGACATTTTTTCACATTTTCCAAAAGCATGAGATGCAAGGCCATTGTTGTTTTAGTACACAAACTCAATAGTGCTCTATTGGTCCATCTTTCTGCATTAGGATTTTCATCTATGATAAATAGTAAAATGGATTCTCCACTAGAATTGAATCAATAGGTATAGAAAAGCTAAGAAACTAACAACTACACTGTGAGTATTCAATGTTAATTTAGACCAAGAATAGACCACCAACCCATAATAGTTTTCATGATCTTGTTGGATCCTATACCATTGTCCATTTGTCACATAAAAAGGAATTTGATCGCCATCTAATTGCTAAAATTTCTCTGAATGTTGGGGTGAGGTATTGAGGCTATCCTCATCACAAATTGGATGAAATATATGTTCCACAGGAAACATATTAGAACTTTACCCTTTTGAATAAAATGGGTATAAACTTTGACATATCTGAAAGAAAATTTACAAGAAGGGTATTGATATAGATTGATCTCAATAGCACATATATTTTTCATCCTCAAACAGGTATCTTTTTTCATAACTGTGTTTACATAAACATATTAAGGCAAAACCTCAAGTTTTTTACAAGAAAGAGAAGTTTGTCAATTACTGTGCTATTCTAGTTAACATGTAACATGTAACCCCAGAAACAAACCTCACTTCTTAAGGAACATTTCTCTAAACTCATTATTTGACTTCGGCTCCTCATTATCCACTTCCTTGGCTTTTGGATTTGTCAAGGGGACACCAAGTGGTCTGATGTTCCTTGGCATTGCAAATGTCCTCCTCCCCTTCAGCTGAATGCTATCACTATGTTTATTAGCAGCACAGTGTGGCACTCTAGACCCCCTGAAAGTCTAATTACTACATTGCGCTGCCATTTAACCCAAAATAGTAAGAAAATAAAATGTACAAGTGGGAAACACAAACATGCAAACTTCTATAGACTGCACTACACTGCACAGAAACAAATACACACAGGTAATAACAAAGATAAAACATAATTCCACTTAGCCTACCATGTTCTCCAAAGGCCCTATGACCAGCCGAATCGTTTCTCTTTTGCTTCGGATTTGATCTTGGGATGCTTATTTTCTTCCTAAGAAACATTTTTTGTTCTTTCCTACAGCTACAGCAAGGTGGGCATCATCGGCAAAATCCACATATGCTAGGCCCTTCAAAAATCGATCAGAGGATATTATAAATTATATGCAACGGTCCCATACAGATGCACTACAGTTTAAAGGAAGGCTAAAATATGGGTAAATCTATATGGGACTATGGTTAAGTCTCCTAAGCATATCACTTGCTAGCAAAATGAAAAAATATGCTCTTAGACAGTTAGACTCTTTATAGTTAGAAAATTAAGCAATTTTACCATAATTATGGAATTCAATGCTTCTGCAGTTTTATTTGAGATTGCATAATCGTCTTTGGAAAGGACATTCATCTTAAAACCAAAAGCGTAAGAACTAAATGATTTATTGACTGCATGAAAGGAAGAAATCAAATTGAAGTTTCAGTGAGCACCTTTGAGAAATTTGATCAAAGACAATGGACTGCAATTAGTAGTTTCTATCTCCCTGAAGCATTAAAATTAGTTTCTTAGGGCTAATCTCTGTGGTACAGTCCACATTATGCATACATATATTGAAGTTTAAAGGTCAGGCAATGTTAAATGAGGATTTGACTGTAAGACTGATGTGCACATGGAAGATCCAGTGGTTAGCTTCCCCTTTTTCATTTGAAGCATAAAGCACAAAGAACATTGAAAAATAATGAATGAGAGAAAAAAAAAGTCATACCCTTGACTTTCCGGTGAACTTGTCCTGCAGAATTAGAACAGATTCAACCCTACCAACATCGCTAAAGAATTTTTTCAGATCTTCAGAAGTTGCCTGAACTAAAATTTAAAACCATCAGAATTATCTCTTTATATTTGCCTGTCCAACGTTAAAAAGGAATAAAAAGCAATCTCTCTCTGAAGTGCAAGAGAATCTCTACGTGCCCTAAAGTTAAGGTTTAATAAAAATGCAGTACACTCGTCAGTGTATACTTTGGCTCTTCTAGTGGTGGAGTCTTTGATGTGCTGGTCATTTGGATGCTCCTCAAATTGGGTTTTGCTTCTTCTACTTCGTTTTCTTCATCTAAGTTCTGTGCTCGTCCCTTCTCTTTCCCATGCACTTTGTTTGGGTTTTAGACAGTATTTTTCTGCCAGTTAGCTAGAGACTGTTTGTCAGTCATGTTTGAATCTGTTTTACTCTTTCCATTAACATTTTCTTATGCGACTTCTCTTTCTGATCTATTAGTTCAGAACCAGATTTGGCTTCCTGCTGTAACCTAAATAGTTGCAGCTCTTCCAAGGGGGGTGTAATATGAGAAAGGGAACAAAGACAGGCATCTTTACGCATTGAGTTAAAATAGCAAAGATTGCATACATTCAATAAATACCAAGCAGATGTATCATAATTCAGTAACATCTTTAACAATGTTACGTAACCACTTGACTTAAAAGCTTAAATTGATGGTTAAGCGTTCAACAGCCATACTTAAAATTTANAGCAAAGATCGAACCCAAAGATCACCAACCCAAGGACAATTTTTCCTAGCCTTGGAATGAACATCCCGCATAATATTTCCTACCTGAAGGGAAAAGGAGATGATTAATTGCTAAAATTACAAATACCTGGAACATAAAGAATTGAAAAGAGAAAATATGAGTGAAACTTCAGGGTTTTATCCAAACAACGAGTATAATCAAGCCAGAGATCACTTGATACAGGAAACTCGATAATAGCACGTTCATAAAGAAGTTAAACACGGGCTAGATCTCTAGAAGACTGTTCAAACTTCAAGTAGATCTACAAAAATTTCAAATTAAAATAATAATATTAACACTTTAAAGAAGGAAAAAAAGAAAAAGAAAAAGTAACCTATTGCCACATTGCAAGTTCTTATGTAACCCCCCACCGTTAGGAAAAAAGGAAGAAGAAGAAAAGATCTAAAGTTTACATAAACTTATTACTTATATTAGAAGCAAGAAAGACCATAAGAAATTGAAATTATAATGAAATTTCAATAGCAACTTTGTTGATAAAGAACTTGACCTAAAAGCTTAAGCTTGAAAAGGTAAGGGCAAAACAATGGTATTAAGCTTTGTAATAGGCATCTTCACGTGTTACATAAACCAATCCCAAATTCAGACAGAAAGACCAACCCAAGTATTGTAGGATGTAATAGATGGGCGAATCAAATCATGACCTCTACTTTAATATCATATTAAGTTACCGTTTAAGCTAAATGCTTAAGGTATCATGTAAGAGCCCAGAATTATCATTTAGCTGTCTAAAACAATATCTGATAGTAAATGCCATCTACCATGAATTGTTGAAATCTTTCGGAGTCAGATATATCCTGGCTTCCAATCCGTTCTTCAAAATCAGCTTGAGCATTATACATCTCCAATGCCTTTTCATACGCTGTGGCAACAGTAGAAGGAATCCCATCTAAATCACTTGATTCAACATCTAGAGCAGTTCCCAATTCCACCTTCCAAGACTTGTAGGTGAGAAGGGTTGACCTTACGTTAGGAAGGGGAACAGACAACTGAGGGTGAAATATACTTCAGATGCGCTGAACCTGTTTTTCTTTTTCCTGCAAAAGAGCAGTAATTTTCCAAATGTAAATTTTGAAAACATATATTTTTTCTTGGTACATAGCACTTGATAGGGAAATGAAAGAACAAAATTTATGAACTATACATAATGACAAAAAGAAGAAAAAAGGTTTCTAAAATAAACAGGGCATGCAACTTGAGCCATGGTTCTAGGAAATATAAAGGAAGACCCACAAAAGCGTTATTAACCATAATACCGAACCAGTAGGATGGAATTAAGACTTTAAATAATCAAGTAAATTGATTAATTGAATGCATCCCCGTCAGGCACATATTCTAATAAGTTTCTAATAAATATATTATAAATTATTGCCTTAATGTTTGTCTCATCTATTGTATGGAGAATGGCTTGCTCAAATTCCCTGTATGGTTCCCATATTTTACTGCNGCACTGCCATTTAACCCAAAGGAGTAAGAAAATAAAATGTAGAAGTGGGAAACACAAACATGCAAACGTCTATAGACTGTATTAGACACAAACAAACACACACAAGCAATAACAAAGATAAAACATAATTCCCCTTAACCTACCATGTTCTCTAGAGGCCCCATGACTAGCAAAATCCTTTCTCTTTTGCTTCGGATTTGATCTTGTAATGCTTATCTTCTTCCCAAGAAACATTTGTTTGTTCTTTCCTACAGCTGCAGCAAGGTGTGCATCATCGGCATAATCCATATATGCTAGGCCTTTCAAAAAATCGATCAGAGGATATTATAAATTAGCATGCAATGGTCCCAGACAGGTGCTCTATAGTTAAAGGCAAGCTAGAATATGGGTAAATCTGTATGGGACTATGGTTGAGTCTCCTAAGCATATCACTTGCTATCAAAATGAAAAAAATATGCTCTTAGACAGTTAAGACTCTTTATACTTAGAAAATTAAGCAATTTTACCATAATTATGGAATTCAACCCTTCTGCAGGTTTATTTGAGACTGCCTAATTATCTCTGGAAAGGACATTCATCTTAAAACAAAAAGCGTAAGAACTAAATGATTTATTAACTGCATGAAAGGAAGAAACCAAATTGAAGTTTCAGCGAGCACCCTTGAGAAATTTGATCAAAGAGAATATACTGCATTTAGCAGTTTCAATCTCCCTGAAGCATCAGCCATGCTTATCTGCCAGTCTCATTAAAATTAGTTTCTTAGGGCTAATTTATGTGGTACAGTCCACATTATGCATACATATGTTAAAGTTTAAAGGTCTGGGAATGTTAAATAAGGATTTGACTGTAAGACGGATGTGCACATGGAAGGTCCAGTGGATAGCTTCCTCTTTTTCATTTGAAGCATAAAACACAAAGAACATTGACAAATAATGAATAACAGAAAGAAAGTCATACCCTTGACTTTCCAGTGAACTTGTCCTGTAGAATTCGAATAGATTCAACCCCACCAGCATTGCTAAAGAATTTTTTCAGATCTTCAAAAGTGTGACAGAATCTCTACTTGCCTTGAAGGTAAGGTTTGATAAAAATGCAGTACACTTGTCAGTGTATCCTTTGGCTCTTCCAGTGTTGGAGTCTTTGATTTGTTGGTCATTTGAATGCTTTTCAAACTTGGGTTTTGCTTTTAGTTCTTTTTCTTCAGCTAAGTTATGTGCTCGTCCTTTTTCTTTCCCATGCACTTTGTTTGGGTTTTGGGCAATGTTTTTCTGCCGCTTAGCTGGAGACTGTTTGTCAGTTATGTTCGAATATGTTTTTCTCTTTCCATTAACACTTTTCTTATGTGACTTCTCTTTCTGATCTATTAGTTTAGAAACAGATTTCGCTTTCTACTGTAACCTAAATAATTGCAGCTCTTCCAAGCGGGGTGTAACCTGAGAAAGGCAACAAAGACAAGCATCTTTACGCATTGAGTTAAAATAGCAAGGATTGCACACATTCAGTAAATACTAAGCATATGCATCATAATTCAGTGACATCTTTAACAATGTTACGTAACAGCTTGACTTAAAATCTTAAATTGATAGTTAAGCATCCAACAACCATACTTAAAATTTAACACAATCTCGTGCACTAAACACCCACTATCACAGCCATAAATATAACATAAATATAAATACAAATTTATAATCTAAATAAGAGCCTATTTGATATAAATTTTAAATAGTGTTTTATTTTCGAAAACAAGGANATTACCAACCAAACTGGCCCAAATCTCATATAGAGAGATTTAAATATGAAATCAGGAGAAAACAAATCCTGATAATCTTTTTATTTCAATCTCTTAAACTAGATAAGACTTAGATAACTCTTAAATTGATCATATTCTAATTTAGAAATCCTACACTCCCCCTCAAGCCGGTGAATAGATATTTACCATTCCCAGCTTGAAAACTAGATTAACAAACAACTGTCTAGGCAGTCCTTTTGAACAATAGACCTGCTTCAAACTTGTTTTTCATCAATTATACCCAATATACTCTAGTATGATCATCAATAAACGTAAGGAACCCCTTAGACCCTACAATATTTGCAACTCTAGATGGCCCCCAAATATCACTATGAATTATTAAAAAATCCTATAACTCTTATATTTATGAGCTAGATAAATAGACTTGGTGTATTTTGCAAGTTGACAAGTTTCACACTTTTAAAGAAAATAAACTTTTATTTTTGAATAACAATGGGTAAAATTCTCGTAAATAAGGAAAGCTAGGGTGCCCCAGTCTACTCTTATATCAGGCTATTGGGTTTCAAAAAATACTCCCTTACCTATGGCTTAAATGTGATTGCTTACATATGCCATAATTTCATCAGAGTATCAGTAACTCCAAAGTTTAAAGTTAAAAAACAAACGCCATGGATTTTTGACTAGTAAGACCCCTAGAGATACTATCATATATCATTTACGTATGACATATTAAACCATTGTGATTCTGGTGCCCGAGTAACAAGATGACCTATTGCAAGGCCATTCTCTAAAAATATTCTTAGCTGTAGAGCATGATTCTATATTAAGAGTTCAAAAGATCTCCATAAATTGCCCCACTTGATAAACAACATTTTAACAACCTTAACTTAACACATTTGTCTTGTTTCAACTTCCATCAGCTGCAAAAAGAGAATAAAGAAAGATATGTTTGCATTGCAGATGACAAATATCAATTGATTAAATAAAGCTGCATCGTATACTACTAAAAGCAACAATTTTCCTTTAAAAAAAAAAAAAAAAAAGGAAATGAAAAATTACGAAAAAACCAGTATAGAAACATTCAAATTCAAATTCTGTCCATAAATCAATCTAGTATAATAGAAAGCAAGTAATGTAAAAGAATTATACATCTAAAGCTATCCCACTAAATCTTTTACTGAAGCATCTCCTGTAGATGGACCCGGCTTCATTTAAATGTCCCAATTCAATTTCCATAGTTATATAACCTTGCCAGCTTCCAACATTGACCTACTGCATAGACAAAAAGCAAGTTATACGAAAAAAAATACAAAGATGAATCATAAATCAATCATATTGAACTATACAGGATATGAAAGAGAAAATGATGAATAGGCCAAACCAGATCTTAACCAGGCTCCCCCAAACACCTAGAGCTGCAGCCAAATTTAGCTCCAAACGAGCCCAACAAGCATACAAATGCAGCAAACCCTCTGTATTCTTCATCCGCTGAGGTAAGTAATCTGATGCATGCTGAAAGGAAGAAACTGCACAGTTACGTATTCAAGTATATATAATACATCCAATCATATAGAGCCTACAATTTCGATGGTACACTAAAGAGACATCAGGCTAATTGCTTATAAACACAAATATTGAAGACAACCATTACACAATAACGATGTACCAGTAGAAAATGACATGCCAATTTTATAAATTCACTGATCCATAAAGATATCTTCCGTGCATGCAACTCCAATGCTGAATGAGATTTTTTTTAGCAAAGGACATTATTCCATGACAAAACAATTAACAAAGGTATCAATCTAGTAATTAGCAAAAGCCATCTTGGAGTACCGAGAGTTATGCACTGTAATTTCTACATAAAGTGGTTCATAATGGTCTATAACGACACTGAAAAATGAAGTAAACTAAAAGGACTTTTCGTCAACGGTTAAGCGGTAGAAGCACTTGATAACATTCGTAAGGCTCTATGCTGGGGGACCCTGAAAGAGTTACGACTGCTACAGGTCCACATTTTCCTCAATCTAAAATGCACCATGAATAGAGCTCTACAAATGTCTTTGAGAAGCTCGAGTTCTTGACATAGAGAAAAAACAATGTGCACAAGAAAAAAAATGAACGTATACATATGCGAACCTGAAAACGTTTCCCTGATCAATTGGAAAAAATTTAGTGCTTTCCTCTTAACTCATGGCCAAAAGGAGTTTCATTTGAAAACATCCACTTGAGTGAGGAAGACGTTTAGGGATTGAAACAAAAGAGGCCCGATCTAACAAAGATCCTTTAATGCATAAAACGGGATGAAACAAAAACAAACACAGTGACAAAGGTAGAAGCAAGCCTGCAAATTAGAGAAAAGAGATCCACTTCTCAATGTCGGAAGAAAAAAGTGCCTAGAGGGACTTCTCTCAAAGACCCGGAATATGAGATAAAAATCTTTTAAACAAGAGTAAAACCCTCTACTTTGTAAAAGGAGCAGCATGAAATTCCAACACCAAAATTTGTGAAACGTTCACAGCTCTAAGTACTGAACAATCTCTCATAATTCTTAACAGAATGAAGGGTTAACAGCTGCTGACTGAATGAAATTATAGGAGATATCTCTTTTCTCAAGCGCACAGCAAACGTTCCAAAGTGCGCAAAGATCGAAACCCAAAAGAGCACACACCCAAGACAATTGGTTCCTAGCCTTGGAATGACAATCCGCATAATATTTCCTACCTGACAGGGGGAAAGGAGATGATTTAATTGCTAAAAATTACAAGAACCCGGGAACTAAAGAATGAAAAAAGAGGAAAATCTGAGTGAAACTTCAGGTTTATCCAAAAACAACGAGTATAATCAAGCCAGAGATCATTGAATACAGGAAAATCGATATAATTTATAGCAGTTCATTAAAGAAGTTAAACACGGGGCTAGATCTATAGAAGATGTTAAAAACTAACGTAGCATCTACCAAATTTTCAAATTAAATACTAATATAAACTTTTAAAAAGGAAAAAAAAAAGAAAAGAGAAGAAAAAAGAACCCTATGCCACATTGCAAGTTTTAGTAACCCCCCACCGTTAGAAAAAAAGAAGAAGAAAGAATGAAGAAAGATCTAAAGTTTACATTGAAACTATTACTTATATTAGAGCCAAGAAAGACATAAGAAATTGAAATTATAAAAGAATTCAATACGCAACTTTGTTGATACAAGAACGTGACCTAAAAAGCTAAGCTTGAACCAGGTATAGGGGCAAAAACAATGGTATTAAGCTTTGTAATAGGCATCTTCAACGTGACATAAACAATCACAAAGTCAGACAGAAAGACCAACCCAAAGTATTGTAGGATGTAATTAGATGGCGACTCAATCATGAATCTTACTTAATATCATATTAGTTACCGTTTAAGCTAAATGGCTTAAGGTATCATGTAAGAGGCCCAGAATTATCATTTAGCTGTCTAAAACCCTAATCTGATAGTAAATTGCCATCTACCATGAATTGTTGAAATCTTGCGGAGTCAGATATTTTTTTTTCGGAGTCAGACTATCCTGGTTCCCATCCGTTCTTCAAATCAGCTTGATCATTATACATCTCAATGCCTTGCATCGCTGTGGCAACAGTAGAGGAATCCAATCTAAATCACTTGATTAACATCTAGAGCCAGTTACCAATTCCACATTCAAGACTGTAGGTGAGAAGGGTTGACCTTACGTTAGGGCAGGGAACAGACAACTGAGGGGTGAAATTTTTTACTTCAGATGCCGCGAACCTGTTTTCTGTTCTCTCCAAAAAGAGCAGTAATTTGTCCAAATGAAATTTTTGGAAAAACTATATTTTTTCTTGGTACATAGCACTTGATAGGGAAATGAAAAGAACAAAATTTGGAAAAGTATACAATGACAAAAAAGAAGGAAAAAAGGGTTCTAAAAATTAACCAAGGGCATTGCAACTGAGCCATGGTCTAGGAAAAATATAAAAGAGAAAGACCCACAAAGAAAAGCGTTAGTAACAATATACCGAACCATAGGCAGGAGGCCTGGAATTAAAGGAACTTTACAATAACATATGTTAAAATTGATTAATTGAAATGCCATCCCCGCGTCATGGGTGTGATTTAATAAATGTTATAATTAAGATATTATCAATGATTGCATAAATGGTTGTGTATCTATGTCTGGAGATAATGGTTTGCGCATAATTCCCTGTATGGTTCCCCATTTTTTATGTTTTAGCAACATGACCACCAAAGCAGCCAGTTTTATTAGCACGCCGAGAGATTTATTCCCTTTGGCAATACCATCAGTGTGAAAAAATCACGTAAAGATGGATCTATTCTGCACAAATCTCAGAGCAGTCACACAAAGTGTGAGACAGATTTGCACCAGAACAAGTTCTGCTCGTTCAATTTTAAAGAAAACGACTTAGTGAAAAACAAACTCAAAAGACGGAATCATATTTTATCCCCTGACCACAGAATATGCCAAATTCTGACTGAAAGTAGCAGAACTGGAGTTCCCACAAAAAGTAGGGAAAAAAAGCTGACAACATGCAATTTTTACAACTTCCAAAATGGACTGCCACTTAAAAATAGATTTTCAATTCACCAAGGAAAGCTGAAAAGTTTATCCTTATGCCTAATTTGGTAGAAAAAATTTGATGAGCCATCAAAAAGGAACCATGTGTCTTTAACACCATCCAAATGTAAGAATAATTGAATCTTCGGAATTGCAAAGGCCTTCACAGCATCCTTACCATACAAATGAAAACTAAATGAGCCATGTTGTCATTAGTAATACTTACTGGGATAATTCAGCAGTCAAAAGTCATGATTTGGCAAAGGAATTTTTTTATTCAGAAAGTATTTTAGGAAAATAACTAAAAAAATACCACAAATGAGAATCTTAAGATCACTAGTTTAATCCATAAATCAACGCATAAAAAATTCAAAAAATCCATAAATGATACAAAAAAACTACTAGATAATCAGAAGAAACTCTCTTCATACAATCTTCCAATCCCAGAAATGCTCAAGCCATACAAAGTTTGATGCAGAGATCAGCAAGAAGAAACTACCTTCGCTAGGACCAAAGCGATAAAAACTTAAAGTATAACCAAAGCTTTAGTATCAGTCATGCAGAAAAACAAGAAAATATTCAAAATCTTAAAAATTTAGCTGACGCCCTTTATATTTTTTGCGTGGGGGTAAACTCTCATTCACGAGGTACTTAATGATTTCACATTGAGCTTCCATGTTTTGGGAGAAAATTAATTACTTATACTAAGAGAAATGCGCTTTTGCAAGAGGGCAAGCAGGCTCCATAAAAGCAATGACAAGAGGGAACTCAAAATTTAACAAACAAAATATCAGACAGCCGCCAATATCAAAAAACTAACCTACAACGTTAAACCACCACGACTTCCTACTTGCCAACAATGAAAAAAAAAAAAGGAAGGAAGAAAGAAAAGTTCAAACTTATTCTTTTACCAATTAAGATGGACATTTGCGCTACGGCTCAGTAGATAGAGTAAATAAACTGAGTCATATCGTTTTCACCATTTAAACCCCAAAAGATAATCACTTCCGTCTCCAAAACAAATCCATTTTAAATTTTTCTCTTATTACTTTCTCTCGTAACCTAGAAACCCTTAGCAAAATCAAAAATTTGATCATGAAACCAATAAAAGAACACAAAATGCAAAAACTAAAACATTACCCAGTTGATAGAACTTCATCTCGAGCCCACTCTTGCCACATAAGGAGTCAATGGAAAAAAAAATTCCATTCATAGCTTTCATCTTGTCTAGCTTGGTCGATCTCACCTCTTCCTAAGACCCTTATTACTAAAACCACCAACACAAAACAAAAAAAAAAGCAACACACATGTATTAACAAAAACAAAAATCCAAGAACTGGAGCACTTGAAATGTATATGTCAAATGATAAAAAATACTTTACCAGGACTTCATAGTTGGAGGGCTCTTGGCGAGTGGGACACTACTCAGTTTTGCTGTGCTTCATCTTCGCGGGTCGAGTTGGTCTGCGTCATAACTCTCTCGCGTTGACGCAACACGTAGCGCGTTCGGGCTTCATTGCTGTTGTCCGTGTGGTTTGTACTGTTGGGTACGGACAGCACACACACGTGTTGTGGTTCTATGTTCTGCCTAGGAGAGACGCTCGTCATTTCGCTCGGTGTATTCTGTCAAGTGGGTATCTTAGGCGATGGGGTGTAGCGGGCAGGCAGCCCCCTGTCCATCCCCGTTACCCATTGATAAAGCATGAATTGGTCGCCACGGTGGCGGGGGATTTTTCTCATGACCATCCCCAGCCTGTGGGGATGGAATCACTCCCATCCCCACCCCGATGAATGGGGCTTCACGAGGAATAGTTAATCTAAATTATTATAATTATTTTAATTGTGAGAAACTAGCACGTTAGTAGGTACTATATTTGACTGCTTAATTTCAATATTTAATTTATTAAAAAGGCTGATTTTAAGGTAAGAAAATATAAAATCAACAATTTCTTGTAAAATTAAAATTAAAATTTAAAAAGAAATACATAACTACCACCATAAACTAATTTAATTGTTACTAAGTTAGTGACACTTTTTCTATATAGTATTAAATAGAGGAATTTAGATTCCACATTCTGATGCTTTATGTTGTTGAGGCATTGTAATATTCCACTGAAATAGTTTCATCTACTAAAATTCATAAAATAAATACCCAAAAGAAAATTTTGCTAAGAATTGATATGGATATGGTGAATAACAACAATTTCTTGGAAAAAATTGGACCATGCTCATGGATTTCAAAGCAATAAAATATAAACATCTTTCTGGCTGCAACATAAACCTCATAATATACTCAAATCATCCATTGCGACATAAACCTCATAATATACTCAAATCATCCATTATGACATAAACCTCATAATATATTGGTTTGGTAAATTATAATAATCTAATCAAAATTTTTTGGGCCATGTATTATTATTTTGTGAAATTCACAAAGTAATAATACATATATTTAATTATTATACTCCCTCGTTTAAATTATTTTTCTACAAATTTAATACAAACATCAGAAAGTATTATAAAAGTAGATATCATAAATTTGGATACATTACTTGAAACCATAATTTAAACTCTAATTTTATATACAATCTCGCAAACGGAACCAAAAAAAAAACGTAAAATTCTCAAAAAAGCAGGGCGGGGCTCCACAAGGACGGGGCGAGCTAGGTCAGGTCGGGCCGGGGATTGCACTATCCCCTACCCTGGCCCGTCCTCGAGTGCAAGGATTTTTCTGAGGACCATCCCCGGCCCTATCGCCGAATTTTTCGGGGATTCCCTGCCCCATTCGGGCTGTATCCTCGCAGGGCTGAGGCAAATGCCCATCTCTAAGTGTATTAAAGGGTTAGGTTTATTGCACTGCTACCTAGAGGTTTGGCGTGAAAACTTTTTCCCTAATTTTTAAAAATCACACTTCACCCCCAAATATATATATATATTTTGGCTATTTTTCTTTGGCATAACATAAGGAAAAAAAAAATAAAGAAAACAAATAAAATAAAATAAGAAAATAAACTAAATTAAGATCTTAAATTTATCAGGAAAATTATCTTACATAGTATCCATTTTGAAAAGAAGACAAATTATTTTGGTATTGTTGTATTTTTCAGATGTAAAAAAGACTAACCGTTTATTCAAAATGTCATTCTTATCCTTTTTTAAAACAAAACGATCATAATCGGAAAAAAAGCCATTAGGGGGTACCAATTGTTACGTTTCCAGACACTCGAGAGTGCAAGGGTCTTAACACCAACTAACACAACTGGTTAATAATTTTAAAAAAATAAATAGCTTATCAATTGGACTGTGTTTCTTGGACAACATACTAAACTAGCAAAAACTAGAAACAAAAACAAAAGGTACGAATAGATGTTTTCTTTTATGTTTAAACTATTCATTCTATTATATGATATTCATATTTTTCTTTGAAAGCCAAATATTCTTATACCAAAATTTTTGTTCTGAAAAACCCAAATTGGTGTCTATATATACATATAATGAATATGGAATCCTATGCATATAATAGTCTATAGGTTGATAACACCCCCTAAAGCAGTTACCTCCCCATTACATTTGCGACTGTAATGCCAAAAATGAAACCTATCGCGTGGACCATACCTAACAGGCACAATATTCCTGTTTCCTCCAATTTGTACACCGATTCATGTGATGAACTAACTAAATATTCACAGTCTGAATAGATTGATTTGTTTGAAAACATGTGTTTCGACCTCTTACTTATAATTTCTGAAAAATGAATGGTCTATGTAAACTATGAGGGAATATATTATCTGAAATGTTACTTTTCTTAAACAATCTTTTCATTAATAAACTTTAGAGATCACATCTATTTTTTCTCATTGGCTTCTGTATTTTTAATGCGTCGAAATCTAGGATTGAATTCCTATTATTATTATTACTGTTTAATGTATTAGTTCAGTGCTTATACATTATGTATACGCTAACTGCTAAAGATCTGACCCTCTCATTAAATAATAAATTGTGTCTAATTCTACTTTGTGAAATGTCGAACAATTGAAGCTCCCTTAGAAAACTATTAAACGATCATATAGTTAACTCGATACCCATTACATTATATCCTTTCTTTCTTTTTTTTCCGCTATTCTTCCTTTCTTCACCTTTGATATGCCCTAAGCTTCACATTCAAGTCGGCTAAACATGTCTACAAGCCATTTCGCAAGAAAGAATTTCTTGTGAGAATGCTGCGTCCTCCATGTGTCCCTACTTTAACATTGTATTATTATTGTGTTATAATGCGTCTGTTTGAAACCAGTGGACCAACTATGGTACCCATCAAACTAAATTTTTGAAATACGTCTTCCATACCGATCGGCTAAATAATCGTTGAATCACAATGTATAATCTACATAAGCATTTCAAATGTTTTCTTTTAAAATACAACTCATTACTATACATAAAATTGCATGACGGTAATAAGTCACAAGAACCAATCAATTATGGAAACATCTTCTTGCAAGTGTAATACAAGAGCGACTGTAAAAGACCTTTAAGCGTTTTCTCATCCGATACCTTTAGAAGGCGAGCAACTTTGCAGAATCTTGCACGATATCTATACAGACATTCTTCATTTATTGTTGGTTTCATCCCATTCTTACAAGGTTTTGGCCTTGTAAGAGCCCATTGCCCATATGGCCAGAGGATGCATCTAGCTTAGCACTCTAAAACAATCAATGGTGGTCCAAGCTTCAAGAGTTTAGAAAGAATAACTATGCAGAAAACAATAATGAGTCAGTGAATTATTAGGAACAAATAGTTCTGGAGCAGATAATTATCAGTGTAAATTTTGCAGAATGTAAAGTTTCCAATTGTAATTGGCAGAAAATTATCTAAAGGCAGTAACCGTATGATGCAGGACATAAAAGGAAGGGTGCAACTGGGTATTTAGTCCTTATCTTCGACATTTTAGGATAGAGTATTTGAGTCCCTGGTATCCCTTTCTTGATTTCTCCTCTTAACCTATTAATTTACCTATTAATATTTTTGCTCCTTCTCCATCACCTAAGGAGCAAAAATATTACTACTAGACATCACAACTACCAGAGTTTTGTCCAACATTTCACAACATCAAGAATCTACTAGAAAGCGGTAAAACGGCACATCCACCAAAAATAATAATTAAACTGACAAAACAGATGATGCAATCAAATCTATACAGATTTGAGATAGATTTAGATCTAAAAAACACAAACTCATACCTTAGTTAACAGCCTATAAACTAAGCTATAAGATAACAGCGTTTGATAAACATAGGCGGTTCTTACCCGTGTCAATTTTCAGACCACGCTCCATAAATTTCAATGGCAATTTGAAATCCCATATAGACCAAATCTCCACAATTATCGTTACAGCAACTGCATATGTAACACCATACCATATTTTTCTTGACTGCAATGTTGTCATGTCAGCTGTTCCAACAGGTAGATCCCATTGACCGGGCCCTGTTGTGCATCCATATTCTTTAAGATATTATAGTGAAAAACCTTCTCTAATGCTCTTTTTGCTTTGTCTTCATCAACTATCACTGAAAGGGCACATGCTCGTGCATAACTACATTTGAGACACACCTGGTAAGTTCTAGTCTTATCAGATCTGAACCAAAAAAGAATATATATTGAGAAACAGAAACATGTGAAACACTATAAATAAATCAAGATTTATCAGGCCTAGATATTTGAGAATATCAATGAATGAAGTTAATCAGTTGCAACCTACCATTGTCCAGTAAACTGATTAGCTTGAATAGATGAACTTGAGTGGCTACCATTATTGTCGTAGTTGAAGTAAGAAACATTCCACAATTCCTCATATACAACTTTTGCTTACTGAAATTTATAGCAAAAATAATTCTCAAACCCTTAAGATCTACTACATGTGCAAATCCACACGCAACCTGCAATGCTGCCACCTCCAATATATGTACTTACAACAGAGACAGATCACGTATTGTATGTCTGATCGGGAAAGCTATCATTCTCAATCATCCCCATCACTATCCCTATCAAATTCGAACAAATAAAAGTGTTTACGAAACCTTCTGCTTACTGTAACCAATATAAAGCATTTGGGCAGCTGGATGAACTTTTGCAGGATTCTGCTCCTAAAAAAAGTTTGATACTCGCTAAAGTTTTATCACGTAAACTTCCATTTCGCTTTTGGACAGGAAATTGAGGAAGCTCGTTCAAACATTCACTATAATTTTCGGCCTTCATTAGTAACTGCATGACTAAGGACATTGTACATTTAGTCAGCTTCACATTTCTCTCTACCATCTTATGAAGGAGTCCAACAACTTTTTGTATCTCATTATTCTTGAGGAAACCAAACATAGAGCGTTTTTAGTAAATTGAATACATTTGGAGCACAACTTTTTTCCTCCATATATGACAACAACTATTAGCTATTCTGTTGTCCATTTTACACAGCCATGATCACCAAATTATGTTACAACGTCTGGCACCAGGTTCCATGAAAGAAAATTTCAGAAATAGGTCCAACATTTTCGCACCCTCTGTTTTACACTAATCCCATAGAGGGAATTCAAACCTTCAATGCTAACTGCACACACTTATATTTACTAGACATATTGAACATTTCCATCGCCTTCCAAAACATCATGTTCTTAGCAAGTCCATATGAAGATTGTATAATGTCCAAGAATTAGTGAAACATGTATAAGTCGCATCTCACCAACCTAAATTCCCGACCTCTTTTCACCTTAGACTATAAGAAAAAGCCAGTAAACAAGGTGCACATGTAATCACATAGGCCTAATTCCTTCTAAATCATCTCTCGATAAGATAAGAGCTTCATGACTCTTTATTATGCGATACCAAATTGATTAAAGTAGTATAAGCAAACACATCAAGCCCAGACCGTTTCTAGTTATAGAATCAAAACAACTCCCTTGCATCGCAATTCGATATGCAAGCAAAGAACCGTTTATCAAAATGGTGGAAAGTATAAATGTCAGGAACCACACCTCTCTAAATCGTATGTTACAATAATATGTGTCTAGCCTTGCTCAACCAATCAACCTTACAAAGCATCAATGTAATACTATAAGTAACAAACATTTGGCCGACAAATACAACACCAGATTCTTTATTACCATTACCCATCCTCTCAAGCAACCTTAAGGGCAACACTATTTCTCTGTTTTACAAATACACTAATCAAAGTGTGACAAGTGATCAACATTAGCCATACCACAAACAACAATAATTTCTCTTAAACAATTCCATTGATTCCATAATCCTTCTCTCTACACACAGGACCTTTAATCAAACACTTAAAAGTCATGGCATTTGGGCTTTAAACACTTCTGCAAAATCCCCCCCAAAACCGCCCCACAAAAACTATCAAAACCCCTTCATATTACACAAGCAAATTCATCAAAAAATTCAAAGATCTTAAATAGGAGACAACCCAGTTGAAGTCAATAGCTTATATAGCAAAATCACTTCATAATGATGCTCTTCTTAGCTGGGCACTAACAAGTAGTGAATGAGAAATGGGAGAAAGGGGTTCGATTAATCATGTAATAAAAAAAAGTACATGATCATTCATTTTTTTTTTTTTTTTTTGAGTAAGGCTACCTAAGCAACCATTTTCTTCGAGGAACTTAGCAAGTGAGGATAGTTCAAGGGGTCTTTTGAAAGAATATGAAACTTCCTTTTTGAGCTTGAGATGTGCGGTTGGGTACGTGAGCTAACAAAAATAAAACTCTTTAACTTTCGAAGATGTTTGAGAGGATTGAAGACGACGAAATAGGGATCTGAATCTCAAAGCCATACGAAGAGTGTTTTGTGGGTCCGTTTTCCGAAGGAAGGCCTTGAAAAGGCAAAGCTATAAAGAGAAAGGTTTGACAAATATCACAAACAACCTTTAAGGTTTTCAAATTGCAAACTTATGTTCAGTAATGCAGTCTTTCCTATTCACCCACCATTATGATTTCGAAATATGTTGACTTGAATGTTAAAAATGTAAATCCATTCAGAGGGTTTTTTTCGTTTGACGGTGGTTTTTTACTAAATCCAAAATGTATCAGTTGCTCAACAAACCAATTTTATAAGTAATTCAATTTCCTATATCTTTTTTTTAAAACATTATAAGATTTAAACGAACTTGGTAGTTATGCTTTACCACAATGAGAACCCTATACACCTTTCTATCTGTTTTCTACACTGTTCATCGCCCATACTTTAACTATACCCAAAATCTCTATTATTACAAAGTATGAAACATTTCACTTCTCCGAAACCACATCTTTTCTTGCAAAGTCTATATCATGAAAATGCAAGTTAAACAAATTGTTATTTATAATCACATTGGGCCTAATTCCTCTAAATTTCTCTTTGCATAAAATACTAAGAACTTCGTTGACTTCTTTATTCTTGCATACCATTGATTAAAGTATTGTAGCAGACAAAATTAGGTGCAATATACCTTTATAGTTAAAACTTATTCATTTAATACGATCCTTTTATGTTGTTTTATTAGAGGTGCATCCAAAGGTAGTGAAGTCGGATTTGAAGTTCATTAGAGACACATCTTCAATCATGATGGAATCAATTAGAAGAGAGAGGAAAATTTTTATAGCATAAGACTTTTCTATTTTATTTTTCAACGCATCATATTCTGCGAGAGAATTAAGAAATATGAGATAGAATCTGGAACTTTTCTCTCAATGTTTTCACATGCCTAATTCGTCAATAAATTCTCTTATTCCAGTTGTAGTGGATGGATCAATTATGGATTATTTAACATTAGTTTGTTTTTATGATTAATTCTATCTTCTCGTTTTGTTTTTATGTTAACATAGAAACCACAAAAACACGCTTCATACATGGCTTGAGATTCAGATCCCTATTTCGTTCATCTTCAATATCGCAAAACCATCTCGAAAGGTTAAGTTTTATTTTGTTAGCTACTTACACAAACCCTCACCATCTAAGCCAAGTGAATTTTCAAGGGAATCATGAATTTACTCTGTTAAATATTGTTAATCAGTGTTTGCTTAGTAATTAACAATTTCTGACGTCAATCGAGAATACACCTACTTTTTAGAACTGCATAATGCGTTATCAATGATTACTAT
This sequence comes from Pistacia vera, assembly GCF_008641045.1. Taxonomy (NCBI): domain Eukaryota; kingdom Viridiplantae; phylum Streptophyta; class Magnoliopsida; order Sapindales; family Anacardiaceae; genus Pistacia; species Pistacia vera. The sequence goes on from NW_022196230.1 coordinate 984,459, forward strand.
TAATTTAATCTCCTTTATAAAAATATATTAAGTGCGACTTTACTTTAAGCAGATAAACTGAGACTTACATTAAAAGCAAGAAAGACCCACAAGAATTGAAAATATAAACGACAATTCAACAATAAATTTTGTGAGAAACAACTTGCTAAAAGCTTAAGCTTAAAAGGTTTAAGCTCGTAAGAGGGCATTACTTCTTGTGTTTATAAACCAAGGCCAATTCAGACAGAAAGACCAAACCCAAATATAGACAGGAGCAATCATGAGAGATTCAAATAATGGACCTCTACTTTAAATCTGTTGTGTGGATTCTTGGGGGGATTTTACTAAAAGGCATTTTAAGTTAAAATTAATTAAAAGGCTATATAGTTTGTACATTTAACTAATGCCTATTTTTTATTAAGCTAATTTAAACATGATTAGGGGTTAAGTAGATTAATGAATGATTGTGTAATTTTTAAAAATAGATATGTCCCCAAAGAGTGAAATTCTTGTAAACAAACCCAAACACATTATTCTACTTCTCCTGCCAGATTAAGCATTCCCCGCCCCATTAAACATCTTTTCCCACACAGATCCTCCTCCTCCTCCTATTCTCCTCGACATGTCATCTAGTATGTGTATCTCCCTGTTTGATTTTTATTTCAATTTACAAAGATTAATGATGGTTGGATGTGGGTTATGATTTTGATTTAGTGTGTAGGTGTTGGGTTGTGTTTGATGTAATGGAAGTTTTAAAAGGAGTGAAATTTGTTGAAAATTTTCTTACCAGTGGGGTAGGGGGGGTCGGTAGCACAGATTGTAGGGGCAGATGACTGAAAATGTGTTCTGGAATGATGGACACTTAAACGATCGGTATGTCCTGGTAATGTAGCAAATAGATCGAGTAAGCGATTCTGGTACGTTGGTAATGCAGCAGATAGATGGCTTAAGCAATCAAGTAGTGATCTGCTAAAAGTTTGGATGTATAGTGATCAGAAAAGGGCATAAGATGATTAAGTGATCATGTTATTTTATACTGGATTGCTTAAGCGGATCCATATATTGTTTTAAGCGATCTAGTAAACGATTTAGACTAGATTGCTTAGTGAGACACCAGATCATCAAGGACTGACAGATACTTTTTAAAATATTGCAACCTTAGACATCCGTTTAAGATTAAGAATATTTTTTTCTTGCATATAGGTAGTTGGCTATATTAGACATGGAAAGTTGTTTTGGGTATTGAATCTTTGGTGAGTGGGGTGGAGAAAAGAAGAACGTAGTTGGAAGTGGATTGGGAAGAGCAAAGAAGTATACCCATTGGTGAGAGCATAGTGGTTAGTTTTGATGAGTTGATTGATGAAATAATTAGAAGAGGTGATTTGTGTTGATCACATAGTGATATAGTTCTGAAGTATGTTGTAATCAAAGTTCCTGAACATTAAAAGGTACCTCTGCGTATTAAAGAGGATGAAAGTGTGAAGTTATATATGATGATGTGGTCGATAAATGGTTCGAGGCCGATTTAGGGTTCTTTTATAGAAAAACTTTGGAAGTTGGTTTAAACGAAGGGGGATAACGAGGAAGTGGGGGGACGATTTTCCTAGTTTTAATTTGAACTACAGAGGGCATTGATTTGTTAGTTTGAAAATTAAGAGTAAGCGGTGAATTCGGTGGGAGGAGGACACTGTAGGAAGTGATGGTCAAGGCGCAGAATGAAAATGATTGAGGAGGAGGACCCTGTATATGTTCCCACAGAGTTGAGATTCTTTAAATACAAATTATGTACAGAAGGTGTAGTTTGGAGGAGGAAACACTATGGTTGTTTATGCAGGTTTAGAGGGGGCAAGAAAGGAGTGAATAAGCTCAGTGTTTTAGGATGGATCGGATGTTGCGCATAGGGTATTGATTGACAAACCCAAAAAGAGGAAGTGGTGAGGAAGCTAAACACTTGCTGCGTGAGAGTTAATTTTGAGTTGATCACCAACAGTCAAATTCATTGGTTGTGCGGTTGCATGTCGTGATGAAGGCAAGTGACGGGTTTATTAGTAGAAGTTGGTGGAGTTTGAAAAATTATTCTTAGCACATTACCCGTGACCACACATTGGTTAGACATAATTTCAGGGTAAGCATCGACCAAGCTCCGCTAAGTTAGTGGACATTGTCAAAAATCAGTTCGTTAAAGGGAAAGGTCCCATCTCCTAAAGACATTTAGAGACTTGTGAAGCGAATCGAGTTGGGATATGCTGTTAGTTACTAGAAATGCTAGAAAGGGAACAAAATGCACACGAATTGGTGAGGGGCACGTCGGAGCATGGGTACGTTATATTAGAAGTGGTACGTTATATGCTTTAAGCTGACCAAACCGGGTAGGAGACGACTTTGAAGTGGGATAGGGATAGATGTTTAAAGATTTTGTTGACTACGGTTATGCTATAAAGGGGTTTTGTAAACCTTGAGAAAGGTTGTTGGCTGTGTGATGGTTGCTTCTGCAGGAAAGTATATGGAGGTACATTGTTGGTGGCCACTGCATAGGAGAGCAGAATCAACAATAGCCTGTGCATGGTATAGGTTGACTCTGAAAAAAAATGACAAGTCATGGACTTGGTTTTTTCAGCAATTACGTACGCTAGTGCTGACAGTGACGAGTTGTGCATAATATCTGATAGGCACAACTATATAGGAAGGGGATTGCCACATTTACCTCAAGCAACAGACGGATCTGGTAGAGGGCAACTTGGTGAGAAATAAAACAAAGTTAATTGTATGACTCCTTAGGACATACGTACATGCGAAAAGCTTACGTTGATACGGTTCGAGGAGCACTTCCAGCAAATCGAAGCAAGTATGCATAGAGTTGCTAGTATCTTGAGCATGTGCTGGTTTCGAGCGATGGAGTAAACGCTACTTTGGAAGAATGTTTGATGTCCTATGACCACAAACATAATGAGCAATAAAGTCGAAGTTGTTAATACAAAGAGAGTTTCCAATAGTTGCCACTTTTTGATGCAATCCAGAGGACATTGTCACGGTGGTTTCCATAAGCGGGTACGGAGTCAGATAATTACTACAACCCGTGTTCCCGTCAACTGAAAATTATTGCCGAGAACGTATAGAACTGTCAAATGCACTGTTTGCCTATCCTTTAATGACTCAAGATCATTGTTGCGCGGCATAGTTCGGATACACTAGTTAACCTTGTTAGTAAATTGTCAGCTGTAAAGTGCCTACATTCAACGGTTACCTTGTCCTCATGCACTGGCAGCACTGATGACACACAACAGAAGAAGCCAGATTTGGTTCAAGAATGTACATGGACTTTGCTTCCTCTTCTGTTATCAATGGCAAATCACTACATATAGCTTATTCAGAAATGATATATCCAGAGTACCTCCAGAAAGGCCGTGGTAGTGCCACCAGAGTTGGCGGAATTATCATCCATAGCCATTCAAGAAGATAGCCAAAGGGAGAAAAAGGTTAGCATTGTTCTATTAGCCTCTGAGGTTCCCCAGAAGAGGAATAAAGTGCTCAATTTGCAAGAACTGGCACAAGAGAAGTGATGTTCCAAAGTAACCACATGCCAGATCCAGGGAAAATTAGGTTCGAAGAAGGATGAAATCAGGGAGTTGCCAAGGCCAAATGTTGATGAGTTATTGTTTTCAATTGATTGAATTTTAATTTTATGTTACCTTGAATAAATCATTCTTTATATTTAGTATTCTTGTTACATGGCTAAATATGTGTTGGTGATTTAGTTGAATAAGGTATCAAAATTGAGGAGAAAGTATGGAAATTAATAGGTGTTAGTAAGGTTAGGTTGTCAAAATTAGGAAAAAGATGGAAATATATATGCCAAGGATCGCTTCCCCCCTTAAGTGACTACGTATATCGCTTAAGCGGACAAAAAGGTTTCATAAAGGATCGCCTTAAGCGAGATCATGGATCATTTAGGGCAATAGTGCACCTGGGCAGATATTGATTATGCCCATCACATGATTGGCGTTAAGCAATCGATGTGATCGGCTTATCGACCAAGTGAAAAGAGAAGAATCGCCTTAAGCGATAACACGGACGACGTAGGCAATCATGCCCTGGGTAGATATTGATTTGCCTCAAACGTGATCGCTAATGATTCTAAAATCATTAAGCGACACTTTGTAAAAGCAAAGAATCGCTTAACGATCGTGCCATCGGGCAGACTATTTGATGTAGAAGAGTAGATGCCCTAGAGCCAATCAATTATTTAGAATTGATCTTTGATAATAATGTTCATACAAAATAAAGGCATTTATTCTATATCGCCGGTAATCATATTATTGCAATATGTATTGATATATGTCCTTAGCAATGGTAGGTAGAACAGTGACGAGGGTATCAATGTCAAATCTGATTAGTGAGAACACATAATGAGCACATATGGTTGGCCATTCTAGAACGGTCCGTAGCCCCAGAATTATTCTGAAAGTAAGGGCACAGATATACGGAAAGGAATCATAGTGTTGAACGACCCGTCGAAAGGCAGGTGAAGGATCTCCATGTCAGGTTGTTTGGTGACAACTGGTGCAACACATGGGGCTTGTTGTTGTGCAGAGTTATACCGCAGCAAGGTCATGGAATGACCCCACCAGAGGATTGCCATACGGCTGGTAACCCCAGTGTCTATGCGAACAAATCCTCTAACGAATGGTGGTGCATGTGATCCTAGAATTTGAGATCACCGGAGGGCCTTGTGCCACCGATTGGTACAGTTTGACACTAGCTAACGCAGTTCTATTCAGAGCGGTTCAGTCGGTGGTGATGCTATATCAAGGAGTGTATAAAGACTATGGTGGATTGACAGAGGATTCATCACTCAAGGTATGGGAGAAGTTATCTCAAGGCGCAATCAATATATGGCAATGACACTAAAACTATGGCAACCGTGGGATTGAGTTGTTGCTTATCAGATTTAATACGGGTCTGGGTCCAGAACTGAATATATAATATCGAGAGTAACGAAGGTTGACAATTCTATGCCTCGCTCACGCGAACACGTATGATGAAAGGAAGATTTTCGGTACCAGATGTTGCAGGTAAATACTTTGCTGAATCCGAAATCTATTCGGGTGCCATGATGCCTTGCTAGGGGCCAATCTGGTTTGTGTATAAGTGAGACGATTTTAATTGGTGTTAATCATGATACTACACTACCGGTCTGATAAGGAGCCTATGGGTCACACACATAGAAGATAATTTAGATCCAAGAGAAAGAAGGGCGTTTTCTTCTTTTGGGCCAAAAGGTATTTGGTAATTTCACGTGCAATTAATTGGCTGAGGTTGTAGCCGTTATTAATTTGTTAGAAAAAATTAAATAAGTTAATTCGTTTACATATCTGTTCGCATATATTTAAATAAATTATAATAGTGTTAAATGTTGTTTAATATATAGATATATATATAATTAAAAATATATTAATTGATTTAATTGAATAATGATGAATTAAATTTAAAAAAATATAAGATCTAAATTGGGAGTGTTTTGCAACATGAGCTGTTTGGGTTGGAGCCCACGCCCATTCCAGGTGGGAAATAGGGCAACTGGTTTGCTATAAAAAGAATAGTGTTTGTGTGTTTTTTTATTTAATTCATTTGCCTTTTTGAAAAACAAAAAGAAAAACACAACACCCCATACACTCTCCCACGGCCTCACTGTCATTGACAAAACAAAACACTTTTGTTTTCTTCTGATTTCTTAAGGCAAAGGGGATCTAGCAAATCCCTTCATTGTCTTGGTGGTATCTCGTGTGGACTTACTTGGTTCGATCCTATACTTGGATCGGTAGAAAAACATGTTCAGAGACAACATTGGATGGAGCCTCCAAACGGTGGGATGAATCTAAACCTGTGGATTTATTTTTACAGGATTCTTAAAAATATAAACTGTAATTTTATGCCTGATTTGGGTTCGAGGAAAAGCCATGGTTTGTAATTCTTGTTTTTCGCTCCCGCAACGGGGCGTTTCCTAACAGTGGTATCGAGCCTAGGGTACTAGATTTCCAGGATGAAGGGTGATACAGTGTTTGTGATAAACATGCTGCCTTGATGAAGTGCCATGAAAAAACCCAGATTTTGTTAAATCTTTAAAAAAATCTGTAAATCCATGTTGAATGAGTGACCCCACAAAAAAAAATGTTAATTGGTTAATAAGTGTGATGAATGTATAGTGGTTAATATCCTGGTTGAACGTATATGCATTTGATTTGATTTGGATTAGTGTTGTACACAAAAATGCAAAAACGCGAAATGTACGATTGGGGATTTCCAAGTCTCGAGCTCGCCGCGGGTGAAGTGCCTCTGTGAAGTATCACGCGGCGAAGATTAAAACGTCACAGCGGACGAAGTCTGTGGCGGCTATAGACCCTAGTAAATCCTCACCGGCGAAGTAGCAGAGGGGAAGCTGAATCTGTAAATCCTCGCCGCAGGCGAAGATAAAAACCTTCGCCGCGCGAAGGCTGAGGCTTTCCCAATTCTGTATTTTCTACAAAGCGCGATAATCTTTAGTTTTTAATAACACTATATAAAGCCAAATGTACATTCTCACAATTTAAGAGGGTAATGAATAATTAACCCAACATTCAAAATTGATGTTTTTGAAATGTATGCTTTTACTTGTTTGTATATGCATGGTGCCCGGGACATGAGCCTTCGACCTAAGGGTGAATGTTTTATTAAATTATTTTGGGTATGATGGCTGTATATTTTAAAATAGGGCATGCGTCCTGTTTTCTCTCCTCTTCGTGAGGTACATTCTTTTCTCATCTCATTCCGAATGTAAACGAGGTTTTCTAAATTTGTTGATGTAAAATTAGTTTAATATTGAGTTTATTGAAATTTAGACTGATGATTTGTAATGTACTTGGAGTCGGAGCAAAGGACGTGGCAACCATACTTGAAGACTCAAGAGTTATCACAAGACCCTAGGTGACCCATGATTCATCTAGGCTCGAGGAGATCGGTTTTAGTTGGGCCAGGTACTGGCACGTTTAATATTTGTTTAGATGGCATGCTAGGTGATGTGAATAAATGCCAAACAAGGTCATTCTAACAAAGATAAAATCTGCTGAGACATTCTGCATAACAAACCCCTCAAACTAAGTATATTAAGCACTGTGCCTTCCATCACCTGGTTTTAATCAAACCACTGTTCGTCGAAAAACTTGTTCGCCAACGCAAGGGTACACTCTACAATGGGTAGGTTGAAAAGGCATTGGAGTTTCCTTAATGGTGATGGGTCGACTTAAAATGACGGTTTGCTTGTCGCCAAAGCGAAGGTTATCAATAAACGGGTCATAGGCATAGTAGACCAGTACACTATTAGTGTACGTGGTGACATGTAGGTCCACTCTACTGATACTGAGAATCACACATTGAGACAATGGTTGGAGCCATGAATTGTGGTGAGGGCTTGTTGGCGTTTTTCTAAACCATTGAGGATTGATAGGGGGAGCTAGCAATTGGGGGATTAAGTTTGTGGCCCTACCTAATCACCCATTTTGGCTTGTTCGCCAAAGCGAAGGTTTGAAATGGGCAGGATGGGATCTCGGGCCACTAGGAAAGCACGGGCTTTCCCGAGGTAATCGTGAGGGCTATTGGCTTGAGTAAAATAGTGGCAGCATAGTTTAATAAAAAAGCCATATTAAATAATAATGAACCTTTATAATAACTTTATCTTTTTGCAATTGTAGATCACCGAAAAGAGCATTAGACTGCGACGACTAATCGAAAAAGAAAAACAGGGGATGGATCCATTTCTCAGACTGGTAATCATAATCTTCGGCTAGACTTAAGTCAGAAAAGAAAGTGTATTCCTTGAAAAAGCCATACATGGCGGAGCCTGATCCTGATGACAATCAGGAAGTTAAGGATACTTATCAAAAGTCCTTGATGATGCTGATTAGCATACAATGCTTGTGTTAGCATCGATGACACCTAGCTGCAAAGCAGCATGAGAAGTATGGATGGTTTCTCCATAATTCTACACCTCAAGAGCTTACAAACAAAATGCTCGACAGAGAGGTAAGTGTCGAAAGGCCGGTTTGGGAGTCATCTGACTGAGGGGGGCCCAAGTTGTCCTCATGTGCTCAGATGATCGGCACTAGAGAGGTTGAGACTTTGGGATGTGGCTTGGAGCAGAATTACAAATGGATTATTCTGCAATCCTGGCTGACTAATATGCCGAGGTCATAATGATTTCATATGAACACGATGGAGGAAAACCCTGTCAGAAATTCTCACATGCTAAGGACTGTAGAGCGCTTGAAAAAGTCCAAGCCGGTTGTATTAGTTCTGCCAGTAAAACAAGGGTAATGGCAAGGGTAAGGCGAAAGGCCAAAACCCAAGCCAAGCCTAAAGGACAGTTGCTCTGGGTCCTGAGAGTGGCTAGGACAAGGGAGGTAGTCTGCTTCTTTTGTGGCAAGCATGGCCACGGAGGAAACACTGCAAGGCTTTCCTCGCAAGCAAGAAAGAAGTCAGAGGCTACGACTCGGGGTAAGGTACTGCATGGATGAGATAACTTCTCTCCCTCAACATCTTGGGTCTGGAACAGGATGTGGTACTCACATTGTACTGATGTGCCAGGGACCTAAGGCAGAGTAGTGTGCTCGCCAAGGGAGAGAGAGGGGACATACGAAGTTGGAAATGGAGCACAGTGGATGCATTTAGCTGGGAGGGAGCTATTGTTTAATCTTGCCTACGGGTTTATTGTTGGAAACTACATAAACTGTTATCCGTACCTTCTATTCTAGGAAATATTATGTCAGTTATCCGTTTTTGGATAATATGGGGTATCATTTTGAGATATCTAATGATTTGGTTGTCCTTTAGTTGGAATGGTATTCTATTTTGCATGCAGGGTAATAATGGATTTATTTTTGATTTAAACAATGAAAGATATTCCAATATGAAACCAAGAAAGCTAAACAAGCGATCAAAACCAAACAATATCTAGCATTGTAGATTGGTATGTTAATAAGACTCGACATTGCAAAACTTCAAAGGGATGGAGTTTTGGCCCCTTTGGATTTCCAGTCATTTGAGGATGCGAGTCATGCCTTTTAGGCACGATGACAAGTCTCCTTCATAGGACAAAGTGAAAGGGCTACTGAATTGTTAGGATCATCCATAGTGATTGTATGTGGTCCACTAACGTGAAGCCAGAGAGTGGATATTCATACTCATTCAGATGTACTGATGATTTCAGTAGATATGGTTATGTCTACCTTATGAGCCATAAAAATCTGAAGCTTTGATAAATTCAAGGAATTTAGGAATGAAGTACAGAAAATATGTTGGAACAAAAGTATTAAAGCTCTTCGGTTCGGATCGAAGAGGTGATAATTAAGCGCGGGGTGGTTGAGTACCTGAAGGGAATATGGATAGTATCACACCACCCCTCCTTGTACACCCCAACACAAAAGGGAGTGTCAGAAAGGAGAATAGGACCTACTTGACAGTGGTTAGGTCCATGATGGTTTTACGTGATTTACCTGGCATTGTTCTGGGGTTAGGACCTAGAGACTCGCGACTCATGTTTTAAACCATGTGTAGTTCAAAGTCTGTAGATATGACACCATATGAATATGGAGTTGGGCGAAAGCCCACTTGGTTATATAAGGATTTGGGGTTGCCAAAGATTTTGTTAAGAAATGACTTCGAACAAGCTAGGCCCAAAATCCTGTAAATGGATATTGGGGGGTACAAAGGGACCAAGGGATACCATTTCTACACCCAGAAGACGCAAAATCTTTGTTGCTCGATATGGTGTCTTCCTAGAAAAGGAACATTTTCTAAGAAGTACTAGTGGGAGAAAAGTAGAACTCGATGAAGTTCTAGAACCACAGATATACTAGACGAAGGACGGGATGATGTACCACAGGAAAGGTTGAGCATCAAGGAGGAGATTACTCCAAAAATTGTGGATCAAAAGCGACCAAATCCAGCCCATTTTTCAACAAACAAACAAACACAAAAATATGCCCTAAACTCAAGCTCAAAGAGGCCAAACACAATGGAAGCAAATGTTGCACTATTGCAATTTAGGCTTAAGACAAGAATGAAACTTCAAGCATTAAAGGAATCCCACCCAACTTGATCGATTCCCACCAAATCTCCTGCCAGACTGGATAAAGAATCTCAATAAGAACGCAAGTTATCCACTGGTTAAACCAAGTTTTTGATAATTTCATGAACAACTTTACAAGGAGAATAGTTGCTGTATATAGGCAATTACAAGGTGGTTAAAAATGATTAAAAAACAAATACATACAAAGAAAAGAAAACTAATTAAATATTACACAAAAAAATTACAAGCCTTCCATCAAAATAAGGCAATACCATTAATGCAAAAAAGGGACATGATCCCTAATTTAGGGTGCATGTCTTAACCACCTATAGTTGAAAAACTCACTTATTAGCCCAAAACTGATCAATGATCCTAATCAAGTCTACTAATAAGGGTGCAAGAGATGGGCCTGAAGATCTTGCAATGGATCCACAAGGGTTCAAGGGACTTTCCCCTTGGGAATGAGAATTGGGCGAATGCGGCTTACTCAACACTTGGGCTTCTCTCTTGGTGGACGTGAGCGGTGTTCCTTTGTTGGGCTTGGACTTGGAATGGTTGGGGCCGAAGTGCTTGGCTCTCTCTCCCCTTGGGACTGCTTGGGCCCGAAGCTCCTCCATGCTTTCCAACTCCACAATCCAAGTGTTTTAGGCTTGGAATGAAATTCTTTGATTCAACCGAATTAACAAGTGTTGTAGGACTTGTAATTCCTTGTCCACTCATGTTTACAAGTGTTTTTAGGACTTGTAAAGTATCCTCCTCCTCGGGTGAGAAGGATTGCCTCAAATCCAAATCGTTCCTCAAGTATGGGCTTAGATCCCTCAAATTGAAGGTGGCCAGGACTACCCCCATACTCACTAGGCAACTCCACCTTTAAGATTATCATTTACCCTCGCAAACAAATCTCAAAAGGTCCATAGCCTAGAGCTAATTTACTCTCCTTTACTTGGAAACCTCTCCTTTATAAGTTGAATCAAACTAAACCCGGTGGAAAAGCTTAGGTTTTCTATGCTGTTGCCTTCTTCTTGATCTTCTCATGCATTCTTCTAGTGAGCTCTCACGGTTTCATGGAGTCTTCATTTTTGCAATTATCATTAGCATTCACACTTGGTCAAAATCAAAGGGGTAGGGAGTGAGATCAAAAGGGATTAAGGGGTTTACTCCATACAACAATCAAAAAGGGAGTGTGACCCGTAGTAGACTAGGGACTCCTATTGTATAGGTAATCAGCATGTGCCAATTGCAATCCCAATCCTTAAATGCGTACTCACTAAACCTTAAGGACATTACCCAACACTTATCACCTTCTTTTTGTTTTGACCATCAGTTTTGCCCGGGTGGTGTGAGGTGCTAAACCTTAATTTTGTCCTAGTTACCCCCTAAACTTCTCAAAAATGACTCAGAATTTTGTATCCTATCGAGACAAGGTCCTCGGAATGCCATGAAGTATCACATTCTCTAAAGAACAATTCGGCAATTGGTGGAGGCATCATGCGTGGTATGGCATGATATGAATGGGCCATTTTTGAGAACCTATCAACCACTACCAGATGGGAATCTTTTCCTTTTGTGTCTAGGCAATGCAACCACAAAATCCATGCTAAGGTCCGCCAAAGGGTGCTCGGCTATGGGAAGGGTAGGTATGGTCCGGCCTGGAATTGAACCTTAGTCTTTGACATGACCCACACGTTCTCAAAGAGCTTGAACCTCCTCTAAACACTTAGGCCAATAAAAAATTCTGCTGTTTCTAAGTTTAGTAACCCCAAAATGGCCGCCAACCAAACACTATGTGCTTCCATCATATTAGTTTCTCTCAAAATACCTTAGGGACACATAATCTTCTACCCTTGAACAAGTACCAGCATGCATAATATTAATTCTCAAAAACAGGTTTCCCACATTAATTATGCATGTTTCATCTCCAAATCTGCCTCATAACCCCAATTTCATTAATTCAAAGCTAGAACTCTAGAATCAAGTAAAAACGTAAGGCATACCTTCTAGAGAGTGCATCGCGACACATTGTGTGAATCTTGCTTGTAACTCAGCACAAAAGAAAAGGATTGGATGAACTCAAACCCATTCAGCATGTCTTGTGTAAGTGTACGCTGCCCATGATGAACCTAAAGCTTGGTGAGGTCCGAATGGAGGACAATTGTTTCGGCCCAAGGGTAATGACTCACTGGTCAAGTGCTTCACTATAGCATAAAACTCCTTATATAAGTGCTATACTTCCGCCTTGAATCACCAAGCTTCTCACTAAAAATATGCTATGGCCTCTTTGGAATGATTCAAAACTGCCCAATGCCAACACCACTGCATCACATTCTACTTTCAACACTTGGTGAAATCGGGTAAGGTAAGGAGGGAGCTTCACAAACTTCTATTTTAATCAACTTAAAAGCTTCATTTGTGCCTTAGTCCACTCAAAAGTCCCTTCTCAAAATTCAGTTATGGGAAGCCATAATGGAACTAAAATTAGGGACAAAAAACCTCGGTAGAAAGAGGCTAAACCATGAAAACTCCCTAACTTGTAATTGAACCAGGTTTAGGCCAATTTTGAATGGTTCACCTTGGCTTCTTTGATCTACCTTTTCCTTCTCCCGAAACTACATAACCCAAGACACCAATTGTTTATAAAAGCTCATTTTTTTTACAAGCTTAGCATACAACTTCTTTTGCCCAATAATTCAAGGCACTAACGCAAGGTGTTCTACAGACTATCCTTACAAGTAATATATTCAATATATCATAAAATATACAACCACCAATTTCAAGGAAAGGTGAGTACCTCATTCTTAAACTCATGAAGGTGCGTGTGCATTTGGAAAAGGCCGAGCAATCACCATCCATTCATACAATCTCCCTTGGTCTTGAATGCCGTTTTCCATCATCCCCTATCTCATTCTATATATGGTAACCAATTCTTAGATCAATTTTTGGAGAAGATGGTTGCACCATGCCAGCTCATCCAACATGTATCCTAACGTGGAAGGGATACCTATACCTTGATAGTTCGATTGATGGCCCGGACATCAATACACATCCGGTAAGTGCCATTCCTTCTGGGGTACAAGCAAGGCGGAACTGAACTAAGGGCGCATTGCTTTCTATCACAAATCCCATGGAAATCAATCCTAACTTGTCTTTGAAGCTCTCTGACTCTTTGGGATGACACCTATATACTGGTCTATTGGAAGAGGTGGCAGGAATCCAAATCCATATGATGTTCTATTCCTAAGTGGTGGCAAACCCCTTGGAACTCACTAGGAAAAAAATTACCACAAATTCATCCAGAGATGGTGAAGTTTGGGTGAACTTAAGGTACTCTCTCTCTTGGGTTGTTCTCGGCTATAAGGAGGGCAATGAGAGGTTTGTGTTTTAGGAAAGCTCTTTCTAATGGGTGCTGATTTAGGAAGAGGGTTTAAGGGTTGGTGCCTTGGATGGTGTTTGGGAAAGTGTTTGGAAGGTGTTGTGAGGGGGGAAGCTTGGATACGGCTTGGGTGGGGGCTAGGTGAACGGGTAATAGGAGTCTTGTGAGCTTGAATGAGTATGTATTCTTGTGGCCATCATGATCCATTCTCTATCATATTGCCATGGCCTTCCCAAGTAAAGATTGCAAGCATCCATGGGATGATATCACAAAGTACATAATCCGATAGCTCCTCCCAATGAGAATGGTTACACTACTTTGCTGGACTATTGTATGGGTCTCCATTACTTAAAACCATTGAGCTGGACGGGTGGAAAGATCCACAACCAGCAGGCCCCAATTTCTCCACAAGTTTGGTGGAAGCAACATTGGTGACAACTCCAACTATCAATGACATGGAACAACTTTCCCTGATAGTGCAACTGTAGGGAACAAGTTCTCATTTGGTTTTTGGGGTTTACTTGAGTATGCAGCAATTCTGAGCATAAAGCATCTCTCACTATCAGCTCTCAATAACCTGCTATTATCACTCTAATCTACTCCCTCTTTCACTAGCATCCTTGGCAAGCATATCTAATCTCATTTAATTTCTCTAAGGCGTCATAACTCTCAGTTTGGACAATTTCCTGGGAAGTGCCATAAACTTGAAACATTTCTTGTCTCAAATCAGGCCGTGGAGCATCTTCCTCACAAAACTGTTCTCCTTGGTGTGTCATTGGCTTTGGTCTTATCATAAGCGTAGGTGCCACATATGTTGGTGTAGGAAGGGGGAAACATTTGGAGTTACTTTGCTAAGAGTTTCTTGGGGGCCAAGGACTCATGTTCTTCAATGCTTTTCAATCCTTGTAGACAGCTTGAAAAATCCCAAAGGAATGGTAAGCTGAACCCGCAAGCTTGTATGCAATGTCCTTACTCAAACCGCCTATGAATATTGCAATTGTATGCTCTTCGCTTCGGGAATATAACTTCTCAACATCAACCCTTCAAACTACCGAATCACTCCTCAACTTTTCTATCGCCTTGACTTAAATTATGGAGCTTAGATTAAAGGTCTGGTTTTGATTAGCGGGCCAAGAATCTTTCTTCAAACACTATCCTCATGTCTACCATGATCTTAATCTAGCCTTCCCTTCTATTTCTCTATCTTCCTTGTATTTTCCCACCACAAGGAGCAGGACGCCTTGAACTTTACTATGGCTACTTCCACTCTTTTCATTAATGTAGCCTTAAATTCAAATACCCGCTTCAATCTTCATGCAACAATCAAGAAGTCATTTGGGTCAAGACTTCCATTGAATCGGGTAAGTCTACTTTAAGACCCCTATCATCATCAAACTTCTCCTCCTTAGGCACTCGGATTCACTAGATGAATCATTACTATCTCCTAGGTTTCCATATACAATGTGTCCTAAGATGGTTCATTGGTGGTAGTGTGGGGACAAGTCCCGTGGGGGTGGTGGTGGGGTTTCCCAAAAGTAGTTGGGTGTTGAAAGGTTGGAAATGTCCTAGACATGTTAACCATCAACTCAATCAGGCTTGACGGGTATCTTTACTTATCAAGTTCTTCTGAATTCTTTTGTGCCAACTTTCACGTAATTGGCGAGGAAGGGACTTGTTTGCCATGAGAATTTATTTTGAAGTTTAGTATTGTGAAACAGTAACTTGGATGAACCAGTAACTTTTTGAAAGTAAAGAAAAATGGAAAATGGGGGGGGGAAAGGCAAGTGTTATGAGTTGGTGATTTGGTTAAGTGTAAGTATTCTGTGAATAGTGTTCTATGAATTAGTGTTTTGTGAATAGTGTTTTTGTGTTAGCTAAGGAATGGTGTTTATGGAGATGAGATTAGGTTATTAATTGTGTTTAGGGTTTAGGGATTGTGTTGGGTTTAGGGTTTTAAGGTTTGCGTTGTAAAGGAATTGGTTTAGTTGATGGGAGGGAATTGGTGCGGGTTTGGGTGAGGTATGGCAAGGTTTGGTTACAGGAATACAAAGTGTTAAGGGATTTTGGTTGGGGAATTAGTGTTTGATGAAATAGGAAAAATTGTTCATTCACTCTGTAACAAGAGAAGTTTTGAAAACACTTAGCGAAAGAAACTCCAAATACGGCATGTATACCAAATCCGGCCACCTTCTTTCAATCAACCGAAACAATCACTACTCCAATTCACACTACAAGCGCTGATACAAAGGATCCAAAATCAGCCATTTTTCAACAAACAAAACAACAAAAAAATTATGCCTAAACTCAAGCTAAATTCGGGCCAAACACTAAATGGAAAAATGTTGCACTTACTTCAAATTTAGGTTTAAGACAAGAATGAACACTGTAAGCATTAAAGGAATTCTCCACCAACTGTGAATCGAGTCACCACCAAATCTCCTTGCCAAGACTTGGATAAAGAAATCTCAATAGAACACAAAGTTCTCTCAATGGTTAAACAAAGTTGTGATAATTTCATAACTAACTGTACAGAGATAAATTGCTTTATATGAGGCAATTACAAGGTTAAAAAAGAGTAAAACAACAAATACATTAAAAGAAAATGAAAAAATACTCAATATTACACAAAATTACAGCCTGCCATTCAAAATTCAGGCCAGACATATTTAAGTGCAAAAAAGGGAAATGATTCCCTAATTATAGGGTTCATGTCTTTTAACCAACCTATTAGTTGAAAAAAAAAATCACTTGATTAGCCCAAAACTTGCTCAATGATCCTAGTACAAGTCTACTAATAAGGTGTGTTGCAGAGATTGGGCCTGAAGATCTGGCAATTGGATCCAATAAGGGTCAAGTGGCCGTTTCCCCTTTGGAATGAGAATGGGCGAATGGGCTTACTTCAAACAATGGGGCTTCTTCTTGGTGGACTTGAGCTTCCTTGTTGGGCTTGGACTTGGAATGGTTTGGGCGAAGTGCTTGGGCTCTCTCTCCCCTTGGGACTTGCTTGCCGGAATCTCCTCCAATGCTTTCCACGACTCCCATCCCAGTGTTTTAGGATGGGAAGGAATTCTTGATTCAAACGAATTAAACAAGTGTTTTAGGACTTGTAATCCTTGTTTCCATCATGTTTAAAAGTGTGTTTAGGGATTTGTAAAACGTATCAGTCAGAACCACTCAGTAGCACAAGGAGCTACGGTAGAATCTGGGAGGAGTAGCCATGAGCTCGAGAGATAAGGTTATCTCGTGAAGCAACATGGGACGTTACTCGTCTATCAAGACGAGAACCAGAACTACCGAAGCCGCTATAGCGGATCCAGATTCCGTTAAATGGCTTAAACCAGAAATTGTGAGATGGACTCCATGTACCAGAACCAAAGTGTGGTCTTTAGTGGAACCACCTGAAGGGGGAAAACCCATTGGGTTGTAAATAGGTCTTCAACACGAAGACTGACATGGATGGCAACATGCCATTACTGATAAAGACCCGGTGGTTGCCAAAGGTGTTTCAAACAAATTCATGGCATTGACGTATGAAGAAACCTTTGCCGGTGCCTGAATGAAATCCATCTGGATATGCGGCAATGCTGATATCATGAGTATTGCGATTGGCAAATGGATGTCAAAACTACTTTCCTGGAACGGAAACCTGGAGGAGGTGTGACAATGGACACAACCTCCATGAGGTTTTCGTTCTGAATAGTCAAGATAATAAGGTATGCAAGGGCAGAGACAATTTATGGACTCAAGCAAAGCTTCAAGAGCTGGAATATTCGTTTTGATGAGGCCGTAAAAAGAAGAATTCGGTTTATCAAAACCGAAGATGAGTCCGGGTTTACAAGAAAGTGAGTGGGAGCGCAGTAGCATTCTAGTGTTGTAGTCGATGACATACTTCTGATCGGGAATGATATAACGAACTTGCAGTCGGTTAAAAAACGGTTATTGAAGTGCTTTCCATGAAAGACTAGGGAAGCAGCCTACATCTTGGAATAAAGATCTATCGTGATAGATCACGAAGCGTTGCTTGGCCTAAGTCAGAGTGCGATATTGACAAGGTACTGAAAGATTCAGTATGAAGAATCCAAGAAGGATTTCTTCCGATGTCCCATGGGTTATCTCTCTAAGGAATTGTGTCCTAACCTAAAACACAAGATGACAGAGATAGGATGAAGAGGTATTCCATGTAAAGCCCGCTTGAGGTAAGGTGTATTGTTTGCCTCTTTCGCCTCATGTGAGTTGTGTTGGTAATATTGTTGATTTCATTAGTATGAGTGTTGTGTGATTAATTTCACTTGAATGGGTTAAAAATGGAAGAAGTGTAGTAGGCCGAGCTTCGACGGCGGCGAAAGAAGAATCTTTGCCACGGCCGAAGAGGTTGTTGGAAACCACCGGGAAACTCTTGGACGGTTTCGCCGCGGCGACTAAGTTTCTGCGCGCGGGACGAGCCGATTTTCATGTGGGTTGAGTTTTAGATATTTTCTTCCTAAGGGCAATTGGACCTTTCTACCCCTGATTAGCAGGAAAAGTGGGAGTTAATTAAGATTTTTCATGGAAAAGTGTTGCTAGGGTGTGAGTTTGTAATGAAGCAAAGGATATAGAGGACTTCCCAAAGAAGAGTAAGGGCAAAATGGGAATGATTGTGTTTATATTTCATTTACAAGGAATTAGAATTAAACAAACCCCTCATTTTCTTCTGCAAAACGCAAACTCTTCATCTTCTTGCCTCTCAACGTCTCTTCCTTTTGATCAAGAATTCAAGGGGTTTTTGAATATGATTTTGAGGTAAAAAGCAACCTAAGGTTCCAAGGTAAGAATATCTACTTAAGTTGTGTTGATTTGGGTGAGTTTTAACCCCATATTGAAGTTGAGGGGTTTCATTCTTTGGTTAAGATGAGAGGAAAGCTCAAGCCTGCAAACAAGTGAAAGGAAGAACTTGTTGACAGTCTCTACCTAACAAGGTTAAGTAAAACAACCCAAGTTGAGATTCATGAAATTTCTTGGATTGGGTTTTGATAGAAATGATGTTATGTCTGTGATGGGCATGTATATGCCATGTAGGGAGTATTATGGAGATTTCATCGCTTGTGAAGTTCACTCTTGCAAATATCGAGAAAGGCGGTGTTGGTCTTGACAGTAGTGAGAGGGTTTGAAGGC
Source organism: Pistacia vera (assembly GCF_008641045.1). NCBI lineage: Eukaryota > Viridiplantae > Streptophyta > Magnoliopsida > Sapindales > Anacardiaceae > Pistacia > Pistacia vera. The sequence goes on from NW_022196230.1 coordinate 1,003,058, forward strand.
GGTGTTATGTGTAATAACCTTGTGGACGTGTCTGTTTGACAGGTTTTCATGGCTGTGTGAAGGGTTTTTCCATTGTTGGATGGTTAAGAAAAGTTTGAGGAAGCATGGCTATAATGAGTTTTATAGTGCATGCAGGAGTGTGTGATTAATGCCTAATAGAGGTTGAGTGTGGAGTAATGAACCGTTAATTCTTGCAACATTGCATGGTGGCATCTCATAAGTGCATGGTGCAAGTTGAACCATCCATAGGCACTAGTTGACATGGAAAAGTGACCTAAGAAATGGAGGAATTGTGTGTGCAAATACCACTAGGAGTTAGCGAGATGGCTTGGTGAGTACAAATACTCTAAGGTGTAGAAGCATGAGGAAAGTACTACATAGATGACATTAGAAGGTAGTATAGTTGGGGATGGTGCGTGTGATCATCACACGACCGTTATGGGAACGGATTGATGCTTTGTGATACATCATACCGAATATAGCCCTGTAGGGATGGTCGATGCTTGTGATCGTTCACCAATGAGTATATAATAGAAATGGGGTAGTGTTGTGATCCTATCCGATTAGTTCATTAGTGAAAGGGGATTGATGCTTTGTGATCATGCATCCCAACAGTTAGTAAGAAACAGGGTTGATGCTTTTGTGATCTCCCCCGATAGTGACTAGAGACGGGTCAAATGCTTGGTGAACGTTACCCAAAAGTCTATGAGGAACGGCGGAGGTGCTAAGGTGATCTTCCCACCACGATAGTTAGAGAATCGGAGTGGGCTTTGTGATCCGTCACCGGTAGTCACTAAGAACGGGTTGGCACTTTGTGAATTCCATCCCGTAGCCATAGAGAGCGAGAGTGTGCTGTGTGAAGCCATCGGCTGTGTACCTCCGGAAGATGAGGACATAGTATTAGTAAGAAACAGAAACAGAATTAGAAAAGGAAAGAATAAGAGTTATACTACGGGGACGACAGTTAGAGGGTTTTACTTATGAGCCATTTTGTTGCTACCCCGTTATTGTTCCTTTGTGGATCAGGCATTAGGTGACGAAGCAGTCGGAGGGAGTCGGGCAAGCGAGGAGAAATGGCTACACTGTTTCCCATGCTTTGTCTTTATAAATTACATTTTTAACAGCACTTCTTTATGTATAAAAGACACTAGGATTATTAATGAAAAAAAACCTTTGGGCCCAATTTTAATGTGTAATTATGCATGCATTGGTTTACTAGTTTTCAGTAGTTGTTACATTCCCTATGCATCAGCAATTGGATCCATCATGTTGCCATGCTATGTACTCGACTTGATGTCTCAGGTGCTTTAGAGCCACTTGTGGTGATATCAATCGGATCCAGGTGTGAGCACACTGGTATGGCTATCAAGAATATTCTTAAGCTACTTTAAAGAGGACAAGGTATGTTCTTGGTTTATGGAGGGGAAGATGAGCTCACGTAAGAGGATTACAGGATGCTAGTTTCCAAACGGACAAAAGACGATGTATGCGATCGCAATCAGGGTGTTGATTGTTTCTCAAGCTGCGGTTTTGCAGTGAGTGGAAGGCTCCAAGCAAAGCACTGTAGCGGACTCACAATGGAGGATGAATATATTGCATCCGTGATTGCCGCCATAATGAGGTAGTGGATTGAAGAAGTTCGCATTGACTTGGTGTGGTTCCTACGATTGTGATCTTATAGACATCTATGGTGACAACAATGGAAGCATTTGCCTCAAGCTAGGGAACCACGGTCTCATCAGAAGTCAGACACCTACTCAGAGATTCCATCGTCATCAGAGAGATAGTTTGATAGGAAAGACTTGAAGATTAGTAAAGTGCATACTGATGGACATCTGAGATCCATGACAAATCAGCGGCTGCTCATGTCAATAGCAGAAGAAGCATGAAAGGCACCTTGAAATCATTTGGTCAGAATCCATGAATGATTGGCTATATGCAAGTGGGAGATGGTTAGGTAGATGCCCTAGAGCCAATCAATTATTGTAGAATTGACCTAATGTTCATTGAATCAATCATAAAAGGCATTTTATTCTAATGGTAGATCATTATTATTGCGAAATGTATTGATTATTCCTTAGAATGGTAGAACCGGTGACTGAGGGTATCAAGTGTTTTCAAATCTTGAGGTGAGAAACCCTATGAGCACATATGGTGGCCATTCTAGAAACGTTAGCTACGCACAGTCATTATTCTAAAGAAGGGCACAGATAATACGGGGTAAGGCTATCATAGTGTTGAAGACCCTGTCGAAAGGCATAGTGAATGATTCACTTGTCAAGGTGTTTGGTGACAATACTGGTGAAACACATGGGTGCTTGTTGTAGGAGATATACGCAGCCAGTTCACTAGAATGACCCACAGAGGATTCCATATGGATGGTAACCCCATGGTCTATGGGAACAAATCCTCTAAGTGAATGTGGTGTATGGATCCTTAGACTTGAGATACACCGGAGTGCCTTGTGCACCGATTGGTACAGTTTGCACTAGCCCATTTTTCTCAACGCGAAGTTCTATTCAGGGGGGGCGAGCGTGTAGTACCGGTGTGGATTGGCATATCAAGAGTGTATCAAGACTATGGTGGATTGACAGAGGATCATCACTCCAGGTTACGGGAGGAGTTATTCACGGCGCAAATTCAGTATATGCAAGACCACTAAAACTATGGGCCACAGTGATTGAGTTGTTGCTAGATCCAGATATATACGAGGTCATGGTCCAGAAAGTGAAATATAATATTGAGAGTAAGAGGGTGACACTTTTCTATGCCTTTGTCTCGTCGAGATAACGTATGATGAAAGGGATTGTATGTCGGTAACCATATCAGTGACAGGGTAGCTACTTTGTGAATTCGAATCATCGGGTGGCTGATGCCTTGCTAGGGGCCAATCTTGGTTTGTGTAAAGTGAGACGATTAATTGCGTTGGTGTAATCGCGATACTAACACTTACCGGTATGATAAGGACGCCTAGGGTCGCCACACATAGAAGACATTAAGATCAAGAAGAAAGAAGGGGTTTTGTCTTCGTTGGGGCAAAAGGGTATTTTGGTAATTCACAGTGCAATTAATTGGTGGAGGTTGTAGCCTTTATTTAATTGTTAGAAAAACATTAAATAAGGAAATTCGGTTTCAAATATATGTTCGCGCATATATTGAAAAATATTATAATGTATGTAAGTTTAATGAGATAATATATGATATATATATATATCATTATAATATATATAATAATTATATATAATAAAATATATATTAATTGATTAATTGAAAATAATGATGAATTAAATTAAAAAAAAAGATATAACTAAGTGGGAGTGTAACGGCAAACATGGGTGTTTGGGTTGCAGCCCAACCCATCCATGTGGAATAGGGCAACTTGGTTTGGCCTATAAAAGGAATAGTGTTTGTTGTATTTAAGGTGAATTAATATTTACCTTTGAAAGAAAAAGAAACAACACCAGTAGCCTTTTACACTGACCCACGCCACTTTCACCCTTTTGATTGAAAAATCAAATCCACCTCATTTCTTCTTGATTTTTAAGGGCCAAGGAGGATCTAGCAAATCCTATCGTGGTTCTTGTTGATGGTTGTCTTCGTGTGGACTTCTTGGGTCTGATCTTACTTGGATCGGTAGCAAACGTTCAGAGACAAGATTGGTGGAGCCTCAAACGTGGGTATGATCTAAACTTTGGTGATTTATTTTTCTGCAGATTCTTATAAAATATAAACTGAAATTTTCTATGCCACGGTGATTTTGGTGTCTAAGGAACGACCAGTTGTAATTTTTGTTGGTTTCCGCTGCGCAACGGGCGTTCCTAAATTAGCCTTGGTCGGTTTAAGAAGGTTACAGCAGTTGTGTGAAAACCTTATTATGATAACAGCAGCCGTTGTCACAGTGAAAAGGTTTCTGAAAATTCTTGGCACTCTTTTGGTCTACAGAGTGCAGAGCAATCTGGTTCAGAGTGAATTTATATATTATGATATCTATTTTAATATACTTCTTGCCAAGAAACTAACAAAAATAATATAACTAACAATAGATCTTCAGTTTCTTAAGCGAGACATTAAATCGCTTAAGCGAGTTATATATGGTTAAGCGAGCCTATATACATACAGACCATGATTTGCTTAAGTGATATCATCAACATGGTATAAGCGATCATGCCTAATTTACTTTGTATGCTACAATAATCATTACTCAAATTCACGCTAGATATTTGGTTAGAGAAGAACGTAGATAACCAGGCAAGATTAGTGGCATATTTCTTCTTCTCTTTCTTCATAACATAAAGGGTGCGTTTGGTTGAACATTCCTATCCAATTCCCCAAAATATTTGGTTGTTTCATATTTAGGAAATATGTAGTATATTGTTTAATCACCCTTTTAACCACTAAGTTTATTAATTTCATTACAATACCCCCAAAAAGAGTTTAAAAATAACAAAACACCCCCACCCACCCATATTTGCCAGATTCGGTAACCACCAGCCAGTGGTAGTGTAATCTGAATCACAACGGCCTCAAACGACCAGAATTGGCGGTAATTCATCTGATGTAGCCTTTTTCGTGCAGATCACACAGTGGATTGGCGAGGCCATTACGTTGACCAATGTCATACCGAGACTCGGACTTTTGCAAACGTCGATGCAGATTGGCCGTAGATCTAGGCTTTTCCGGCCAGAACGTGGTCGATTTGGCCAGAAAAGGCCATATCGACGGCCCTACCAATACCGATTTGCACCCAATATGCATCGTACGCCATTTTCCAAGTGGTGGCTAGAATTGGCACTGTGGGCCAAGTGGGGGTGTTTTTGTAATTTTAAACTTTTTTGGGGGTATTAATGAAATTAATAAAGTTTAAGGGTCTAAAGAATTAAAAATATACTAATATTTCCTAAATAATAAAACAAACAAATATTTTGGAATGGGATTAGGAAATCTTCCAATTAACGACCCTTATGTTAGGGAAAAAGAAGAAGAATATGCCTCACTAAGCTGCATGGTTATCTAGTTCTCTTTACCCAATCTCTAGCCTTGAATTGAGATGATTTTATTGTACAGTATAAAGGAAATTAGGCATGATCGCTTAAGCGACGCGGAATCACTTAAGCTAAAATCATGGCATTATGTATATAGGATCGATTAACCAATATATAATATAAATGGCTTAACGTCTTGTATTTGACAATATTGTACAAAAGGAAAATTCGCTCTTTAAACACAAGCGGGATTTTTGTTAATGTCCACTTAAAACGGACAAGATCTATTGTTATTCTACTATTTTTTAGTAGTTGGCCAAGAAAATAAATGTAAAAAATATAATAATAACGTAAAATTTGAACTTGGAACATACGCTCTGGCCAATCTGTACGACCAAGAGAGTGCTAGATTTTTCAAAAACTTTTTCACTATTGAACAAGGGCTTCCATTGATCACAATAAGATTTCAGCACCAATTGCTGGTAACATTGCTTAAGCGGGACCAAGGCTAAAAGATGTGGATCGCTTAAGTGACTAAGGAATTACTTTCAATATTCTTTTCCAAGTTTATGGCATATGTTTAATATAGACGTAAACATTTGATACAACATATGTTTAATATAGAGTAAAAAGAACATATCTTTAATAAAATATAAAAACGGTCATATTCCACTGAAACGAATCGTAACCCTTATGTGTTATAGACGTAATAACATCTACACCATATGTGTTAAATAGGTACAAGAACTATATGTTTAATTAAAATTTTTTTTGTATAATAACGGTCATGGTCAACTGAACGAATCGTAACCCTATATGTTAATATTAGAGTAACATTATACACATATATTTTAATATAACGTAAACGAACTGATATGGTTTAATTAAAATATAATACCGGTCATGTTCACTAAGGAACGAATGACACCTATATGTTTAAAGATAGCATAATGCTATTACCGATCTTGTGAAATATAATAAAACAAATCCGAAATAACAGGATCGCTAAGCGATGTCTTTTATCGCTTAAGTTGATACTGTGTATTTAGACTAGTCACTAAGAGAGTATGGTGGTGTTTATGATTATCGCTTAACTGATTAGAACCTTTTACACTGGTCGCTTATAGCAATATTCGACACTTAAGGAAAGCAATCCACAAGAATAAAAGGCAGAGAACAATATGCTCAAGAGACAGCTAATCAATTAGCTTTTAAGCGATATTGCTTTTAACTACGGCGCCTTAAGTGATCATGGTCGGAGGCAGATCAAACCTCTACCCAGATCTAAGATCGCTTAAGCGATTTCATGACTTTACTCTTGTGCTTTAAGCGGATTTAGGTCGTTTAGCAATCATGCCGAGGCAGAATCAGCACTGAAGTAGATCTAAGGACGCTTACAACGATCTTGTAGTGCTGATGGATTCAGGCTTTACTTTGTCGCTTTAAGCAATCTTGTTCGGGGCAGAATCAACATCTGTCTGTAGATCGAAGAAGATTAATTGATATTGACTTTTACTCTTGGTCGATCGCGTAAAGCAATCATGTCCGAGACAGATACAGCATACTACCCGATCTAAGATCGCTAAGCAATTCTTGTATCGCCTTCAGAGCGCTTCCTTGCTTTCTCTGGTCGCTTAAGCGATTAAGATCGCTTAACGATTTGCTGAGGCAGAACAGTTTCTGTCTAGATCGAAGATCGTTTAAGGGATTCAGTGCATGACTCTAGCGCTTAAGACGATTTACGAGCGCTTAAACATTTGTTGAGACAGAATCAGCATCATGCCCAGATCAACGATCGCTTTAAGCGATCTTTGTATCCTTAAGCGTTCCGCTTTTATCTGTGGTCGCAATAAGCGATGAGTGTGGCGTTAAGCAATCATTTCTGGGGAAAACCTCTAGGGTCATTAAGCGATATTATGGTCGCTCATCTATCGCGTAAGCGATCATGGCAAAATAGATTTTTCGACTTTTCCCCGGAATTAGTAATAATCTCTGTTACAGAGGCTAATGTCAAATTACCGTTGATTGTGAACATTTAGCACCTCATTCTCCCAAGTTCCGAAAAGAATAAGCAGCAAAAATTACAGTAATTATATCAAGCTAATTCATCACAAATTCAAAATATAAGAGGGAAACAATAAGTTGAAAGTTTAAACTTAAAATCATCCATCTTAGTGCCAAAACACAATAAATCTAAGACATTATTCCAGTTCTGTTGTAAAAAATTTCTACCACCCAGACAATTGCAAAGAAAAACCCAATCCCAAGTACCACTTTTTACATCCATTTCATTCCATACTTCTCATTCCCGCTAGACAGCCCAAGCCACTTGGAAGTTTTCGGAATTCTGTTACTCATCGTCTGCGATCATTTTTTGGTACCAGCCTTGCCAATAGCTTGATTGCAGATGCCTCTCCTGGCCACCAACCTTGATTTTAGATGCCTTCTCGGGGCCACCAGCCTTGATTGCAGATGCCTCCTCTGGACACTGCCTTATTGCAGATGCCTTGGCGGCGCATATTGTACAGCCAGCCACTTTGAGAAGTTTCCCTGCTCAGTGTTTGCCAGCAACCTGCCAAAACTTATTGCCACCCTACAGCCCCGTCCAACTTTTCTAAATTAAAAAAAAAAAAAAAGGTTTTTTAAGGGCAATTTTTAAATGGAAACTTGGGATACTCTAGGGAGTTAAATTGTCTCTCTTCATGAACCCAATATGCTTTTCACCATCTGTTAATGATTTAATCAAACTAAGTTAAAGTCTCACTCGCTTTAATGAATAGAGGGAAGCGAAACAGAGCTTTTATTGTGTGAAAATGTTTGTGTCCAAAGAGGAAAGTTATGGATGTGCAAGAGTTGAGAAGTCACTGAGTCCGTCTCTTTCGGTAAAAATCTATATAAACATGACACCTGCAGCATCGAGACACCAAACCCAAGTATACAACATCAAACATCAACATCACATAAAATACAAAATTCAAAGTCAAACTTCCCATACCTTTTGATTGGGTATGGTCACCAAAAAGAGGATTCCATATCCCATGAAAGATTCAACAGCCCAGCGTCCTAACAGGTGTGCTGCATGTTTCGTTTTCAGTTGTCATCGCGATGTGGTCTGTGAATTGATAAATTACAGGGCATATGCCCCACAATCAGCAATATAATAGGAAGAAGGACATTAGCATTAGAATCAACTTATAGAACAATTGGTTATGTAAATTATTATACAAATATTACAGGACTCATTTGTGGGACGGGCGGATAGCGCTTGAGTGGCCACTTTCGGTTAGTACTTGATCACCGAAGGGTCAAACTCCTGCGGTCACGCACAATAGCCGTGGGAACAACACAAGACAGTGGCTCCAAACTAGGTTTCCACAGCTTGTCGCTCGACAAATAGTTGGGTTGTAGTCAAGGATCTTCAACAACCCTCCTCTAAAAGCGCAACGATGTTATCTAGTGCATATCCTTGAGTTGATTAATGCAGTAGACTCTTTTAACTTTGCCAAACTGTGGCCATATTGGGCACTTTCCCCCGTACATACTGCATGATCATGTCATCAAACTTAAAATCATCAGGGACACAGTCCAAGTATTTTGGCCATTCTTTTCGCTTGGCCTTTTGCGCACCTAACCAATGGCCTTTCATTAAACTGCGATATGTCGTTACTAGCGTTGGCTAAAGGCCCATATCGGTGATGGCACAATTAAGATACAATAGATCACCTTAATGGTCCGTCGTAGCCTTATCAGTGCCAATACTCATCAATGTGCTGCATCAATAAAAACAACATGATAAGTATACAATACCTCATGAGGAAAACATAACCAAAAATAAGGAAAATTAAGCGAAAATAACTCACCAAGTCGTCAAGCCACCTGCCCATCGTCAAACATTTTTCAAACCAGTCCGAGGATAATATCCCAGGTCTTACACTTTACTGGGCATCATTCCAGAGATCATTGTAATAGGCATAGAAGAGTTTTTTTTTTTTCCTCCTCTATTGGCTATACAAATCACCTTTGACTCATTTTCACTTGCCCACTTCTCCTCCTTTCTCCATTTGTAAATCCTGATTCCTTCCCTCCCACCTTACCTCCTCCATATCAATGCCTCACTTCCTCCAGCAACCTCCTTAAACCTCATTATTTTTGCTTTTCCTCCATTTGTTTCTTCATTTTCCTTTCTTTCCATGTGTCACTACTGTAAGGCGATTTGACAAATTGCTCTTTTCAGCTCTCTACTTTCAGCCCAGGTGGCACTTTAACCACCTTCAATACTCCACCAACTTCCTCCTCATTCTACAAAATTTCTCTGCCACCTTATCCACTTTCTCCTTTGCTTTTTCATCCGCTTTCCATCTTCTCAAACCTCTTATAAACGGCGTTGTAAAAACTCTCAAATAGACCATTTATGAGTCAACCACTTCATTCTCTCGACCTTGACGCCTCGGCAAAGCGGTACTTATTGTACCAGTTTTTGAGGCATACGAACCCTTCCTCCCTCTCCTCCTCCTTATCCTCCCTCCCCTACCTATTGGAGCTCATCATTCTCGGATCAACCACATTCTCAAGCAGTGGCCATGCAATTGTCCTCACATGCATGACCCCTTCTAAGTCCGCATCAAGGCAGTCTATCCCTTAACCGCTTTCATCTATAGGGTTAGAAAAATGTGACATAATGTTGTTCACTCACCCCTAGTGCGGTGAGGAAGGGACGGGCAAACTCTTTGCAGTAAGAAACAAAATCAATCAAATTTAAGCGACATTTTATAGCAAGTGCATATTTAAAAGCTTAATCCTTAATCTTACTCGAGCACTTGAATTTCAATGTCTATTGGTTGTAATCCCAATGGATACACTTCTCGACATGCCATCGCAACATCCTAGGAAATTGCTGTCGCACATCCGAAAGTATTATCCTCCCCCTCGACTTAGCGAAGAAGGGACGGCCTCATACATCCAAGGCTACATTGTAAAAAAACAATCCATATCATAATTCAAACACATATATTACAAAAAATATAACAAAAAGTATTAATATTACCTGCATTGCCCATGGGAAGCCAAACAAATTGTATGTGATTGGTCTATTCTTCCCGACCCATTGGGAGTGCTTTAACGCCATGTCTTTTAGTGTGAAGGAACTTCATGGTTCGTTTTAAATGATAACCGTCCCCATGGATAAGCATAAGAAGTCCAAGTGCTTGCAAACATCACCCAATCAATATCAACGGCTTTTGTTGAGTTAGCAGCCTTAGGAGCGAATGTAAGAACAATACCAAGCACAGTTTGAACTTCTATAAAGAGCTTGCCCACCGTTCTTCTAACCTCTCCTTAAATCGCATCCCATAGTAGATGCTTGCCCTGTAAAGCCTGTAGCCAAGGTTCTGGTGCTTACTCTCTTTATTCTTTTTGCTCAACCACATCTGGCAATTCCCCACATCTTAAGCCTATCACCAAGGCATATTCAATCATCCCAAAACGTAGTGGCTTCTATCCACCACGAACCACATTCTTACTTTTTTTTTTTTTTTTTTTGCTTTTTACTACTGCAGCAACATATAATGCACTCCCTGCCCCCAGAAGCCTTTTCCAATTTGTTTGATATCCAAAAAAATGACCGAAACAAGTTCCTTTGAATCGATCTTCACCATTCCTCACTCCCTTTTAAATCCCCTTTATTCTCATAACAAACTTCCCAACTCGACCTTACTGTCACCCTACAGAGAAGTACGGTACCTTATTGCTTAATCTCCACCTGTAGTCTTTATAGTTTACGCTTCGGGAAAAATCTGTACAATAAATATAAACAAATATCAGCAAAAAAACAAACCAAAACAACTAATAGGCTACCAACATACTTTGTAAACAAAGAAAAAGTATCATACAATCAACTTTCAACTAATATTTCATGTGTTATGACAAAAAATAAAAAAGGCTTTTTGTGGTTTCATCGGAGCAGTACTTTATAAGAAAAAGTATCAACTTTTCATTAAAGGAGTCAAGAAAGTAATCTTGGTTTCTAGTTCAAGTAAACCAGCCATGTTCCATTTTATAAAGCCTTGAAAACATTCACATTATTTCTCAATGACATGACAAGAGATTAACGAATTTGCTCTAACATTACCCAAATTGGGATTATCTCTGCACCAAGAGAGCTTCCAGGAAACTGAAAATGGCAGCTTCAGGAGTGGACACTTATCTATTAGTTTAAAATATATTCATTTCGTTACATATCAAAAGTAAATGCCTTTAGTTATGACACTAATTAAAGGAAAAGTAACGTGAATGTAATGTATACTTGCTTTTTGTGGGCGTCCAACAAATGGAACACAAAAAACATAAGATAATGTTGCAATTGGGGCGGATCTCATTAAGAAGTGTTTATTGCTAGAGATAGAAGTGTTCAAGAGACTAGTAACGAAAATGTTGTCCTAATGAAAGCACAATGGTTACGGTCCTTTCCGCTTGTGCTCATTTGGGTTCTCTTGAATTGGGCAACTGGGTCACTCTGGGATGAAGAACATAGACTGGTTACTAATTCATATTGTTAAGCTCTATGCTATGTACTCAAAAAGAGTGAGGTCGAAATGTATTACAATCATAGTAATTTAGAAATTAGCTCTGTAACGAGAGGATTATTACATAATTTAGGAGAAAAAGTAGGAAAAATTGTTTTGACCATTGATTGCTTAAGCGATATATGAGCGACCTCAATATCACTTAAGTGACCAAGAGTTTTCCAGGAATGATCGCATACGCGCACCTCAGAATCGCGAAGCGATCAAGAGTAAAAGCGAGGAATCATCGCTTAAGCTAACTTAGATCTGAGCAGATGTTGATTCTGTCTCGTACAAGGACGTTTAAGCGACTAAGAGTAAAAGTGAGAATGCTTTAAACGATCTTAGATCTAGGTAGATGCTGATTTGCCTGAACAAGATCGCTTAAGCGATCATGAATCGCTTAAGCGACCAAGAGTAAAAGAGGATGAATGCTTAAGCGATACAAAAGTCACTTAAGTGATCTTAGATTGGGCAGATGTGATTCTGCGCAGACATGATCGCTTAAGCGATCCTAAATCACTGAAGCGACAGTAAGAGCAAAGGGATGTTATTTCATGGATATTATGATTGCTGGCTATACTCAAATGAGCCACTACAAAGAAGCATTAATGTTATTTCGGCAAATGCTAGGATCAGATGTACAGCCTAATGATGTCACCTTTTTAGCATTCTTCCAGCTTGTGCTTATTAGGTGCGATGATCTTGGCAAATGGATTCATGCTTACATAGACAAGAACTTCCAAAAACTAACAATATATCCCTTTAGACAAATTTGTTGACATGTACGCCAAATGTAGAAATATAGAGGCAGCAGCACAAGTTTTGACACCATGAGTTCCAAAAGCTTGACTTCACTTTCTAAAACTTAAAAACCAGGCAAACATAATCCCCCCAGAAAATGCAATGACCAAGCAACAACACTAGGCTAAAATCAAGCTAAACCATAGATAAAGCTAATCATCTGTATTTTTCCCCATGTGATAAAGCTAACATATATTTTTGCTATCAATAAGAGAACTCTGAGAAACTTTGAGTGCAGGGGTTATAAAATCAAGTTGACATTGATTGCTTTGGTTGACCCAAGATTTTATAACTGATGGAAGATTGAGGTTGGCCTTGACTTATATCTAGTACTGCTTCGCAAGTCTAAATTGCATCTCTGAGACACGACACTCCAAAATGACCCACAACACTTCCAACAAATCTAAAACCCCTCGGTCCAAGAGGGTTATGCCAAACAAAAATTCCATGTTCTACAAACCCTTGCACAGCAAAATTCCCCCAAATTCACACAAACATCCATTTCTCATCCAATTAAAAAAACAAGTAAAAATATGTACCATTTCTTCGTCGGCTCCTCTCTCGCCTGAATTCTCACCGGCCCTCATCTCTTCAGAACCATTTTGAGATGTTTCTCCGTGTTGTTGTGCCACCATCGTCTCCTCTGCTGTGGACCACCTTAATGATGGGAGATCCACCGGAGCAGCCATTAAAATGCTTGCGCCGCCGAACTTAGGATTCAAAATGGCATGGGTTTTCCTCCTCATGTGAATGTTAGCAATGGTTTTAAGAAAGGAAGCTTTAGGATTGAAAATGGATCAAAAATTGCAGGAATGTGAGACTGTAGTCAGTCGGAAATTGCAGAGAATAGGTTTAGGGTTCGGCAGTCAATTTTTGCTAATACGTTTGATAAGCAATTGAATGGGTGGGCTCATTTTTAAATTTCAAATTTTAATAACTTTCATTAGGAAATGCAGAGATAGGTTTAGGGTTATTGGTCGATTTTTGCCTAATATGTTTAGACTAACGCGATTTGAATGGAGTGGGGTTCATTTTAAATTCCAAAATTAAATAACTTTCATTAATTATTTTTGCCCACATAGTTTGAATCTTTTCATTTAACCCATTTTACAGTTTTAATGAATCCTAATTGTGCCACGTAGCTTTTCTAATTAAAAATTAAATCAAAAAGATTAAATATTTTTAAGGCCATTTTGTTAAATGAAACTGGGATGTCCAAGGAGTTAAATTTTCTTGTGATTTTGTCTAAGCTCGAAAGTCTTGGTAGCCCAGAAATAGTAGATACGATGATCTCAAGGTCATGAATCTTGAAGTCTGACTCAACAAAACTCGTCGCGTAGTCCAATATAGCTGTTCAACAGAATAAGGGATAAGCTTATCTCAACATCTCGGGAGGATAAGAAGATCAATATCTACGCGATCCCAACGCGTAACACTAAAATCACAAAATCGCTTACCAAGTCTGATGGCAATCCAGATTTCTCTTACTCCTTTGGTGTAAATTGTATAAATACCCCTTCCAATATGAGAGAAAGGGGTTAGCAAATTCCAAATATGAGACTCCTGGGCGTGAAGTTAGAAGACAAGCTAATTCCAAGAGGCGACATGGGAAAAAGGCCATGGGGGGGAACAAGTTAATAATGGTCGTCGGGGGGAATCTCGCACTTAGTGACTTAGTCATAAAGAAATCGAAAAATGAAACATAATCATAATCACTTTAAACCCTCTCAAGTACTCACTGAAAATTAAGAAGAATATCATACAAATACCTAGGAACAAATTAATCCATTCATTGGGATTATGTAAATTTCATTTTGAAATAGAAAGTGAAACAATTAGATCTTCTTTGAAGATTGGTACTAATTCATAATCTACATGTACAAAGCGAAACGCATTCTTGATTCTACGAAAAAAATTTATGAAAGCACAATAGAATCATGAAGAGTCTAAGTGAAACAACATAATCATATGGATATGTATCCTTCAAAACAGAAATAAAATGAATTATGTATTAGGGAAATTTTAATCGAGCTGCAGCATACAGATATCTTCTTCATATTCTCCTCAGACATTTGCAGACAAACACATTTTTTTCACTATTCACAGGCATGAGATGCAAGCTTTGCTGTTTCAGTACACAACACTCATAGTGCTCTAGTGGGTCATTCTTTCTGCATTAGGATTTTCAGCTATGACAAATAGTAAAATGGGTCTTGCTAGAATAGAATAATAGGTACGAAAGACAAAGAACCTAACAGTTGCATTGAGTAGCAATGTTATTTTAGACAAGAATAGACCACCAAAAAACCATAATAGTTTCATCATGATTGTTGGATCTATACCATTAGTCATTTGTCATATAAAAAGGAACTAATCACCATCAATTGACTAAAATTTCTCTAATCTGAGGTAGGTTTGAGGCTATCTCTCATCACATTGTATGAAATAAGTGTTCCACAAGAAATATTTAGAACTTTACCCTTTTTGAAAAAGGGATATAAACTTGACAATCTGGAAGAAAATTTACAAGAAGGATACTGATATATATTTTCGTCCTCAAATAGGGTGTTTGTCATAATTGTGTTTACAGAAACATATTAAGACAAAACCTTATGTTTTCTTTTTTTTTATAAGAAAGAAGTTTGTCAATTACTGTGCTATTCTAGTTAACAGGTAACTCAGGAACACACCTCACTTATTTAAAATCATTTCTCTGAACTCATTATTTGACTTCGGCTCTATCTTCCACTTCCCGGCTTTTGATTTGGTCGAGGGGACACCAGGTGGTGAACGTCCTTGGCATTGCAAATGGTTCCTCCCCTTCAACTGAAGTTATCACACGTTATTAGCCACAGAGTGTGGTGCTCTAGACTCCCTGAAAGTGATTACTATTTTGCGCTGCCATTTAACCCAAAGAGTAAGAAAATAAAATGTAGAAGTAGGAAACACAAACATGCAAATGTCTATAGACGCATTGGACACAAAATAACACACACAAGTAATAACAAAGATAAAACATAATTCACTTAGCCTACCATGTTCTTAGAGGCCCTATGACCAGCAGAATCCTTTCTCTTTTGCTTCGGATTTGATCTTGCAATGCTATCTTCTTCCCAAGAAACATTTGTTTGTTATTTCCTACAGCTGCAGCAAGATGTGCATCAGGCAAAAATCCACATATGCCAGGCCCTTCAAAAATCGATTAGAGGATAGTATAAATAGTATGCAATGGTCCCAGACAGATGCTCTGCAGTTAAAAGCAAGCTGGAATATGGGTAAATCTATAGGGATATGGTTGAGTCTCAGCATACATTTGCTATCAAAATGAAAAAAAAATATAGCTTTTAGACAGTAAGACCTTTATACTCTAGAAAATTCAGCAATTTTACCAAAATTATGGAATTCAACCCTTCTGCAGGTTTATTTGAGACTACCTAATCGTCTCTGGAAAGGACATTCATCTTAAAACCAAAAGCATAAGAACTAAATGATTTATTGACTGCATGAAAGAAAGAAATCAAAATTGAGTTTCAGCAAAGCACCCTTGAGAAATTGATCAAAGAGAATATACTGCATTTAGCAGTTTCAATCCCCTGAAGCATCGGCCATGCTGATCTCCAGTCTCATTAAAATAGTTTTTAGGGCTAATTTCTGGTGGTATAGTCCACATTATGCATACATATGTGAAGTTAAAGGTCAGGCAATGTTAAATAAGGATTGATGTAAGACTGATGTGCACATGGAAGGTCTAGTGGATAGCTTCCCTTTTTTCATTTGAAGCATAAAGCCCAAAGAACGTTGACAAATAAATGAATGACAGAAAGAGAGTCATACCCTTGACTTTCCAGTGAACATTGTCCTGTAGAATTTGAATAGATTCAACCCCGCGCAACATGCCTAAAGAATTTTTTCAGATCTTCAGAAGTGCGAGAGAATCTCTACTTGCCTTGAAGTTAAGGATTGACAAATAATGAATGACAGAAGAGAGTCATACCTTGACTTTCCAGTGAACTTGTCCTGCAAAATTCGAATAGATTCAACCCCACCAACATTGCTAAAGAATTTTTTCAGATCTTCAGAAGTGCAGAGAATCTCTACTTGCCTTGAAGTTAAGGTTTGATAAAAATGCCAACACACTTGTCAGTATCCTTTGGCTCTTCCAGTGGGGAGAAGTCTTTGATGTGCTGGTCATTGGATGCTCTTCAAACTTGGGTTTGCTTCTACTTCGTTTTCTTCAGCTACGTTCTATGCTGTCCCTTTTCTTCCCATGCACTTTGTTGGGTTTGGGCAGTATTTTTCTACCGCTAGCTGGAGGAGATGTTCGTCAGTCATGTTCAAAAACTGTTTTTCTCTTTCCATTAAACACTTTCTTATGTGACTTCTCTTTCTGATCTATTAGTTCAGGAACAGATTTGGCTTCCTACTGTAACCTAAATAATTGCAGCTCTTCCAAGCGGGGTGTAACCTGAGAAAGGGAACAAAGACAAGCATCTTTAGCATTAAGTTAAAATAGCAAGGATTGCACACATTCAATAAATACTAAGCAGATGTATCATAATTCAGTGACATCTTTAACAATGTTATGTAACAACTTGACTTAAAAGATTAAATTGATAGTTAAGCATCCAACAACCATACTTAAAATTTAACACAATCTCGGGCGCTGAACACCACAATCACAACCATAAATATAACATAAATACAAATACAAATTCATAATCTAAATAAGAGCCTATTTGATATAAACTTTAAATAGTGTTTTATTTCGAAAACAAGGAATATAAGGAATTTTATGAAAATATGTTTTTATTAAATAAGTTGAAAGGTTTTCAAAACAATGTTTTTGCATATAATCCTAAAAATAGTGTAAAATTAGGAAAACAAGAAAAATATCATTTCTCAGTCTTTATATAGTTTTTAACTTGAAAAAACAATTTTTGTATACCAAATTATTTTCAAATATTTAAAATATTGACATAAAACTTTTAAAATTTTAATTGTAACTTAGTTTTTCAAAATTTTTGAATCCAAACCAAATTGGCCCAAAATCTCATAGGGAGATTTAAACACAGACTATGTGGACCACCTGCTACAGTACTCAATTAAGTTATCACTTAAACTAAAAATTTAAACAAATAGGCAATGATCCACCAGTAGTATTTAAGCTCTAACAAGAGAGAAGCAAAGAGTTCATAATATGTACAGAGGCACATAAACACAGCTCATTTACAAGCACATCATTTGAGGTCATCAAAGACAACAGCTAAAGTGGCACATTTAGTCAAAACACAGATGGTTACTAGATAAGGCAAACATCGCAACCAAGCTAAATATCAGTAGTTAAAAATTCAATTGTTTTTTGATAAAATCTATACATACTAATTCTCAATAGCAATGCAAATGCATCATACACATTAGATTGAAAAAAGAAATACGTGATTAACTGGCATTAAAACAAATAAATTAAAACTGCAGCAGGAATGTGTACCTTATGCAGCGTGGTCAAAATCTTCAAGTGTCCGTATTCCCTCCAAAAGCAACAGTTGTGGCATATGTCTGAATAACTCTGTTTTTAAGGAAAAGAATATTTCAACAAATCCAACCCTGGAGTTGTGGACCCAAAAACAATATTTTCAATATCATAAATCAAGAAGCAAGAATTGTCAGTAACTTAGATGATGTCGTGAGATCATCAATTAGATCATATAATATGAAATGAGTGGGCAGCGGAGTAGAGAGTTGGGAAACAATTCGATTAAATATAGTAAGGCCAATAAAGATAAGATGAAAATAACAAGGTTAACTTTATCAAACTAAACCCTAAATTGATCATAGAAAAGAGAGAACTTAGATGACTTTATGATAGGTCATATAAATTATTACATCAATAAGTTTTCTTAACTATAGCATATTTTGACATGAAACTCTAAAAGTAAAGCTTGAACTAAGAAACTTTCTTTAAACAAATTGGAAAAAAAAAAGCCAAGTGGAAAAAGATATCAGCCTATTGTGTTTCAAAAACAACTTTGCTACCTATGATTTAAATGTGATTGCTTCATATATGCCACAATTCATCAGAGTATCAGTAACTCTAAAGTTTGAAGTTAAAAAAATAAACGTCATGGATTTTCAATTAGCATGATACTAGAGATACTGTCATATATCATTTACGTATGATTTGAAAAAATTATTCAAAATGGACATATTAAACCATTGTGATTCTGGTGCCCGAGTAGCAGGTTGACCATTGCAAGGCTACACTCTAAAAATATTCTCAGCTGCAGAGCATGATTCTATGTTAAGAGTTCAAAAGATCTCTATAAATTGCCTCCTGATAAACAACATTTTTTAACAACTTGACTTAAGCCATTTGTCTGGTTTCAGCTTCCATTAGCAACAAAAAGAGAATAAAGATAGAAGTGTTTGCATTGCAGATGACAAATATCAATGATTAAATAAAGCACATTGGTATACTACTAAAAGCAACAATTTTCCCAAAAAAAAAAAAATGAGAAGGAAGGAGAAAAAAAACCAGTTTAAAAACTTTCAAATTAAAATCCTGTCCATAAATCAATCTAGAATAATGAAAGCAAGTAATGTAAAAGAAGTATACCTTGAACCTGTCCCACTAAATCTTTACTGAAGCATCTCTAAGATGGCACATAGCTTCATTTAAATGTCCCAATTCAATTTTCATAGCATATAACCTTACCAGGCTTCTGATATTGACCTGCTGCACAGACAAAAAGCAAGTTATACGGAAAAAAAAATACAAAGATGAATCATAAATCAATCATATTGAACTATACGGATAAGAAAGAGAAAATGATGAATGGGCCAAACCAGATCTTAACCAGGCTCTCCAAAAAGGCCCGAGCTGCAACTTGATATTTTCCCAATTTAGCTCCAAATGAGCCCAATAAGCGTACAAATGCAACAAACCATCTGTATTCTTCATCTGTTGAGAGAAGTAATCAGACGCCCCTGAAATGAAGAAACTCACAGTTAAGTATTAAGTATATATAGTACATCCAATCATACAGGGCCTGCAATTTCAATGGTACACTAAAGAGACATCAGGCTAATTGTTTATAAACACAAAATTGAAGACAACCATTACACAAGAAGTAGAAAATGACATGCCAATTTATAAATTCATAGATCCATAAAGATATCTTCCGTGCATGCAACTCCAATGCTGAATGAGAAATGTTTAGCAAAGGACACTATTCCATGACAAAACAATTAACAAAGGGAACAATCTAGCAATTAGCAAAAGCCATCTTGGAGTATCGAGAGTTAGCACTGTAACTTACATAAAGTGGTCATAATGGTACTATAACAGCACACTAAATGAAGTAAATTAAAAGACTTTTCTTCAGAGTCTAAGGGTAGAAGCACTTGATACACATTCATAAGGATCTATGCCTGGACCCTGAAAGAGTAGACTAGCTACAAGGTCAACATTTTCTTCATCTAAAATTCACCATGAATAGAGCATCTACAAATATCTTTGAGAAGCTTCAAGTTCTTGACATCGAGTAAAACAAAATTTAACAAGGAAAAATGAATAGTATACATATGCGAACCTGAAACGTTTCCCTTGTCAATGAAAATTCAGTGCATCCTCTTCTGCTCAGGCAAAAGGATCTTCATCTTAAACCATCCACTCAAGTGAGGAATAAGTTTAGGTACTGAAACAAAGAGAGGTCCAATTAACAAAGATCTTTAATGCATAAACAGTAGATGAAACAATAACAAGTTACAAAAGAGTAGTAACTCAAGCCTGCAAATTAGAGAAAAGATATCTTTACTCCTCAATGGTCGAAAAAAGTGCATAGAAGGGACTTCTCAAAGACGAATATGATATAAAAATCTTTTTAAACAAGAGTAAACCTTTATACTTGTAAAAGTGAGCAGAATGAAATTCCAACACTAAAGTTTGTGAAACTTCATTGCTCTTAAGCTACTTATAACAATCTCCATAATTCTCAACAGATGAAGGGTAACAACTGAAACTTACAGTAGATATCTCTTTCTCAGGCACACGGCAACGTTCCAAAGCGAGCAAAGATCGAACCAAAGATCACCAACCTAAGGACAATTTTTCTAGCCTTGGAATGAACATCACGCACAATATTTCCTACCTGAAGGGAAAAAAGAGATGATAATTGGTAAAATCCAAATACCTGGAACATAAAGAATTGAAAAGAGAAAATATGAGGTGAAACCTTCAAGGTTTATCCAAATAGCGAGTATAATCAAGCCAGAGATCACTTGATACAGGAAACTCGGTAATAGCATGTCTAGAGAAGTTGAAACATGGACTGGATCTTAGAAGACTATTCAAACTTCAAGTAGATCTGGCAAAAATTTCAAATTAAAATAATAGTATTAACACTTTAGAGAAGGAAAAAAAAAAAAAAAAGTAACCTATTGCCACATTGCAAGTTCTTATGCAACCCCCCACCTCAGGAAAAGAAGAAGAAGAGAAGATCTAAAGTTTACATAAACTGATTACTTATATTAGAAGCAAGAAAGACCATAAGAAATTGAAGTTATAAGAAATTTCAAAAGAAATTGTTGTAAAACAACTCGACCTAAAAGCTTAAGCTTGAAAAGGTAAGGGCACAACAATGGATTAAGCTTTGTAACAGGCATCTTCACGTGTTACTAAACCAATCCAATTTCAGACAGAAAAGACCAACCCAAGTATAGCAGGATGTAATAGATGGGAGACTCAAATCATGACCTCTACTTTAATATATTAAGTTACCGTTTAACCTAACTGCTTAAGGTATCATGTAAAGCCAAGCATTATCATGTAGTGTCTAAAACAATATCTGATAGTAATGCCATATACCATGAATTGTTGAAATTTTTGGAGTCAGATATATCTGCTTTGCAATCCGTTCTTCAAAATCAGCTCAACCTTATACATCTCCAATGCCTTTTCATACGCTGTGGCAACAGTAGAGGAATCCATCTAAATCACCTGATTCAACATCTAGAGCAGTCCCCAGTTCCACTCCTAAGACTTGTAGGTGAGAAGGGTGACCTTATGTTAGCAAAGGGAACAAACAACTGACAGTGAAATATACTTCGGATGCGCTGAACCTGTTTTTCTTTTCCTGCAAAAGAGCAGTAATTTCCAAATGTAAATTTTGAAAACAGATACTTTTTCTTGGTACATAACACTTCATAGGGAAATGAAAGAACAAAATTTATGAACTATAATAATGACAAAGAGAAGAAAAAAGGTTTCTAAAATAAACAGGGCATGCAACTTGAGCCATGGTTCTAGGAAATATATAGGAAGACCCACAAAAGCGTTATTAACCATAATACCAAACCAGTAGGGGAATAAGACTTTAAATAATCAAGTAATGATTAATAGAATGCATCCCCTTCAGGCAAATATTCTTATAAGTTTCGATTATATATATATAAATTATCACTTAATGTTGGTCTCATCTATCGTATGGAGAATGGCCTGCTCAAATTCCTGTATGGTTCCATATTTTACTGCCATAGAAACATGCACACTAGCAGCAGTTATAGCACGCTCGAAGAGATTTCTCCCTTCGCAATACCATCAGGTGAAAATTCACGTACATATGGATCATATTCTTGCACAAATCTCAAGCAGTCACACCAAAGTGAGACAGACTGCACCAGAACAAGTTCAGTCGTTCAATTTTAAAGAATGCTTAGTTAAGGAACTCCAAAGAACGGAATTAATATTTTTATCCCCTGATTCCTCATATATGCAATACTGACTGAAAGTAGCAAGAACTTGATTTCCCACAAAAAGTAGGGAAAAAGATGACAACAATGCAATTAAAACTTCTAAAATGTACTGCCACTTAAAAAAATAGATTTCCATTCCCAAGACTTTGAAAAAGTTTATCCTATCGCCTAATTTGGTAGAAAATTTGATGATGCATCACAAAAGGAACCATGCGTCTTTAAACATCATCACAAATGTAAGAATATTGATATCCATTCTGAATTGCAAGGCCTATAATCATCTCTACCATACAAATGAAACTCATGAGCCATTTGTCATTAGTAATTACTTTTGGAATAATTTAGCCAGTCAAAAGTCATTGATCTGGCAAGCTGAATTTTTTATCAAAAAGGTATTTTTAGGAAAATAACTAAAAATACACAAATGAGAATTCTTAAGATCACTATGTTTAATCCATAAATCAACGCAATAAAGTAATTCAAAATTCATAATGATAACAAAAACCTACCAGATAATCAAAAAACTCCTCTTTCATAAATCTTCCAATCCCGAGAAATGCCTCAGGTCTGCAAAGTTGAAGCAAAGAATCAGCAAGAAAACTACCTCAGCTAGATAAAGCGATAAAATCTTAAAGTATACCCAAAGCTTTAGTATCAGTCATGCAGAACAAGAAAAGATCAAATTCTTAAAAATTTGGCGACCCCCTTTTATTTTTTGCTTTGGGGGGTAACGGTCATCAGGAGGTACAGTTACTGGTTTCAACATTGAGCTTCTGTTTTGGAGAAAAACTAATATACACACTAAGAGATGAGTTTGCAAGAGGGCAAGCAGGCCTGTCCATAAAAGCCAATGACAAGAGGGAACTCAAAATCTATAAACAAAACAAAACATTAGACAGCCGCAAATTATCAAAAACCAACCTCCAAGTCAACCATCACTGCTTCGTACTTGCGACATACGAAAAAAAAAAAAAAAGGGCTCAAAACTTCATTTCTTTAAATCAATTAAGCCGACATTTGAGCTAAGGCTCAGTAGATAGAAGTCACATAAACTTGAATTCAACATAGTTTTCACCATTTAAACCCAAAAGATAATCACTTCTCCTTTCAAACAAATCCATTTAATTTTCTTCTTATACTTTCTCTCGTTAAAACATAAACCTTAAGCGATCAAAATTTAATATGAAGCCAATAACAAGAACACAAAATGAAAAAACTGAAACATACCTAGTTGAAATAGAAGCTCATCTCGAACCACTCTTGCCACATAACAAGAGTCAATGGAAGTTTCACCATGCAAGATAAATCTAGTCCCTTTTGCCCCATCAAAGCCGATCTTTGTGGATTGCCCAAATCAAGCGCAGCTCTTGCTGACAAATTTGTTCGTTTATTCTCTTAGATGGGCATACAAATGAAGCGATACGCTCTTCCGTAAAATGATTGTATCATATTATCATACACTTGTTTAACAGTATCATAAAGACCACATCATATTGCACTTATTCAATATCAACAAAAAACAAGTGCCTTAGTACATAAAGGAAACGGAAAATGAAAATAATTCATAAATCAATTCAATAAACCCTCTCAAGCACTTGCTTAAAAAAGGAGGAATCTTCATACAAATACCATGGAAAAACGTTTAATCTAAATCATGGGGATTATGTAAATATTCCATTCCAAAAATATAAAGTGAAACAATTAGGTCTTTTTTTAAGAATGGTACTAATAATCAAGATCTAACATGTACAAAAGTGAAAACCTCATTCTCGATTCTGTGAGAATTTTTAGGAAAGCATCCAACAGAATCACGAAGAGTTTTAAGTGAAACAAACATTACATACGAGATATAGATATTCATTCAAAACAGACAATAAAAATGAATATACATGTGCGGAAATTTAATCGGCTAAGCATACAGATGATATTCTCTATTCTTCCTTAGATATTTTCCAAACCAAAGACATTTTCACATTTTCCACAGCATGAGATGCAAGGCCATTGCTTTTCGTCCTCAAACAGGTATCGTTGGTCATAATTGTGTTGTACAGAAACATATTAAGGCAAAACCTTATGTTTTTTTTTTTGTAAGAAAGGGAAATTTGTTAATTACTGTTCTATTCTAGTTAACATGTAACATGTAACCCCAGGAACAAACCTCACTTCTTAAGGAACATTTCTCTGAACTATTATTGACTTCAGCTCTCATCTTCCACTTCCTCGAATTTGGATTTGTCAAGGTCACACCAAGTGGTCTGACATTCCTTGGCATTGCAAATGTGTTACACCCCTTCAGCTGAATGTTATCACTACGTTTATTAGCAGCATAGTGTGGCGCTCTAGAGTCCCTAAAAGTCTGATTCTATTCTGTGTTGCCATTTAAACCAAAGGAGTAAGAAAATAAAATGTAGAAGTGGGAAACACAAACATGCAAACGTCTATAGACTGCATTACACACAAACACACACACACACACAAATAATAACAAAGATAAAACCTGATTCCACTTGGCCTACCATTTCTCCAGAGGCCCTACAACCAGCAGAATCCTTTCTCTTTTGCTTCAAAAATTGATCTTGCAATGCTTATCTCTCCCAACAAACATTTGTTTGTTCTTTTCTATAGCTGCAGTGAGGTGGCATCATCGGCAAAATCCATATATGCCAGGCCCTTCAAAAATCGACCAGAGGATATTATAATTAGTATGCAACGATTCCAGACATAGGGCAAGCTGGAATATGGGTAAATCTGTATGGGACTATGGGGAGTCTCCTAAGCATATCACTTGCTATCAAAAGAAGAAATATGCTCTTAGACAGTTAGTCTTTATACTTAGAAAATTAAGCAATTTACCATAATTATGGAATTAAACCCTTCTGCAGGCTGATTGTGACGAGTATCGTCTCTGGCAAGACATTCATCTTAAAACCAAAAGCGTAAGAACTAAATGATTATTGACAGCATGAAAGGAGGTAATCAAATTGAAGTTTTAGTGAGCACCCTTGAGAAATTGATCAAAGAGAATGGACTGCATTTAGCAATTTCTATTCCCCAAAGCATCAGTATGCTGATCTCCCAGTCTCATTAAAGTTAGTTTCTTAGGGCTAATTTCTGTGGTACAGTCCACATTATGCGTACATATGTTGAAGTTTAAAGGTCAGGCAATGCTAAATAAGGATTGACTGCAAGACTGACCTGCACATGGAAGGTCCAGTGGATAGCTTTCCCTTTTTTCATTTGAAGCATAACGCACAAAGAACATTGACAAATAATGAATGAGAGAAAGAGAGTCATACCCTGACTTTCCGGCTTGTCCTGCAGAATTCGACTAGATTAAACCACACCAACATTGGTAAAGATTTTTTTCAGATCTTCAGAAGTTGCCTGAAAAAAATTTAAAACCATTAGAATTATCTCTAGTATTTGTCTATCTGCGTTACTACCTTTAGGATAAAAATAAATTTATCCTAAAGACAGTAACCTGATGATGCAGGATGTAAAGGAAGGATGCAAATGGGTATTTAGTCCTTATCTTCTACATTTTAGGATTGAGTATTTGAGTCCTTGGTATCCGTTTCTTGATTCTCCTCTTAACCATTATTCTCTCTATCACCCTATATACAATCCTATATTATCTATCTATGATATTCTTCTCCCCCTCCAAACACTAAGGAGCAAAA
This sequence comes from Pistacia vera, assembly GCF_008641045.1. Classification (NCBI taxonomy): domain Eukaryota; kingdom Viridiplantae; phylum Streptophyta; class Magnoliopsida; order Sapindales; family Anacardiaceae; genus Pistacia; species Pistacia vera. The sequence goes on from NW_022196230.1 coordinate 1,028,834, forward strand.
TATTATCAACTAGACATTATAACTACCAAAGTTTTGTCCAACATTCACAACATCAAGAATCTACTAGAAAATGGTTAAACGTACATCGACCAAAAAAAATAAATGAACTGACAAAACAGATGATGAAATGAAATCTATACAGATTTGAGATAGATTTAGATCTAAACAAACAAACTTATACCTTAATTAACAGCTATTAACTAAGCTATAAGATAACAGCTTTAAATAAACTTAAGGGTTCTTACACGAGTGCATTTCAGACCACGCTGCTTCATAGATTCAATGGCAATTTGAAATCCCATATCGAACAAATCCCCACGATCACGTTACAGCAACTGCATATGTAACATCAAACCATATTTTTTGACTGCAAGTGTCATTTAACTGTTCCAATAGGTAGATCCCATTGACCGCCCCTATTGTGCATCCATTCTTTAGATATTGTTAGAGTCATGAAAGTGACTCTATTTTGGTGATAAAAAATACCCCATGTGTGATTTAATGAAGCATATTGAGATAATTAAAGAATTTATGAATTATCACGAAAATTGCTTCCTAATATTTTTCTTATGAATTAACGTGTTTGGAATGATTTTGGAAAGTATATGAGTTATATTAGATTGTGGTTTATGGATTAAGGGTGATTTTGTCTCATTTATGCTATTTAGGGGGTAAAATGTCATGTTTAAGGGGCGATTTTGTCACTTTTCAATTATGCAGGGACCAAAGTGAGATTTTAATTTTGTTCTATAAAAGAAGACAAAAAGTCGCAGATCCAGGAGGCTGTTCACCCAGTTTTCGGCGACCCTTCGTCTCCCTCCGGCGACGATTCATCCCCTTGCACCGATCCATCATCAGCCACGCAAGCCGCCACCGTGAAACACGCACCGTCGCGACGCTTCATCTTCCTATCGCGACGTTTCATCTTCCCGGCCAGTTTTGGCCGTTTTCCGATGACGTTACAGCTCCCAAGGTAGATCTTCATTCCCCATAGCCGGATCTAGCATTTCCAAGCTTCAGCCGCCGCGGAAAACTGCCGGAATCTGCGGTTTGTTCGTCGCGCCTCTTCATCTTCCAGGCCAGATCTTGCTCATTTCCGGTGACTTCTCACTTCCCCAGGACCTGATCGAACAACCCCATCACCAGAGCTTTCCATTGGTACATTCGGATCCCATTTCCGCCACCGTTTTCTGGAGACCCACCGGAAAATTAACGTTTTCCGACGAACCACGGTGTTCGTATTCCGGGCTGTCCGTGGGTCGTTTTTGCCCCTTCTTCACATCATATCGCTATCGGTTACCTCCTCTTCACCTGATCAGCTCCGTTTCCACTGTTTCAGCCTCGTCATCACCACCATGAGCGGTTGAGTTCCCAGTTATCTGTTACGGTGTAGACGAGATCGAGATTGACTCCACTGATTCCTTATCAGCTCTCGACTAGGTGGATGAGCCCAAATGTTGGATATTGGTTAGTTTCTTGTATTCAGATTATATTTGTTTTCGTTTTAGTTTGTCTGCGATACTTTAATATATTCTGATACTAGACGTGTTGAATTGATAATGTCCATTGAGAACGTTTATGATATATAACTTTTCGCATAATTGAATGTCGGTTTGAGATTATTGAATGTTGATATGACTTTAAATTGCTTCGGTACTGATTACAATCAAGTTGTAGTAGCGTTTAATATCATTTTTACTGGAATGCATTTATTGTGTAATTAGTTGATTGGGTGATACAGGTTGATAGGTTGACTTGTTAACATTGTACCAACTAGTGGTGTTTAAGGGTTTAGCATTTTTCGGTTAGTCAATGATAGTCTTAACCAATCGATCTGTAACTAAGACGACGGGGAGACAGGATAGATTATGCCTAGATTGCCGGGAGTATTTTTATTGATTTGCCTAGCCTTATAGGATTAGGAAATTGAAGAGCGAGGAGAGGAATGTGAGAGTTGGTCTTGAGTCAAACGAACCGTAGCGACAACGCTTTTAATATTGTGTTTTAGTTAGCAATTCATTTAATGCTTTAATTTCTACAAGTAATTAGTTCTTAGTTTTAATCAATCATTTTGCCAATTCTCTTTCGTTAACTTAAATATACATTAGGTCGTTAGTCTGCTCTCTATGGATTCGACCTTGCTTACAGCTAACTACGGTACTTAGGTTTAATTTGTGACCGTGACGACCGGTCTAACAAAATTTGGCGCCGTTGCCGGGGAGCAACGTGCTTTGACTTTGTGTGGTGTTGGTGTTATAAATACTTTTAGTCTAATTTTTCTATGTTCTTAATTTTCATTAGGACAGTTTCATTCGTGTTTTTTTATTTTGCAGGAAGATCGCAATTGGGGAAACGTTGCAGTGTGTCATATGCCTCAAAGTTTAAGCATGACCGATTGTGATATTTTCTAATCTTTTAGCTTTAGTTCTTTTTGTTGTTAATCATTTGTGTGATGTTTGCATGTTTCGTGTTCATTTTGTTTGCATGTTGTTTAGTTGGCATATTTGTTTTTTTATAGGATTTAGTTTTTAATTAGTAATAATTTCTTTTTGTTTGACTGTTAGTTTTGTTGTTATTTTGTGGATTTTTTTTTTTTTGTTTTTTTTAGGGTGTTATCATATTTAGCATTATTTTTCTTATTGTGGTATTTGAATTTGCTTTTGTTCTTTTTCTTTTCTTTTATTTAATTTTGATGTTGTGGTTGTTGGTGGAACCTTTGGTACACTTGTGATGAATGCTGGGTAGATAGTCATATCAACCAATTTTTGTACCCTTGGATTGAAAATAGAAAGCACGTAGGATGGATGATAATCTGTCCCATGCAAACCATCTAGCTTCTAGGATTCCTATCATAGGGCAACGCCTAGGAATGGTGGCATTTATGAGTTTTCTCCTTTGGACGATATAGACTCCAAGTTGGAGTCTTTAGCCTACAATTTGACATGTTCATATCCATACATGGGCAAGCTTCTAGGCAACCACCTCCCGGTAGGACAAGTCAGGATGTCTTTTCTATGCCTTCAGATCTTTTAGCTGTTGAGTACACATTTGAGGAACCAACTCCTACACTTTTGAGGAGCATGTGCAAGATGCACAAGGTTTCCAGAGACGGAATGATCCGTATTCGAACACATTTGATAGTGAGTGGCATAAACATCCTCATTTTGCATGGAAGAAGAACAATCTCAGAATGTCTCCCATAATATGCCATATAGTTCTACATCAACGGGCAATTATTGGGACATGTATTCGGTCCAACCAACCACCCAACCTAGGATCCACCTCCCGTCCAATAGCCTACTCTCGAGCCCAGTCCTAGAATCAATGATGGCTCAAATGCTCCAAACCATGCAAGAACCAAAAGATGACATGAATGCTAGGTTCAATGACTTAGGCAGCATTATCAGATATTACATTCCTATTCCCAATCTATTAGTAAGCTAGAGACCCAAATAGGTCAAATAGTGAAGCGGTTTATAAGAGAGAGGAATGCCATTTGCCGAGTCAAGTTGTTGATAATCCCAATGGTACACCTCACCAGATGGGGTGTCATGAACAAGCTAGGCTTGAGGGAATTATATGCTGAGTTTGGAGGAGAGAAGAGAGCTTAGAGGGAAACCAAGCCAAGAGGAGTGGAGAGAACCAACTATAGAGTTAGGTGTGCCAAGACATGAAAACGAGGAAGTTGGGAGGAAAGAACCATCCCCGCATTTGACATGCCAATAGAACCTTGTCCTCAAACCTAGAGTCAAATAATGCGTCCAACATTAAGAAAACTACTAGGATGGGAAATGGGTGAGCTGTTTAGACAAGGGCTAATTGGTATTCCACTTCTAGATGCCATTAAGCTCAACCTGGCTATGCCAAGTTCTTAAAAGACTTGTGCACAAGGGAAAGGGCGTATTAAATTCAAATATGCCTTCTGGGACCTGTGATACCCTACTTGTTGTTGAATGGTGAGGGTCATGTAAGGCACCGCCAACGTTTCAACCACCTTGAACTTGGTGTTTGCATTTAGTCGGCTGAAGACTTTAAACTTAGCGCTTGTGGGAGGCAAACCACCTTTTTAAATTTGTTTTTATTGCTTTTATGTTTTTATTGTTTTGTCTTTGCGGAATTGCCATGTTGGAACTTATTAACTAGTCTAAGGCTTCGTTACGCATGCTCCACAAACCCGTTGGTGACAATCCCACCATTGTTCCTGGGTGTATCTCTCCACCTGATATGCTGTTATTGTTAGATTCTTGTTTCTCAAATAGTTGGACGATTTTGATGTTATTGATCATATTGCCATTTGAGATCATTTGATGCTAAGTTGGGGAGGATGTTTGTAGTTGTGGGTCATTGAGGACAATGACATTTTAAGTTGGGGAGTGTTGATTGATTTTATTTTTGTGGAGTATGTTGTTGATCATATTTTTGGGAAGTGTTGTTGATGATGCTTTCGTGGAGATTGTGATATTTTTGTGAAGTATTGTTGATGATGCTTTTATGGAGATTGCGTGTGAATGGATTGTGCATCATATTTTCTGGCATGATGTGTTGTGTTTTGTTGAAAAATGTTGAATCGTACTCTTATAAGTCCAAAAGTGGTGTAAAGGGAACTAAAGTGAGTATTTTTAAAATTTTCATAAATTCATGCATATCACCATTTTAGAAGCAATGAGGGTGATAGTTGAAAGGTTTTGTGAGGTTTTTGAAAATTGGTTTGTTGCAACATGGTTTTAAACATTGCACTATGTTCTGTTTTGTGCTAGGTTTGTCCATAATTGTGGTTAGACACGTTTGTGTAAATGTCATGTGTTTTAGTGTTTATGCAAGTCTCCACATACTTTACATGCCATAGAGCAAAGTTTCATTTTTATCTTGCGTGTGTTAAAAGTGCTTCAATGTTGCTTGATGATTGTTTTTTATTGTAGCCTAGTTGACTCGAGTGGAGTACGCCCGAGGGGTGTTCTACACACCTAATCCCTAAAGCTATAGCTTGGAAGCAGTTGGCCTAAAGCTCGTGTACATGGGTCCTCTAGAAAGCTTAAGAAGTCATTACATAGATCATGAGCTAAAAAAAAAAAAAAAAAAAAAGAAATAAAGTCTTGGCTTGTAGCCTAGTTGGTTTGGGTGAGTAAGTCCGAGGAGTGTTTTACATTTAGTGCCCTATAGCCGTTTAGTTTGGGAGTCATGACCTAAAGCCGTTACACGGACCTTCTAGAAAGCTTAAGAAGTTAAGACAAGAAAAAAAAAAGTGATGAATGAAAAAGAAATTATATGTCAAACCTTGTGTGGAAAATGAGCATTAGTTGCGTGTACATAAGTTGGGGAGTTTTGCATGATATTTTAACATTGTAATATGAATATGAAATGTGTGTTTGAGAAACTTGAATAGAGATAGGCAAATCTTGACAGAAACTTAGTTCTTTATTAGGATTGTGTTATTTACTTGTTATGTTCAAATTCTTCATTACCTTTTGATGAATATCTGGTTGTGTTGTGAATATGGTTGTGTATGGTTTGTGAGAATGTGAAAGAGTTCTTTAACTTTACTCGAGGACGAGCAAAAAGAGTAAGTTGGAGAGTGTGTTAGAGTATGAAAGTGACTATTTGGGTGATAAAATGCCACATGTGGATTTAATTGAAGTATATTGAGATAATTAAAGATTTATGAATTTATTCACGAAAATCGCTTCCTAATATATTCTTATGAATTTAACGTGTTTGGAAGATTTTGGAAAGTATATGAGTTGATATTAGGTTGTGGTTTATGGATTAAGGGTGATTTTGTCTCATTATGTTGTTTAGGGGGTAAAATGTCATGTTTTAAGGGGCTGATTTGTCACTTTTCAATATGCAGGGACCAAGTGAGATTTATAGTTTGTTCTAAAAGAAGACAAAAAGTCGCAGATCCAGGAGGCTGTTCACCCATTTTTCCAGCGAACCTTCATTCCTCCGGCGACGATCATCTCCCTTGCACCGATCCATCATCAGCCACCGCAAGCCGCCACGTGAAACACGCACCCGCACCCGCACCCGCCGCGATGATGTTTGTCTTCCCGCAGTTTGGCCGTTTTCCAGTGACGTTCCAGGCCCCAAGGGTAGATCCATTCCATAGCTGGATCTAGCATTTCCAAGCTTCAGCCACCGCGAAAAACACGGAATCCGCGGGTTTGCCGTCGTGCCTCTTATCTTTCAGGCCAGATCTTGCTCATTTCCGGCGGATTCTCACCTCCCCAGGACTGATCTAAACTCCCCATCACCAGAGCTTTCATTGGTACCTCGGATCCCATTTCTGCCACCGTTTCCGGAGATCCGCCGGAAAATTAACGTTTTCTGGCGAACCGCGGCTGTTCGTATTCGGGCTGTCCGTGGGGCGTTTTTGCCCTTCTTCACATCATCACTGGCGGTTACCTCCTCTTCACCATGATCAGCTCTTGTTCCACTGTTTGCCTCCGTCATCACCACCAGAGCAGCTGAGTTCCCGGTTGTCCGTTACGGTGTAGGCGAGATCGAGATTGACTCCACTGATCTCCTATCAGCTGATAGTTGGATGAGCCCGAATGTTGGATATTTGGTTAAGTTTCTTGTATTCAGATTATATTTGTTTTCGTTTCAGTTGTTTGCGATACTTTAATATATTCTGATACTCGACGTGTTGAATGATAATGCATGAGAACGTTTATTGATATAAACTTTTCGCATAATTGAATGTCGGTTTGAGATTATTGAATGTTGATTATGACTTTAATTGCCTCGGTACTGATTGCAATCAAGTTGTAGTAGCGTTTAATACATTTTTCCTAGGAATGCATTTATTGTGTAATTAGTTGATGGGTGATACAGGTTGATAGGTTGTACTTGTAACATTGTACCAACTAGTGGTGTTTAAGGGCTTAGCATTTTTCGGTTAGTGAATGATAGTCTTTAAACAATCGATCTGTAACTAAGACGAGGGGAGACAGGATAGATTATGCCTAGATTGCCGAGAGATATTTTTATTGATTTGCCTAGCCTTGTAGGATTAGGAAATTGAAGAGCGAGAAGAGGAATTGTGAGAGTTGGTCTTGAGTCAAACCGAGCTCGTAGCGACAACGCTTTTAATATTGTGTTTTAGTTAGCAATTATTTAATGCTTTTAATTTCCTGCAAGTAATTAGTTTCTAGTTTTAATCAATCATTTTGCCAATTTCTCTTCGTTAACTCAAATATACATTAGGTCGTTAGTCTTGTTCTCTGTGGATTCGACCTTGTTTACGCTAACTACGGTACTTAGGTTTAATTTTGTGACGTGACGATCGGTCTAACAGATATTCTTGGGAAAAACCTTTTCTAATGCTCTTTTTGCTTTGTCTTCATCAACTATCGCTGAAAGAGCACATGCTTGTGCATAACTACATTAGAGACACATATGGTAAGTTTAGTCTTATCAGATCTGAACTAAAAAAGAATATATTGAGAAACAAAAACGTGTGAAACACTATAAATAAATCAAGATTTATAGGCTAGATAATTGAGAATATCACATGAATGAAGTTAATCAGTTGCAACATACCATTGGCAATCAATGATTAGCTTGAATAGATGAACTTGAGCGGCTACCGTTATTGTCGTAGTTGAAGTAAGAACCATTCCACAATTCCTCTATACACCTTTGCTTACTGAAATTTACACCAAAAATAATCCTCAAACCCTAAGATCTACTACATGTTCAAATCCAAACGCAACTGCAATGCTGCCACCTCCAATATATGTACTTACAACATAGACAGATCACGTATCGTATGTCTGATCAGGAAAGCTATCATTCTCAATCATCCCCATCACCATCCTATCAAATTCGAACAGATAAAAGTGTTTACTGAACCTTCTGCTTACCGTAACCATATAGAATTGGGTAGCTGGATGAACTTTTGTAGGATTCTGCTCTGGAAAAAAAGTTAATACTCACTAAATTTTTATCACGTAAACATCAATTTCGCTTTTGGATCGGAAATTGAGGAAGCTGTTCAAACATTCACTATAATTTTTGGCCTTCATTAGTAACAACATGAATAAGGACATTGTACATTCAGTCGGCTTCACATTTCTCTCCACCATTATGAAGGAGTTCAACAACTTTTGGTATCTCATTATTCTGAGGAAACCAAACATAAGCGTAGTAATGTGACTACATCTGGAGCACAACCTTTTTCCTCCATATATGACAACAACTCATTTGCCATTTCTAGTATCCATTTTTACACAGCCCATTGATCAAAATGCTATATGTTGCAACATCTGGCACTAGGTTTCCATGAAGAGAAAACTTCTGAAATAGGTCCCAAGCAGTTTCGAATCTCCTGTTTTACATAATCCATCAATGAGGGAATTCAAACCTTCAATGCTAACTGCAAACTTATTATTTACAAGAGCATTAAACATTTCCAATGCTTCCAAAACACATCCGTTCTTGCAAAGTCCATTAATGAAAATGCTATATGTCCAAGAATTAGGAAAAACATCGTTAAGTCGCATCTCACCAACTAAATTCTGTGCATCTTTCACCTAGCTATAAGAAAACAGCCAATTAACAAGGTGCTATATGAATCACATCAGGCCTAATTCCTTCTAAATCATCTCTCGATAAAGACTAGAGCTTCATTGACTTCTTTATTCTTGCAATACAATTGATTAAAGTAGTGTAGCAAACAACATCAGGCCTATACCCTTTCTAGTTATAGAATCAAACAACTCCCTTGCATCACCACTATCTGCTAAGCAATAACGTTTATCAAAATGTTGTAGGTATAAATGTCAGGAACCACACCTCTCTGAATCATATGTTCCAACAATAGTTGTCTAGCCTTCTCAACCAATCCAGCCTTACAAAGACCATCAATTATAGTATTTAAGTAACAACATCTGGCCTACAAATAACACCAGATTTCTTATTCCCATTAACCATCTCTTCAAGCAACTTAATGGCAACACTTATCATCCCTGATTTACACAATCCACCAATCAAAGTGTTGCAAGTGATCACATCAGCCCTACAACCAACAGCAACCATTTGCTTAGACAATTCATTGATTCATAATCTTTCTCTCTGCACAGAGACCTTTAATAAAACAATTAAAAGTCACGGCTTTTGGCTAAAACCCTTCTTCAAAATCCCCTAAAAACCGCAAAACTATCCAAAACCCTTTCAAATATACATAAGCAATTCATCAAAATATGCAAAGATATAAATCTGGAGACAACCCAGTTGAATTCACACAGCTATATAGCGAAATCACTTCATAATAATGCTTCTTCTTAGCTAGTGCACTAAACAAAGTAGTAAATGATGAAATTGGAGGAAGGGGTTTCGAAAAATCATATAATAAAAAAAGTACAATGCTTCATTTAGAGTAAAGCTACTGATGGACAATTTTCTTCGAGGAATTTAGCAAGTGAGGATCGTTCAAGGCGTTTTTTGAAAGAATACGAAACTTCATTTTGGAGCTTGAAGATGTGAGGTGTGTAAGTGAGCTAACAAAATAAAACATTAACTTTCGAAGATGGGTTTGAGAGCGAAGACGAACGAAATGGGGATCTGAATCCCAAAGCCATGTATGAGGAGTGTTTTTGTGGGTCGTATTTTTCCGAAGTTAGGTCATTCAAAAAGGCAAATGCATTAAAGAGAAATGTTTTGACAAATCTCACAAACAGCCTTTAAGGTTTTCAAAATTGCAAACTTATGTCAAGTATCTATCTTTCCTATTCAAACCACCTTTATGATTTCGAAAATTGTTCACTTGAAGGTTAAAAATGTAAATCCATGTTCAGGTGTTTTTCGATTTGAGGTGGTTTTCTACTAAATCCAAAATTATCCGGTTGATCAAACAAACCAATTTATATAAGTATTCATTTATGTTTTTTTTAATAAAATGATAAGATTTAAATAAATCTTGCTATTGAACTTTGTATTTAATTTACAATGATATATAATTTTTTTTTTTATTTGTTCTTCAAACTTTTAAATATACCAAAATCGATATTTCACATAATCGAATGTGATATATTAAAAATTCAAAGGGTATTGTTTTTTACCATTTAGAAGTTACATGAATAATGTTTCGTTATCTTGTTAATAAGATTATTACGCTAATTATATTGCTGAAATATCTATAGTACTAAAATAATAGTACATATAGTTTAATATAATTACTAGTTTTGTATTATACAATAGAGTTATATTGATAGTCTTGAGGTTTAATATAATAAAAATAATCAAATTTATAAAATACTAAAAATCTGTACTGTTAAATTATAAGGGTTAAAATAATAGAATCAGGGCAATTTAATAAATATTTATTAATTTTATAGATATATGTTGTAGCAGACTAATAGTTTATTAATAACAAGGGAAATTTTATTATTTCAAAAATCTTAAATGAATTTATGTAATTATAGTGAAGCTCAAAGGAGTTGACTTGATGTCCTTAACATTTTATGATAATATTGTAATGTTCTATATTAGCTTATCCGCAACGTGTACTATACATTAACATATATGATCAGCACATATCAAGTGATTAGACAGTCGCACATACACCTATCTCAATAAAAAGCTTCCGTTATGAATGTGCTTCTTATAACATCGTAATCTCTATTATGACCCCAACTGCTTTTAAAATTTGGAAACAATGGTATCCATCAAAACTAAATTCTAAAAACAGTTATAAAATTTCTGACAACAATGTTTGGCACTAGGCTTTCAATGAGAGAAATTTCTAAAAGAAACGAAAAATGAAACTGTAATGCCCACATCGGGTACGTAGTTTTACTTATGTCCAAATACTCTTAGTTAAATTTTATTAAAGCTACCTTAAACAAGTGTGAAGAAAATTCCTTAAACTTTCATTAGGGGTAAAATGGTCTTTTCACTCATAATTAGTTGAAAATGTGGGGAGTGAAAAGAGATAGAATTTCATGGAAAATGTAATAAAATGAGGGCATTATGGTAATTGACTAAGGGACATAGATGAAATTTTATAAAAAGTGTAATGGCAAAATGGGAAACTATAAATAATATTATGTTATATCAAGAATTGAAGAGTGAAACCCTAGCCACTTCTTCTCCTCTTTCATGCCACTTACCACTCAAATTCTCTCAATTTCTTCAATTCTTTTTCAAGGGAAATTTATAGATTTTGGGTACTTTTTAGTGGATTTTCAATCTCAAGCATCTTTAGGTAAGATTCTTGCACTAAGAAGTGAGTTTTAATTTTTAAAGTGTTGAATTTTGATGATTTGTGTTCATAGGATTTAAGAGAAAGAGAGTTGGATCAAAGAAGTTTTTTAAAGTGTTGGATTGCTCACATATAAGGTAAGTAAATCATACCCTAAGTATGATTTAAGTAATATTGCGTAGAGAATTTCTTTTATGCATATATGTGTTTTATATGAAAAATTGTTGATGGATTTGGTGTTGAATGATGATTAGAACTTATCCATGAGAAGTAGTGTTTGTGTATGATACTTGATGTGAGCTTGGATGAAATTTGGAAGAATTGGAGTAAAAATTTTAGAGTGTACATTTTGGACAGGTTTGGCGTTAAGATAGAGGATTTTATTCCAAATTTTTGGTGGCTTAGAAAAGAGGTAGAAGTGTAGCCAAATTATAGTTGATTTGTGCACATGAATTGTTTGATGACAAGTCCAAGAGAAGTGCATGTATGAGTATGAGTATGATTATGGGTTACTTTGGATTGAGTTTGTAGATGGTAGAGAATGACATGTTTGCATTCCATATTGCATTATTGCATCTAAACATGTGAATTTAAAAAGAATTATAAGCATGAACCCATCTACATGTATACATACTCATGAGAGCATGAAAAAGCATTAAAGAATATTAAAGAGTAAACAGAAGGAAATGAGAATATTAAAGAAATTCAAATCTGAATTTTTATTTAAAGAAGTGTAAAAAGATAAAAAGAAGAGAAGGTTGTTGCGATGGGGAGCCCGTGAGTGACATAGCCCCACATGCATGCCGTCTTTAGTGAGCGGCTTCAGAATTTAGAAAGAAGAATTGTACAGTTTGTTAGAAGTGCGTGTGGATGAGGACTGTACCCAGAATTAGAGAATTCACTCACAAGGCCAAGGTTCCAAATCCATGCCTCAACAGAGTCCGATCGGCAAGAAAAAAAAGAATAGAAAGAAAGAAAGACTAGAAAAGAAAGAAAGAAAGAAAGAAATACAGAAAAGAAACAAAAAACATAATAAGAAAAATAGAAAAGAAAATGCACATTTTATACATTTGTGCATTTGCATCATATATATGCATAATACCATGCCCATTATCTTGAGTAGTGGGAAATTAGAATAGAGAAAGAGCAGAGAGAAATAGAGAAAGAATAGAGAAAGAACAGGGAAAGAATAGAGGGAAAAACAAAGAAAGAAAGAGAGAAAAACGGAGTAAGAGTAGAGAAAGAATAGAGAAGAATGGAGAAGTGTAAAGTAAGGAAAGAAATTCAAAATTTAAGCAACGGAGAGAGAAAGGTAGCATAGCGGGATTACTTACTGAGCAATTAGTGCTCACCCCATTGTTTTCAATGTTTTTGTAGGTAATAGGTGAGATGTGGTCACTCGGAATGTCACGCAGTGGAAGGGTTAGGCTACACTGTCAAGTTACTATTTTGAGACTTTATTATATTATGTAAAGATTTGTATATAAAGCAAAATTAAATATGGGCCCATAATTTTATACTCGTTTATATGTATAAATTCGTGTGTATATATATAAAGTGACTTTTAATTGTTATTTTATGAATATACTAACTAGAAATAAAGTATTATAGAAACATAATTCATAGATCACTTAAACCAAGCCCAAATTCAGACAGAAAGACCAACCTAAATATAGCACGATGTAATACATTGGATATTCAAATCATGACCTCTACTTTAATATCTATTGTGTGTGATTTTTGTTGCAAGCTCGAAAGTCTCGGTAGCCTGGAAATCAGTAGATCAACATGATCTCAAGATCATGGAATCTTCAACTTTGACTTAGCATAACCTCGTCGCGACCGTCCAATACAGCTGTTCGACAAACTAAGGGATAAGCCTTATCTCGAACATCTCGGGAGGGATAAGAACGAATCAATATCTGCGCGATCCCAATGCGCAATCCCTAAAATCACGAAATCGCTTGCCAAGTCTGATGGCAATCCCAGATTTCTCTCTACTTCCTTTGGTGTAAACTTGTATAAATACCCCTTCCAAATATGAGAAAGGGGTTAGCAAATTCCAAATATGAGACTCATGGGCGTGAAGTTAGAAGACAAGCTGATTCCGGGAGGCGACATGGGAAAGAGGCCATGGGGAAACAAGTTAATAATGGTCGTCGGGGGAAATCTCGCACTTAGTGACTTAGTACATAAAAGAAACGAAAAATGAAACATAATTCATAGATCACTTAAACCCTCTCAAGTACTCACTTGAAATTAAGAAGGAATATCATACAAATACCATAGAAAAACGTTTAATCCTATTCATGGGGATTATGTAAATATTTCATTCCGAAAATAGAAAGTGAAACAATTAGATCTTCTTTGAAGATTGGTACTAATTCATGATCTAACATGTACAAAGTGAAAACCTCATTCTCAATTCTACAAGAAATTTTATGAAAGCATCCAGTAGAATCATGAAGAGTCTAAGTGAAACAAACATAATCATATGAGATATGGATATTCATTCAAAATAGACTTTAAAAATGAATATATGTGTGCGGAAATTTTAATCAGGCAAGCATACAAATGATATTCTTCATATTCTTCCTCAGACATTTTCTAGACCAAAGACATTTTTTCACATTTTCTACAAGCAGGAGATGCAAGGCCATTGCTGTTTCAGTGCACAAACTCAATAGTGCTCTAGTGTTCCATCTTTCTGCATTAGGATTTTCATCTATGACAAATAGTAAAATGGATTCTCCGCTAGAATAGAATCAATAGGTACAGAAAAGGAAAGAACCTAACAGTTGCATCATGAGTATTCAATGTTATTTTAGACTAAGAACAGACCACCAACCCATAATAGTTTTCATGATCTTGTTGGGTCCTATACCATTGGTCATTTGTCACATAAAAAGGAACTTGATCGTAATCTAATTGGCTAAAATTTCTCTAAATCACGGGGTACGGTATTAAGGCTATCCTCATCACAAATTGGATGAAATATATGTTCCACAGGAAACATATTAGAACTTTACCCTTTTGAATAAAATCGGTATAAACTTTGACATATCTGGAAGAAAATTTACAAGAAGGGTATTGATATAGATTGATCTCAATAGCACATATATTTTTTGTCCTCAAACAAGTATCTTTTGTCATAACTGTGTTTACAGAAATATATTAAGGCAAAACCTTAACGTTTTTCATAAGAAAGAGAAGTTTGTCAATTACTATGCCATTCTAGTTAACATGTAACATGTAACCCCAGGAACAAACCTCACTTCTTAAGGAACATTTCTCTGAACTCATTATTTGACTTCAGCTTCTCAACTTCCACTTCCCTGGCTTTTGGATTTGTCGAGGGCACACCAAACGGTCTAACGTTCCTTGGCATTACAAATATGTTCCTCCCCTTCAGCTGAATGCTATCACTACGTTTATTAGCAGCATAGTGTGCCGCTCTAGACTCCCTGAAAGTCTGATTACTACTTTGCGCTGCCATTTAACACAAAGGAGTAAGAAAATGAAAGGTAGAAGTGGGAAACACAAACATGCAAACGTCTATAGACTGCATTACATATAAACAAACACACACAAGTAATAACAAAGATAAAACATAATTCCACTTAGCCTACCATGTTCTCCAGAGGCCCCATGACTAGCAAAATCCTTTCTTTTTTGCTTCGGATTTGATCTTGCAATGCTTATCTTCTTCCCAAGAAACATTTTTTGTTCTTTCCTACAGCTGCAGCAACATCGCTAAAGAATTTTTTTAGATCTTCAGAAGTTGCCTGAAAAAAATTTAGAACCATTAGAATTATCTCTCTGTATTTGCCTGTCTAGTGTTAAAAAAGAAATCTCTCTCTAAAGTGCTAGAAAATCTCTACTTGCTCTGAAGTTAAGGTTTGATAAAAATGCAATATAGTACACTCATCAGTGTATACTTTGGCTCTTCCAGTGGCGGAATCTTTGATGTGCTGGTCATTTGGATGCTCTTCAAACTTGGGTTTTGCTTCTTCTACTTTGTTTTCTTTAGCTAAGTTTTGTGCTCGTCCCTTTTCTTTCCCATGCACTTTGTTTAGGTTTTGGGTAGTATTTTTCTGCCGCTTAGCTGGAGACTGTTCGTCAGTCATGTTTGAATCTGTTTTATTCTTTCCACTAACACTTTTCTCATGCGACTTCTCTTTCTAATCTATTAATTTAGGAACAGATTTGGCTTCCTGCTATAACCTAAATAGTTGCAGCTCTTCCAAGCAGCGTGTAATCTGAGAAAGGGAACAAAGACAAGCATCTTTACACATTGAGTTAAAATAGCAAGATTGCATGAATTAAATAAATACCAAGCAGATGTATCATAATTCAGCAACATCTTTAACAATGTTACGTAACAAGTTGACTTAAAAGCTTAAATTGATAGTTAAGCATTCAACAACCATACCTGAAATTTAATAAAATCTCATGAGCTGAACAGCCATAATCACAACCATGAATATAACATAAGTACGTATAAAATTTTATAATCTAAATAAGAGCCTAGTTGTTATAAATTTTAAATAGTGTTTTATTTTCGAAAACAAGGAATATGAGGAATTTTATGAAAATAGCTTTTATTAAAATAAGTTAAATGTTTTAAAAAGCAATGTTTTTGCATATAATCCTAAAAATTAGTGTAAAATTAGAAAACAAGAAAAATATCATTTCTCAGTCTTTATATAGTTTTTAACTTCAAAAACAATTTTTAGTACCAGATATATTTTCAAATATTTAAAATATTGAGATAAAGCTTTTAAAATTTTTAATTGTAACTTAGTTTTTTAAAATTATTTTTGAATCACAAACCAAATTTGTTCTAATTTCATTAATAGATTTTAAATACAAAATATATTTTCAAATATTTAAAATTTAGAGATAAAACTTTAAAATTTTTAATTGTAACCTAGTTTTTCAAAATTATTTTTGAATTACAAACCAAACTGTCCCAAATCTCATATAGAGAGATTTAAACATGAAATCAGGAGAAAACAAATCCTAATAATCTTTTTATTTCAATCTCTTAAAACTGGATAAGACTTAGATAACTCTTAAATTGATCATATTCTAATCTAGAAATCCTACACTCCCCCTCAAGCCGGTGAATAGATATTTATCATTCCCAACTTGGAAACTAGATTAACAAACAACTGTCTAGGCAGTCTTTTTGTAAGAATATATGCTGTCTGCTAACTTGTAGGCAAGTAGGTAACACACAACATCTTATCTTCTATCTTCTCTTTGATGAAATGTCTATCTATTTCAATGTGCTTAGTCCTATCATGATGCACTGAATTGTGTGGTATCCCAATCGCAACCTTGTTGTCACAGTACAACCTTATAGGCTCCGCACTTTTGATTTCAAGCTCTCCCGAGACTCTTCTTAGCCATATTAGTTCACAAATCCCATGAGTCATAGCACGAAACTCAGCCTCAACACTACTTCTAGCTACCACGTTCTGCTTCTTACTTCTCTAGGTTACTAAATTTCCCCAAACAAAGGTGCAATAACCTAAGGTCGATCTTCTATCATCCACAGAACTAGCCCAGTCCACATCTGTGAATGCTTCTACTTTCCTTTCATTCTTTTTACCAAAAAATAGCCCCTTCCCAGGGGCCATTTTAAGGTACTGTAGAATCCTACTCACAACCTCAAAATGCTTCTCTTGTGAGTTATGCATATGCTGACTCACTACACTCACTGGAAATGCTATGTCAAGTCTAGTATGAGATAGGTATATCAACTTCCCAACCAGCCTTTGATACATACCTTTATCAACCAGAGCATCACAACTCATTTTCTCAAATTTCAGATTTGGTTCAATGGGAGTCTCAGCAGGCTTGCAACCTAGCATACCTATCTCCTTCAGTAAATCCAACATATATTTTCTTTGTGAAACTGAAATTCCCTTTTTACTCTTAGCAATCTCCATACCAAGAAACTACCTCAACTACCCCAAGTCTTTCAATTCAAAATCCCGAGCAAGAACTTTCTTAACAGCCTCCATTTCTTCAAAACTATCTCCAGTAATAATAATATCATCTACATAAACAATTAGAATAGTAATATTACCTACAGAGATTTTAAGGCATAATGTATGATCAATCTGCCCTCGAGTAAAACCATACCTCTTAACAGCCTTTGTGAATTTTTCAAACTAGGCTTGTGGAGACTGTTTTAGACCATATAATGATTTCTTCAATTTGCACACTTTTCCGTCCTTTCCACTCCCTTCAAACCCTGGTGGCATTTCCATGTATACCTCTTTTGCAAGTTCACCATTCAAAAACGCGTTTTTTCACATCTAGTTATTGTAGAGGCCAGTCTAGATTTGTTGTAAGAGGCGAGCACCCTGATAGTGTTCAACTTAGCCATCGGAGCAAAGGTCACCTCATAGTCTACTCCATAGGTTTGCTTAAATCCTCTTGCCGCCAGCCTTGCCTTATACCTTTCAACTGTTCCATCTGCCTTATACTTAATAGTAAACATCCATTTGCAGCTCACAGTTGTTTTCCCTTCAGGTAAACTCACCAGCTCCCAAGTCTTGTTTTTTTCTCAAGAGCCTCCATCTCCTCTATCACAGTCTTCCTCCACTTTTCATCCCCTAATGCCTCATGTACCGGTGCTGGAACCTTCATAGTTGAGAGATTAGTGGTGAATGCCAAAAAATCATCTGCCAACTTATCGTATGCCACATATTTAGCAATAGGATGCAAAGTATAGGATCTAACACCGTGCAATAGGTAAATGTAAATCATCATGCCTTGATTTAAACTGATCAGAATATAGTTCTTCCTTACCTTGTGACTGTGAATCACTAGTTTCTTCCAATTGGGATGATTGCTCATGCAGAACATTAGGTTTCCTTCCACATTCATAGTCAGTTCTTCGAGAATAACATTGGAGACCTGACTGATTTAATCTCTTCAGACCTCCCTCTGGTTCCAATCTTTCTTGAGAGTTTGGTTTATCAAGAGTGGGCTATATAGTTAGAGTAAGACATAAATTGGTAGGCTGACTACAAGACTGACTCATCCTTATGGGACTAGGCTAACCTATAGGAACCTAACCTGAACTAGGTTGACTAGGAGACTGACTCATTCTTATAGGACTAGGCTAGCCTAAAGGAAACTAGGTGACTTTGAACTCTGACCTGGACTAGGAGACTATTGAGACTGACTCAAGTGTGGTTGTAAGGGTAACACTACTTCCCACGATTGACCTTCACAATCTCTCAAATTCTCCCCTAAAGGGAAGTGGTAAAGAATGGATATGACTAAGAAAATGTAACATCACTAGAGACATATAATTTTCTCTTTACGAGACAATAGCACTAATAGTCTTTATGTGTCGGAGAATATCCAAGGAAGAAACATTTAATGGCTCTGGAGTCTAGCTTTCCTCTATTAGGAGACATAATGTACAAAAGTAGTACATCCAAACACCTTTAAGGGTAAAGTATTTAGGATCCTACAACTAGGAAAGATCTTTAGCAAAGTCTCAAGAAGTGTATGAAAATCCAGAATTCTAGTAGGTAATCTATTTATCAAATATGCAGCTGTTAAAATTATATGACTCCAAAAATACTTGGGTACAGTCATAAGACTCTAGCTACCTCTAATAGGTGCCTATTCTTTCTTTCAGCTATCCCATTTTGTTGAGGGGTATTGACACAAGAGCTTTGATGTACAATCCCGTGATGTAACAAGTAGTTTCCTAGGATAGAGTGAAAATATTCCTTACCATTATCAGTTCATAAAACCTGGATTTTTTCTTGAAACTGAGTTTCAACCCTTGAATGAAAGTTTTTGAACAATTGACATGCTTCAAACTTGTTTTTCATCAAGTATACCCAACATACTCTAGTGTGATCATCAATAAACGTAATGAACCACTTAGACCTTACAATATTTGTAACTCTAGATGGCCCCCACATATCACTATGAATTATTAAAAAAGCCTAGAACTCTTACATTTATGAGCTAGATAAATAGACTTGGTGTATTTTGCAAGTTGACAAGTTTCACACTTAAAAGAAAATAAACTTTTATTTCTGAATAACAATGGGTACAATTTTCGTAAATAAGGAAAGCTAGGGTGTCCTTGTCTACTCTTATATCAACCTATTGGGTTTCAAAAAATACTCCACTACCTATGGCTTAAATGTGATTGGTTCATATATGCCATAATTTCATCATAGTATCAATAACTCCACAGTTTAAAGTTAAAAAAATAAACATCATGGATTTTCAACTAGCATGACCCCTAGAGATACTGTCATATATCATTTACATATGTTGAAGTTTAAAGGTCAGGCAATGTTAAATAAAGATTTGACTGTAAGACTATGTGCACATGGAAGGTCCAGTGGATAGCTTTCCCTTTTTCATTTGAAGCATAATACACAAAGAACATTGTCAAATAATGAATGAGAGAAAGAGAGTCATACCCTTGACTTTCCGGTGAAACTGTCCTGCAGAATTCGAACAGATTAAACTCCACCAACATTGCTAAAGAATTTTTTCAGATCTTCAGAAGTTGCCTGAAAAAAAATTAAAACAATTAGAATTATCTCTCTATATTTGCCTATCCAGCGTTAAAAAACAATAAAAAGCAATCTCTCTTTGAAGTGTGAGAGAATCTCTACTTGCCCTGAAGTTAAGGTTTGATAAAAACGCAGTAGACTCGTCAGTGTATACTTTGGCTCTTCCAATGGTGGAGTCTTTGATGTGCTGGTCATTTGGATGCTCTTCAAACTTGGGTTTTGCCTTCTACTTTGTTTTGGTCAGCTAAATTCTGTACTCGTCCTTTTTCTTTCCCATGTACTTTGTTTGGGTTTTAGGCAGTATTTTTCTGCCACTTAGCTAGAGATTGTTTGTCAGTCATGTTTCAATCTATTTTACTATTTCCATTAACACTTTTCTTATGCAGGCAAGTAGGCTTTCTATAAAAGCAATGACAAGTAGGAACTCAAAATCTATAGACAAACAAAATATCAGACAACCGCAAATTATCGAAAACTAACCTCCCAAGTCAACCATCACTGCTTCCTAGTTGCAACATGTGAAAAAAACAAATAGAAAGAAGAAGCTCAAAACTTCATTTCTTTTACTATTAAGCAGACATTTGAGCTAAGGCTCAGTAGATAGAAGTCACATAAACTTAACTCAACATCGTTTTCACCATTTAAACCCCAAAAGATAACATTTCCTCCTTTCAAACGAATCCATTTAATTTTTTCTTTATACTTTCTCTCGTTAACCAATAACCCTAAGCGATCAAAATTAATCATGAAACCAATAACAGAAACCAATATGAAAAAACTAAAACATACCTAGTTGAAATAAGAGCTTCATCTCGAGCCCACTCTTGCCACATACAGGAGTCAATGGAAAATCTCCATTCATAGCTTTTCTTGCTTGTCTCAGCTTCTCAGTCTCACCCATCTTCCTCAAAACCCTTATAACTAAAACCGCCAACAAAAACAATAAAAAAGCGAAACAATAATATTACCAAAAACCAAATCCAAAACTGGGTATTGAAATTCATATTCAAATCGATATAAAACGTACATGAACATGGACATCATAGTTGGAGGGTTCATTGGCGAACTGGGACTTATGTCTTGAAGCTCAAATTTTTTCTGTGCTTCATATTCTGATCTGAGTCCGAGTCACTTGAGTCTGGAGACTTGGGCTCTGTTGCTTCTGGGTTTTCGTTAGTATCCACCAAGCCGTGTTTGTGTCTTCTTCTTCTCGGGTTTTTGGCGCTAGCGTTTAAATCTTCTGGTTCCATTCTCTGCTTTGTTTGCTCTGTGTTTCTCTCAAGTGTACTGAAGGGTTGGGTTTATTGCAACAATACCCAGAGATTTGGTGTGAAATTTCCCTAATTTTTTGAAATCACACTTCACCCACACACACACACACACACACCACACACAACACACACACATATATATATATAATATTATATATATATTATATATGTATATATTTTAGTGTATACCCACACACACACACACACACCACACATATATATATTAATATATATATTCTAATTCTAATAGGGAAGATTCCTACTAGTAATTACATTCCTTTGATATAAGGAAAAAAAATAGAGAAAACGAATAAAATAAAATAAGAAAATAAACTAAAATAAAATCTTAAATTTATCAAGAAAATTATCTTACAGTATCCATTTTGAAAAGAAGACAAATTATTTTGGTATTATTGTATTCTCGGATGTAAAAAAGGCTAATCGTTTATTCAAATGTCTTTCTTATCCTTTCACGTCATTAATTGGAACAAAACTCCATTAGGGGTAGAATTGTTAGTTTCCAGACCATAGAGGTGACAGGGTAATAAACAACAAATTGTCTAATTATTAAAAGAATTAAATATATATTTATCAATTAGGACTTATTTTTCTTGAAAAATATATAAACAAAAATAGAAACAAGACAAAAGGAATAGATTTTTCTTTTATGTTATAATTATTCATTCATATAGTATTTCAATTTTTCTTTGAAAGAAAACTCTTTATTACCACATCCTTTTTCTGAAAACAAAATAGTGCATATCATAAATTCAGATGGAATATGCATATAATAAGTCTATGGATGATAACCCTCATGTAGTATACATCATTACATGCAGCATGCATGCAAAATGAAGTTGTCGCTGGACCCAACCTCGACTAAAATCACTACTCAACACGATTCCTGTGTTGACATAAAAATACTCAATGAATAGATATTTTGTAAAACATTTTTTCTTTACTTATACTTTTCAGTGTAAATTATGTAGAATGTAAAGTTTCCAATTTTAGTTGGCAGAAATTTATCCTAAAGGTAGTAACCTGATGATACAGGATGTAAAGGAAGGATGCAAATGGGTATTTAGTCCTTATCTTCTACATTTTAGGATGAGTATTTGAGTCCTTGTTATCCCTTTCTTGATTTCTCCTTTAACTATTTATTTCTCTCTATCGTCCTATATAGAATCCTATATTATATATCTATGATATTCTTCTCCCCTTCATTACCGAAGGAGCAAAAATATTATCTACTGACTTATAACTACTGGATTTTTTCAACATTTCACAACATCAAAATCTACTGAAAATGGTTAAATGGTACATCCCCCAAAAAAAAATGAACTGACAAAACAGATGATGAAATGAAATCTATACATATTGAGATAGATTTAGATCTAAAAAACACAACTCAACCTTAGTTAACAACCTATTAACTAAGCTATAAGATAACAGCTTTAAATAAACTTAGGGCTCTTACACGAGTGCATTCAGACCATGCTGCTTCATAGATTTCAATGGCAATTTGAAATCCCATATCGAACAAATCTCCACGATCATCGTTATAGCAATTGCATATGTAACACCAGACCATATTTTTCTTGACTGCAATGTTGTCATTTTAACTATTCCAATAGGTAGATCCCATTGACCGCCCTGTTGTGCATCCATTTCTTTAAGATATTCTAGGGAAAAACCTTCTCTAATGCTCTTTTGTGCTTTGTCTCATCAACTATCGTTGAAAGAGCACATGCTCGTGCATAACTACCGATGTGATAAATCAACCTTACAAGTGCACTAGTCGTGTTCAAGTAATAAAGTGATGAGTTGAGTATCGTCCAACAGAGATCAAGCAATTATTTGTAATTACCTAAAGCTACCTAACGTTGTTGAGAAAACGAAGTTTAGAGTGTAAAAATAATGGATTAAAAAAAAACTAAATTAAAGAAATAATAATGCAAAGAACTTTATAGTATTAATGAAGTTAGGTACAGATTTCCCCCTATTATGCTTGACAACCACTCTTAATACCCTTTGTGCTGTGAACTGGTAGGATTTCAAGGCCATTATCCTTATTCAGGCATACTATTCAACTTAATACAAATCCCTATTCGATACTTTGAAATTAAGAAGCATAAATTCATCATCCCTTACGACTAATTTGTCCTATTCGGTTATGAATTAGATGGACCTCAAATTTCCTAGAATTTCTATTTGATTACTTCTAGTTTTAATATGCTGTGCAATGTTATTCCAACAAAACAATTATGAATGGAATGAAGCAATAAACCCTAACTTCTCTATTCGAATATCATTAAGGTAATTGAATCAATCCACATCTCATAAAGCATTAAACCTAAACTCTTGCACATCATAAATATAATCTGGTATTAAGAATAGAAATTGTTTAAACATAATTAGGGTTCATCCTCCCATAACAAAAGAGATTTACTCTATCCTAAGAACAAAGAAATAAATAGAGAAGAAGGAAAACATATTCAGACTTGAACAAAAAAAATCAAACTCTTAAATCTGATCTTCAGTCTTCAAGCCCCAAGAATGCATATTCTCCTCTAAAAATATGCAAAATTCATCCCTTGACAACTAATCCAATTATATTTAAATACCCAAAAGAGTCCTAAATGAAAAAGGAAAGAAAAACTGATAGAAACCGCCCTAATATTTCTGCCACAACCCTAGCCGTGGCCAAATTAAAGTCACCACAGCGTAGGTCATGGTGCTTCCTGGTCTCTTTGCTTTCTCTTTGTTCCACCACAATGGCCCTGTTGAACTACCAAGGGATGGCCGTGGCCTTCAAGTGTTGGTAATCTCAATTTCTTCAAGCTTTAAGTCCCAATTTCATTCCAATACTCCAATCTACTCAATCAAAGCTTGAAAAACACAAAAGTTATCCAAATCAATAGGTAACCATTCATATCTCAAACTTAATAAAAACAAACATCAAAACAAAGGAACAAATGAGAAGTTAACTAAACTCATCAAATCAGCCCTAAAAACCTCAAATTATGCAACTTATCAACCCCCCAAACTTAATCCTTTCCTTGTCCCCGAGTAAAGAAAATATCAGAAAACAAACTCAATAATCATCAGGATTCGCAGCATTTCTGAAATCAAGGAAAAGAAAGCAAACATGCTTTAAATAATATTCATGCTACCAAACATACAACCCAGCTAATTGTGCAACTCTAATCTTTCCTCAACCCGATCATGCCTCACCAAGACTTTATACTCAACCCCCTGCTTATTTTTTTTTTTTTCAATTGCTTCCTCAGATTGTCACATCACCTTTTTACGCAAATGCACACATTGTGATGAGTGCTCCCGGTTACTCACAATGTCACAACACATGAAGTGCTTTGCATACTCATACTTCAAGCCACGGTTTAGACACAAATTAAACATAGGGCTCATGAATACTCTTGGTTACTAAGCAGCTCGAAACAGTGGAGTAGTTCATTCAAAAACAACAAATAAGCATAGTTAATTATTTCAAACTATATATACAATTTTATTTTATTTTATTTTATTTTTTTTTTGGGAGTGAAGACAGTCAGCTAGCACACCACAAGTCAAGTAATAAACCAATTGCACAACCATCTAGAATTGCATACTCTTTAGCATTCCGAAAGATATGAGCATGTTTGATCCTTTCAATGACTTGATACTACCACTACTCCAAAATTTTTGAATCCTTTCAATGACTTGATACTACCACTGCTCCAAATGATTACAAAGTTCATCACAAAAAGCAATTTTTTTTTTCTTTGGGGATATCTAAAGTTTCATTCAAGATTGTATCAAAAGCACATAACCACCATGCACAATAACAAAATCAAACAAATATGCAAATAAAATAACACTTCCTAAAACAAACCCACCAAACAAAAGAAACAGACTATCAACAATGCAACACAAACCAAACAACAATGCAACCAAATCAAATGTCCACTCCCCCAAACTTAAAGAATGCACTGTCCTCAATGCATGAAAAACAGAAACAAGCTAAAAATATGGAAAATAAACGATAGAAACTTCCCTGAAAAGAAGAGATTTTTTTTTTTTTTTTTTTTTTTGTGCTGGCCACAGCTGTGTAAAATGACATAGGGTAACCCATGGTGAAGGCTGGACTCTGCAAGCTTTTTATCTTTTAACATGGCCACGGCTGTGTAAAATAACACAGGGTAGCCTATGTTTTATTCTGGTCAAAATTGTCTTATTCTTCTATCACTTAAGCTTCCCCTAAACTTGTTCTTTGTTCTGACGATAACAAAACAAAATCAAACGAAAAGAAAATAATTGTAGAAAAGAGAAAAGAAAAAAAAATTTATAGTTCTAATGTAGAGTCATTAGCTTGACTTTCTCTGCTTTCTTCATTCAAGAAATTGGACGAATGCAGTGTTTGGATCGAAACGTCCTCCAACATAGTGCTTCAAATGGTGTCCATTAACTTTAAACGTCTCACCTGTTTTTCCATGGCGGATCTAAATTGCTCCAAAAGGTGTTACCTAAATTACCTCATATGAACCCGTCCATCTTGATTTCAGCTTTCCTAGGAAAAGACGAAGACGACTATTGTAAAGAAGAACTTATTGTCTCGGCTCGAACTCCTTTTTCACAATGTGCCTATCATGCCATCTCTTTGACTTCTCCTTGTACAAACTAGCACTCTCGTATGCCCAATGACGAAATTCATCTAGCTCACTCACCTACAAAAAAACGTTTAGCACCTGCACTTTGCACATCAAAATTAAAAAATTTAGTAGCCCAATAAGCTTTGTGCTCTAATTCTACTGGTAGGTGACATACCTATAGGTGTTTTAAAGGTTGTCCTATATGCCCATAAATCATCGTCTAACTTTGTCGCCCAATCTTTTCTAGAGGCACTAACGGTCTTTTCTAAAATTCGTTTTAGCTCTCTATTAGAGACCTCTACTTGACCACTAGTTTGGGCATGGTAAGGAGTGGCTACCTTGTGTGTGACTCCATATTTCTTTAAGAGTACATTAAATTGGTGATTACAAAAATGCTTTCCACCATCAGTAATGATTGCCCTAGGAGTTCCATACCTAGTGAAAATATTCAGCCTAGGGAATTGGAGTACTATTCTAGAATCATTAGTTTTGGTGGCAACTGCCTCCACCCATTTTGAAATATAATCTACTGCCACAAGTATAAAAGCATTCCCATACGATGATGGAAATGGTCCCATGAAATCAATACCCCGAATATAAAAAATTTCACATACCAATATTTTATTTAAAAGCATCTCATCTTTCTTAGAAATATTACCTATTCTTTGGCAACAATCACAAGAGGACACATACCTTTGAGCATCTCAAAACACAATGGGCCAATAAAAACCTGATTGCAACACCTTTGCTACTATGCGATTCGCCCCGAAATGCCCTCCGGTTTCTCTATCATGGCAATGACTCAAAATAGCTCCAATCTCTTCTTCCAGCACACATTTTCTAACAACTTGATCTGCACATAGTTTGTACAAGTAAGAGTCTTCCCACAAATAATATTTGACATCAGCAAAAAATTTCTTCCTTTGTTAGACTATAAAATACTTTGGGATCCAGCCTCCTACAAGAAAATTAGCCAAATCAGCAAACCATGGTGATTTAGAAAAAGAAGAGTTAAGAGATAGAATTCGCTCATCAGGAAATTCTGCAATAATATCTCCCTCTTCAAGGATTGAATTAGTTAGTCAGGATAAATGATCAGCAAATTGATTTTCTGTCCCCTTTTGATCTTTAATCTCCAAATCAAACTCTTTGATGTAGAAGGACCCATCTGATAAGGCATGGTTTGGCATCCTTCTTAGCAAAGACATGTCATAAAGCTGCGTGATCTGTGTAGACTATGGATTTCATGCCTATAAGGTAGGATCTAAACTTCTCAAATGCAAAGACCACTACTAGTAATTCTTTCTCGGTTGTTGTGTAGTTCAGTTGCAGACTATTTAAGGTATGACTGGCATAAGATATGACCTAAAACATTTTGTCCTTCCTTTGACCGAGAGCAACACCAATGGCATAGTCACTTGCGTCACACATAATTTCAAAGGGGTGGTTCTAATCTGGTGCGACCACTATCGGTGTTGTCACTAGCTTCTCCTTCAGCAAATTAAAGGCCTGCAAACATTCAGAATCAATGTTAAAATTTACATCCTTAGTAAGAAGATTAGATAGAGGTTTTGCAATTTTTGAGAAATCTTTAATATCGCTTCTACAAAATCTCGCATGGCCAAGGAAACTTCTGATTGCTCGAACCGTTGTTGGGGGAGGTAATTTTTCAATCACTTCCACTTTTGCTTTATCAACCTCAATCCCTCGCTCAGAGATCTTGTGCGATACCTTCTCGTACCATAAAATGACACTTCTCCCAATTCAGCATGAGATTGGATTCCTCACAACGCTATAAAACTAACACAAGATTTTGCAAACAAGACTCAAAGGTTAGTCCATACAACGTAAAATCATCCATGAAAATTTCTAGAAATTTTTCAGTCATGTCAGAGAAAATTGCCATCATGCAACGTTGGAAAGTAGTTAGCGCATTACATAAACCAAATGGCATACGTCAATAAGCGAACGTGCCATAAACAAGTAAATGTTGTTTTCTCTTGGTCCTCTAGAGCAATAGGAATTTGATAATAACCAGAATAGCCATCAAGAAAACAGTAAAATTTATTACCTGCTAATCTCTCTGACATCTGATCAATAAATGGCAATGGGAAATCGTCTTTTCTGGTGGCAGAATTCAATCTTCTATAGTCTATACACACACGCCATCCAATTACCATCCTAGTGGGGATAAGCTCATTATTTTCATTCTTCACTATAGTCATTCCCCCTTTCTTAGGCACTACTTGCACAAGACTAACCCAATTACTATCAGAGATAGGATAAATAATACCTGCATCGAGTAATTTTACCACTTCCTTTCGTACCACTTCTTGCATGGTAGGATTTAATCTCCTCTGTGGTTGTATTGTTGGCTTGAAATTCTCTTCCATAAGGATCTTATGCATGCAGATGGAAGGGCTTATTCCCTTGATATCAGCAATTGTCCATCCCACAGCCTTCTTGTGCTTCCTCAAAATGTATAGTAGTGACTTCTCCTCCAAATCTGTCAAAGATGCAGAAATAATCACAGGTAGTGACTTCTCCTCCAAATCTGTCAAAGATGCAGAAATAATCACAGGTAAGCATATTCCAAATGTGAAGGAAGAGATTTAAGTTCAAGTTTAGGAGCCTCATTAGTAGTTTTATGCAAATCTCCTTTAGCTCCATATTGTTATCAGTTGGAGATTCATTCTTTAGTGCTTCAGCTTCTTCTCTCAAGCACGGGTCTTCATCTTCTGTTGTGCTCGACTCCATTAGACATCTCTCCAAAGAGTCCTCCTGCAGAACTTCTTTGTGATCACCTAAAATCTTACCAAAACTGTCAGAGTGAAAAGAAGATTCAATATAAAATGCAGTAGGATTTTTTTATTGCTTTATTGACATCAAACACTATTTCTTCATCATTTAGTCTTAGAATTAATTTTCCTTGTTGCACATCTATTAAAGCATGAGCTGTCACCAAAAATGGACGTCTTAAAATTAGAGGCACCTTCCAGTCCTCTTCCATATCAAGAACTATGAAGTCCACTGGAAAGATAAATTTGTCGACCTTTAACAAAATGTCTTCAACAATGCCTTTAGGTCGTTTGATTGATCTATTAGCAAGTTAAAGTGACATGTTTCTCTCTTTCACTTCTCCAAGTCCTAGCTTCCAAAAAATTGATAAAGTCATTAAATTAACACTAGCACCTAAATCACACAATGCTTTATCAAAGAATGAATCTCCTAATGCACAAAGTATAGTAAAACTCCCTGGATCTCTCAGTTTAGGAGGTAATTTATTTTGCAGTATGGCACTGCATTCTTTAGTAAGCACAACTATTACATGCTCCTCGATCTTCTACTTATTAGAAAGGATGTCTTTTAAGAACTTTGCATAGCTAGGCATCTGCACTAAGGCTTCAACAAATGGAATATTTATTTGTAGTTTCTTAAAGACCTCTAAAAATTTTGAAAATTGTTGATCTAGTTTATCCTTTCTAACTCTATCGAGATAAGGAAATTTAGATACATCTTTTTCAACAACAATAGAATCATAATTTGATGTACCTTTTCCTTTACCTCTTGCAATTTCCTTTACCTTAGTCTCTGTCTCTTTTTTTGAATTCACTTTCTTTTCTTTAATATAGACCGGTAACTCAGCTTCACTTTCCACCTTCTTTTGCGACTCTTCTTCACCAATCACCTTTTCATCCCTCAAGGTTATGGCCTTACATTGCTCCTTCGGGTTCTTTTCTGTGTCACTCGATAAATGCCCTTGCTGTCTTCTCGAAATGATATTGGCCAATTGGCCAATTTGAGCTTCTAAATTCTTGATGGAAGCCTCTTGATTCTGAATTCTTGTCTCTGTAGTACTCAAGAACTTCGCCATCATCTCCTCTAAATTTGATTTGTTCTTTTGAGATTGAAAACCTGGCGGTAGAGGTTTCACTTGATTGTTGTTACTCCAAGAGAAATTTGGGTGATTCCTCCACCCCAGATTATATGTTTCACTGTATGGATTATTATTAGGCCTGTGACAATTTGAAACATAGTTAGCTTGATCAGGCATAGAATTAACATTAAACATGTTACCTGATTGACAGTCATGGTTAGGGTGATCTTTGCCACAAAAATCACACATAGAAGCAACTATTGCATGTTTTTGCATTTGAAGTCCATCAATCTTCTTATTTAATGTTGCATTTGTGCTGCCAAAGCTGTGATAGCATCTATTTTATGAACACTCGATGTTCTTCTCACAGGCAACCTCTCTGTCAGCCATTGATAAGAGTTTGAAGCCATTTCCTCTAGCAATTCATAAGCTTGTTCTGGTGTCTTCTTACCTAAATTACCACCTGCAACAGCATTGATCATATTCCAAGCTTCACTATTAAGACCATTATAAACATCTGGACTTGCAACCAAACCGATAATTCATGGTGGGGCATCTCCGGAGCATGTCCTTGAACCTTTCCCATGCTTCATATAGGGACTCTATATCCACCTGCACAAACATAGTAATATCATTACGCAATTGTGCAATCTTTGCAGGAGGAAAATACCTATTGAAGAATTTTTGTGTCATCTGCTCCCAGGTCACAATCGAGCCTACTGGTAATGAGGTCAACCAACTCTTAGCTTTGTCTCTTAATGAAAATGGGAACAATCTTAGTCTTATAGCTTCATTGGAAACTCCATTGTGCTTAAAAGTATCACAAATCTCCAGGAAATTTGCAACATGTAAGTTAGGATCTTCATGTGCCAAACCACCAAATTGCACTAACTGCTGAATCATCTGGATGATTGCTGGCTTTATCTCAAAGGTGTTGGCATTGATCACTGGTCGTCGAATGCTCGATGTCGCTCCATTTAGAGATGGGGTAGAGAACTTGTTTAGTGTACAAGTTATTGGTAGTGTTCCATTATTTGGGTTATCGTAATCACCCATGATCTCCCTTTTGATTGCTCTCTTTCTTGTGTGAAAAATGCACTCTATCTCAGGATCAAATGCCAGTAAAATCTTTCCAGAGGCTTTGGTCATACACTAGCAGAAACACCTATTGGTTTCCAATAAAAACAAAAAAAATAAAAAAAAAAATCTCAAAGTAACAGGTAATCTTAAAATAATCACAAACAATCCAACGATGCCAAAAACTTGATGTGACTAAATCAACCTTAGCAAGTGCACTAGTTGTGTTCAAGTAATAAAGTGATGAGTTGAGTATCATCCCAGAGAGATCAAAGCAATTATTTGTAATTACCTAAAGCTACCTAACATTATCGGAGAAAATGAAAGTTTAAAGTGTAAAAATAAAGGATTAAAAAAAATAACTAAATTAAAGAAATAAATAATACGAAGAACTTTGCAGTATTAATGAAGTTAGAGTACAGATTTCCCCCAAATTATGCTTGACAACCACTCTTAATACCCGTTTGTGCTATGAATTGGTAGGATTCTTCTAAGGCCAATTATCCTTATTCAATCATAATATTCAACTTAATACGGATCCCTATTCGGTTACTCTGAAATTAAGAAGCATAAATTCATCAATCCCTTACGACTAATTCGCCCTATTCGGTTATGAATTAGATAGACCACAAATTAATCCTAGAATTTCTATTCGATTACTTCTAATTTTAATATGCTGTGTAATGTTATTCCAACAAAACAATTATGGATATGAATTAAGCAATAAACCCTAACTTCTCTATTCGAAACATCATTAAGGTAATTGAATCAATCCAACATTCATAAAGCATTAAACCTAAACTCTTGCACAAATTCATAAACATAAATCTGGTATTAAGAATAGAAATTGTTCAAAACATAATTAGGGTTCATCCTCCCCTAACAAAAGAGATTTACTCCATCCTAAGAACAAAGAAATAAATAGAGAAGAAGGAAAACATATTCAGACTTGAAAAGAAACAAAAATCAAACTCTTAAATCTGATCTTCAGTTTTCAAGCCCCAAGAATGCGTCTTCTCCTCTCAAAAATATGCAAAATTCATACCTTGACAACTAATCTCAATTATACTTAAATACTTAAAAGAGTCTTAAGTGAAAAGGGAAAGAAAAACTGATAAAAATGTCCTAATAGTTTTTGCCACAACCGTGGCCGTGGCCAAATTTAAGTCACCACAGCCTAGGTCGTGGTGCTTCCTGGTCTCTTTGTTTTCTCTTTGTTCCACCACCATGGCCCTGGTGAACTACCGAGGCATGGCTGTGGCCTTCAGGAATGTTAGGTAGTCTCAACTTCTTCAAGCTTTAAGTCCCAATTTCATTCCAATACTCCAATCTACTCAATCAAAGCCTGAAAAACACAAAAGTTATCCAAATCAATAGGTAACCATTCATATCTAAACTTAACAAAAATAAACATCAAAACAAAGGAAACAAATGAGAAGTTAACTAAACTATCACCAAATCAGCCCTAAAAACACTCAAATTATGCAACTTACCAACTGCATTAGAGACACACCTGGTAAGTTCTAGTCTTATCAGATCTAAACTAAAAAAGAATATATATTGAGAAATAGAAACATGTGAAACGCTATAAATAAATCAAGATTTATCAGGCATGGATAATTGAGAATATCAATGAATGAAGTTAATTAGTGTCAACCGACCATTGTCCAGTAAACTGATTAGCTTGAATAGATGAACTTGAGTGGCTACCATTATTGTCATAGTTGAAGTAAGAACCATTCCACAATTCCTCATATACAACTTTTGCTTATTGAAATTTGCACCAAAAGTAATCCTCAAACCCATAAGATCTACTACATGTGCAAATCCCAACTTAACCTGCAATGTTGCCACCTCCAATATATGTACTTACAACAGAGACAGATCACGTATCGCATGTCTGATAAGGAAAGCTATCATTCTCGATCATCCCTATCACCATCCTTATCAAATTCAAACAGATAAAAGTGTTTACTGAACCTTCTCCTTACCGTAACCAATATAGAGCATTTGGGCAGTTGGATGAACTTTTGCAGGATTCTGCTCTGAAAAAAGTTTAATACTCAGTAAAGTTTTATCACGTAAACTTCAATTTCACTTTTGGACCAGAAATTGAGGAAGCTCATTCAAACATTCACTATAATTTTTGGCCTTTATTAGTAACTGCATGACTAAGGATATTTTACATTCAGTCGGCTTCACATTTCTCTCCACCATCTTATGAAGGAGTTCAACAACTTTTTGTATCTCATTATTCTTGAGGAAACCAAACATAAGTGTAGTAAATGTGACTACATCTGTAGCGCAACCTTTTTCCTCCATATATGACAACAACTCACTTTCCATTTCTAGTTGTCCATTTTTACACAGCCCATTGATCAAAATGCTATATGTTACAACATCTGGCACCAGGTTTCCATGAAGAGAAAACTTATGAAATAAGTCCCAAGCAGTTTCGAATCTCCCTGTTTTACATAATCCATCAATGAGGGAACTCAAACCTTCAATGCTAACTGCAAACTTATTAATTATTATAGCATTAAACATTTCCACTGCTTCCAAAACATATCCATTCTTACAAAGTCCAATGAAAATGTTATATGTCCAAGAATCAGGGAAAACATCGTTAAGTCGCATCTCACCAACTAAATTCCATGCATCTTTCACCTTCACTATAAGAAAAAAGCTAGTTAACAAGGTGTTATATGTAATCACATCAGGCCTAATTCCTTCTGAAACCATCTCTCAATAAAGACTAACAGCTTCATTGACTTCTTTATTCTTGGAATACCAATTGATTAAAGTATTGTAGCAAACAATGTTAGATGTATACCCCTTTCTAGTTATAGAATCAAACAACTCCTTTGCATCTCCAATTTTATCTGCCAAGCAATAACCGTTCATTAAAATGTTGTAGGTATAAATGTTAGGAACCACACCCCTCTGAATCATATGTTCCAAAAATAATTATCTAGCCTTCTCAACCAATCCAGCCTTACAAAGACCATCAATTATAGTAGTATAAACAACAACACCTGGCCTACAAATAACACCATATTCTTTATTCCCATTAACCATCTCTTCAAGCAACTTAATGGCAACACTTATCTTCCCTATTTTACACAATCCACCAATCAAATTGCTGCAAGTGATCACATTAGCCCTACAACCAACAGCAACCATTTGCTTAAACAATTCCATTGATTCCATAATCTTTCTCTCTACACACAGACCTTCAATCAAACAATTAAAAGTCACGACATTTAGGCTAGAACCCTTATTCAAAATTGCCCCAAAAACCGAAAAACTATCCAAAACCCTTTCAATATTATAGAAGTAATTCATCAAAATATTCAAAGATATAAAATCCAGAGACAACCCAGTTGAATTCAATAGCTTATAAAGTGAAATTACTTCATCATAATGCTTATTCTTAGCTAGTGCACTA
This sequence comes from Pistacia vera, assembly GCF_008641045.1. Classification (NCBI taxonomy): domain Eukaryota; kingdom Viridiplantae; phylum Streptophyta; class Magnoliopsida; order Sapindales; family Anacardiaceae; genus Pistacia; species Pistacia vera. The sequence continues at coordinate 1,062,929 of NW_022196230.1, forward strand.
AACAAAGTAGTGAATGATGAAATTGGAGAAAGGGGTTTCGAATTAATCATGTAATAAAAAAAGTACAATGCTTCATTCAGAGTAAAGCTACTTGATGGACAGCTTTCTTCGAGGAATTTAGCAAGTGAGGATCGTTCAAAGGGTTTTTTTGAAAGAATACGAAACTCCATTTTTGGAGCTTGAAGATGTGACGTTGTGTAAGTGAGCTAACAAAAATAAAACATTAACTTTCGAAGATGGGTTTTGAGAGATTGAAGACGAACGAAATGGGGATCTAAATCTCAAAGCCATTTATGAGGAGTGTTTTTGTGGGTCGTTTTTTCCGAAGTAAGGTCATTGCAAAAGGCAAATGCATTCAAGAGAAATGTTTAGACAAATTTCACAAAAAACCTTTAAGGTTTTCAAAATTGCAAACTTATGTAAAGTATCGATCTTTCCTATTCAAACCACTTTAATGATTTTGAAAATTGTTCACTTGAAGGTTAAAAATGTAAATGCACATTTAGGTGTTTTTCGGTTTGAGGTGAGCTTCTGTTATGAATGTGCTTCTTATAACATTGTAATCTCTATTATGACCCCAATTGCTTGTAAAATTTGGAAACAATGGTATCCATCAAAACTAAATTCTAAAAACAGTTACAAAATTTCTGACAACAATGTTTGACACTAAGCTTTCAATGAGAGAAATTTCTAAAATTGCTACTGAGCAGTTTCAGATATCCCTGTTTTACATAATCTATCAAAAAGGGAATTCAAGCTTTCAAGGTCAACTACAAACTTAATATTTACTAAAGTATGAAACATTTCCACTTCTTTCGAAACACATCCATTCTTGCAAAGTCCATCAATGAAAATGCTATGTGTCCATTAAGTTGCATCTTACCAACTAATTTATGTGCATCTCACTAACTAATTTCTGTGCATCTTTTACATTAGTTTTAGGAAAAAGGCAAGTTAACAAATTGTTATTTATAATCACATTAGGCCTAATTCCTTCTAAAATCTTCTTTTGATAAAGACTAAGAACTTCGTTGACTTCTTTATTCTTTCAATACCATCTGATTAAAGTATTGTAACAAACAACATTAGGTCCATATCACTTTCTGGTTAAAACATCTTCATTTATAAGATTACTTTTTATGTTGTTTATTAGAGACTATTATTAGAGGTGCGGCACGAGGCAGCGAAGTCGGATTTGAAGTTTATTAGCGACTATACTTCCGATAATAGATAGAATCAATTAGAAGAGAGAAAAAATTTATAGGTATAAGATTCTTCTGTTCTAATTTTTCAACACATCATATTCTGCGAGAGAATTAATGAAATATGAGATAAAATCTTGAACTTTTCTCTCAATGTTTTGCCATGCTAATTCTTTCAATTAATTTCTCTTATTCAATGGTAGTGGATGGATCATTATGTATTTATTTAACATTCGTTTGTTGTTTATTGATTAAATTTTTCATCTAAACCACGAGCCTTCCAGCATCATGGCATTAATCAAACCACTGTTCGTCGTGGCCTTGTTCGCTCTCGCGAAGAGTACACTTTTACCAGTGGGAGCTTAATCATTCATTGGAGTTTTTCCTTAATACTGATGGGTTTGACTTAACGAGGTGTATTTTGCTTGTTAGCCTCTGCGAAGGTTGATAAATACACTAACAGCATAGTAGAGTAGTGCATTTAAATGATGCACAAGATGACATGAAGTGTCCAACTCACTAATCCAAAAATTACACTTGAGGATGATGGTTGATGCCGTTGGATTCTGTAATTGGTTTGTTGGCTTGATTTACATTTGAGTTTAATAGTTGGTGCTATTACATGATGTAGATTAAATTTTATTGACCTACCTAATCATTCTGTTTTTAACTTGTTCACACCCGTGAAGGTTGAAATAGAAATGACGGGATTTCGCCCACTAGAAAGACCAATAGGCCTTCTCGAGTTTAATAGTGAGGGCTATTGGGCTTGAGTAAAACAATAGGAGTAATTGATTAATAAAAGACCTTATTAATTAGTATAGTATTAACTCTGTTTATTTTTGCATTTGTAGATTTACTTTCATAATGACTACATCTACCCTATCACTACGATCGATCATCGATAAAGAAAGCAAGTTGGATGATACGAACTTCACTGACTGGTATTGAAATCTAAGGATTCTAATAAAGTAAGAAAAGAAGTTGTATAGCATTAATGAACCTATTATGGAAGTACCAAACTAGAGGATACTCAGGAAGGAAGAGATACTTACCAAAAGTATCTAGATGATGTTGAGATTATTCAATGTGTAATAATGGGATCATTGACACTTGATCTACAAGAGCAACATGAGCATTTGGATGCTACTTCTATCATCACAAATCTCAAGGAACTCTTTTAGAATCATNTTGCTATGAACATGAGATCAGGCCTAGTAGTTGTGAGATACAACAAACAGCCCACCAGACTTTTGTATTTCCCTTCATCCGCTCTCTCTGCACCATCATTTTTACTCAACTTAAGGTTAGCAACCAGAGGTGTATCTACTGGTTTACAACTTTCCATGCCAAATCTTTTCAATACCTCTTTTGCATACCTCTGTTGGCACACGAAAATTCCATTTGGAGGCTGACTTATCTCCGTGCCAAGAAAGTAAGTCATATGCCTCAAGTCTATCATTTCAAACTCATATTTCATGGCTGTCTTGAACAAATTCAGTTCTTTAGAATTACTCCCAATAATCAGCAGGTCATCAACATATAAAGAAACTACTTCAGTCTACTTTCTGTCTTCCTAACATAAAGTGTGTATTCATTAGGACTTCTAACATATCCTAGGCTGCTTAGATAATCATTCATGAGCTCTAGGTGCCTGCTTTAGGCCATATAAGGCCTTCTTCAGCAGGTACACTTTATCTTCTTCACCCTTTACTTGATAACCTTCAGGTTGCTCCACAAAGATTTCCTTACTCAACCTGCCATTTAGGAATGCCGATTTAACATCAAGCTGGAAAATTATCCAGCCAAATTGGGTCGCCATAGCAAGAAGTAACCTGATAGTGTCATGTCTAGCCACCGGAGCAAATGTGTCAGAAAAGTCCACCCCTTGTTGCTGTGCAAAGCGTTTAGCCACAAGTCTTGTTTTATGTTTATGGACTGATCCATCCAGATTAACCTTCAACTTGTAAATCCATTTTACTTGGATTATTTTCCTATTTTCAGGTCTATCAACAAGCTTCCAGGCGTTGTTTTTCTCTATCATTGATATCTCTTCCTGCATTACATTCCTCCAAGCTTCTAATTCAGCAGCTTTAGCATAACCTTCTGGTTCAACCACTGCCATATTACTCCTTGCATATACGTCAACCAAGGTTCTAGTCCCTCTAACCGAAGGCTCTTCATCCTCTTCAGTTTCAGCTTCTTCAATCAGATTCTCGGTTGGCTGCTACAGCTTGCAGTCTACATCAAACTTCTTATCCTCCCAATTCCAAACTGCATTTTCATCCACTTTTACATCCCTTGTAATCACAATTTTCTTTGACTCAGGGATGTACACTCTGTAACCTTTGGATTGGCTGTTGTATCCTATGAATATACCTATCTCAGCCTTGTCATCAAGTTTAGTTCTTTTGCTTGTTGGAACTATAACATAACATATATTCCCAAATGTCTTCAAGTTGCCCAATGCTAGTTTAATTCCACTCCAGGCCTCAACGGGAGTTTGGCTCTTGATTGCTTTAGTTGGCAATCTGTTCAGGAGATAGACTCTTGTATTGACAGCCTCAACCCAGAACTTCTTGGGAAGCTTCTTCTCTACCATCATACACCTTGTCATCTCCATGATGGTTCTGTTTTTCTTTCATTGACCCCATTCTATTGTGGGGTGTAAGGAGTGGTAAACTGGTGCCTAATTCCAGCCTCTTGACAGATTGAACAGAATTCTTTTGATGTGTATTCTGTTCCATTATCACTCCTTATGGCTTTGATCATTGTTCCAGCTTGATTCTCCACGAGCAGTTTGAACTTTCTGAATATAGCAGCTACTTCATTTTTCTGCTTCAGAAGTATACCCATGTCATGCGTGTGAAGTCATCTATGAAGAGCACAAAGTACTTGCTCCCACTCATGGTTTCAGTTTGCATAGGGCCACAAACATCAGTATCGATCAGCTGGAGTTTTCCAGTTGCTCTCCAGGCCTTATCCAAAGGAAAGGGTGGCCTGCTTAGCTTACCAAGTTGGCAAGTACTGTAGAGGCTTTTCTTCTCTTCAATCTCAGGTAGGTCCAGAACCATATTTTTGTTCCTTAACTCTTTGAGACCATTATAGTGAAAATGGCCAAGTCTCTTGTGCCAAATTTCAGATTCTTCTAGCCTAGATGACAAGGCTAAGTTGCTAGAGTTTTTCCACTCAACCGGGAAGCTTTTTTCCAACATTTTCATATACATTAATTCATTTCCTTCAGCATCTAATATAGTACAGGCCTGGTTTTGAAAATGTAGAGAATAACCCTTCTCTAACATTTTCCNAAAAAAAAATAGAAAGGAAGAAAGCTCAAAACTTCATCTTCACCATTTAAACCCCAAAAGATAAACACTTCCTCCTTTCAAACAAATCCATTTAATTTTTCTCTTTATACTTTCTCTCTTTAACCATAAACCCTAAGCGATCAAAATTTACTCATGAAACCAATAACAAGAACACAAAATGAAAAAACTAAAACATACCCAGTTGAAATAGAAGCTTCATCTCGAGCCCACTCTTGCCACATAATAGGAGTCAATGGAAAAAAACCACACTTCACCCAGAGATTTGGTGTGAAATTTCCCTAATTTTTTAAAATCACACTTCACCCCCATATATGTATACTAATAGGGAAGATTTCCTACTAGTAATTATATTCCTTTGATATAAGGAAAAAAATAGAGAAATAAAATAAAATAAAATAATAAAATAAACTAAAATAAAATCTTAAATTTATCAAGAAAATTATCTTACATAGTATTCATTTTGAAAAGAAGACAAATTATTTTGGTATTATTGTATTTCTCGGATGTAAAAAAGGCTAACCGTTTATTCAAAATGTCTTTTTTATCCTTTACACGATCATTAATTGGAACAAAACTCCATTAGGGGTAGAGTTGTTAGTTTCCAAACCTTAGAGGTGACAGGTAATAAACCACAAATTGTCTAATTATTTAAAAAAATTAAATATATATTTATTAATTAGGGCTTATTTTTCTTGACAAATATATAATAACAAAAATAGAAACAAGACAAAAGGTAAATAGATTTTTCTTTTATGTTATAATTATTCATTTTATTATACTATTTCATATTTTTCTTTGAAAGAGAACTCTTTATTACCAAATCTTTTTTCTGAAAACAAAATAGTGCATATCATAAATTCAGATGGAAATATGCATATAATAAGTCTATGGGTGATAACCCTCATGCAGTATATATCATTATATGCGGCATGGCACGCAAAATGAAGCTGTCGTGTGGACCCAACCTCAAGCGAAAATCACTACTCAGCACGATTCTTGTGTTGACCTAAAAATACTCAATGAATAGATGATTTTGTAAAACATTTTTTCTTTACTTTTATGAAAATATTGTCTCTGTAATTATGGTACAATTATCTGAATTATTTCTTATAAATTGATATTAATAAACTAGAGATATATTACATATTTTCTCTGATTCTTTATTTTTAATGTCTAGTATCTAGTACTGAAACTATTATTATTAACTGTTTACTTTATTAGTTAATTTCTAATACATTAAAACTAATAACTGATAAATGAACTGATACCATAAACTAATAATTGTTCTAATATTGTAAAACAGAAAATTGATCTAATCTATTAAACTAATAACTATACTGAACTAATCATAAAGTTAACTGATACATTAACAGATATGATCAGCACATATCACGATTAAACAGTCAAACATCACCCATCTTAATAAAGAACTTTTGCTATGAATGTGTTTCCTATTCCTATAACAATGTAATCTCTGTTATGACCTTTATTTCTTGCAAAATTTGGAAACAATGATACCCATCAAAACTAAATTCTGAAAATAGTTACAACATCCGATGACTAATTTTTGAACATATAATTTACATAAGCATGTCAAATGTTTTCTTTTAAAATCCAACTCATTAAACTGTCCATAAAATTGCATGACATATAAGTCACAAGAACCAACATTATGGAAACATCTTCTTCAAGTGTAATAAATAGTGACTGTAGAAAACCTTTTAAGTGTTTTCTCATCCATACCTTAGAAGGTGAGCACTTTGCAGAATCCGTGCATGATATCTATACAGACATTCTTCATTTATTATTGGTTTCATCTCATTCCTACAAGGTTTTGGCCTTGTAAGAGTCCATTGCCCATGGCCAACGAATGCATGTAATTTAGCACTCTAAAACAATCAATCGGGTCCAAGCTTCAGGAGTTTAGAAAGAATAACTACGCATAAAACAGCAACGAGTCAGTCATTATCAGGAACAAATAGTCCTGGAGCAGATATTTTTCAGTGTAAATTATGCAGAATGAAAAGTTTCAATTGTAGTTGTCAGAATTTATCCTAAAGGCAGTACACCTGACGATGCCGGACGTAAAGGAAGGATGCAAATGGTATTTAGTCCTTATCTTCTCCATTTTAGGATCGAGTATTTGAGTCTTTTTGGTATCCCTTTCTTGATTTCTCCTCTTAACCTATTATTTCTCTCTATCACCATCTAGAATCCTATATTATCTATCTATGATATTCTTCTCCCCCTTCATCACCTAGGAGCAAAAATATTATCTACAAGACATTATACTATTGGAGTTTTGTCCAACATTCACAACATCAAGATCTACTAGAAAATGGTTAAACGGTAGATCCACCAAGAAAACTAATGACTGACAAACAGATGATGAAATGAAATCTTCACAAATTTGAGATAGGTTTAGATCTAAAAACACAAACTCATACTTAGTTAGCAGCCTATTAACTAAGCTATAAGATACCAGCTTTAAATAAATTTGGGGGTTCTTACAGTGCATTTGTCAGACCATGCTGCTTCAAGATTTCATGGCAATTTGAAATCCCATATCGACCAAATCCCCATGATCATCATTCACAGCACTGCATATTTAACACCAGACCATATTTTCTTGACTGCAATGTTGTCATTTTAACTGTTCCAACATGTATATCCCTTGACCCCCCTGTGGTGCATCCATATTCTTAGATATTCTAGGGAAAAACCTTCTCTGATGCTCTTTCTGCTTTGTTTTCACCAACTATCGCTGAAAGAGCATATGCTCGTGCATAACTACATTAGAGACACACTGGTAAGTTTAGTCTTATCAGATCTGAACTAAAAAAGAATATATAATTAGAAAACAAAACATATGAAAACTATAAATAATCAAATTTATCAGCCTGGATAATTGAGAATTCAATGAATGAAGTTAATCATTTTGCATGTACCATTGTCCAGTAAACTGATTAGCTTGAATAGATGAACTGGAGGGGCTACCATTATTGTCGTAGTTAAGTAGAACCATTCCACAATTCCTCATATACAGCTTTGCTTACTGAAATTTACACCAAAATAATCCTCAACGTGTAGAGTCTACTACATTGCAAATCCAAATGCAACCTGCAATGCGTCACCTCCATATATGTACTTACACAGAGACAGATCACTATATCGTATGTCTGATCAGGAAAGCTATCATTCTCAATCATCCCCATCACCATCCCTATCAAATTCAACAGATAAAAGTGTTTACGAACCTTTCTTATCGTAACCATATAGAGCATTTGGCAGCTGAGGAACTTTTGCAGTTTCTGCTCCGAAAAAAGTTTAATACTCACTAAGTTTTATCACGTAAACTTCAATTTCGCTTTTTGGACCAGAAATTGAGAAGCTCATTCAAACATTCACTATAATTTCGTGCCTTCATTAGTAGCTGCAGGACTAAGGACATTGTACATCAGTCGGCTTCACATTTCTCCTCCACCATCTTATGAAGGAGTTCAACAGCTTTTGTATCTCATTATTCTTGAGGAAACCAAACATAAGCGTATTAATGTGATACATTTGGACACAACCTTTTCCTCCATATTGACAACAACTCATTTGCCATTTCTAGTTGTCCATTTTACACAGCCCATTGATCAAAATGCTATATTTACCACATTTGGCACCAGGTTTCCATGAAGAAAAACTTCTGAAATAGGTCCCAGCATTTCGAATCTCCCTGTTTTACATAATCCATCAATGAGGGAATTCAAACCTTCAATCTAACTGCAAACTTATTATTACTAGAGCATTAAACATTTCCAATGCTTCCAAAACACATCCTTTCTTGCACAAATTCCATCAATGAAAATGTTATATGTCCAGGAATCAGCGAAAACATCGTTCGTCGCCTCTCACCAACTAAATTCCGTGCATCTTCACCTTAGCTATAGAAAAAAGCCAGTTACAAGGTGTTATATGTAATCACATCAGCCTAATTCCTCCTGAAATCATCTCTCGATAAAGACTAAGGCTTCATTGACTTCTTATTCTTGCAATACCAATTGATTAAAGTACTGTAGCAAACAACATTAGGTCTATCCCCCTTTCTAGTTATAGAATCAACAACTCTTTGGCATCACCAATTCTATCTCTCAAGCAATAACCGTTCATAAATGCTGTAAGTAAAATTGTTAGGAACCACACTCTCTGAATCATATGTTCCAACAAGTTTGTCTAGCCTTCTCAACCAATCCAGCCTTACAAAGCCATCATTATCTACTATAAGTAACAACATTTGGCCTACAAATAACACCAGGTTCTTTATTCCCTTAACCATCTCTTCAAGCAACTTAATGGCAACACTTATTTTCTCTGTTTTACACAATCCACCAATCAAAGTGTTGCAAGTGATCACATTAGCCCTACAACCAACAGCAACCATTTTGCTTAACAATTCCATTGATTCCATAATCTTTCTCTCTACACACAGACCTTTAATCAAACATTAAATGTCACGGTATTTGGGCTAAAACCCAACTTCAAAATCGCCCCAAAAACCGCATAACCGTCAGAAACCCTTTCAATATTACAGAAGCAATTGACCAAATATTCAAGACATTAAATCGGGAGACAACCCAGTTGAATTCAACGCTTATTAGCGAAATCACTTCTAATAATGCTTCTTCTTAGCTAGTGCAATAAACAAAGTATGAATATGAAATTGAGAAAGGGTTTCGAATTAATCATGCAATAAAAAGTACAATGCTTCATTCAGAGTAAAGCTACCTGATCGAACAATTTTCTTCGAGGAATTTAGCAAGTGAGGATCGTTCAAGGGGTTTTTTGAAAGAATACAAACTTCATTTTGGAGCTTGAAGATGTGATGTTGTGTAGTGAGCTAACAAAAATAAAACATTACCTTTCGAAGATGGGTTTTGAGAGATTGAAGACGAACGAAATGGGGATCTGAATCTCAAAGCCATGAATGAAGAGTGTTTTTGGGGGTTGTTTATTCCGAGTAGGTCATTGCAAAAGGCAAATGCATTAAGATAAATGTTTTGACAAATATCACAAACAACCTTTAAGGTTTTCAAAATTGCAAACTTATCTCAAGTATCCATCTTTCCTATTCAAACCACCTTTATGATTTCGAAAATTGTTCACTTGAAGGTTAAAAAATGTAAATCCACGTTCAGGTGTTTTTCAGTTTGAGGTGAGCTTCGTTATGAATGTGCTTCTTATAACATTGTAATCTCTGTTATGATCCAATGCTTTGTAAAATTTGGAAACATGATTTCCATCAAACTAAATTCTAAAAACAGTTACAAATTTCTGACAACAATGTTTGACACAGGCTTTCAATGAGAGAGTTCAGGTGTTTTTCATTTGAGGTGAGCTTCTATTATGAATGTGCTTTCATAACATTGTAATCTCTGTTATGACCCCAATTGCTTGTAAATTTGGAACAATGATATCCATCAAAACTAAATTCTAAAACAGTTACAAAATTTTTGACAACAATGTTTGACACTAGGCTTTCAATGAGAGAGATTTCTAAAATAGCTACCGAGCAGTTTCGAATATCCCTGGTTTACTAATCCATCAAAAAGGAATTCAAGCTTTCAAGGTCATCTGTAAACTTATTATTTACTAAAGTTGAAACATTTCCACTTCTCCAAACACATCCATTCTTTGCAATCCAAATGAAAATCTATGTATCCAGAATAAGGTAAACTATTAAGTTGCATCTCACTAACAATTTCTGCGTCTTTACATTAGCTTTAAGAAAAAGAAGTTAACAAATTGTTATTTATATTCACATTGGCCTAATTCCTTCTAAAATCTTCTGTGATAAAGACTAAGAACTTCGTGTTGACTTCTTTATTCTTGCAATACTATCTTTAAAGTATTGTAGAAACAACATAGGTCCATATCCTTTCTAGTAAAACTTATTCATTTATATCAATTTTTATGTGTTTATTGAGACTATTATTAGATGTGTGTCACGAGGCAGCGAAGTCGGATTTGAAGTTCATAGAGACTATACTTCCAATAATAGATGGAATCAATTAGAAGAAGAAATTTTTATAGCTATAAGACTTTCTATTCTTTTTTTCATTGCATCATTCTACTAGAGAAAATGAAATATGAGATAGAATCTTGAACTTTTCTCTCAATGTTTTGACATGCTAATCTTTCAATTAATTTGTCTTATTCAATGGTAGTGGATGGATCATTACGTATTTATTTAACATTCGTTTGTTGTTTATTGATTACATTTTCCATCTTAATCCTATGAACCACAAATTTTATGAGATAATTTTATAATTTTTTATCACGATGCTCATGAAGCCATTGTTTTAAAACCCGGATCGAGGCAACCCTTTTTGTACCCGTTCACGGTCCCGATTATACCGGTCGATTGGACCGATGACATCAGCGACAATTTTATTTTTAAAAAATTACATATTAATCCCTTAAATTTTAATATATTACAAAATTCCCTAAACAAGTTCAAATTAGTCCTCAAATTTTTATTTATTTCAAAAATGCCCCAAAAAATTACCAATTAATCCCTAAACTTTTGATATATCTCCAAACCACACCTATAAAATTACAAATTAACCCTTATATTTGAAATATTACAAACCCCCCTAAGACCTAAACTGGATCGGAGAAGCTGCTGGGTCTCCGTCCGACGACCGATCTGGTCCGGTTTTTAAAACAGAGATAGAAGCCAAGTTAATTTCAAGGGAATCCATGATTTTAATGTTAAACATTTATAATTAGTGTTTGCTTATGGATTAAAATTTTCTTACGTCAATTGAGAACACAACTACTTTTATAAACTTCAATAATGCTTAATCAAATGATTACTATTAATTTAATCTCCTTTATAAAATATTATAGTGCAAAACAATTAACTTTAAGCATGCATAACCTGATTACTTATATTAAAAGCAAAAGACCATAAGAAATTGAAATATAACAAATTGAAACAACAATTTTGTTGATAAACAACTTGACCTAAAAGCTTAAGCTGAAAAAGGGATTAAGCTCTATAAGAGGCATCTTCACATGGTACATAAATCAAGCCCAAATTCAGACAGAAAGACCACCCAATATAGCAGGATGTAATACATGAGAGATTCAAACCATAGCTCTACTTTAATATCTGTTGCGTGTAATTTTTGTCGCAAGCTCAAAAGTCTCGGTAGCCCGGAAATCAGTAGATCGACTTGATCTCAAGGTCATGGAATCTTGAAGTCTGACTCAGCATAACCTCATCGCGACCGTCCAATACAGTTGTTTGACAGACTAAGGGATAAGCCTTATCTCGAACATCTCGGGAGGGATAAGAACGATCAATATATGTGCGATCCCAATGCGCAATCACTAAAATCACAAATCGCTTACCAGTCTGATGGCAATCCCAGATTTCTCTCTACTTCCTTTGTGTAAACTGTATAATACCCCTTCCAATATGAAAAGGGGTTAGCAAATTCCAAATATGAGACTTATGGGCGTGAAGTTAGAAGACAAGCTGGTTTCCAGGAGGCGACATGGGAAAGAGCCCATGGGAACAAGTTATAATGGTCGTCGGGGGGAATCTTGCACTCAGTGACTTAGTACATAAAGAAACAAAAAATGAACATAATTCTAGATCACTTAAACCCTTTCAAGTACTCACTTAAAATTAAGAAGGAATATCAACAAATCCATGGAATAACATTTAATATATTCATGGAGATTATGTAAATATTCCATTCCAAAAATAGAAGTGAAACAATTAGATCTTTTTTGAAGATTGGTACTAATTCATGATCTAACATTTACAAAGCGAAAACCTCATTCTCGATTATAGAATTTCATGAAAGCATCCAATAGAATAATTTTATGAAAGCACCAATAGAATCATAAAGAGTCTAAGGAAACAAACATAATCATATGAGATACGAATACTCATTCAAACAGACAATAAAAATGAATATATGTGTGCAGAAATTTTAATCGAGCGAGCATACAGATGGTATTCTTCATATTCTTCCTCAGACATTTTCAGACCAAAGACATTTTTTCAAATTTTCCACAAGCATGGATGGAAGGCCATTGCTGTTTCATACACAAACTCAATAATGCTCTAGTGATCTATCTTTCTGCATTAGGATTTTCATCTATGACAAATAGTAAAATGGATTCTCCGCTAGAATAGAATCAATGTACAGAAAAGGAAAGAACCTAATAGTTACACTGTGAGTATTCAATGTTATTTAGACCAAGAATAGACCACCAACCCATAATAGTTTTCATGATCTTGTTGGATCCTATACCATTGGTCTTTGTCACATAAAAAGGACTTGATCGCATCTATTGGCAAAATTTCTCTGAATCTGGGGTAAGGTATTGAGGCTATCCTCATCACAATTTGGATGAAATATATGTTCCCAGAACTATTAGAACTTTACCCTTTTGAATAAAATGGGTATAAACTTTGACATATCTGCAGAAATTTACAAGAAGGGTACTGATATAGATTGATCTCGAACCAGATTCCTAACATGATGCTTCCTCTCACATATCTCAACACTCTCTTGGCTGCCTGAAAATGCAGCACACTTGTTGCTTATAAACCTGGAAAGATCGCTTGCTATGAACATGAGATCAGGCCTAGGTTTGTGAGATACAACAACAGCCCACCAGACTTTTGTATTTCCCTTCACCGCTCTCTCTGCACCATCATTTTTACTCAACTTAAGGTATCAACCAGAGTGTATCTACTGGTTTACAACTTTCCATGCCAAATCTTTTCAATACCTCTGTTGCATACCTCTGCGGCACACGAAAATTCCATTTGGAGGCTGACTTATCTCCGTGCCAAGAAAGTAGTCATATGCCTCAAGTCTATCATTTCAAACTCATTTTCATGGCTGTCTTGAACAATTCAGTTCTTTAGAATACTCCCAATAATCAGCGTCATCAACATATAAAGAAACTACTTCAGTCTACTTTCTCTGTCTTCCAACATAAAGTGTGTATTCATTAGGACTTCTAACATATCCTAGGCTGCTTAGATAATCATCATGAGCTCTAGTGCCTGCTTTAGGCCATATAAGGCCTTCTTCAGCAGGTACACTTTATCTCTTCTCACCCTTTACTTGATAACCTTCAGGTTGCTCCACACAGATTTCCTTACCAACCTGCCATTTAGGAATGCCGATTTAACATCAAGCTGGAAAATTATCCAGCCAAATTGGGTCCCATAGCAAGAATTAACCTGATAGTGTCATGTTCAGCCACCGGAGAAGTGTCAGAAAAGTCCACCCTTGTTGCTGTGCAAAGCTTTTAGCCACAAGTCTTGTTTATGTTTAGGGACTGATCCATCCAGATTAACCTTCAACTTGTAAATCCATTTACTTGGATATTTTCCTATTTTCAGGCTATCAACAACTTCCAGCGTTGTTTTTCTCTATCATTGATTCTCTTCCTGCATTACATTCCTCCAAGCTTCTAATTCAGCAGCTTTAGCATAACCTTCTGGTTCAACCACTGCCATATTACTCCTTGCATATACGCAACCAAGGTTCTAGTCCCTCTAACCGAAGGCTCTTCATCCTCTTCATTTTCACTTCTTCATCAGATTCTCGGTTGGCTGCTACAGCTTGCAGTCTACATCAACTTCTTATCTCCCAATTCCAAACTGCTTTTCATCCACTTTACATCCCTTGTAATCACAATTTTCTTTGACTCAGGGTAGTACACTCTGTAACCTTGATTGGCTGTTGTATCTATGAATTACCTATCTCAGCCTTGTCTCAAGTTTAGTTCTTTTGCTTGCTGGAATAACATAACATATATTCCCAATGTCTTACGTTGCCCATGCTAGTTTAATTCCACTCCAGGCCTCAACGGAGTTTGGCTCTTGATTGCTTTAGTTGGCAATCTGTTCAGGAGATGACTCTTGTATTGACAGCCTCAACCCGAACTTCTTGGAACTTCTTCTCTACCATATCACCTTGTCACTCCCTGATGGTTCTGTTTTTCTTTCATTGACCCCATTCTATGGTGGGGTGTAAGGAGTGGTAAACTGGTGCCTAATTCCAGCCTCTTGACAGATTGAACAGAATTCTTTTGATGTGTATTCTGTTCCTTATCACTCCTTATGCTTTGATCATTGTTCCAGCTTGATTCTCCCGAGCAGTTTGAACTTTCTGAATATAGCGCTACTTCATTTTTCTGCTTCAGAAGTTATACCCATGTCTGCGTGAAGTCATCTATGAAGAGCACAAAGTACTTGCTCCCACTCATGGTTTCAGTTTGCATAGGGCCACAAACTCAGTATCGATCAGCTGGAGTTTTCCAGTTGCTCTCCAGGCCTTATCCAAGAAAGGGTGGCCTGCTTAGCTTACCAAGTTGGCAAGTACTGTAGAGGCTTTTCTTCTCTTCAATCTCAGGTAGGTCCAGAACCATATTTTTGTTCCTTAACTCTTTGAGACCATTATAGTGAAAATGGCCAAGTCTCTTTGTGCCAAATTTCAGACTTCTAGCCTAGATGACAAGGCTAAGTTGCTAGAGTTTTTCCACTCAACCGGGAAGCTTTTTTCCAACTTTTCATATACATTAATTCATTTCCTTCAGCATCTAATATAGTACAGGCCTGGTTTTGAAATGTAGAAATAACCCTTCTCTAACATTTCCTAACACTCAATAAGTTTTGACTAATTTTAGGCACATAGAAGACTTTGAGGGATAATTTGTACCTGAAAACTTTGGACACCACATCTCCTATGCCTTTGACCTCCACAACATCACCATTTCCAATTTTAACTTTGGAACTATTTAAGTTGTCCAAGTTGATGAAACTTTGCAAGTCTGCAACCATGTGGTTGGTGCAGCCACTGTCATTCAGCCAGGCTTCATTATTGATTTGTGTTGTGTAACAGGAGGCCTCAAAGAGTTGTTCAGCCTCCTGACTTGTCTACTGATCTTCTCCAACCCGAGCTTGCTGTGTTGGCTGGCTTCCTTTGTTCTTACAAACCTTTTCTATGTGTTCAAATTGTTTGCAGCCTCTACATTGTATCCCTGGTCTATACCAGCACCTCCTCTCCGAATGTCCCTTATTTTGCAGTGAGTACAGGCAGGATAGTCCTTCACCCCACCTAATTTCTCCACTAATTGTACTCCTTCTTTCCCCTTTTTATCCCTAACATACCTCCTATTTTGTCCTTTTGTAGGCTTGCCTTTTGGTTTGCTACCATTGCTCCCTCACTTGTGTCTTCTTGCCTCAAAGTCTTCTTTGCTCTTGAGCTGAAGTGCATGAACAAGCTCAGTCAAGGTGATCTGAGACATGTCCTTAGATCTCAAGGGAAGAGATTTTGGACTCAAATCTCTCTGGCAAGCTCACCAAGACCTTTCCACCACTCTTCTACTATCAACTCCACTCCTCGCACCTTTTTGTTGACAACACTCATCAATTTGTCAACATAGTCCTTAACTTTCTCTGATTCTACATCCTCTGCATCTCAACTCTCTCCTTAAATTTAGCACCTGCACGTCCTTGTTGGGCTGCCCATGTACTCTTCTCTCAGCTTACCCCGGCCTCTTTTGGAATCTCATGCCATGATCCTTGTAATACAAGGTCTGTTACTGCAACATGAATGTGAGAAAATGCTCTCGGTGCTTTGGTTGTTTCTTCTCTCATGTAGTCTCATCTGATTCAGGGTAGGATTCTGGTCCTATAGAGGTGGCTGCTTGTTTTCTTCCCACGTACTGCCACACCCCCCTGACCCCGTGGAAGGCCTTCATCTTAACATCCCATATGTGGTTGTGTTCCCCATTAAACATTGGGGGTGACATCAAGGTTGATTGAGCAGCTATTGTCTCATGTTTTTTATGTCTGACACAGGAAGTAAGAGAGCAGAATACAGGCTGTTTTGGGCTGAAATGAGAAGTGTTCTTGAGTTAGGTTGATGATTGAATGCTAGAGATTTCAGATTGTTTTTGTGTGTGGCTCTAATACCATTTGATGGTTTTGGCCAAAGAATACAAAGAAAGAAAGAGGAACTAAAGAAAGTATATAGAAGTATGTATTCATTTCATTTAGACGGACAATATATACATAACTTAACCAAACCATCCACTGTTCAACAACTACAGCAAACATTTTCATATTTGAATTTAAATTTAGCAACCAATAAATCATACTCAAAATACATCATTTTCATGACTCAATCACACCTAAGCCAAACAACTAAAATGCACCAAAAAACTGCAGCCATGCACATCAGACCAATTGCAGAAACAAACTTCAACTGGCACCAAATATTCAAACTGCAACCTGGAAATTTGATGCATTTCCAGCAAGGTATCACTGCATCAACAGCTGGCCATCCAAGTAAATTATGTTAGGCATCCTGGGAAAACATATGAAGCTCGACATTGCAAACCTTTTCCCTCTTGAACAACAATTATTATCATATAGACCTGGAATTTTGATTAATTATTTATCAGAACGTTGGTTTACATAATTGTGTTGCTTCAAAGTTTTTAAGAGCCTTATGAAGTGGATCTCTGTCTCTCCATGTCATAGTCTTATCATATGGAAGCCATCAAGGGCATTCAATCTACACCAAACAATTTGCTAATACATGTCTTATATTAAATATACATAACAACAATTGGCTATTACCTTTCTCCGGTTGTCAACATCCCTTGTGTGGGCAAATTGTATATAAGCCCACATGAGCGTCAAATTTGTTGTTTCCACAGGGAGGCAAGCCAAACTGGATTGCTTCTCTTGTATTGTTGCTGAGGAGACATGGTCAACTCCATCCATGCATTGCATTGTTTAGGATCATTAACTGATGTCAAGTAATTCTATATTTGAATCACTAAAAAATATATTAGGGAGCTGGTGGATAGTTAGTAAATTCACGTTTTTATGCTATTAACGGCTAGCCATATAATTCCCGTATAAAACGCGAATTCACGTATTTTATTAGGGTTGCCGTATAATTTGCAAATTATGTACCCTATCCGTATAATTCGCGAATTATACGCGAATTATTGCCGAATTTTTGCAGACAAAAAAATAATTAAATGATAAGGCAAAATGACGTCGTTTTGGTGGGGTTTGACTAAAATTAAAGAAAATCTTCTTCTCCTCTTCCTCGGTTCTCTCTTCCACAATCTTCATCTCTTCTTCAAATCTTAACAATTCAACTCTTTTTTCTTCATCTCTTGACTTTTTGAGTCTTGATCTCTTCTTCTCTTCTCTTTTTAAATTTTAACTCTCTTCTCCAAGCTTTAAGTCCAAGACTTCAACTCTTCAAGCCTCAAGCTACACACTTCTTCTCTTCTCTTATTAACTCTCTTTGAATTTTGTATGTTGGTGATTTGTTTGTGTGTTGTGCTGGTGTGTGAGTAGTAGTAATAGGGCTGGTGGATTGATGGATTGTTATGTTGGTGGATTGATAGATTGTTTGAAACATGTTTGATGAAATGCTTGTGAGAGTTATATTTGGTATCTGTTTTAACATAATATTTCATTTAGTTCTGTTGTTTTGTGTTGTATGGGTCAAAATGAAAGACTAAAGATCATCTGTGAAAGCAAAAGGTAAAGGCAAAACTGCAAAAGAAAAGCATGAATTCATAAAAATAATATTGTTAGCTTGGATTTGGAATTGGCAGATACTTAAAGAAGAAGAAAAAACACAAACCATCAGCTTGCAACCAACGCCAACTGCAAATTGTAAACCCATGTGCACTTTGTCATGTTTTTAGATTTCATAACACTATTATTAGTTGACCTTTGAATGCACTGTCCAATTAAATTCAGAACATAAAATTCAGAAAATAACAACTATACTAATTGGAATCCAAATTTTGTATGCGTCTATAAAATAACGGATAAAAATACCAGTCTTAGTTATTGTTCAAATATACTTTAAATAAAAGGAAAATAATTTTAGGGTCAACCACAATGGATTATTTAAATTGGATGTTTTGAAAAGTGCTAAAACCAAGATTGCTATTGCCTTATTTTTCAAAACGTATTATTAACAATATGTCGTATTAAACCCGTATCTATCTGAATCGTATTTTTTCCGTCCGAATTTTATGACCGAATTTTTACAAACGTATTTTCACCATTTGCCGTATCATACCCGTAAAATTCCTTACCTTTTTTTGTCGTACCCGTATTTACTAACTAGGGTGGGAGACATTGCATAAATGTAGTGATACAATGTTTAAATCCAAATCAGAAATCATGTTCCTAATTGAATATGAGGAAGAGATTCCTTTGTCTCTTTAACTCATAATATAATTAGCATATGGTCACTGAATGAAGGCAAACTGAACTAAACAATTCATTCTAGGCCTCTCCACTCCGAAGAACGGAAAATGGCCGCTTCTTACCACACTCGCTCTAACAGTTTCCTTCTAGACGACACCCAATCACTTCAGAAGTTCCAGCATTTATGCAGATTAAGGGATTCTCAATCTCTTCTACATCGTCATCATCAATAAGCCATCAGATATTCGGCCTTCAAATTTTGCATGATTGTGTTGATCAGTTGTTTCAGTTGTCCATGTCTCAACAAGCTTTAGCCCAAGACCGGAAAAAGCAATCAGTTGATGAGCTGTTGAATGGATCCTTAGGCTCTTGGATATCTGCAGCATTGCTAAGGATGCCTTGTTGCAAACTAAAGAATCGTTCAAGACTTCAATCCGTTTTCCGCGAAGAAGAGGCGATGATCTTGAACTTACAAGTGAGTTAAGAAATACTTGACCTCCAGAAGACAGTAAAGAAGACCATCCAAAGGCCTTGAAGAATTTGAAAGGCCATAAACACCAAAGCTCTTCCCAATCTGTGAGGAACAAGAGATGATAAGCATGTTAAAAGGGTTGATTCCGTCACCTTCAATGTGATTGAATCTCTTCTGTCCCTTATCTCAGGGCCGAGGGCTTCATCAAAGTTAAGCAGCCGGTCAGTAGTTTCCAAGCTAATGCACCAAAACAGGTAGCATGTGAGGAAACAGACCCAAATGAGTTTTAAGAGGTGGATGCCGAATTATCTACCCTTCTCAACAGCAAAAGCATCCTTGGAGTCAGGCATTCAAGATCTTGAAGATGGACTTGATCCTTGAGCAGGGCGTTTGATCAAAACTAGAGTCTCTCTTCTCAACATCCTCAACAATTAGATTACAAAATTTTGATACTTTATACTGTCCATCAATCAAAATACACTTGTATATTCTTGTTAATACTAAATCAATTAGATTCAAACAACTTTTCCTTTGATATCCATCTTCTCAATTAGATTCAAACAACTTTTTCCTTTGATATCCATCTTCTTTCTTTCAAACTACCATTTACTTTTACAGTAACGATTGTTTGTTGATTCTACCATAAGCATTTCTTGATTAATTTTTTTATCAAAAGTAAAAGAAAAAAAATTAATAAATTGGGTGAAGAGTTTATTTAAATTTAACTGTTTAAGAAAATTTACCCATGTAAACATCAGGTTTGAAATTGATCACACCTTATCTCAGAGATTCAATTATTATTTTTGGCAATTTAATGCATTTATACATACAGAGGTGTCAAGATTCCAATTGTCTCCACATTGAGATGAAATCAATCAATTAATGAATTCACATGGTATACTCAAATCTTACACGTTTTTAAGAAACAAAAAATGCAACATGTAATAATGTGTCTGCTTAAAGGTGCCTCAGAAATATTAGGGCCTTATGGCGCATCTCTGTATCTTCAATGGTAAAACAGGACAGTAAGAACAGGGGAAATCGGGGCATGAAAGACAGAATTTATATATAAAAGTGTTGTGTTGTAACTTCGTATAAGTTTCTGCCTGTTACTAAAAGTTTAATATAGCCAATACCTAGGACAAAGTTATAGTTTCTGAAGTGAATCCACAGCCATAGCCTCCAGAAAGAGGCATGTCAAACCCGACGGTAGCTTGGAGGCTTCCTCATGGAGATGACTAGGAAAGCAATTAATTAGTAGCCACTGCACATGTGCCTTTAACAATAATTTCTGAATGACACGGAACAATTTGCGAATTCGTGTTAATATTTGCAGGAGTTGGTATCATGAATCAACATAAGGAATCTCATCCTCTGCAAATTTCAATGAAGAAATTTTAATTGCTATGCTTTTTTCATTGACTATAACTCCCCTGTGCCAGATAGGCCTGCCTCTCTATTGAAGACAATGGCTGTTCACACGTTCATGTATATAATATTGTTCTGTGCATTAACTTATTAAACTAATTTTCATGAATTATTGATGCATATTTAGAATGAGAAAACAATCAAATAATTCTACACCATAAATGATTTTTAAACAAGAGATAGGCAAGATCTGCAAACAAACTTTGCTTTTCTTTTCATTAACAGAAAAAATATTTGTTAGTTAACAATTTGCTTGCTACACTATTTGATACTATCCCCCTACAGAAAGGCGGAAAGCGGATTAAGCGTGTGAAATTTGAGTTCATCATGTGAATTTGATCAATCTCTAACTATGATCAGGATCAAGACAATAAGAATCTTGACAGCCATGAGCACTTACATAAACTGCATAATAGTCAATTTCTTTGAGTATACTTGCGAGTTGACACAGGTCATTAACTAATCAACTCAGTTCTTGGTTTTCACTCATTGAGTATGCTTTAAGAATTCAATTGAGATTATTTTCCTTCTCTTTTTTCTGTTTTTCCTTCCTGTTGATTTCTTACAGAGCTGATTTGATGAGTGCTCTTGAGACGCAAGGACAAAGAAGAAAGATGAGTGGTATAGAGACTACTCTATGAACTAAGGCTGCAGTCAAGCCAAAGGTTTCAGAAATGTCTCCAACAAGAGGATTGCAGGGAGAAGAAGTCACTCCAACAAGAAGGTTGGAGGGAGAATAATCCTAAGCATGTAACGTGCTTGAGGATGAAGAAGATTAGCAGGACGATAATGTGCAACAATGCCGGCGACAGGATCGGCGAGAGGACATTGAAGATGTCCTGAGACTCTAGTTGAAACTTGGATGTAGATGAAGAATTGCAGCATGATTGTCTGCAAGATTGAGGAAAAGAAGCCAACACTCAAAGCATGAAAGAGTGGTACCCTGTAGTTGTTAAAGAAAGGAGTAAGTTTGACGATGAGGCTGAAAATGCCATGTTTATTGGATATAGAAATCAGGCAAATAACTCTATAATCCGAAAGTGAAGGGCCATGAAAGCAACAAGTGTGGCAGCAAAAGTGGCTGCAAGTGTGGCAGTAAGGTTGGCTGTCGAGTTGGCAGCAAAGCAGCAAGAGTGGCTGCAAGTTTGGTAGCAAGAGTGGCTAGAAGGTATCAGTTTTCATGAATTTGAAACTTCTATTAACTGCATGTTTCAATCTGAAATGCAGTTGTTTAATGTTATCCCTTTGCAACTCTATAAAAAGGAATCCTAAGATGAATGTATTAAGGAAAAATATTGAGAGAAAATATGAAAGTGAAATTTATTGTTTTAGATTTTTCCTTCACTGAATTTAGAAGCCATAGACTTGATTTTCTTGGCTTCTAAATTCCAACAAATATAGTGACAGTCAATGCCTCAAACTCTACTAACATGTTACGGTCCATGCCTCAACCTCTACTAACATGTTAACCATGGCATCAGTCTCCTTGTCATGAGTGGAAGAGATGACAATTTTATTCTCCATTCACTTCAAATTCCCCAAGGCACTGCGGATAGCCTTTCTCACAGCCTTCTTAGAGGCTGGATATTTCTTAACCTCACTTGCAACGTCAATTTTACCTCCTCTTCGTCACAAAATAGATTGAAGCTCTTGTGCAGATTCTTTGATTTGCAACAAAGCTTCCTTGGCAGTGTTACACACATCCAATAGCCTAAGAGATCTATCTAACAACTCATCGGTTGATTTTTTGTGCAGGTCACGGGCTAAAGCCACTTGTGTAAGAGGCAACAGAAGTAACTTGTCAACACACTCGTGCAAATCTTGAAGGCCATTTAATTGATGGCATATTGATGATGAAGATGTAGAGGATCTTCTTAGATGCTCATCAAATTCTGAAGTTAGAGGGTGTGGTCTGGATGGAAAGCTATTTGAGCGAGGATGGTAAGCTGAGGCAGCCATTTTCTTTCCTTAAGAAGTTTTGAATGCTCAGTTCACCTCAGAAATATGGCTTTCTTCTGCTGCTAATTCATAATATATACTATGGAGCAATAGAGACAAAAGGAATCTCATCCCCTTCAAATACCAATCAATACCAGCATAATTTTGATTTAGATCTAATTGTTGTCTTGACAATGTCTCCACCCTACCTGTCTCCAACTTATTATCAATTATTTTAAACTTTGTAAAATGGTACTAGAAAATAGGTTATAGCCAAATAATTTAATGTGTCACATCTGCAAGTTTATGCTAAATTATTTGCTCTGCTATTTCAATTAGCAACATGAAGCTCACTATTATATGAAAATGAATCCTCCAATCCAGCCTGGTCTGCCTCGCTCTTGGAGGCAATATTCGTTGTGCAACCAGTCCTCAACTTGATCACCTGATTTTAATAAAGGTTAGATATAATAAGGCTTATATATCTATTCAATAGTAACAGTACTCTTGTCTCAGGCCATGTGGAGACTAATTAAATCACAATAATAATGAACATAGCAGAAAAATTAGTCCACATGAGGAGATGTGTCGTTTGCTGTTAGTGTTTTTACTAATGCCGGATGTGCAAAGAAAAGAGAATGGAAGGAAAAACTGATCTGATTTCATTAGGCAACAAAACCTGCATATAACATACTTTGGCTTACTGTTTCAACTACTGTCAGTAAGCTTTTACTTAATCTCAGCTAAACCACTAAAGTCTAACAACTTCATTACAAATTGGTGAAAGTAAGCTGAGTCATCAAATTCAAAAATTAACATACAAGATGACAAAATAAACTTAAACTACTGAACTTAAAACCGCACCATGCATGTCCATCTTGCAGCAGCAAGATAACTTAAACTTTCAGCAACAGCAAAACATACTTCCAGCACAGCATCAACCTTCAACACTCCATCTTGATGCTTTGGCTGGAAACACCAAGTTCTAGTCTTAAGGCTTCAAACTTGGATTTGCACAAGGCCTTTGTCATAATGTCAGCAACTTGATCTTCCCCTCTGCAGTGCTGCAAGCTCACTTCTCCACTCTGTTCAACTTCCCTAACAGCATGATACTTAATCTTGATATGCTTAGTCCAGCCGTGGAGTACAGGGTTCTTTGCCATTGCCACAGCCGACTAGTTATCACAAAGGATTAAAGTAGGGCCACCCTGCACTTGGTGCAAATCATCCAGCATTTTTCTAAGCCACACAGCCTGGTTCACGGCTGCTGCAGCAGAAACATATTCAGCTTCAGCAGTAGATTGTGCCACAGTTTCCTGTTTCCTTGACAACCAGCATATTGCACCCTTGTTCAGATAAAACACATAACCAGAGGTGCTTCTAGTATCATCCAGGGAGCCACCCCAGTCACTGTCAGTGTATCCCAACAACCTTAGACTTTCGGATTTCCTAAACCAAATGCCTAACATGACAGTTCCCTTTACATACCTCAGCACACGTTTTGCAGCCTTAAAGTGCAGTTTACTTGGGTTGCTCATAAACCTTGAAAGATAACTTGCAGTGAACATAAGATCAGGTCTAGTGGTTGTGTAATACAGCAAACTTCCCACCAAGCTTCTCTATTTCCCTTCATCTACCTTCTCTGCACCATCTGTTTTGCTTAGTTTCAGGTTGGGAAGCAGTGGGATATCCACTAGTTTACAATTGTCCATTCCAAACTTCATGAGAAGCTCAGTTGCATACCTTTGTTGGCACCCAAAAATCTCACCTGCAGTCTGCCTTATCTCCATGCCTAGGAAATATTTCATCAATCCTAAGTCAGCCATTTCAAACTCAGTTTGCATGGCTGACTTAAACTGGTCCAACTCTTCAAGATTGCTTCCAGTCACCAATAAGTCATCAACATAGAGAGAGACCACAACCAAACCCCTTTCAGTTTTCCTTATGTAGAGAGTGTGTTCATTTGGGCTTCTAGAGTAACCAAGGCTGCACAAATGGTCATTTATTCAGCTGTACCAGACTCTAGGGGCCTACTTTAAGCCATACAAGGCTTTCCTCAGCAGGTACACATAATCCTCCTTTCCTTCAACCTTGTAGCCTTCGGGTTGCTCTACATAAAGCTCCTCTAAAATCCACCCATTCAAGAATGCTGACTTGACATCCAACCGGAAAATTTTCCAGTTGAACTGAGCTGCAAGTGCTAACAGCAACCTGATTGTGTCTTGCCTAGCTACCGGAGCAAAAGTTTCTGAAAAATCAATACCTAGTTGTTGTGCATAGCCCTTCACCACTAGCCTTGCTTTATGTTTGTAAATTGAGCCATCAGGATTTATTTTCAGTTTGAAGATCCATTTCACCTGAATTACTTTCCTTTTTTCAGGTCTTGGTACCAATTTCCACGTTTGATTTTTATCAATCATGCTGAGTTCCTCCTGCATTGCAGCCCTCCACAATTCAGATTTTGCAGCTTCAAGATAATATCTTGGTTCCACCACTACCATATTACACCTTTCGTATACATCAGCCAATGATCTTGTCCCTCTAACAGCATGTTCTTCTTCCTCATCTGAATCTGCCTCTTGAATCAGCCCCTCATTCATCTCTTCCTATCTTGATTCAGCTTGCACATCAACTCTCTTTTCTTCCCAGTTCTAGACTCCACCTTCATCAACCTTTATGTCTCTTGTGATTACAATCTTCCTAGACTCAGGAATATATACTCTATAAGCTTTAGAGTTGCTGTTATAGCCTATAAGTATCCCAATTTCAGCCTTATCATCCAATTTGGATCTTTTGCTTGCTGAGATCATTACATAGGCTATGCTTCCAAATACTTTCAAGCTCCCTACAGCTGGCTTGACTCCACTCCATGCCTCAATTGGTGTTTGGTATTTGACTGCTTTGGTGGGCAGCCTGTTTAGGAGAAAAATAGTTGTATTAACAGCTTCAGCCCAGAACACTTTAGGAAGTTTTTTTTCAGCCATCATGCACCTAGCCATTTCCATAATGGTTCGGTTTCTTCTTTCACAAACACCATTCTGCTGAGGGGTGTATGGTGCTGTGAATTGTTGCTGAATTCCAGCTTCACTGCAAATTTTGCTGAATTCATTTGAGGTGTACTCTATCCCGTTGTCATTTCTTACAGTTTTGATCAAGGTTCCAGCTTCATTCTCCACCAGCAACTTGAATTTCTTAAACACAATAGCCACTTCATTTTTCTGCTTAAGAAAATACACCCAAGCCACCCTTGAGTAATCATCAATGAAAAGTACAAAGTACCTACTGCCATTTAAGGATTCAGTCTTCATTGGACCACACACATCCATGTGGATCAATTGCAGCTTGTGACTTGCTCTCCAGGCTTCATCCGAAAGGAATGATGGCCTACTGAGTTTGCCAAGTTGGCAGGCTATGCACAAGGTCCTCTTCTCCTCTATCTTGGGTAGGTCTAACACCATGTCCCTTGACTTGAGTTCTTTAATTCCTAGGTAATGAAAGTGCCCAAGCCTTTTATGCCATAACTCAGACTCTTCAACCTTGCTGGTTAATGATGAATTTAATGGTTTTTTCCAGTCCAGTGGAAAGCTTTTACCCAGCATCCTAACACTCATCAATTCATTTTCCTCACTATCCTTTATAATGCATGCATGGTTTTGAAAATGCAAGGTATAATTCTTCTCTAACATTTGACCTACACTTAACAAATTTTGTGCAATTTCAGGAACAAATAAAACACTTGAAATGATCTTGATACCTGCTTGAGTTTGGACAGCCACATCTCCAATCCCTTTTGCCTCCACATACTCACCATTTCCAACCTTGACTTTGGAGCTGTAGGTCCTGTCCAGCCTAACAAAATTCTCCAAATTTGCTACCATGTGGTTAGTACACCCACTGTCTATCAACCAAACATCACTGCTAGTCTGCATTGAGTAGCATGAAGCTACAAACAGCTGTTCTGGTTCACTGCTCTGCTGCTGGTCTTCTACACTTTGTGCTTGCTGTGGTGGCTGTGCATTTTTATTCCTGCACACTTTTTCAATGTGCCCGAACTGTTTGCACCTCCTACATTGGATCCTAGGTCTGAACCAGCACTTACTGTCTGGATGTCCCTTCTTTTTGCAGTGGGAACGTGGTGGATAATTCCTTCTTCCACTCGGTTTTCCCCACTGTCCATCAATTCTCTCTTTTCCTCTCTTATTTCCAGCATATTTTCTATTACTTCCTTGCACATTCACTCCCTTTTGAGCAGCCATCATAGCACCTTCATTTGAGTCCTCTTGCCTCATCAACCTTCTCTGTTCTTGGGCCTGCAGGGCATGAACCAATTCAGTGAGGCTGATTTGGGAGAGATCCTTTGAATCCTCTAAGGAAGATATCTTAGACTCAAATCTTTCCGGTAGGCTGACTAACACTTTCTCAACTATCATCTTGTCACTCATCTTAACTCCCAACAATCTAATCTTGTTCACTACACTCATAAGCCTATCTACATACTCTTTAACTTTCTTTACCTCCTGCATTCTCAGCGTTTCGAACTCTCTCCGCAGATTCATAATTTGCATGTTTCGGTTTGTATCACTTCCCATGAACTCTTCTCTCAATCTATCCCAAGCTTCCTTTGCAGTTTCACACGCCATTATCCTTGTAAATACAAGGTCTGTTACTGCAGAGTGTATGTGAGAAAAGGTTCTTGGAGCTTTGGACATTTCCTCCTCATACATCCTCATTTGATTCAAAGTTGGGTTTGGACCAAGCTACGGTGGCTGTTTCTCCTTTTCCACATACTGCCACAGCCCTTGCCCTCTTGGGTAGGCTCTCATTCTAACAGCCCAGATGTGATACTGGTCCCCATTGAACACTGGAGGTGAGAGAGAAGCCGATTGAGTTGCCATGCAAAAACAGATTTCTGTTTTTCTGAAAAGAATTGTTCTTGCGGGAGGTTAAAGTTTGATGGTGATTTAGGATGCAGTTTTTTGTGTGAATTTGTTAGATGATAGTTTGTTAATGAAGCTCTGATACCATGTTACTGTTTTTACTAATGCCGGATGTGCAAAGAAAAGAGAATGGAAGGAAAAACTGATCTGATTTCATTAGGCAACAAAACTTGCATATAACATACTTTGGCTTACTGTTTCAACTACTGTCAGTAAGCTTTTACTTAATCTCAGCTAAACCACTCAAGTTTAACAACTTCATTACAAATTGGTGAAAGTAAGCTGAGTCATCAAATTCAAAAATTAACATACAAGATGACAAAATAAACTTAAACTACTGAACTTAAAACCGCACCATGCACGTCCATCTTGCAGCAGCAAGATAACTTCAAACTTTCAGCAACAGCAAAACATACTTCCAGCACAGCATCAACCTTCAACATTTGCACTCATGGTTTAACAGGCTTAAAATAGGTAGATGATTAGTTGGAGATATCGTGACAGGGAACAAAACATCAACATCGCTGAGATGGGGTCTGGATATTGATATCAAAATCATATTACTGCTGGTTGATGTGTGAAGCACTCAGATTCCTCTTGTCTCCCTCAGCTTTTCATATATATTGAGTAGTTTCCAGGGGATACAAGGCAAATTGCTAAACATTGCAAATTCAACTTCTAAGCCTTTCTCTCATCTAAAAGAAAGCAAAATGGCTACTTTGTACCACACTCGGTCAAACAGCTTGCCCTCTAGGCCACACCCATTTTCCTTAGATTTTGATGAGCATCTGCACAGATTAAAGGCCTCTGAACCAACTTCAACATCTTCATCATCAATAAGCCAAAGACTTAATGGCCTTCAAGACTTGTATGATTCGGTTGATAGGTTGCTTCAGTTGCCCCTTTCTCAACAAGCTTTAGCCCAAGAGTAACAGAAGAAGAATGTACAAAAGTTGTTGGATGGATCTCTAATCCTCTTGGATATTAGTAGCACGGCTAAGGATTCCTTGTTGCAAACAAAGGAATGCATACTTGAACTGCAGTCAATCTTGCATAGAAGACGGGGAGGTGAATTTGAAATCGATGAGGTTAAAAAATACTTTACCTCTAGGAAAGTTGTGAAAAAGGCCACTCACAAGGCCCTAAAAATTTTGAAGGGTGAAGAATGCAGCTTTTCTACCTTGGATAAGGACCTTGAGACCAAGGCCATAGTTAGCATGCTAAAGGAGACGGAAGCGGTGAAAATTAGAGTACTTAACTCCATGTTGTCTCTTATCTCAAGACCAAAGGCTTAATCAAAGATTAGCAGTTGGTCAATGGTTTCCAAGCTAATTCAATCCAAAAGAATAGCATGTGAGAAAGAGGAAAAAGATGTAAATGATTTTGATAAGGTGGATGCAGCACTGCAATCATTCGTCGGTCTCAAGACAATCAAATCCGATAACATCTTCCATGTTCAAAACCAGCTAAAAGAGTTGGAATCAAGCATTCAAGATCTTGAAGAAGGAATTGAGAGCTTGTATAGGAGTTTGATAAAAAAACAGACTGTCTCTCCTCAACATCCTCAACAACTAGCTTAGAAAATGATGATGTAGTCATACTTGTACATGAGAAAAATATACATACAATATTTTCAATAAAAATTCATATGCTCTTTGGCTCAGATATTTCTACTTCCTGTTGATACTAGGACTATTCAATTTTTCATCCCATCAATATCAGTTAAGCATGGTAATAATTTAAAAAGAATATCATAAACCAAATTTACACTGAGCTTCGTGAAGTTTTGAGGGTTTAAACCAATGTGAAAGCTGTCAAGATTCCAATTTTTTCCAATGAGATGATAAAAAACTTAATAAGTTTGATGATATTCATGTGGAAAATATAGAAAAATATGTTGGCCATCTTTTGTTGGGGAGGCAATCGAATCAATTTATCAAATCTGTTGAAGTGAAGACTGAAACTATATTGCTTTGGAGATTAATGAAATGCGGTGTTTGGTATCTGTCTGTGTTGAATCCTACTCATTGATCCAAATCTGGTCTGATGGCTGAGAAGCTTCATTAAGTCAACAATATAAAAGGGCAATGCATAGTAAAATTGAGGGCTACGTTTTTGTCTCTAATTGAAGAGCTTTACATTGTAACGCCCCACTTGAGGTACATAGCTAAGTTATGGTGTATTGCTTGAATATTTATTGTTTTACTTTTATTTGGGCTGATATATTGTTAATATTGATTGGCTGGCCCTTAGTTGAATTGTTGTTAAAGTTATTTTGAGAAAAATGTGAAGAAAATCCCTTAAACTTTCATTAGGGGTAAAATGGTCTTTTCACTCAAAATTAGGTGAAATTGTGAAGAGTGAAAAGAGATAGAATTTCATAGAGAATGCATTAAAAATGAGGGCATTATGGTCATTGACTAAGGGACATAGATGGAATTTCTAAGAAAGAATAAGGGCATAATGGGAAAGTGTGGTTATAAACTAAAGTGTTAAGGGTTTGAAACCCTTATTTTCTTCATTCCACCGCCACACTCCTCCCCCATTTTCTCTCAAATTTTCATTCAATCCTCCAAGGATTTTGAGGGCTTTTAAGTGGTTTTTCATAGGGTTTTGATTCTAGCTATTAAAAGGTAAGGATTCATGCTCTTTATCTATGATTTATTTGTGTAAAGGTTGAGTTCTTATGAAGTGCTTAGGGTTAAGAGAAGATTGGAATCCAACAAGAGTAGAGAGTTTAGGAGAGACTACTCAAGCACAAGGTAAGTAAATTCCACTCAAAATCCAACTCAAGCTAAAATTTAAGAATTCAAGTGAGTGGAGATTTCTTTTAAATATGCATATGTTGTGATTATTGAGAAATTGAGATGAGATGTATGATGAATTATGCTTATTATTGGATATATTTGAATATGAGAAGTATATGTGATGATTTGATGATGGGTTGAAATTGGAAGAATTGGAGAAATTTTTTGGGAGTGTGTTTGCCATGTAGGTATGTGATGTTACAAGAGAGTTTTTCTCTCATTTTGGATGGTTTGAGAAATAAATAGAATGATAATTGAATTAGAGTTTATGTATGCACACATATTGTTTGATGAAATGCCTAAGTGAAAACTACCCTGTCATAGCCGTGACCTTCTGAGTGACTGTTAGGCATCTTACAAATTTAACTTGGTTGAGACCAAAACATAAAAGTTGTAGCCCTGTCTCTAAGCTTTAAAACGAGACCAAGACCGTAGCAATCCGATGTGTATAAATCAAGTTATGCCCGCTTGAGTGTGACCTGTGCAGAATGACTATCTTGATGCAACATTGCATTTGTACATTTCATAAGTGCATTAAGTAAGAAATTTTAACATGAACCATCCTTATGCATTAATTGTGCATTGAGAAGTAGTTTGAGAAAGGGTAGAGAACTTTGTGAATGAGCTACTCTAAAAGTAAAGAGAATGAGAAAAATCTAAGAATGGGTTGGTGCTTTGTGAACTCCACCCGAAAGTCACGAAGAGTGGGTTGGTGCTTTGTGAACTCCACCCGAAAGTCACGAAGAGTGGGTTGGTGCTTTGTGAACTCCACTCAGCCGTGCCTCTGGTAAGATGAGGCTGTAACATTCACGTGAGAAAGAATAGAGATAGAGAATGAGTAGAAGTCACGAAGAGTGGGTTAGTGCTTTGTGGACTCCACCCGGCCATGCCTCCGGTAAGATGAGGTCGTGACATACAATAGAAAGTTAATAAAAGAGCTATGTGAAAGAGAAACAGAAAGAGAAAATAAATGAGATGAGAAAAAATGTAAGGAAAGAATTAAGATAAAGAGTTATAGGGACAGACGAGTAGAGGATTTACCTACTGAGCATTATTTTTGGTGCTCACCCCATTGTTTTTCATTGTGTTTGCAGGATCTAGGTGAGGACGCGGTCGGATTGGCGTCGGCATGCGAGGAGCAATAGCTACACTATCCACTGTTTTTTTGACAACTTTTTGTAAATGATACCTTACTTGGTAGTAAGAATGTTTATATGTAATAAAAGAAAATTTTGAGCCCATCTACTTTTGCTGATATAAATGTATTTTACTTTATGTATTTCTATGAGTATCCTAGTATGAAGCAGTTATTACATACATTCACGTTTTCCTCTCTGTTAATGGTCTTAGATTGATCTTTGAAATCATTGTAACTTGTGTGATTGGGTAATCTATTAGTCAATTAGGAGGGCTTCTTTCCTCTTGTTCTTGGGGATTCCTAGTGAGTATCTCTAGGATTGGTTACTGTGAGGATTTCTTGTAATCGTTGAGAGTGATTGGGTTTGTACTTGTTCATGGTTGAATCTTGTTCTAATAAGTAGTGAAATGAGCTCTCCCATTTCTGGAGCTCAATGTGGACGTAGCTTATCCAATTTGGATAAGTGAACCACGGTAAAATACTTATTGTGTTAGTTCTTGTTTTCTTTGTGGTTTGTGTGATATATTGATCTACGCGTATTGTCATTTAGTTCTTACAGTGGTATCAGAGCCAATAAGCGTTAGGATTGATTGATTTGGTGAATCTCTAAACAATCTAGGGTTCTTGGAAATTTCTAGGGTTTGTCAAAATTTGAGGCTTTTCAAATTAAGTCATTCCTTAGTAATCTAGAGTCCTAGGAGTATAGATTCAAGGTTTAAATCATCAATTTTGGAAGGTTCTTGGAAGAATTAGGATTCTTTACTCATTAATCTGTTAGGAATCTAATAACCGCTTCTGTCTAAGGTTTCAATTTAGGGCTTCTTGAATCAGAGTCAAATTAAACACAAACACTTATAATATGTCAACCACACGACTTGAAATCACGCAATACGATGAAAAGATTGACTTCGGCAATTGGAAGAAGAAGATGAAGGCTCTACTTTCCCACAACAAAGTGGGGATTACTCTAGAGAATGACGCATCCAAGTGGCCAGATGAGAAATTGAGGAAGAAGGATGGGATCAACGAGGAGGCATACAATCTCATAGTGATGAACCTATCAAACAATGTCATGCATAAGGTAGATGGGCTAGAAAGTCCTCTAGCCATATAGGGTAAACTCAAAACCTTATACTTTTTACAGTCTGCACCCAATCTTGCATTTTTAAAGGGTACCCTATTTTCTTACAAAATGGATAATGCTAAGTCGATTGAGGACAATCTAGATGAGTTTTTAAAGATGACTTTAATCCTTAAAGGAATTGACCAGGAGTTAGGGGACACTAGTCTAGCGATGATCCTACTGAATTCTTTGACTGAGGAATACCAAGTAGTCAAGAATGCCTTACAATATTCAAGACCTGTGCCTAGTCTAGACTGATAGTTGCAGGACTCAAAGCTTGGGAATAGAGCTAAAATTCCAAAAAAGGTCAAGTAGCATCTTTTTGTAAAAGGTAGGCCAGAATCTAGCTAAGCAGGAAAGAATAACCAGTATCAGCAGGGGTCTAAGAACGAAAAAAGGGAAGGGTAATAATAAAACAATATCAGAAACAAGAAAGTGTTTTTTCTGCAATAAACTAAGACATATCAAGAGAACGTTTTGATTGGTTAAGAAACAAAAACAGGAAACACTGAAAGCAACCTGGCCTCATTAAGAACAATTGGATGAGCCTGAGGTCTTGACAGTGTCAACATCTGAAACTACTAAGGAATGGGTCTTGGACTCAAATGTTCCTTCCATATGAGCCCAAACAAGAACTAGTTTCAGAGACCTAGAATTATATGAAAATGAGTTGTCTATATGGGAAATAATCAGGCCTGTATGTTTTGTTAAGGGTAAGGCAGTGTAACCCTTAGATAACTAATGAAACTTGTAAAACTAACCAAGGTAGGTACATCCCTGATTTAAAAAGAAATCTCATCTCTTTAGAGACCCTAGATGGGCTGGATGTTCCTATAAGGCTATAATTGGATGCTCTTACGTGTAAAAATCATAACCTAATTCTTAAGGGGAAAGAGAAAATGGTCTTTATATTCTTGTGGTGCTTTGATTCTGACTTTTAATGCTACTTTGCTTTCTAGTACTATCGCAACTCAAAAATGACACCTTAGGTTAGGCATATAGTCAAAAGGGTATGAATATCCTTAATAGTTAGGGGTGTTGAGTAAGGATTCAATCTCTACCTAGAATTCTATGAAAACTGTGTTTAGAAAACAACATAGACGTGTTTTCTAAAGGGAACTCACCTAGCCACAACTGCCCTGAATACCTACACTCAGGCCTTTGGGGCCTGAAAAGGTTAAATCCCATGGTGGAACATTTATTTTCTATCATAGTGGATTACTACAATAGAAAAGCCTGGACCTTTCTCCTGAAACCAAAGATCAAGCCTTGGCCAAGTTTAAGGAGTGGAAAGTGTTAGTTGAGAACCAGCTAGGCAAGAAAGTAAAAGCCCTAAAAGCTGACAATGGGTTGAGGTTTGGCAATACTGAGTTCGATATTTCTATAAGAGGCATGGCATTTTAGGGCATAGACTGTTGCTAGGACCCCTCAACAGAATGGGGTGGCAGAAAGAATGAATAGACTTTACTAGAAAAGGTCAGGTGCCTTCTATTCAACTCAGGCTACCAACACATTTTGGGGTGAAGCTTTAGCCACTACAGCCTACCTAGTAAATAGAAGTCCATCCACTGCCATAATGGGAAGTGTCCTAAAGAAATTCTGTCTGGGAGGAAACTAGACTTAAGCCACTTGAATATTTGGTTGTACAGCTTATGCACACACTATTTGTGGGGGGGGGGGGGGGGGGGGGTGGGGGGGAAGAAGCTTGAGCCTAGATCCACCAAATGCTATTCCTTGGATATCAAGGCACAAAGGTATAGCTTGCGGGATAGGGAAACTCCAGGGGTGAAAATCATAGTAACCTGAGATGTAGCGTTCAGTGAGAGTGAATTCCCTTGTAAAGCTTCTGCCACTGATCAAGAAACTATTAGAACACGAAACATTCCCTAGCTACAAAGTACACCATTAGGTGGAGCCTCTCATAAGCAGCCTAACCCTATCCAACCAGAGCCAGACCCTCAAACGGAAGCTTAAACAAAACACTTAGACATGAACAACCAGAAAAGAAACTGCTGAAGAAATCCTAGAACACCAACCAGTTGATCTACATAGTAACAACTTGCAAGGGACAAAACCAAAAGAAGTAAGGCCACCTGCACGCTATTCCTATGCTGACCTAATTTTTATAGCCTTGCTTGCAGGTACAGAAGTCCAAATACAGAACCTGAAACATATGAGAAGCCATGAAGTCTAAAGATAAAGACAATGTAAAGCAGCAATAAGGAGGGATGCACTCGTTAGAGGTAAACAAAACCTAGTCTTTGGTGCCCAAACCCAATATCAAAAACTTATTCAATGTAAGTGGCTTTATAAACTAAAAGTGGTATTTTTGTTTTTGATCCCTCTAGGTAAAGCCAAGTTGGTTGCCAAAGACTATACCCAAGAGAAGAATAGACTTTAATGAGTCTTTTCCCCAGTAATGAGATACAAACCATCAGACTTATGCTCTCCATTGTTGCCCACAAAATTTAGAATCGGAACAGCTTGATGTCACCACTGCATTCTTACATGGCAACTTAGATGAGAAAATCTATATGTGTCAGCCTATACTTTCATTGATTATGGGTGCCAAATCAGTATGCCTGTTACATAAGTCTTTTTATGGCCTCAAACAGGCCCCTAGGCAATGGTACAAAAGATTTGATACTTTCATAATGGGCCTGGGCTTCAAAAGAAAAGATATGATAGTTGCTTTTATTTTTATTTAGATGAGGATCTGCCTTTATATCTCATGTTTGTATGTTAATGTATGTTGCTAATCAGTAGATCTAAGTCAAAATACAAGATTTGAAGAAGAAACTAAGTTCAGAATTTGATATGAAAGACCTGGGTAATGCCAAGAAATTGTTAGGTATGGTTATATCTAGAGATAGAGAAATAACTATTTAAAACTTGAACATAAGTCATACCTGAAAAGATTGATAAATAGGTTTGGAATGACTAACTCAAAACCTGTCTCCATGCCCTTAGCAAATCATGTTATGCTAAGTAAAAATCAGTGTCCCAAAACTTAAGCTGGATGATAAGATGAATGATGTCCCATACGCAAGTGTAATTGGCTTTATATGTATGCGATGATAAGCACTAGACCGATCTGTCGTTTGCTATATCAATGCTTAGCAGATTATTTCCAACCCTACAGTGAACATTGGACTGCCCTGAAATGGGTTCTTAGATACATTAACAGTTCATTAAGTGTTGGTTAAAAATACTGCAAAAGAACTGCTATGCTTCTTGGTTGGGTTTCGTAGATTCTGATTTTGCAGGTGATAAGGACACTAGAAAATCCATACAGCCTACTATTTTACACTTGGTGGAAATTGTATAAGCTAGAAATATCAGTTGCAGCCCATTGTAGCACTATCATCAACTGGGCCGAGTACAGTCATAGCTAATGTATTTAAGGAGGTTGTATGGTTGCAGGAATGTTGTCAAATGCAATTTATCTGATGGGAAGGTCACAATCTACTCTGACAGCCAAGTGCAATTCATCTCAGTAAAAATCTAGTCTATCACAAAGAACCAAGCATGTAGATGTCAATTTCATTTTGTAGAGACCTGGTTACCCAAGGAGTAGTTGAATTGAAGAAGGTAGCCATTGAAGAAAATCCAGCAGATATGGGGACAAAAGTCATTACACCAGCAAAGTCAAGCACTGCTTAAAGTTGCTCTCAGTGGAGTAATCAGAAGTGACCTAGAGCTATGAGGGATATGGTTTGGAGTGAGTTGCACAGCTTGGTTTTCAAGTCTTCAAGGTGGATGATGTTGAAGTGAAGACGGAAACTATATTGCTTTGGAGATTAATGAAACCAACGTTTTGGTATCTGTCTGTGTGAATCCTAGTCGTTGATCTAAATCTAATCTGATGGCTGGAAGCTTCATTAAGTCAACAATATAAAATGGCAATGCACATAAACTTGAGGGCTGCTTTTTGTCTCTAATTGAAGAGCTTTACATTCACGTTTTTCTCTCTGTTAAAGGTCTTGATTGATCTTTGAAATCATTGTAACTTGTGTGATTGAGTATTTTTTGTCAATCATGAGGGCTTCTTTGCTCTTGTTCTTGGGGATTCCTATGAGTATCTCTAGATTGGTTACTGTGAGGTTTTCTTGTAATTGTTGAGTGATTGGGTTTGTACTTGTTCTTGGT
This sequence comes from Pistacia vera, assembly GCF_008641045.1. Lineage (NCBI taxonomy): Eukaryota > Viridiplantae > Streptophyta > Magnoliopsida > Sapindales > Anacardiaceae > Pistacia > Pistacia vera. The sequence goes on from NW_022196230.1 coordinate 1,099,733, forward strand.
TGAAACTTGTTCTAATAAGTTGAAGTGAGTTCTCCCATTTTCAGAGCTCAACGTGGACGTAGCTTATCCAATTTGGATAAGTGAACCACGGTAAAATCTGTGTTGTTTGTTTCTTGTTTCTTTGTGTGTTTGTGTGATATTGATCTGTGTGTATTGTCATTTAGTTCTTACAAGATCCTTACTAAGTTCATATTTTTTTCCTCTGGTATTGCAGCTAAGTATGTAGATCTGGCCTTCTGTGCAAAGCAATCATGAAAGAATATGCAGAATTATACCAGCTATTCAACATTATGCACAGACAAGGGAAACTCGCATTGCAGATCTTGTCCATCTGTTGCCACAGCAATCACATTAACTACTTACAAATTTAAAATAATTACCAACCTAACGATTAGGCGTTGAAATTATCTTATAAGGTTTTTGGAGATTAGTGTCATCATTAATTGGAACTGATAACAGGATTATTGAGTTTTTTAATGGCAATTCGCGTTGCAACTAAAGAAGTCCCCACGTGTAGATGTGTCAAACACAACTAATCTATATAACAGACAGAACATAATAATATACAAGCCACTCGTGCTTGCATATTTTATGGCTTATTACTCACTGCATTTTTGTGATCTTACAAGTTAAAATAATATGGTGATAGTTGGAAGCTGGTGGGAGGGGACACTGCTTAAGCATAGCTGAGATTGCACTTGAATCGATACACGTTCAAATCATGTTACAACCAGTAAATATAGAAAGGTTGAGATTCCTAATGTCTTCTTACCCTTTATATAAATTTAGCAGATTTCATAGCAAAGGCAACAGCAAATTGCTAAGAGCATTCACTGCTAAGCATCTCTTTTCTGTTAATAAAAAATGGCAGCCTACCATACTCGGTCTAACATTTGCCTTCTAGACCACACCCATTTGTTCCAGAAATCAATTTGCAAATCTGCAGATTAAAGGCTCCGAAGCCGCTTCTTCTTCATCATCATCAATACCACAAATTAAATGGTCTTCAGGATTTGCATGACTGCGTCGATAAGTTGCTTTTCTTACCTTCCTTAGCCCAAAGAAGCATGAGAAATCGTTTGATGAGCTTGTTGGACGATCTCTCAGGCTCTTGATCTGTGTAGCACTGCTAAAGATGCATTGTTGCAAACAAGGAATCAACACAAGAACTTCTGCCCATCATGCGGCGAAGATTGGAAGTGACAATGGATTCACAAGTGAGGCTAGGAAGTACTTGGCCTCAAGGAGGGCGGCAAAAAAGGCAATGCAAAAGGCCTTGGGAGATCTGAAGATCATGAAAAAATAAATTCTTTCTCTAACAATGACAATGGAAGCATTCTAAGGAGGTGGAAGCAATCACTCTCAATGTATTTGAATCTTTTTGTCTTTTATCTGTGGTCCAAAAGCGCAATCAAAGATAAGCGGATGGTCACAGTTTTCAAACTAATGCACCACAAAAGATGGCTTGTGAAGAGAAGAAACAGAAGCAAATAATTTGCGAAGGTGGATGCTTCATTGCAGTTTCTCATTGGTAACAAGACATGCAACTGATAACATGAAGCAAGTTGCAGATTTGCAGAACCAGCTAAAGAACCTGGGTTGTGCATTCAAGATTTTGAAGATGGACTTGAATGCTTGTATAGACGTTGATCAAACTAGGTCGCTCTTCTCAATACATTCTCAACCACTACTAAGCATACAAATTAAAATAATCATGTCATATACTTGTTATACTCTTGTATATAAATGAAATATACTTGTTTTAACTCTAAGATTACAGTTTCATACTCTTTTGCACAATTACTTTTATTTTTTCGTACACTTTTCCTCTCTGTCAGGAGCATTACTTTTAGATGGGATTTAACACTTCAATTCGTATTTATTCATCATATTGAAATTAATAATCTGCCATATGCCAACTTTGAGAGTTATTCATAATGAACACACCGAAAGAAAAGGGAATAATAAATAACTACAAACAACCAAACAAACATAGAAGATGACTATTTCACTAACTATTAGAGAAGACACTTTCAGTGACGAATTTCTGGTTAACGGAGCTTTCAGGTTTCAGCCGCATGGGAAATATGTCCAATTTAGATAGACACTTATTCAAATGAAAGAAATTCACATTCTATACTGAATATATCACATGGTGCTTCAAGTTACAATGAATATGCTGGCTGTCTTACTGATATGATGCTCATTTCCATACTTATATTCATCATGTTACGTGAATGATATCATTTCGGAAACATGTGGCGAGCAATCTGATAGGCTTGCAATCTAAAGCTAGCAACCAGATGACTAGATGAGAAGGCTGCAAGCTTAACTAGATGTACTCTAAGCATGTGTCGAAATAGTATGCGATAGGGATGAAGCAACCGAGGGTTATGCGATCTGGAAGCAATACAGGAAAGTGTCCAAGCAACCTAAGGAGCTTGCGATCAGAACGCTGAAGGACCTATCAAAAAAAGTCATAGTCTCAGAGCCATCATTGATGAATTTACCTTGAAGGGTTTAGCTGTTATTATGGATAAGACTGCCAGATATCAAACTGTTAGGAATGTTTCGCTCAAAATTCTGACAACGTATAAAACTGAATTAACGTGCTAATTCGTTTGTTGCTAGGATTAGCTTTTAATGCTCTACAAAATAGACACGTTAAATGTAACGCCCACATCGGGTACGTAGCTTTATTTATGCCCTAATACCCTTAGTTGAATTTTGGTAAAGTTATCCTAACAAGTGTGAGAAAATTCCTTAAAACTTCATTAGAGGTAAAATGGTCTTTTCACTCATATTAGTTGAAAAAGTGGGGAGTGAAAAGAAATAAATAACTGGAGAAGATAATAAAATGAGGCATTCTTGTTAGAATAAGGGACATAGATGAAATTTTTAGAAAGTGTAAGGGTAAAATGGAAACTACATATATTATTATGTATAATAAGAGTTCAAGAAGAGAAACCCTAGCCACTCCACCCATTGTTCTAGCCACCTTCCACCCCAATTCTCTCAAATTTCTTCACTAATTCCAAGGAAATTCATAGATTTTGGCTAATTTTGATAGATTTTCAATCCTAAGCATTCAAAGGTAAGATTCTTGCACCAAGATGTGAGTTTAAATTTTAAAGTTTTGAATTCTATGATTTTTTTTATGCTTAGGGTTAAGAGGAAGGGAATCCTACAAGAGATATTATAGTGTTGGATTGCTCAAATTCAAGGTAAGTAAATCCACACTTAAGCTTTGATTGATAAATACTTGTGTAGAGAAATTTCTTATAGTTGTATGTGTGTTTGGATGATGAGAAATTATGGATTGAAATTGAGGTTGTTTGATTGTGAATCTTATAGCCATGAGAAGGGATGTATTGGTATGTGTTGAGTTGATGAAATATGAAAGCATGGATGTAGAAGGGTGGAAGTGAAATTTAGCTAGGGTGCTTGTTGGCTTTAGGGAGTTTTCGTTCCAATTTTGGTGCTTGAGAAATATGGGGAAGTACACGACCTTTCCCGAATTTCCTCATCCCGTAGGATCCCGGCGCTCCCACAGGACTCGGATACCGAGACGTGCCATGTAGAAAAACTGTGAAAACTGTTAAGAACTTACTTTTTCTGAATAACATCATAGTATTTTCATTTCTAACATCTCAAAAAAAAGTACACCATCTTTCGTTTTACAAAAGAAAATTTTAGGGAAACTTATGGTACCAGGTTTTCCACTTATACAACTCATTCTGAAACATAAAAAAAGGAAATACATGATGGGAAACATGAGTTTTTGAAACGAAAGTCCAAAGATACAATACGACTAAATGTAAAACCCACATAAAAAGATGTCGACGCGTGGCACAACCTTGAGCAGTGACTCACTGCTCGCACAGATCTCCCTGTAAACCTGGGGGAGGAAAACATTTTTTTTTTGAAAGGGGGTGAGCTAAAATACTCAGTGAGTGGGGAAAGGGGAATTTTGCAAAACATTCGTCAAACAAAAGTTATGGCATGCAATGGTTCTTATAAAAACACAGAAAACACATGATTCCATGAACATTCTTTTATGGTGGCAGCTAATCATCCATGTATGCATGCATAACTCATTTCTAATTGTTCTAAGTATTATCCTGATCAATTAAACTGACAACATTTTATTTGAATCCTAGCTCATCACTAAATGCTGAAAATTCTTTTAAGAGAACTTAAAGAATAGCTGTAAATACTTATGCTTCTAAAGACAATGTTTTCTATAAATCATGCTACAATACAAATGTTTCTATAACTATGCAAACTATCCATCAGATACTGAAAACTGAAACTATTAACTGATACTAAAAAAACTGTAGGCTGTATCTGAAAACTTTAAACTGATATCCTGTTTCGAAATAGTAACCTGATACTAAGGGTTCTCACCACAACTAGTACCCTGGGGAAAATCTAGATACCTGGTGGGCATCCCACACGCAAGCAGAGCTGGGAAATACATCTCAATACCCGCAAGATCTATCACGCGCGCCAGAGCCTGAAGAAAACCATCTCAATACCTGGCGACAAACTCAACGCCCAGCAGAGCACTAAATATCTCAATACGCATGCGAGCCTGAAGACCGATATCTCAATACCACAGAATCCTGTATCGCATGGGCAGAGTCTGAAACTGGGGGAATAGGTACTTCATAGGGTGGTTTAAGCACCACAACATACTCATGCATAATCTCATGTACATGTAAGTCAAGAGTATATTACGTATGTGCTTATAAATCTAACTAATGACATAAATTCAAAATCGCATATAGGGTGAAACTGCAATTTTCTAACATGTTTCAAAAACTGACGGTATAACCCAGATTAAATTACTTCACCATCACTGATCTTAGCATAACCGATACAAATCATAAGCAATATCACTTTTAAAAGTCAAAACTCATATAACACGTTATAATGATAATTAAATCTGAGAGCATAATAATAATAATAATAATATAATATTCATATAAGTAAATCATGCCACATTGGATTTCATGAAAATAGGGGGTAAATGCAAGTTTTTAAAACATATTCTCAAAACTACCAAATTCACCACATTTATAATATTACCAAGAAATCATATCAACATCACAAATCTCAACTCATATGCAGTTCAACCAATTTCCAAGCTCTAAATGGTAACATTTCCTTTAACATGAATACCAATACATGGTGAAAAGTTAAACCTGTAAAAAAAATGTTTCCAAAACTGACAGTTTAGCCCTTTTCATTACTCACTTAACTTCTACCTTCCCATAAAAAAAAAAAAAAAGACGTCACAACCATGAAACCTTTACCAAATTAGGAAGTTTATCAATATTATGAAACCCAGATTTTATGATCACCAAAAAATAATAATTTAATCCTTACAAACAAAGGGTTTATAGCAAATATAAATATATAAAGAAACCATTAATGCCAAGGGATGTCATACATCATAATGAAAGTACTTTTTTTTTTTTTTTTGGACTTTCAAGACTTACTATTTCAGACTTTCTATAAACTATTACTCATTACAACAAATAGCATGCAAACGTGTTTGTTCATAACATATTTTATCTTATTTAACAAAATCCCAGCAACTTACCAACACACTGCCCAACCTAATACACATCATTAAGAAACCAATTTAAAGCAATTCTTCTACAATAAATATATTCCAAATCCAGCCGAAGCATGGGAGAACAAGCAACCACAAAACTTCACATATAATCCAAAAACTCATCAAAACATTAACATGCAGACATAAGTCTTAAGCTTTTAAGAAAGATCTAATGACATGCAACACAAGACCAGATCTGATGCAGTATCACTCTTTCTATGTTCAGCCGAACACATGCAAGCAAGGAGAGCCATAGTCAACATAAGTTGTATCAAACAGCATGAATAATACATTCACTTACACAGCAATCGAAAAAGTTTAGATTTTTGGAAAAGTTTTAAAGAAACCACTCACACAAAAAATTTAGCTCAACCCGAAATACCCAGCTGCCCCAAGCATCATCCTTCTCTTCACCTCACTTTCTCTCCCTCATTTATCTTTTTCTTTCCCTTCCTCCTTCGGCCGAACGTTCTCTCTTCCTTCTTCCTACTTTTCTCTCTTCTTTTCTCCCTTCTCTCTCTTCCTTTCTCTCTTTCTTTTCTTTTTCTCCGGTTTTCTTCTCCCCACCTTCTTCTTCTTCATTTGGCGAGCGGCCCAAATTTTATAAACAATTTTTTTCTTACAACAGCCCCCAAATTCTCTTAATTCTAATATAACCCTGCCCATCATCTTTTCCTTACAAAAACATCCGATTTTGTGCCCTTGCTATATGCAAACCAACGTTTCCATTTCTTGTTTTCACCACTAACCAAACTTTAAAATTTGACAAAAAGTCCCTCCTTATAAACAAAACCAAAGGGAATATATATATTATTAGAAGGGAGTTTTACGGAAGTGTAACCAATTTGGGGTTTGTATGTGCATGTAAGGTGTTTGATGAAATTTCAAAGAAGTGCATATATATGAGTATGTTAGAATATTACTTTGTAATGGAAATATTGTTGGTAAGAATACTATTTCTATATGATATTATATCATATTGCATTCTTACATTTGAGCATTTGCATTTAGAAAGAATAGCAAAGAATGAGCATATTACATGCACATATACATGTATGAGAACATTAAAGAATAAAGAGAAGAAAGAAAGAAATTAATTGTAGAATCATTATCTAAGAACATAATTAAAGAATACCTCAAATCTGAAATTTTTATTAAAGAAGTAAAAAAGAAGAGAAGAGAAGGTTGTTGCGATGGGGAACCTGTGGTGACGAGAAGAAGAATATCCCCACATGCACGCTGCCGTTAGTGAGGCGCCTAAGAATAAAAAGAGAATTTGTACAATCCGTAAGAGTGCATGTGGATGAGGACTGTACCCAAGAAAGAATTTGAGAATACACTCACACCCCAGGGTTCCAAATCCATGCCTCAACCGAGTCCGATCGGCAAGAAAGAATAGAAAAGAAAAAAAGAAAGAAAGAAAGAAAGAAAAGAAGAATAGAAAGAAAGAAAGAAAGAAATAGAAAATAAGAAGATAAAGAGAGAATTGAAACAGAAGAAGAAAAAAACAGAAAACAGAAAGAAAACATAAGAAACAGAAAAAAATGCATTGCATAAAAAGTTTATGCATTTGTGCATATGCATCATGTCATTTCTACTACCCCGAGTTAGTTTCCCAATTTGTGCTTAATATCGGTAAGTGAGAAACTAGAATCTTAGAAAGAGCAGAGAATAATTGAGAAGTTTGGTGTAAGAAAAGAAAATCCAGGATCTGAGTAACGGAGAAAGAATAGAAGTATTGGGGGTTTACTTACTGAGCAATTAGTGTTCACTCCGTTGATTTCACTGTTTTTGCAGGTAATAAATGAGATGCGGTCGGGAGGAGCGTCAAGTAGCGGAGGAGAATGGCACCACTATCCGACATTACTTTGTACTTATTTTTGTGACTTTATTACTTGATATAGAGATTTGTATATAAAGTTAAATTTATTTTGGGCCCACTATTATATTCTTATATACATATATATTTTTTATAACATGTTAGTGAGTTTTACTTATATTTTTCCAAAGAACTACTAGCTAGACAGAATATAACATTAAAAGAAGCAAACAATGATGTGTTAAGGTTGTATATAAAGAAATGCTTAAATTAATGAAATCCTCTGCCATTGTTGTAGATTTTCGCAAGTATACGAAATCGTGCAAGTAATAAAGTGTAAAATTACGGATATCAAACCCAAGGGAATTACTATTATCAATTACCAATTAAACTATCCTATCACTATTTGATCAATCCAAATTGTATCAAGGAAAATCTAAACTAAATTAACAATTGAAATTAAAAAGAAAAACTGAATAGAGAACAATTAAAATAAACCTTTGGGTAAAAACAAGATGACTAGACCTAGGGCATAGACTTCACACCAACTCTTATTCATATATATCGATCTCTTATACTAATTTTATTAAGCTCTTTCTACAGGTCAAACTCCCTAAATTTTCAATAACTTTCTCTCGAACAATTATCAAATTAACCCTTAATTACTAACCCGAATTATCTCTAATCAGATTTAAACAATTGGAGATCATTACGCTCTATGGAGTTTACCAAAACCTCACAAGTCGCGGTAACCTATCTCTAGCATTCTCTCAACCTATGGTTTTACTACCGTAGACCAACTAAGTATCATCTCTTGATCTCAACCTAATCCATTAGTTCATTCAATTCTTGGGCCCTTAAGAATCAAAAGCATTAGGAATAATAGTAAAAATTAGGAAGAATTCTTCATAAACATTAACAATCAAAGATCAATACATAATCAAGAGATTGGGCTACATCTTAGCCCTAGAGAATAAATTTAGTTCATAATAAATCTGAAAGAAACAATCATCTTTATTAAAACAATCATAATAAGTTTATAAGAAAAGAACAAGAAGAACTCCTCTATATTATGAATCAAAGCTCCAGAACTTCTATTACTTCTCTTCTCTACAGATTTTTCCTCCTTCTTCTCCCCCAAAGAATCTCCCAAACAATGCTAAAAGACTTCTATTTATATCCCACAAGGGTTAGGGTTTTATTTTTCTTAATTCTATTTGGTTTAGGACTCTAAACCCTATTCTCCTACCTAAAAACGGATAACTAGTTTTTAACTTCTGTGACCGTGCCTCGGCACTGTGCTGTGGCACAGTAGCTACTGGAAAAAGTGTGCCGCGGCACTGTGCTGCGGCACAGTAGCTACTGTCCTTCTTCCCGCATCATTCCACTGTTCTTCAGAGATGGTGATTTTTGAACTCGATAACGATGAAATTTGGAAAAGTGGTAAACATATGAAATGTAGCCCTTTAAATCAGCTTTCCAACAGTTCAAGAATCATCTTAATCTGAGTTCTAAAGATCAAGATTGTTGTGATGTGGCACTTGATGACACACGTGGAAGTCAACTTGTAGTATGGCTAGTCAATGTAAATTGTTAAGGCTTGAGGGGCAATTCAGTCTTTTGTTATCTTCGAATGACCTAATCTGTTTTAGGTCTTGTGCGCAGCTCACCTCTCTCCATTCTATCTAGGTTAACAGAGAGAGAAATCAGTTAGAGGTGCTGTGCTGGAAATCCGAGGTTCGTCCATGGAATCAACGGTGATGGTAGGTGTGAGCTGTCTTTATTGTTTAGTCTTTCTTCTGCTGTATAAATTGATACTAATTTCTGCCTATTTGATGTGGTATGAGTGGTGAGACCATCTGGGTATACGGGTGTAAAATCAGAGGGTTTTTATATTGGGTTTGTGCCTGTGTAAAGGGGTGAGCCGATTCTTCTGTAAGGTTTCTCAAACTCATAGTGAAACTTTTCTTTCTTGCTTTGAAGAGTGGATGTAGGTAATCGTTAAGATTACCGAACCACTATATATCTGGTGTCATCTCTCTCTTTTCTCTTCTTTATATTTTGCTTAATCGTTATTACTGTACTCAATATTGGTGGTTGCTGCATTTTGGTTACTGCATGTTTGTACTGTTTTGGATTACATTTTACAACTATATTTTCAAAATACCAAGGCATACTCAAGCTGGAACGTAATCTAGAATCTTTTCTCTACTTTAACTTCCATAACTTCTTCAATTCAACTCCGATTCTTGATCCGTTTGTTTCCACTCGCCACTCATTCCGTTACCAACATGATTCTTCATCCGAGCATAACATTTAAGCACTAGTAGCCTGAAAAACACTCAAAAACACATGTGATCCCGTAAAAGGCAATTTTGAAAATATTAAACAACTTTACCAAATTAAGTTTAATTTCCCACAATTAATCCCCAAAAATTACTAACTAAATGTGTATTTTCAAGCTCTTATTAGCCATATATGCTAATATGCAAAGACATGGCAGTACCAAATATATATATGGATCTTGCTGTCTTAAAATTTTGATTTACCAAAGATGACCATTGATTAACATTAAGTTCTCTGAACATGTACATGTTACACATAATTTATAATTTTCCTAAGAATTGAAAAGTAGCCAGATTGTTGTCGCTGTTACTTTCTCAAACCTATAGAATACCCATGTCAATATATGTAAGGATAAGGATAAGATAAGGTCTAAAGCTTTGATTATTTTACCAAACTAAAGTAAGTTATTCATATCAAAGTAAAGGAGTGGGCATCTTTATATACAGTATATTGGCAATTTCCATGAACCTTTTGAGTTTTGATTGAATGAGGTGGTGAAGGGAGTCGTTCTTACCTAATTAACTTGTAAAAAGCAGCTAGCTAGATACGTGGTAGACCAACATTCATGATTCATCAAATAGAAAACCAAATCCAAGTCCAAGTGCAAGGCGCCAAAACATAATTATTTTATTTCAGGCATCTTCAAGATGGACACATGCATGGATATTCTTCAAGGAATCCTTACTTTTCATATATGTCTCTTTTACTTCACAATTTTCTTCAAATCCTTTCAAAATAAATAAAGATTTCATGTAATAATTAGTACGCACCAGAGTTCATAATTGTGCAGTCTTTTCCCTAACTTTTCTTTTAATTTCTACTCATTCATTGCTAAAATCATTGGTTATTATGGAAATGATCATTGTATATATTAGCAAAACAATTAATTTGAGTTAACGACAGAAAACTTCCACCAACATACTTAAAATATCATTTATTATCAAATTTAAATTTCAACGACGAAAAAGAACAAATCAGTCTAAACTGTTAGACTTTTGAAGAGAGATACTGATGAATCTTTGATGATGAAAGATTAAATTTGGTGGTTGGATTTATCAAATTTGACTTGGAGATACGGCTGTGTAATCACTTAATGCTAACAATGGACAAGTTGGTGGGAGTAGGGTTTGAGAGGTTTTGGTAAGGATGCTCTGGGAAGAGAATAATGGTAGTATAAGGTCGTAATGATAAAAATTGAAAACGAAATATAAATTTAGGTAATAAAATAGTAATTGAAAGTACGTGGGGTAGAGAGTATACAAACCATTATTTGAGTTAAAAAAATAATAATAACCTTTATTTAATTTCCCACCAAGGCATTAATGTAGGAGAAGGAAAGAGATTAATGGCACCAATGCCCACATGCTCTTACTTTTAGTCAAAGAAGTAACAGTTTGAGATAAGTTTAAATAAGACATGAAGCTTATAGTCAGACCACGCTATTGAAACATGAACATTATCTATAAATTAAGTGTTGGAAATTAAATAGAATAACATATATCCTAACATAATCCTAAGATCATAGTCACCATTACAATCATATTTGATATAAATGAACTACAATGAATTTACACAGCATAAATACCTATTTCCTTATCTCGAAGCAACAAAGTAATCTGGAAGAAAAACTACAAATCGTATTTCGTTTTCCAAATTCTAGAGAGAGAGAGCGTATATTTTTGCGTTTTTTAGAGTAAAGTATCCATAACTCAAAGAAAAGATTTTTCTTTTATAAGTAGTGGTTAGAGAGAAAATGCATTTGACAGTTTCATCTCACACACGTCGCTTGGGGTAACCCATCATGGGTATACCCATCCAATATCTCCCACTCACACATGATGGGACTATCTCTCTCTATGCTTCTTTAAGGTTCATACTTAGTAAATAGTGTGTGACCATGCATACTTCGAGAGCACGTTAGTCATATATATGTAGGAATATATAACTTCCGAATTGTGAAACTCAGGTTGTATGTTGTATGCAATACCCTAGATTACTTATCATATTTTTCTAACAATCTCATGTACAAAAAAAAATATCCGTGTATTCATAATTATGTTCTATCTTTACATAAAAGTAAACAATAATTGGTCGACCAATGAATACACGTGATTATATGTGATAATTCAAAATCGTAATCTTCCTCTTTTCTCGATTCCGCAACTTTTTTTAACTTGCTTTTCTAGAAATGTCCCAGCAGATTGAATTTATCTTAATCCTTTGGTAAAACTCTAAGATAGCAATCATTAAATGAAGTTTCAAGAAACAGAATAGAGTAATAAGGGTATTCTTTGGATTTTATTCTTAAAAAAACTCAGGTTCTCAACACAGTTTAAGTTGAGATTTTGACTTTCATACCCCTTTGGTCAATGTTTGCAATGTGGTATGAATCACACGCTACAGCATTTCCTCCTTTCCCATGGAGTGCATGTCTCTTTCTTGTAAATGCTGTACAGATTTAGTTCAGACATGCCTAATGTTAACTGAGTTCACTTTACATACTTTTAATTCATCAGAACTCTAATCTGGCAATTAGACAAAAGTGATCATTTATCACTTGTGGTCACATTCATTATGACATTATTTAATTCTCGTTTTAGGTGACGTCAAACTTTAAGCTTGGCTCTCTATTATCACCTAGATGTAAGCTTAAAATCGTCTCATCTCCATTCTACGAAGTAATGGAGGTGATTGCCTCTGTAAGAAGGCCAATCTTAGCTGTCCGACATGTTTTTCAAAATAGACATATATATATTTACATAACTAATATGTATATATATGCTCCTTCTGTATGTTCATAATAATTGAAATTGAGCATGACAATATTGTTATTAATATTGATAAGACAAAGGTGAACCATTTTGGGAAATCTCAAAGTATGAGTACATTCAACACCTACGTAAGCCTAGAGATCTAACAGTCTATTGAAAGTATTCTCAGTATAGGCTTTGTGAATGGATCCGAACCATGTCATGCGTAGATATGTACTTCATGTTCACCTCCTTTGTGCCACCAAGTCTCGCACAAAATTATATTGATATCTATGTGTTTCGTTTACCATGATATTTGGATCCTTAGTGTATGCTATTGCTGCTTGACTATCACAGTTTATTCTTACTGGTTCAATAGCACATTAATTATTCCTAGATGATTCATGAACCGTCTCAACCAAACGGCTTCTTGCACTGCAGCTGAACAGCTACAAACTCAGCCCCATTGTAGATAAGGCTATGCATGATTGTTTTTACTGCTCCAAGATATGGCCCGCATTTAGTAAGAAAACATATCCGGAAGTAGATTTCCTCTATCTAAATCTCCTCCCAATCAGCATCGGTGTAGCCCTCAAGTGTAAATCATTTCCTTGATAAACTAATGAGTAATCAGCTGTCCTTTTAGATATCTTAAGATTTTCTTCACTGCTTTCCAAGTGCTTGTCCTGGGTCGGACTGGTATATACTTACCAACCCAACGGCATAATAGATGTCGGCTCTAGTGCACATCATGGCGTACATAAGACTTCCAACAGCACTTGTATAAGGAAAATCTTCATTTGTTCCTTTTCTTGTGGAGTCTTCGGCACATATTACGACTTAAAGTCTCACCTTTTGCGATAGGGTTGTCTATGGTTTACAATCTGCATTGAAATGTTCAAGAATTTTTAATGTATGGTTCTTATGAAAGAGATACTAATTTTCTTGAGCGATCTCTTGTAATCTTGACTCAAGATATATGCAGCTTCACCCATATCTTTCATCTCAAAAGAGATGATAACCATCCTTGATTTCATTGACAAATCCCTTATCATTTCCAGCTATAAGTATATCATCAACATATATGATAATATAACAAATTGTTATTGGATCTTTGTATATACACAATGATCTTCATTTATCATTTTGAAATCATACGACAATTATCGCATTATGAAATCGAATATACCACTGTCTTGAGGATTGCTTGAGACCATAAATTGACTTTAAAAGTCTACACACTTTGGTTCTTGACCTTCTTAATAAAACCTATTGGTTGACATATAGATTTTCTTGTAATCCCATTGAGAAAAGCAGTCTTTACATCCATTTGATGCAATTCAAGACCATGCTAGCAACTATAGCTAGAAAAGTCGAATTGAGGTAAACCGTACAACAGGTGAAAAGTTTCTCATAATCTATTCCTTCGTTTGTGTATACCCCTTTGCGACTAAGCGAGCTTTGTATCTTAATACTGCCATCAGCTTTACGCTTGATTTTGAGAACCCACTTGTTCCTAAGGCTTGCGTCCTTCGTAAATCAACCAATTCCCATACTTGTGTTGATTTATAGCTCTAATTCTTCTTTATTGCTTCACCATTTTTCCTAGAAGGCAATTGAGAGCGTCATTTACATTCCTTGGCTCTTCGTCATCTTGTGGAGTAATTAGAAAAATTCCTCCTAATCTTAAATCGTCGAGTGGAACTTGTTTCCTGTTTGATCGACGTATTGGAGTTGATTGGTGTTACGCCCATTGGACCAGCTATCAGAGTTGAATCGCCAGTAGGGAATGATGGAGGATCTGAAACTGATTCATCAACTTCCATATTGCTCCACTGGGATGAAGTATAACCAAATGATTGTCAGCAACAGAATTGCCTTGGTCTTGTGTTTTATAGAAACAAGTCTTTACTTATTTCGCCTCTTAGGAAAATCAGTTTCTAAGAATGTGACATCTCGTGATTCAAACTCAGTGATGCTACCACTTTCTTGTTCTCCTATGAAGGCGTACCTTTGAATGTTTGAATATCTTATAAGATACATTTCTTCCCCCTTGGACCTAATTCCATATTTTGGAAGGATCATGAACATAGCCACATCCCCATGGCTTTAGGAGACTCAAATCGGGTTTCCTATTTGTCCATAACTATATGGTGTAGTAGTAATAAATTTGGATGGTACTCGATTGAGGATAATGTGGCAGTCAATAAGGCATCACCCCAAAGGTGATGGGCAAGTTTGCTTGTGCCATCATAGACCTCACCATCTCAGTAGGGTTCTGTTTCTTCGTTCTGCAACACAATTTGTTGCGGAGTTCTGGGAATAGTTAATTGATGTTCTATTCCCATTCATCACAAAAATTTGAACTGATCAGATAAAATTCAAGTCCTCGATCGGTTCGTAGAACTTTTATTTTTTATTAATGATTCTCAACTAAGTTTTTAAACTTTTGAAAGCATTCTAAAGCTTCGATTTTGAGAAATCAAGAAAACATAACCATATCGAGTGAAATATCTATAAAGTGATGAAAAAAACAGCCCGATGTCTAGCCCTCACATCATTGGACCACATATGTCAGAATGAATAGTTGCAATGGAACTTCAGCTCTTATCGCTTTTCCAAATGGTTTTCTGCTGTTTTCCAGCTAGGCAATGTTCACAAGTAGTCAAGTCTACTTTTGTTAAGGATCCTAACAAGCTTCTCTTGCTAGTATATTCATTCGTTGTTGGCCAATATGGCAAGCCTTGCATGCCATACACACATCATCATTATTAGAAGATGTAATAAAGGAAAAACAAATATTACTATTATTATAAGCAACTCAAGCACTATAAAACCATCGGAAATAACCACAACCATAGTATGTGTGTCCAAAAATAAATGGACACCAGTACTGGAAAAATTTAAATTAAAACCAAGTTTAACAAGTTTAACACGGAAATCAAATTTCGACGAATATCGGGTGCATATAACACGTCATATAGGTATAGGATTCGACCTCCATGCATGATCAATTTGCATGTGCCGATCCCTTTAACTTCCACTTTTGAATTGTTACCACATATATCCATTTTGGTTCCCGCGGGATTCGTGAAATTCCACGAAAGCACTCCTGTCTTTCGCTATGTGTCTGTTGCTGCTAATCTTCAGTCTACAAAGGATGAGAATCAGTTAGAAAAACAGAACTGGAAACATTATATAACTTACTTGTGCAAACAAATAATTTACTTCTTCGGCTCGCTACAATCGCGGAGCAAAATGTCCCTTGTTACCAAAATTATAGCATTCACCTTTGCCATATTCCTCTTCCTGGCAGGATGCTTTCCTTTTCCGTGTTTGAAAACTTTCTCTTCTTCCCTTGAGCCTTTCAGTATGCCTTTTCTTTGGGATCCACCTTGGAATTTACGTTTAAATCCCTTCCCACCATGTGAACTGGAACCAGCCATATACATATCAGTATTTGCCTTACTCGCATTAAGGCGATCTTCTTCCAGTTCCAAATGGGTATGGCATCTTCTAATTCTGATGCCCTCATTGTGGGTAAGGTGTATTTTCATATGTTCCCAATTTTGAGGCAATGATCTTATGACAGCTTGAACCTGTTGTTCATTTGTTAGGACAATGACTTGCATCTCTTAACTCATTATCATGTTTGACAAATGCCGTAATGTACTCATAGTATGTTCAGGCTTTTTCTTATATGTGTCAAATTTGATAGTGAGTGACCGGATTGGTAATGGACGTACCGCCAAACTTTGTAGCAAGTGCGGAACACATGTCCTTTGCTAATTCATAATCCGGTACTTCTTCATGAGATCATTGTCCACTGTGCTCAACAAAGTAATGCGAGCAGTGGAATTCTTCTTCTTCATATGTCATAAGCGGCACGGTCTGTCTATGTTGAGCCGTGACTCCCTCTTCAGGCTCTTCCATGGTTGTAGTAAGAGCTTCAAGAACCTCTTATCTTCCAAAACATATTAGATTTTATGCCCATATCTTATAATTGTCGCCGTTGAATTTTTTCCTTTGTTAAGTTCGGCGACAAGTTTTAGATGCAGATGCCATTCTAAACAAAATACACGTTGGATAATGCATTATTCAATGCTCGGAACATACATGTTCATTTAAAATTATACCATAATAATGTATATATAGATTTGGAATCAAAAGTTAACAATGTCAACAATCATCATCCAAAATTCCAATTTCCAATTATCATAGATATAACTAATTGCAATTCTAAAAATATATTTGTCACAATTATATAAATATAATCAACATCAATTCACATAAAATTTAAATTTAATAAACAAAATAATACATTATGTATGAATTCAACTTGTAATAAAATTAAAACAAACAATTCCAAAACAACAACAAAAAAATAAGTGTACAGCCACATTCCTAAAACTGGGAAGGATCTGAAATCCTTATCCTAAGGTCTTTATCTAACTTGTAATTAACCCTAGATAGGGGAACTCCCGAGTTTCTGTGATGTCCTTACGAGTGGAGACTCCTATAGATGCCCCAGCTGTCTTTTTTGCACCCCAATCTATGTACTCCCGATATAGTTGTTGACCAAAGTCTATAATTTTTATTGTCATCTTTAAAGTTATGAACTTTCAGCTTGGTCCAAACCATATCAAGGAGACCAACGAGATTAGGGTAACCAAGAGTCTCTCTTAGAACTGGAATTTCGATCATCTTCCTTTAATCCCCTATCCAGACAATTTCCTGAATCTTTCATTCAAATGAATGAAATGATTTACGAGTTGCACCAACTCATCCTCTGTGTCTCTTAAAATCAATGTGTGAGTTTGTAGAGTTCTAATCATGTTCATAACCCTTTCCCTGAGCGGGGTTCTAGCAACCATTGCACGTCTATAACGTAACATTTTTCTGTAACAAATACAAAAAAAAACTATTTATTTATCAAATAAAGGTTGACTATATTGATAAATATACACGTGTTTATGGTTCAATAACAAAATTAGACTCATAACAATATACCAAGTATGCATTTTTATTCTTTACAGCAAAAGAAAAAAATTACAGTACTTCACGCGCCCCCACGCGCCGGCAGAAGCTGTCACGCGCCGACAGATCCCCCACGCTCTACGCGCCGGAAGGAGCTTCCATGCGCGCGTCACGCGCTCACACACAATACGGGTCGGGTCAACCCGTTTCACACTAAACCGGGTCTATCCTGACCCAAGTTGGCCGTGACTTTTCGGGTCGAGTCTTGACCAGTTTACTGATCAGTTGACCGCGGGTGGGTTGACGGTTTGACTGATCGTTGACTTTGCGTATCGGGTGTTGACCGGGTTGACTGACCGTTTGACTTACGGGTCGGGTTTGGCTCATTACCGGGTTTGACTAACCGTTCGGTCATATGAGTCGGGTCCACGGGTCAAATTGACCATTATTTATTTGGATTAGGGTTGGGCCGGATAGGAATATAAGGGTTTGTGAATATAGGTGACACCAAAACAATATTAGCCTAGTGGTTAGGGTATTGGGCTTCAACTATGGAGACTTGGGTTCAAGTCTCACCACCCACGCCTATTTGAATTTTTTTTCAAAAAAAACTAACAGGATAAAAACGACATGTCATTCATAAGGGTGGATCAAAAACGACATGTCGGTTTGGGTCGTCTGCAACCTCTGTCCGGGTCTGCAACTGGGTACCCGACCCGGAAATCAACCCAATCGAAACCCGAAACTACAAAGAGGCATATCTAAGTCATTTTAACTCCATTTTTTATGATTCAAAAACTATTTTCTTCATAATTTCATAAGGAATTTAATGGTCTAATAATCATTACCAAAAAGACAACTTTTTACGTGCAAAATTTGAAAAAATCATAACTACATTTGACAAACCAATAAGATGCTTCAACATTACAGTATGAATTTCAAACAATATGAACCACGGCTCTGATACCAATGTTGGAAATAACATATATCCTAACATAATCCCAAGATCATAGTCACCATTGCAATCACATTTGTATATAAATGAACTACAATGAATTTACACAGCATAAATACCTCCTTTCCTTATCTCTGAAGCAACAAAGTAATCTGGAAGAAAAACCACAAATCGTATTTTTGTTTTCCAAATTCTAGAGAGAGAGAGCGTAGATTTTTTTGCGTTTTTTAGAGTAACAGTATCCGTAACTCAAAGAAAGAATTTTTCTTTTATAAGTAGCGGTTAGAGAGAAACTGCATTTGACAGTTTCATCTCACACACGTCGCTTGGGGTAACCCATCATGGGTGTACCCCTTATACAATAATAAGTCATCCATACTCTCACACATCAACAACATCACTTCACCTGTGTCCTGAAAATGAGTTTATGGTTGTCAATTTCCTCTCTGGTGCTCTCTTTTTTACTAGGAGGCTCATCAACTGAGCAATGTGGAAGGCAATCTAGAGGTGCACTCTACCCTGGAGGCCAATGTTGTAGTCAATTTGGTTGGTATGGCACTAAATCTGAATATTGCACCACTGGATGCCAAAGCCAGTGTGGCAGTGGCGGAGGCGGCGGTGGTATTGGGAGTATCATTTCAAGATCCACGTTTGACCAGATGCTTAAGCATAGAAATGGGTGCCCCTCTAAAGGTTTCTACAGTTATGATGCTTTTATAGAAGCAGCAAAGGCCTATCCTGCCTTTGCTACTACTGGCGATGCTGCCACACGTAAAAGGGAAGTTGCTGCTTTCTTAGCACAAACTTCCCATGAAACTACTGGTTATTTTTTGTTGAAAACACAAAGCTCAATAGTTCGTAGTCACTCTTTAATATTGTAAATTGTTTTGCTGTTTGATGGTAAACATATAGGGGGATGGCCAAGTGCACCTGACGGCCCATATGCTTGGGGATATTGCTTTCTCAGAGAACAGGAACCCAAATCGTCTTACTGTGATCCAAAATATCCATGTCCTAAGCAATATTTTGGCAGAGGTCCCATTCAACTCTCTTGGTAATCTTATACTTCATTAGTTTCTTATTCGTGTATCTGTGCAGTAAAAACATATCACATACAAAATAAATTTAATGTAAAGATACACGAATAACGTATAAATATCTAAGATTTTCTCGCTATAATTATTAACATTTATCTGCATATTGATATGATTCAGGAACTACAACTATCAGAAGTGTGGAAATGCGATTGGGGTGGACTTGATTAATAATCCAGACCTTCTAGCAACAAATGCAGTGATATCATTCAGTCAGCTCTCTGGTTCTGGACGACTCCGCAGGCACCAAAGCCATCCTGCCACAATGTCATCACCGGAAATTGGAAACCCTCTGCTGCCGATCAGTCGGCTGGCCAGGTTCCAGGATTTGGTGTGATCACAAATATAATAAATGGTGGGATTGAATGTGGTCATGGTGTGGATTCAAAGGTACAGGATCGCATTGGGTTCTATAAGAGATACTGTGACATGTTTGGCGTTGGCTATGGTAATAATCTTGACTGCTATGGCCAGAAGCCTTATAGCCCTGGAATATTAGTGGAAACCATGTAACTTAAAACCTTGTAGCCAAATATTGTGTCATATTGTAATAATTCATGGTTGGATATATAATAATTGAAGTGATGCAAGGATTTTTGTGATATGAATTATAATTAAGAAATCTTAATTTGAAAAATTTTCTTTTGTTTTGGAATATGGGAAGTCTTCACTTGATATACAGTAATATCAATATGAGTGTACAAAAGAAACTATTGGACTATAGTTAGCTGTCCAATTGACTTGGGCTCAGTCTATCTTCGGGCCCATTCAATTTAGGACTCAGAAGAATAGATGGCCCTTTATAGTTGGGCCAGATCAAGGCTTTTATCAGACTTACGGGCCCAAATTCATGGGATGGGCTGGTCTGACCTAGATTACTATTTACCCTTCGAGCAATCAACCCAATAATGATAGATCTGCTAAACGATTGCACAACCATGAGAGTACATGGAAACGCTAACAAACTTCTGAGTTGAGTTCGGTTTATTATATAAAATAGTCTTAAAGCTGGTGCGTGTATGTTTATACATTATTATTGTTTTTCTTGTGATGTTAAATGTATATTATTTGTATTGAATTTCATTATATATTAAATTGATAATCAAAAAAATTAATAATAAAATTATTATATATCAAATAAATAGTATATATTTAATGTAAGTGTAAAGATTTATTTTCATTATTGTTGATTTAAGCAGCAATTTGTAACGCGCCTAACTTTCTCTTTTACACAGTTTCTTTATTACAGAAGTTGTATCCATCAATTTGTTTTTCCTTTATATTTTTGGAGTTCCAATTTCACTTTCCTACACTACTTTTCCAACATTTTTCTTTTCCAACAAAAGCCTTTAAAGAGATGCATGCATCAAAGAACTCACTCAAAACAAGAGAAACAGTTAAATATTATATTAAGTTCCCTTTCAAGAACTTGAAAAATCAAATGAAAGATTAATTTATTCTTTCTTTGTTTTTTTTTTATCCTATTCCTCACCCCATTTTTGAAGGGGTAGTGGCTTGGACAGAAAAGTCATGAGAAGGGAGTAGGGGAAGGGTTTATTACAGTATGCCTAAGTGGGGTGGTCGACATCGCCACCGCCTGCATGCTTGACAAACTCTGCTGAAGATAGAAAACTGCCATGGCATACACACATTATTCTCACTTCCTCTCCCTTTCCATACTTGTATAAAATAATAAAATACCATAAATTCTTCTTCCATTAAGGCCAGATCCTTTGGTGAAGACAGAAAGCATATCTTCATATGCGTTCATTCCACTACTTGCCATTCAAGTTTCTTGGGTGGATTCTTCATACCATACAATAACTTATATAACCTTTTANAGTTGAGTTCGGTTTATTATATAAAATAGTCTTAAAGCTGGTGCGTGTATGTTTATACATTATTATTGTTTTTCTTGTGATGTTAAATGTATATTATTTGTATTGAATTTCATTATATATTAAATTGATAATCAAAAAAATTAATAATAAAATTATTATATATCAAATAAATAGTATATATATAATGTAAGTGTAAAGATTTATTTTCATTATTGTTGATTTAAGCAGCAATTTGTAACGCACCTAACTTTCTCTTTTACACAGTTTCTTTATTACAGAAGTTGTATCCATCAATTTGTCTTTCCTTTATATTTTTGGAGTTCCAATTTCACTTTCCTACGCTACTTTTCCAACATTTTTTTTTTCCAACAAAAGCCTTTAAAGAGATGCATGCATCAAAGAACTCGCTCAAAACGTGAGAAACAGTTAAATATTATATTAAGTTCCCTTTCAAGATCTTGAAAAATCAAATGACAGATTAATTTATTCTTTCTTTGGTTTTTTTTTTAATCCTATTCCACATCCCATTTTTGAAGGGGTAGTGGCTTGGACAGAAAAGTCATGAGAAGGGAGTAAGGGAAGGGTTTATTACAATATGCCTAAGTGGGGTGGTCGACATCGCCACCGCCTGCATGCTTGACAAACTCTGATGAAGATAGAAAACTGCCATGGCATACACACATTGTTCTCACTTCCTCTCCCTTTCCATACTTGTATAAAATAATAAAATACCATAAATTCTTCTTCCATTAAGGCCAGATCCTTTGGTGAAGACAGAAAGCATATCTTCATATGCGTTCATTCCACTACTTGCCATTCAAGTTTCTTGGGTGGATTCTTCATACCATACAATAACTTATATAACCTTTTAACAAAAACTATATGGCAAACATGATAAGCATTTGAAAAGTAGTATAACAATACAGTAGTCAATAAATTGCAACCGTGCCTAAAAGTTTTACATTTCTAACAAAGCATAAATAGCAATAATAAACCGCAATTACAGAGATATAGATAACTAAATACATTACCTTCAATAACACGTAATTCGCAATGACGACAACAAATATTATGATTTGACTAAAAATATATACCTACATTAACACAAAATAAAAAGTTTAATAATACATTGATCAAATCAAAAGAAAACAATTACAAATAACAATTAAAAGTTGATTGCCTCTCTTTCTTCAAATAAATCGTGTAACAAACTATTAATATATCTACATATATATAGGATTCAAAGTAACTAATCTTTTAAGTGATACAACGCGCCTCTTCAAATTCACGAAATTCAACAATACACCTTATCAATACATTAATGCTAGCATTTACTCGATACTAATTATAATGAAATATTATATAATATAATATATATAATAATATATATATATATTACCCTTCATGTTCTATACCCTTCCACATTCAATTAGAAGAAACAATGAAGCTAACGTATAATCATATAA
The DNA here is from genome assembly GCF_008641045.1 of Pistacia vera. Taxonomy (NCBI): domain Eukaryota; kingdom Viridiplantae; phylum Streptophyta; class Magnoliopsida; order Sapindales; family Anacardiaceae; genus Pistacia; species Pistacia vera. Next base: position 1,122,604 of record NW_022196230.1, read on the forward strand.
GCATTTCTCATGAATGTGAAGAGTTTCTCTTGATCTAATCTAATAATAATAAAACATTTAACATCCACAAAACATTAAATGTATGTTATTAATATACAAAATAGCTTAAATTAATAACATGCAGACACTTACAATAATTATAGTTTAAATCAATATCGCACTGACACTTGCAACAATTATAGTCCTATGTGATATTCAAATAGCAAGTATTCCAAGACTATATAGATTTATAGATTACCTATAGACTTACGTGAAGAAGATATTAATATTTATCGTTATTAATTCTAAGAGAAAAAAACAATTAAAATTGTAAACATGATTATCTTATCAATAAAATTTGTTATTATGTCTAATTAAGCATTATTCCAGTTGAGAGGATGAGAAAAAAACAAAAAAAAAAAAGTTTTATATAAATAAAAAATGCTAAAACGAAAGAGGGCTTTTGCATTTTTTGATGCAACAGAAACGACAGGGGAATGTTAAATTCATAAGCGAACGGAGCCCTTTTTCATTGTGCAGCCCATGTGTGTAAACGTCATTTAAAGTTTTCCTATTGTTAATAAATAAAAGATAGAATTGTGTTCACATATCACATGTGTCTTAATTCCTATAAAGACAGGTTGGTAAACCTTTCTAACTAATTTTCTCTCATAAATATAATATATCAACTCGTAATTAATCACGATTGATAAACCCTTCTCACTAATTTCTCTTATAAACGTGACGTGTCAATTTGTAATTGTTAAGAATGACTCATTATAAACTGACTAATTACAAGATGTCACGTCGTATTTATAAAAAAAAATTAGTGAGAATGATATGTGAGCGTTGTATTACTCATCTTAATTCATATATCAACAAATTTTAAGACAACCCTGCATAATGATAACTAAAAGATGAAAAATCTACGCTGCCCTAGTGGCACTAACTCAATATTCTGAGTTGCTATCACAAACCAATAACAAATAGACACGTATAAAATTCTTTTACAGTTAAATAATAAAACCAATGACTAAATTGAAACAAATAATGAAATTAAAGATTAAACTGAAATAAAGTATAACATCAAATTGAAATAAATCCAGCACGGTAACCGGCGATCGCTAGCCATTTTATACGAGCCAAATTTGAGAAGTAATAGCAATCTTTTTTTTCCAAAACACTTCTATTCCAACACAGGTAACTGGCGGGAGAGGGTTGATTCATGTTGGGACTCTCTTGATTTAGGCTAAGATTGAAGGGGAGTAGTGAAAGAGGTGGTGAGAGAGAGAAAGAGAGAGAGAGGTATTTTGATTCGCTAGAAAATAATAAGGGGTGAGAGATGGGTTTTTAAGTCTCTGTGTGTGTGTGTGTGTTTTCAAATTTGATATACGACGCCATGTCTGCGTTGTGAGAACTCCAGTCCAATGGTGCTTCGCAATGCAAGCAAGCTACGTCGAAGGACTAGGAATCTAGGATAGCCCCAACACAAGCAGCATCGGGGGAATTTGATTCATCCTCCAACACCAGAATAGTGTGACCTCGTGTTATTGTACTAATGTCGAGGCCTGGCGTTAGATCCTTGCGTGTGCAAAACAGTTTTCCGGTGGTGATAGAATGACGCAGTCTTGGCATCGTATCTTACAAACTAAACTAGCGTTGTTCACCTAGAGATAGAGTCACCGAAGAACCAGGAAATGCGTTGGTACAAGTCTCTATTTCGACAATTTTTTTCTATTTGCAGGAATACGTTGAATTTCTTGTGATGAAACTTAAGTAAATCTGATTTTGTTTGATTTGGATATGTGAAAGGGGATAGTATGAATGATGTGCGATATATTTTTGTAATTTTAAAGGAATTCATCTGTCAATAAATATTAGGGGTGTGCAAAATTATCCCAAATCCGATCCGATTTGAAAAAATTGGATATCCAAAAATCCGAATCAGATTCGGATAATAAAAATAGAGAAATCCAAATATTCGGTTCCAATGGGGATTAGTTATTCCAAACTATTGATGCGTGATTTTTACACCAACGAAACGCACATGTGAAATGCTGAGTTGGCCCAGAAGACACACGTGAATATAAAGGAAAATGAGAGTAAATACAATGGAGACAGCTTTTAAAGTGGTTCGGATGCTAAGGTAGCAAGTCCTACGTCCACTGATGTTTTATTAATGATAGGGGTCAAGTCGCATTAGCTGACTGATTTACAAATGATTGTACACGCGAGTGGATGCTATAAATTATAGAGAGAGAGTAGCTAATTGAGAGTAAAAATGTGCGGATCCCTTGAATGAAAGAGGAACTCTCAATTTATAGTGGGATACCTTGAGGAAATGATTACTGGATTTGTGAGTTGGTGGGATTATCCGTGCAAATCCTTCTTTATGTCACATTGCCCACCTTCTAGAGTGATTCGCGCGATTTGGAGCAGGGATTGGACACGTGGGATCACCACAGCTCCTAGCTAGCCTGGTACGCGCCCACTATTCTGACAGAAGCAGGCTGCGGGTGTACCCATGTTCTGATTTTTGTAGGCTGACTAGACCTTACGTTAGCCCTATATTTTTCAAGCATAACAGAAGTCCTCTAGTTTTTAAGGTTTGAGAATCGAACCTTGGAAACTATAAGTCATGCCGCAATTGGATGATCTGGAAATTCTTGTGATTCCGACTTGTTTGAAAGGAGGTCGAGGTAGCACTCTTTGTGAACACGACCTCGCATGGTCATTGATTGCTAAGGATGAGCGACCTGACTTCGTCAGGCGTTACCCGTCGTGCTTTTGGTATGGGTGCATTTAATGAAATAGTCTCTGCTTTTAAAGACGTGTCCTACGTGTGATAAGCGCCAGCCAAGCGCACTAAATGCGTTATATGCTGACACAGTATCACTTTATCAGAGAATTAAATGCGTGACATGTTGAAACGACGCCCCTTATCAGAGCATTAAATGCAGATTGGGGCGTAATTAATGCTAAGAGAGAGAGAGTGCCGTCGTTTGAGTTTTTCAATGGAAAAGATGAAGATTTGATCTTCTTCAATCGTGGCACTCACTCTTCCTCACTGATCTGCGACACATGGCCGTGATCAACGGTGGGAAATATTTGCCGTCCTAACGTCGTTTTGATTCCGAGAAAAACAAACGTCATCTCACGCGTTATAAAACTCAGATCTTTCTCAGGCAATGTCACCACACTGTCTTTTTTACAGAGAGCAAGAGATTTTCGTAAGCTTGGAGTCTTGGCCTTCCAAACCAGCGTTTTTATGATATTCGAAGCAGAAGCCATTTTCGTACTTCGAGAGATAAGAACCTTTCTTTGTTTTTTGTTTTCTTATTCCTGTGGTTGGTAGATGGCGTTAGTCTCCCGGTAACTCATCGGAGACGAGACGCTCATGTCGAGTTCGAGCCATGAATGGCAGCTCGAATCACCCTGTTCAGGTTTTCTTTAGGTTTTAGGGGGTTTGTTTCCCTCCATGTCATCGTACGGAGTAGCATACGATGGCTAAATGACCTCTCTACTTGTCGCTTTTGCAGACCAGTAGAATGGACCCCTCAACGACTAGATCCGAGGAAGGAATCGGTTCGTCCTCGCAGGGTACTTCGAGTGTCACTCTTGAGGTCTACTCGATGCTCACTGGGGAAGAGCTCGAGAGGGTAATAAAACAGTATGGTATCGACATGACGTTTTCCTTGATGTGGCCCACTCATCGCGATACCCATCCCGTGGGTTGGCCGCGATCTCCGAGGAGATCATCAAGGGTGGGGGGTTGATCCCCTTCCACCCTGTTGTCAGGTCGATGTTAGATCACTTCGGGATAGCATCGATGCAGCTCACTCCGAATGCGTATGTGATTGCTGTTGTAATGTACATCGCATGTCGTGAGAACGAGCTAGGCGAACTGACCCCTACAGAGCTCGGCTGCTCGTATTTTTTGAAAAAGAGCAAGAACAAGGATTCTTATTACTTGTCCAGGCGACCTGCCATAGCCGAAGGAATACACAACTACCCTAGCAACATGGGGGCCTATGAAACGGAGTTTTTCTTCTTCCGTTATGACGGCCACTATCGCTTTCAGGACCCAAGTAGGCTCTTCTCCCTTGGCGAACTCATTAAATTTGGAATGCGTTTTCCCTTCTAACGACCTGTTTCTTTTCTGGTAGTTAACAAGACGACCAACTTAGGGCTACTCTTCAACCCGGACAGGATTGTATCTTTCGGCTTCCTGTCCGAAGCCAGCCGCGATACGAAGAAACTCGTGACGACAGCGAATCTATGGAAATACAGTTTCTTCAATGCAAACGCGTCTTTAGAGCCCCCATTGAGTACGTAAGTCTAGCTAACTGGCTCTTTTATGGTCGTGAAGTGAAATACTGTTGCTAATAATGCTTGCATATAGCGACCATGCCTGCGAAGGAGTCAGAGCCGACGCGACGAAGGCAATTCAATTTCCCACGGTCGAAGACCGCCAAGGCGAAAGATGCGGCCCCTGCTGATCCCCATGCTAAAGGTGCAACATTGGGCCCTTCAGTGCGACCTTCTGGAACTTCTCAACCCCGGCCTTCGGAGGATACACCAATCTGTCCTGCGAAAACTTCCCAGCCATAGGCTGTTCACTCGAGGCTAAAGACAATGGCTCAACGACCAAAAAGGAGAAGGCAAATTCAGGTTGAAGAGTCAGAGACTGAATTAGAGGGTGATCAACCCAGGAGGTCACAACCGGACGTCGGGAGGAGGTCGAGTAAGGAACCAATGGGCGACACGACCCCTGCTGAAGGCGCGAAGAAGGAAATTCCAATGCTAGACTCGCTGGGGAACCTGTTGGAGTACCTGCAGTCGATAGTCTACACTTTGTTTGAATGCGGACTCTCGGAATCATTTGAGCAGTTCACAGGTTCCAGTGACGTGGACCTCCCTTAATACCTTTTTATAAGCTAACTTTATCTTTCCTTGTTCGCAGGCCCTGCTTTTCATGTGAATGTCCTTGGAGAAGGTTTGGTTGGAAGCTGCAAAGGGAGATGTCGTATTGAAAGAGGAGAACGCAACTCTCAGGCAAAGCTTGGAAGCCGCCAAAATAGAAAACAACCTGTCCTCTGAGTCGGTGAACTAGTACATGAATGAAAGAGACGTGTCTCTTCGCACAATGGACTTCCAAAAAGAGGAGCTCGAGAAGCATGGGGAGGAAATAAATGAGCTTTAAAATACCATTGCCAAACTCTCCAAGAAGGTCGGAGAGAGGGACCAGGAGCTCAAAGCGACCTCTCTACAGGCAGAACAAGAGAGGGATGCCTCCGAGAAGCAAAGACAAGCTCTCGAGGCTGAACTTCAGACAAGTCAGGGAAAAGTTGCTTCCCTGACTGAGGAGGTGCAGAATCAGGCAGCGGAGGTCGAGGAGAAGGCTGTCGAGTGGGCAATTGAGTCCATTTATGCCTTGCGGCCGAAGAACCCGCATATTGATATATCCGACCTCCTAGAGGATTGGCAGAAAACTCTCAAGTCTATGGCGCGACAGGATGATGAAGTGGCGGCCAACCAAGGATCCCCAGCCGACTAGCCTTAGGATGATAAGGTCGTTCCTCTAGGAGTTAGATCAGGGTTAACAGTTGTACCCTTTTTGCCTGTTGGGCTCTTCGCATTAATGAAATACATTTTGCTTTTACAATTTCTGTTCGCTTTATTATACATGGGTTTGATTGCTTATAATATTGGAACAAGTCTATGCAAACAGAACACATTTATACGAACAAGATTACATGCGAGGACTGTTACAAGCGAATAGAATATTACTTTACAAGGAAATAATTTACAAAGATAAAAAAATAATCTTTACAAGGAAAACTGAGTTCAGAATTACTGATAATAAGGTCGAAGATGCTCAACATTCCAAGATCGGGGTACTTTGGAACCGTTCAACCTTTTGAGATGATAAGTCCTCAGTCTTATCACTTTGTCGATGCGGTATGGGCCTTCCTTGTTCGGTCCAAGTACTCTCGCACTTGGTTCCCTAGTATCGAAAAGAACTTCCTTTAATACAAGGTCGCCGACTTGGAAGTCTCTTTGTCTGACCTTAGAATCAAAGAACCTCTTCGCGCGTTGCTGATAAGCTGCTATTCTTAGCGATGCCTTTCTGTGACGTTCTTCAACAAGTTCTAGACTTACTTTCATAAGCACTTCATTGTCGACCTCACTGTACAAGTCCCTCCGAAGTGAACCAGTTCCTACCTCTACAGGGATCATCGCTTCACAACCGTATGCTAGCAAAAAAGGGGTTTCTGAGGTAGAGGTCCTCTAAATTGTCCTATACGCCCATAGGACTTCGGGGAGGTCATCGGCCTAATTCCCCTTGGCTGTGCCAAGTTGGCTTTGAGAGTGTGCTTGATGGCTTTGTTGACAGCTTCAACTTGACCGTTTGCTTATGGTCTTGCGACTAAGACGAATTTTTTTATGGATGCCCAGCTCGTCGTAAAGCTGCTTGAACTCCTCGTTATCGAACTGTTTACCATCATCTGAGATGAGGGTATGAGGAATTCTGTATTGGCACACAATGTTCTTAAAAACGAAGCCTTTGAGCTTTCTGGTCGTGATCGTGGCTAGCGGCTCGGCTTCCACCCATTTGGTGAAGTAATCTACCGCGATCACGGCATATTTGACTCCCCCTTTACCAACTGGCATGGGACCAATGAGATCAATTCCCCACATGGAAAATGGCCAGGGGCTAGTCACTGTTATCAGCTCGTGGGAGGGAGCTCGCAGAATGTTCGTGAACCGTTGACACTTATCACACTTCTTGACAATGTTGTAGGTGTCATCTTGGATTCGGGGCCAATAGTACCCTTGATGAACAACCTTGTTTGCAAGAGATCATGTGGCGGTGTGATTACCGCAGATCCCTTCATGTATTTCCCTCACGATGTAATCTGCTTCGTCGTTGGTTACACATGGGAGGAGAGGGGCGTTAAACCCTCGCCTGTACAGCTGGTCCCCGATAAGGGTGTAACGAGCAGATCTTGTTCGCAGAACCCTTGTTTCGACCTTGTCGTCAGGCAAGGTCCCATCCTTGAGGTATTGGAAAATGGGAGTCATCCAGGAATCTAATTCTGTTACATTCACGACCTGTTCGATCAGGCTGATACTGGGGGGCTCAATGAAGCAAACGAGAATGCTATCTGGCGCCTCTGAGTCCAACGATGAGGCTATCCTTGCCAAGGCGTCTGCCATAGAGTTGCTATCTCTGGGAATCTGAGTGATCGCGAAGTGCTTGAAAGGCTCGAGTGCGGCCTTAGCTTCTTTCAAATAGCAAATCATATTATCTTCCTTGGCTTGGTACTCTCCTAAGATCTGGTTAACGACCAGCATGGAGTGGCTATGGATGCTGATCACGGTTGCGCCCATTTCTCTAGCTAACCGCAACCCAGCGAGTAGAGCTTCATACTCGACCTCATTGTTGGTTGCCTTAAATCCGAACCGGAGAATGTCGCGAACGCGAGCCCCCTCGGGACTCAAAAGGAGAAGACCTACACCGGCCCTTTTTTTGTTCGATGATCCATCAACTTAAAGGCTTCAGGTTGATAGATTCTGAACAGTTTCCTAGATGGCTTCGCTGGGCTATTGTTCCGACTCACTTGGAAGATAGGAAAACTCTGAGATGAAGTCAGCAACAGCCTGCCCTTTGATAGCCGATCTTGGCTTGTACTTCAGATCAAATTGACTTAATTCCATGGCCCATTTAAGCAGTTTACCCCATGCCTCTGGCTTCTGGCTTCTGGAGGACCTGCCTAAGCGGGTAATTAATCATTACATGGATTATATGGGCGTAGAAGTAAGGTTGCAGTTTTTTGGAAGCAAACAGCAGGGCATAGGCTAATCGTTCCATTTTTGGATACCACATCTCGGCATCTAACAAGCGCTTGCTCACGTAATACACTGGCCATTGGATCTTTTCCTCTCCCCGAACTAAGGCTACACTGACCGTAAACTGAGAGACGGACAGGTACAGGAGGAATATCTCTCGCGGGAGAGGTGGCTTTCTAAGGTATTCTTTTATACTCTAGAACACCTGTTCACACTCGGAAGTCCACTTGAACTTTTTATTGGCCTTCAGAACATTGAAGAATGGCAAGCAGCGATCTGTGAGCCTTGATATGAAGTGACTAAGCACCGCTATTCACCCATTTAAGCTCATCACCTATTTTTTGCTGGTCGGGCTTTCCATATCGAGGAAAGCTTGGATTTTCTCAGGGTTGATCTCTATTCCCCGTTGGTTAACCATGTATCCTAGGAATTTTCCTGAAGATACTCTGAACGAACACTTGAGAGGATTTAGCTTCATTCGGTATAGTCGGAGGATATCAAACATCTCAGCGAGATGCGCTATGTGATCCGAAGCGACATGGGACTTGACTAGCATGTCATCTATGTAGACCTCCACTGACTTGCCAATCTGTTCGGAGAACATTCAGTTAACCAATCGCTGGTAGGTCACGCTAGCGTTCTTGAGGCCGAAGGGCATAACTCTACAGCAGTACAGTCCCCGATCTGTACAAAGGATGTATGCTCTTCGTCCGATGCTTACATCAAAATTTGATTATATCCCGAGTACAAGTCCATAAAACTTAGCAACTCGTGCCCCGAGGTGGCATCTACGAGCTGGTATATTCTGGGCAGAGGGAAGCTGTCTTTTGGGCACGCTTTGTTGAGGTCGCTGAAGTCGACACAGGTTCACCACTTCCTATTGGGCTTTTTTACCAAAATCAGGTTGGCAACCCAGGTCGAGTAGAGTGCTTCTCAGATGGATCTGTTTCGAAAAAAGTTATCCACCTCTAGCTTCAAGGTGGCATACCGCTTCGGATCCATCGCCCTTCTTTTCTGGCGAACTGACTTAGCTTCGCTGTCAATGTTCAACGCATGGCAGATGATATCCGGGCTGATCCCGGCCATATCTACGTGCGACCAGGCAAACACATTGATATTTTCTTTTAGGAAGCTGATCAACTCGAAAGCGAGTTGGGAGTTGAGATTGTTCCCAATCCTTAAGACTCGGCTTGGCTCCTTCTGGTTGACCGATACCTCGGATGAATCCTCAACTGGCCCAGTAGAAGGGCTTTCCTGAATTTGAGGATCCATGTTATCCTCGGCTGGACCAGGCTGCGGCTCGATCCGACTGATCGTCATAGCCTGTCGGGGAATGCCACGCGACATACCCTTCCTTTGCACGCCATCTGCACTGCTTTTATGTAACAGTCGCGAGATGCGCGCTGCGATCTACTAACTTCCCCTATCCCTATCGGGGTGTGGAACTTCATCTTTAGATGGTACATCGAAGTGACTGCCTTGAAGCTTCTTAGTAGAGGTTGCCCCAGGATTCCATTGAAGGCAGATGGGCAATCCACGACCAGGAATTCAGTAACCTTAGTCACTTCATCATAGTCACCTAGCGTGACTGGAAGTTGGATCGTTCCTTTGGGGATCAGGTGGTCCCCTGTAAAGCCATAAAGAGGAATCGAGGCTGGCTTCAGGTTGGCTTCGTCCAAGTTCATGCTTTCGAAAACACTTTGGAACAGGATGTTCACAGCGCTTCCATTGTCCACTAGCATCCTGCAGACATTATGGTGCCCTATGAGGGCGTGATCACAAGTGTGTCGTCGTGGGGATGATGCAGATGGGCTGCATCCTTCTCGGAGAAGGTAATTGGCTCTTCCTTGCGAACCTTTTGTGGTCTCTGCGATGTGCTCATCACACTGATTGGGTCGTGATGAGCCGCAAGAGCATATCTTTCATGAGCACCTCGCGTGTTCCCCATGAGGTGCGGCCCCCTAAAATCAGGTTGACACTGCAATATCCTGTGCGATTACGATGCTTCATTCTTTGCTCCCTTTGACTTTTCTCTTATGCGGTAGCGGAGTCGTTAATATACTCCTTGAAATGCCCCTTCTTGATGAGCTCTATGATTGCCTGCTTGAGAGCTCAGCACTCATCGATGTGATGCCCGTTATCCCAATGGAAGTGATGGTAATTTTTATTATTTCTTGCTGTTGCGGGAGTTTTCATGGGTTTGGGCTCTCCGAGCAGGCTGGCTTCTTCTGATTTATCAAGAATATCCGATATAGATGCATTCAGAAGCGTATATTGGTCTTTGTCGTGGTTGTAAAAAGGGACAGGAGCATAGGACTTTTTGGGCTCGTAATGAGGTTTCTTTCCTTTTTGTTGATCGTCAACGGCCCTTCCGCGATCAGCTCTTCTACCTTCCCCCCGACCAGACGTACTGCCTGAAGCACCGGGGTCGCAACAGTGTAGCGCTGCCAATGAATTTTCTGTTCGGAGGTACTTCTCCACAAGGTTATAGAATTCTATGAGGGAAACATCGTCCTCAGCCTATAGTTCTTTCCATAGGTCGGTTTGCAGACAAACTCCTACTATGATGAGAGTTTGAACAGACTCCTTGGGAGTATGAGCCACTTTGTTGAGCTTCCTGTGGAAGTGGTCAATGTAGGACTGGAAGGATTCATCCCTTCCTTGCCTTATATTGCTGAGGTAGCTCAAAGGCATCGAAAACTTTCGGTTCGCTTGAAAATGCCTTAGGAACTTCGCGCTCATCTAAGGCCATGAACTGATCGATCTCGCTGAGAGCAACCTAAACCACCGTTTGGCATGAGAGCTCAAAGTCACTGCCAAACAATAGCATTTTGCTAGATCTGAGACCTCGTGAAGCTCCATCAGGTCGTTAAATTCATATAGATGATCATGTGGATCAGAATTTCCGTCGAATGCCCGCATGTCAGGCATCCTGAATCCTAGTGGGAGTGGAGCGGCTAGCACTTCGGGGGAGAAGGGGGACACAGATGCGACCTGCCCTTGCTTATTTTGCTGAGCTCTTAGTCTGTCTAGAGCTCGTTGCAGCTCCTCAATCTGTGGCAATTGAGCCACTTGGGATTGCTTTCACCCATGCAAGTTCGAACCTTGCAATTGTGGTTGAGGAAAGTTCAGAGGTCGGGTTCCCCTTTTCCTCGGCCGGCTGTTACGGCCACTCTCTATACACTCTGGCTAAAGGCGTGTGATGGTGATGAACGCTGTGAGGTACTTTCACGACCTTCACAGTGGTAAGAACCGCCCCGTAAAGTGTGGGAACCTCTATCACGATGACGATCTGGATCATTTTGCTGGTAGTGATAAGAATCACCCCGCCCAGCACTTTTATGGGGGTGTACTTGCGACGTGACGTGAGACAGCTCGGGCTGCGTCCTTTCAGCGAGTCTTAACGAGACTGGTATTCTGCTTGGGACGCGGTCGGTGTTTACTGGCCCTTTGGAGCCCGTAGGCCTGTTTTTTGCCACTTGCTTCCCCTTTCGTCAACGCGCTACAATGCTCGTGGCATGGGCTATTTCCCGTTATCGTGCTTTCGCGCGACCTGCAGGAGTTTTTGACGGTTGCACCGCCCCAGCTGATCTGGATGGCATGCCTTGGTCCAAACAATCTAACCTTCGGTTGACCGTCTAGAGAATATTGTCGAATCTCTCCAGGTAGCTTCTAATGACAGGGTCCAGTTGTGAACTTGAAGGGATATCCCCTGCAGCATTTTGCAGGACAAAAGGTATTTTGGAAGAGGTGTCCCCCTGGACTTGGGGAATCCCCTCAGCACCCTGGTTGGTTTGCTCAGGTTCACATTGGTGGGCCATTTGCTGTTGTAGGACCGGTAAGTTAGAGATTCTTTTGATGAAGGATGAACACTAAATCAGCCCCTCCTTCTAGCGCCAAACTATTAATGCGTGATTTTTACACCAACGAAATGCATGTGTAAAATGCTGAGTTAGCCCAGAAGACACACGTGAATATAAAGGAAAATGAGAGTAAATACAATGGAGACAACTTTTAAAGTGGTTCGGATGCTAAGGTAGCAAGTCCTACGTCCACTGATGTTTTATTAATGATAGGGGTCAGGTCACATTAGCTGACTGATTTACAAATGATTGTACACGCGAGTGGATGCTATAAATTATAGAGAGAGAGAGTAGCTAATTAAGAGTAAAAATGTGCGAATCCCTTGAATGAGAGAAGAACTCTCAATTTATAGTGGGATACCTTGAGGGAATGATTATTGGATCTGTGAGTTGGTGGGATTATCCGTGCAAATCCTTCTTTATGTCACATTACCTACCTTCTAGAGTGATTCGCTTGATTTGGAGCAGGGATTGGACATGTGGGATCACCACAGCTCTTGGCTGGCCTGGCGCGCGCCCACTATTCTGACAGAAGTAGGTTACGGGTGTACCCATGTTCTGATTTTTGCAGGCTGACTGGACCTTACGTCAGCCCTATATTTTTTAGGCATAACACAAACAATCGGATATCCGTATCCGATTTGAATATTCATCAAAACGCCACTGTTTTACAAATCCCTCAAACTTAAACCTAAAACTAAAATCTCTCAAATCTCAATTTCACTCTCACATCTGAGTCATCTTTCCATCTCTAATCACTCAACAGTCAACTCAATACCCACCAACAGCCAAACACCACAGTCTCTCAATCTCACTCTCTTGTCTCTCCATCTCTGATCTCTCAATACCAGTTGAATTAAGCATATAGGCGTGATTATTATTGTTGGAGAGAAGTGAGAAGTGGTGTGTTTGACTTAACTAATTGGAAGGTATGGGTTTTTTCCTTTGACACAAGTTTACACGAGCTCGAATCGAGTTCAAGCAAGCTCGTGTATAAAACGAATCGAGTCTCAAGGTCAATCTTCCTGGCTCGTTAGGTTCGAAACTCAACTCAAACTCGCCAAAGTGTAAAATGAGTCAAGCTCATTTAAGTCAAAACTCAACTCGACTCCTTCATAGCCCTAGTGCCACTGCCACTATCAAACAATTTTATTTTGCTCTCCTAATTCCTCGTCATGTCACCCCATTTCTTCCATCCTCATTTCGTAAGACCCATAAAGATTGAATTCTTTCAATTAATACCTTGATCTTTCAAGACACGTGGAAGACATCAGCTTTCGGTGTCACTTCCACTTGCCGGACAAATTTTCTTTAGCCCCTAATTTTAACAATTTCTCTCATTTACCCTTTAAATAAAATATTAGCTACTCATCTACCCAATGACTATTAACATTACCAAAATTAAAGCCATTGTCTAATATTTTGTAAAGGCTAGGTGAATGGGGTATTACATGAATACTCAGCAGTGCAGTCCTCTGATAAGCATAGTTTCTTGCATAGGGTGCTACAGTTTCATTCCAAATTATGGGACCGACGCCTACCTCTGAACGAGCCACATTATGAGCATTTACTTTATCTTGAGGTGAGTCTTGGCCATAGTTACTGAGAGGTGAGTCCTCTGTTTCTGATACACACCCCAACTAAGTTTTTCTTTTAAATATACCTTCCACTTGATGTAAATTAATTATTGAAGAATAATAATTTATTGTTCGTAAGTTACATATCTTTCTTTTTTTAACAAGTGGCTTTTATTGATGGAAAATGAAGATTACACTTGACAAGGTAGTAAATGAGCCTAACCCTAAAAATAATACATGAGGGTCAAGTCTAGAGCTAAGTGAAATGATAGATTGGAAAATTACCCTGATCATGAAGAAGTAGCGACTTAATTTGTAGAGGAGGGTAATGCCACCATTGAAGAGTTGAAAATTGTAGTGCCATGCTTACCAAGGTGTCAGCCATTCTACCCGAAAGCAAAGCGAAACATGTTTTCTCATAAGTTGCATGATAAATTGACAATTATTCTATTGAGTATATAGTTCCTATGGAGGTTGGTAGACAGGTTGAGTAGACATTGAACAAAAGAAGATGTTACTGTCTAGCCAAAGTAACAACCAATTTACCAACCTTTAGATGAGACAATTTCTATAGCAATAATAGTAGCTAACATCTCAGCAAAGAATATATGCGCGCATTCTGATTGCCCAAGCTTAGAGAAAAAACAGCCACGGGAAAGCCCTTGGTCATTTCTAAAAATACCACCACAAGCAATTAAGCAGGGATTACCTTTTGTATGAGGCAAAAAACATACCAGGCCTTGACAGGCCCAATAGCAAAAGGCCCGTGCCAAAGCCCAACTCTGGTTGGCTCAATAGCTGTATAATTGTTACATACAGCCCAATGCCATGGCCTAATTCGGACTGGGCCCACACAAATCCATATTGTGGAAAGACCATCCAACAAGATAGTCCATTTTGTATGAAGATCCAGTCTGTGGGTCAACCCATCTTACGAGCTAGTCTATACCAAGAGTCAACCAACTCCATGAGTCGGGTTACTTAACAAGTTGGATCACCCTATGGACCAGGCCACCCTACAAACTAGGCCAACATACACCTTGGACTATTCCAAGAGTTGGACATTTCTACAAGATAGGACATCAACCTATGTTCACTCCAGAATAGGACTCTAAGTCCCATATACTTCCTAATTCATAAGATTCTCAAATGTTACATGAATTAGTCCTCCTAGTCCTACTAGGGCAGGTAATGCAAGTTTCATGTTTACACAAAATGATAACAACTCATAGTTCCATTAAGACTATAACACCTAGTTCTACAGAGACTCAAGCTTCCATGGCTTACTATATAAACAAAGGTCAACTCTCTCATTACTCATTCAATCCCAACACCACTCACTTGCCCTCTAAGTTCTTGCTCTCAAAAACTTCTACCTCTCCCATCGTGGTACTAGTTCTGACTATACCCCAATGATCTTGTAGAGCTAAGCTCTGGCCGCTCTACGACGACTATCGCACCCTAGCTAGCCACTCCTGGTAACCTTCCTACTCTCAACCCTTAATATATTGCCCACAACCGTGCTAACTTAAGTGTCAGAGTGCTTACGGCCGACACTACACCGATGTCTCTTGTGAGCTTCGCATTCACCTTTATATGTGTGCAAGTCTACATGATCGTTAGTGCTCTCGTCCTCATAGGATCATCCTCACCCAACTCGACTATAGATTTTATTGTCTATACCTTTTGATAAGCCATTGGTGTTAACCTTTATCCAGTCTACTAACTGTCTAAATTAGTAATAATAAAAATAACATATATATTTTAAAAGTTCATGTTGCAGTTTATGGGAAATGCTCAATTGATATTTTCATTATTCCTAAACTAGAAATAGTTGAGAGAATCTTAGCTCGTGTACATGGAATTTTTCCCCTTTTTTTTAACAATCAAAATGGGTAAAAATTGACAGGAAAAAAATTATAAAAGTAAGAACGACAAACTGAAATATGTAAAAATAATTAAGTTCTTCATTAATTTAAGTCAATTAGAATGATCTCAATGTATATTATTGTAAACATGGTTGAAAGTTGAAACATGTTATTGTATCTCTACATATCTTGTCATTCTTACTACAAACTACGAAACAGTAAAAAGTAAATAAATTATCAGTGCATTTGCCCCCATTAAGCTTAAAATACTTTATTGACTTATTTCATTGATTTATAATCAGATGGAGTGGTTAGGAATCTAGTACATGTCATCAAGTTCACCTGACTTTTATTCTAACCATTTGAAAAATAAGATTCAAAAAGAATTAACTCATTTAAATTGCGTAATTTCTAACTCATAACATTGGTAAATCTTACCTATCTTATGTAGTAAACATTACAAAAATAGTTTAACGAGGAATGGTTAAAGATAAAAGAGCCGCACCGTCGCCGGAACTTAAATCAGGAGCGGAAGTGCTTCATACTTAGCAACAGGCATCATACAAGGAAGATTGGGTAAAGGTAACTCGAAACCAAGAGCACGTATAATTTGTCTTATAGATGGTCTTAAATTACGATCCGGATGAGCACACCACAGTCCAACGATCATCAAACACTCCACCTGTTTAACATCAAAGTTAGTACCCAAATTCTTGTCAACCACATCAAGAAGCTTTTTGTTTCCATATGATTGCCAAACCCAAGGTAACAATGAAACCTGAGCCTCCTCATATTTGTGTTCTATTGATCTTCTTCCACATGAAACTTCTAGTATAACTATACCGAAACTGTAAATATCTGATTCCCTGCTAGCTTTGCATGTTGTGAGACATTCAGGAGCCATGTAACCCATGGTTCCAGCTAAAGCAGTGGTTTGTGACCCTTTTGTATGGTCAACAAGTCTCGCTAACCCAAAATCCCCAAGTTTAGCATTAAAATCTGAATCCAGCATAATATTGCTTGATTTAATATCCCTATGCAGAACACATTGATCCCTTCTTCGTGTAGATACAGCAATGCTGATGCCAAACCTTGTATAATTTTGTATCTCTTCGTCCATGTCAATAAGCTTTTCCCTTTGAAAAGATGCAAATCCAGGCTTCCATTAGACATGAACTCATAAACCAATATTAGTTCTTTCTCGTGGGACCAACCGATAAGCTTGACCGTATTTTTATGTCTCAATCTACTGAAGATTTTAATTTCTGTTGCATATTCCTTTGTTCCTTGTTTAGAGCGCCTTGAAATCTTCTTCACCGCAACATAGATATTCAAGTTTCTCAAGAAGCCTCTATAAACTGCTCCAAATCCACCCTCGCCAAGCTTCTCTTCCACCCCAAAGTTATTCGTTGCACTAGCCAGTTCACCATAAGAAAACTTTCTTGGTCCGATTTCATTTTCAGATAATTCATTGTGAAATAACTCATCAAGAACATGATTGTTCTCATACTTTCGCTTCTTCTTCCATCTTAAAATGAACCAAATAAAACATAAGACCACAATAAATGCTCCAATAATTAGACCTACCGTTATTCCTATCTTCTTTATTCTGTCCTTCAAGCAAGTAGGAGGAACGATACTATAGCTTGGTGTGAAGCCATTTGGAACAGGAGAGGGAGCAGGAGAAGCTTGAATATTGATTTCATATGGGCGTTGACCTATAATGTTACCAGAAGGATAGTAGTTACAAGAAACGAAAGATCCTCCATCGTTACACCGCACTCTAGCGCATCCGAGTTTAGTTGAATTTTGCCAAACTACCTGGGTATAGTGCTCACATGTTCTGCCTTTTGCACAAGTGTTAAGAGTTATAATCATAGTCATCTTTCTCAGAAATCCACATTTTCACGGCATCTGTTCCGAGTAGATCATCACCGGAACTCCAAGCTAGATTCTCACTGTACCGCCCATCCGAATGCACAAGTTTGCAATCCTTGGCATTCTTATTGGCGAAGTTTTCTGGGAAGGCAGCTAACACGCTGTCCCAAGAAAGAGGACCAACACCCACTTCTGCACGAGCGGCGTTATGCGCATTTAAGTAATCTTGAGGAGAGTTTTGGGTTTCAATTGGAGGAATGAGAAATAAGTGGAGATATACGAAAGTTAATAAAATTTTACACAGCATTCTCTCTTCTTTGGAAAGAAGGAGAAGCATTTCCCTAACTAATACAACTCATCTGGAGCAAAAGAGGAGACTACCAAAAGTCGGTCTAGCCTCACTTTTGAAAATACAAAGTTTCTTTTGACTTTGTAAATACCGTGTCGACAACTATCCTCACTCTTGAAAATACAAAGTTTCTTTTGACTTTGTAAATACCGTGTAGACACTGATAGTCAAAGTTGGAAAAAGTTAATGACATAAATGGTTCACTCTTTTTTTTTTTTTTTTTCTTTTTCTTAAAGAGACCTTGGTTGGCAACGGAGGAATTTATTAATAAAAAGAAATTGTCACCTAATTAGGAAATTAAGGGTTGATGTAGGATTTTGATTTAAGGGGGGCTAGATCTTAAAATATTCTTTAAATAAAGAAATAAATGATAATTTTGTAGTCAAGAAATCTTGATATTAATTATGTTAGGTACATGCTTAAATACTATTATATTCAGTCATTAAATTGACTAAAATGATAAAATAAATGGTACTTAACTATAACCCTCATAGAATGGAGTCTCCCCACTAAAAAATTATCTAAGAAATAAATTAATAATTAAAACTAAATAGTTATAAGAACATAACAGCTGTATTACAGAAATATCAATAAATTCATTACAAACTTATGTCTTGAATAATAACAAAAAAATGCAAAGCTTGCTGTTAATATTATTGTAGTACTTATTGCAGCAAGAAAAACACAGAGGATAGAGAATGATATTCACACCTGCATAATGAAAAATGCAGTCGAATATGTGCTAGACCTGACGTAGGATTTAATTAGAACACGCAAAAGATGTGGTAGTCTATGACGAATCGGTTTTGGAAGTAGAACTTGTAAAGTGGGTTCTGCTAGTTCCAGTCTCAGAAGAGGATGATCCTGAAGCATGCAAATAAGATATATTTTTTGCGATATATGTAGGCATCGTCATCTCTGGGGACAGCAGGGGTAACGGAGCTTTCAAACTGAGCATATCTAAAGCTTGCCTTATTGTAGGTCGATCATAACGATACAATCAAACGTTCCATTTGTACCCCATCATAATTTTGGCACAGTCGGTTGATCGCCTGCAACATGAATATTACCTAAACCTTATTTTTCCCAAACCCACTCAACCAATTTCATTATCTATCTCTTGCCATTTCTTTGTATGGCCTTCTTCCCACTTGCAATTTCTAAAGATCGGATTCTTTACTAGCTAATTGGTTGGTGTCATGAGAAGCAACAATTCCAGAGCTGTAAACATCGGATTCTTTACTACCCTTGCTGCTCTCCTTATACTCAGGAGCTACATATCCTTCTGTCCCAATCAAAATTGTTGTCTGTGACTCCCGCCCATGATCAACAAGTCTAGCCAACCCAAAGTCTCCCAATTTAACATTGAAATTCAAGTCCAGTAAAACATTGCTTGTTTTAATATCTCGATGCAACACGCATTGTTCACATTCTTCTTGCAGATAGAACAACGCAGAGGCCAAGCCCCCAAAGCGATGCGATACCTCTTGTCCCATGTTAAAGAACAATTTTCGTTGAAGAGATGGAAATCCAGACTCCTGTTTGGCATAAACTCATAGACAATGATAAATTCTTGCTTCTCATGACACCAACCAATTAGCTGCACCAGGTTCCTGTGCCTTAAACGGCTGATAATTTGCAGTTCTGATAAATACTGTCTCATCCCCTGATCAGATTGTGGAGTTATCTTCTTCACAGCCACCTCGGAATTCAAATCCTTCAAGAAGCCCAAATAAACCCTTCCAAAACCTCCTTCTCCCAGCAACCTTTAATCGGCAAATTGGTTTGTTGCAACAACCAGTTCTTTGTATGAAAAGTTCCCGGGACCTGGTACCCTTTCAATTTCTACGGCCGGATTAAGATTTGTATTACTGCCACTTTGATTCCTTTTCATCCAGCAGTGAAAACAATCTAAACCCATAATGAAGCCGCCCAAACTAACTACTGCCAACATAACCCACATCAATTTTCTTGGAGAAACTCCGAAGGTCAGCATTGACGGCATAGGTGCTGCTGGAGTACTTGTCTGGTTAGTGATATCTTCAGGGACTTATAACGGGGAGCTAAATTCCCAGGTGTGAATCTTAAGTATCTCAAACAATTTTGCAGTGGATCCCGAGAAGACAAAAGTGACCCATTCTGGTAAAAAGTTTTTCAAATCAATTGTGTGAATTGTGATAAAGGTGAGATGAAATTCTGGTACGATTGTAGCCGTCAGTACCTTCAACCAACAGAGCACACAAATTTTTTGAACTCGAGCTATAGCTAATCCAAGCTTCAAATTTTCTTCCATGCTTAATATCACTCCACGACCAATTAACAAAACTCGCAGAATAAAGGCTTTTAATATCAATACCTACGTGATCATCCATCTTGGGGGGGTCCCAGTCATTCTGAAAGGTGTCGAATTCCGCGGCAGCAAAGGAGTAGGTATCATGGTAAAAAGTCGGATAGCTACTTATTAGACCGAGTGTACCACCTCCTGAATGATTTTCAAGTGTGGAGCCATTCGAAGTTAAGAAGAACGCAAATCCATCTGCGTTTGAAGTTTTATTTTGGGATTCAATGACGAAGGAAAATTTGGTGAAGTCCGCAAGATTCCCTGAGACTTTGTCCCAAAGGTGCATTGGTTCTTTATATGTGACTCGACCAACGCTACCGCTGAGACTCTTGTCTTGTCGGTTTGTGGTGAGCTGAATGACTCGGTTGGTTGTTGTTGCATCACATTCATAAACCATGTCATGAGCATTTAGGTTGAAACTGGTGAAACTGAAATTAATATTAAAGGATGTTGTGTTTGTATGAGGAACAAACCCGAAGAAGATTATGATAAGGATCACGATGAAAGATTAAATCTCTGAGAATTTAATATCCTGATTATAGACTTCCATTTTTCGCTGAGTGAACGAAGGAGGCAGTAGGCTTTTTGCTTATTGTTTACGCCAATTGGTATAATGAAGTTTTAATGAGACAACTAGCTTCAAGAAACCTTATGATTACAACATTAGGGGTACAAAATCAACCTTGAGTGGCTGTGTTATTAAATAGGGACACTTGGGATATTATTTAAGAGATGTTGAGTTTGATTCACCCTGGTTGTTAATAAGGATGACCACTAGAAGTTTATCCAATCATAAACTTCAGGATACCGGTGATTAGTTGATATGCGTACAAACTAGCCTAGACACCCTGGTCCCCAGAAAAAAAATTAGGGGTTCAAGTAGCACAGACATATAGAAATTGTTATGTTTGTATATTCAAATTTTTATTTTTATTCTTTACATTTTTAGTAAAAATTAATTTGCAACTCTAATTAAATTAATATTTTCGTACTTTCAAATTAATTTTATATAAAAAAAAAATTGAATATGTAACAATATTTTAATATTTTTATTGTCTTATATTAATTTCAATGAGATGATGCAAGACGCACAAGTCGACCCAATCACTCCAAAAAAAAAAAAAAAAACAAATGAGCTCATGCAGGTCTAACAACGAAAGCAAAGCATATCTAATTATTAGCATACGAGTAAAAATGGATTTCATTGATGGTAATCCACATACAAGTTATAGGCATTTAGGATGAAGATCTTCTTTTAATCAAAAGTACAATTTTCCATGCCCTGCAACTTCTACATAGTCTCAATCTTTTATTCATGTTAATTATTTGCATCTGACTGACCCACGCTTCATCTAATTGTTTTACAAAATATCTTACCGGAAATTTCCTGTAGTTTTCTATGATGTTTTTGGATAAAGAAAATAAGTGAACCACATCCTCCGAGAAGCCAGATGATTGTTGGATGATAGTATTAGTCTCCGCTTGACTTACAAATTAATCTAAAAACATACGTCCCTACTTATCAATCTAAAGTGTGGCCAAGAAAAATTCTACATGTCATTACTATGTTTTGTTGACCTTGAGAAGACTTTGTAAAGTCAGAAGTCTACTTCTTCGCTCCCATTGGCCATTATTATGTGAATAAAAATAGGGTGAGAAACGCATCTTACAAATCTTATATCACACTTGAGTTGGTAGCCCCACTAGAACTGTTATAGAATGATTTTAACTAAAACTAAGGATCGATCGTTCCTTCATAGGGAATGATCGTTATGAATTAGGGAATGACCGTTATGAATGAGTGAACGACAGTTGTGAATAGAGGAATGATCGTTCCTTGGAAGAATGGTTGACCCTTGGATGAGGAATGGCCATTCCATCTCCAAGGAATGACCATTCTGTCATGTGGAATGATCATTCCACCTAGAGGAATGACCATTCTATGATAGAATGGTCATCATTCCTACAGAATGACCATTCCTTTCTCATGGACTGATCATGCCTTCCTCATGGAATGGTCGTTCCTTTCTGCGAAACAGTCATTCATTTCTCATAGAATGGTTATTCCTTATATGATGAACGGTTATGTCTAGTCAAAGTTGTGGGTTGGCGTAGTAATGCCAAGTCAATGTCACATCAGGTTTGTGAGAGAAAATTTGTGAGACTCGTTTGTCAACGTATTATTACCCTAATTATGTAGGTCTCCCATGGTTTTGGAACTCTCTAATTTTAATGTGGTTTTGGAACTCTCCTAATTTTAATGTAAGCTTTGAAACATTATCATTCTTAAGATTTAGTGTAAGACCTGTGACGCAAAGGTTATTTTAAAGGTTGTTAAGCAAAATTAAAGATCCAAACAGTACATGATACTGATAATTTCATCATCTAAGGTACTAAATCGAAACCATCACCCGGTGGCCTGATAGTAAAAAAGCAAAAGGCGGTTCTATGAGCTCTTTAGTTCAAGTCTCCAAAAACCCTAATAGGGATGGCCATTGAGGGGCTTACCTAGTCATCAACTTCAAGGTCTGAGGGATTAATTAAGGTGCGCGTAAGCTGGTCCGAACATTCCTAGTCACAAAAAAAAATAAATAAATAAATAAATAAATGGGACAAGAAAACGTAAAAAGTTTTTTATTTTAAATGGATATAATAAAATCAATAAAATAATAAATGTGACATAATAAAATATGAAAAAAAAATTGAGTGAATAACATTTTCCCAACCAAAGTTTGTCGGAAGTACATTTCTCACCATCAACTTTGAAAAAAACATTTTCCCACCCATCTTTAAATTCAGGAGTTCATTTTAACAGTAAAAGGGCATTCTTGTCCGTTTGTACAATATTTACTATAGGGTTAATGTTACTTACACCCCTAAATTACAAACACATAAAATTACCTTCACCAACTAGGAAATTAGCTATTTAAACTCTTATCTTCAATTTATATAATTACAATGGATGTTTCACTTTTAAAGTATGTGTGTTTCTAAAAAAAATTAAAATTGTATATATTATTTTTTAAAATGATAATAATTTATGTCAATTGAATATCTTTCTAAAAATAAATAAATATTTATAAAACTACAAAACAATATTTCTTTAAAATTGTACATATTTTATGATATCATATAAAATATAATTTCCAAAAGAAAAAGAAAAAGAAAACTGAAAATTTGTAAAAATGAAGAAAAATGGGAAATAAAAAATTATGAAGAGTTTCAACTGATTTGCACCTGGCTGGGTGCGATTCCAACCAACTGTTTTTTTTTTATAATTTATTTTTTTCAATTTTTTATAATTTATTTTTTTCAATTTTTTATAATTTATTTTTTTCCAATTTTTTTTTATTTTACTAACTTATCTTATTTTTATTTTCATTTGAATTTATTAACCCTAAAATTAATATAAATCAAACTAGGGGTTATTTTAATAAAGTTTGGGTGGGAAAATGTTATTCAGCCTTTTTAAAAATTAAAAGTAAAATAGTAAAAGGTAAATACTCTTTTCGTAGCTTTATCCCTGTCAGGTAATAGATTCCATTGATGGGGATTGACGGTGGGTGAGAAATAGTTTTTCTTAAAGTGGATGAGTGGGAAAATATTATTCGGCCTCTTTAAAAATTATAAAGTCAAATAGTAAAGGGTAAATAATCTTTTTGTAGCTTTACCCCTGTGAGGTAATAGATTCCATTGATGGGGATTGAAGATGGATGGAAAATAGTTTTTCTCAAAATTTATGGGTGGAAAAATGTAATTACAGCAAACCTTGGGTGAAAAATTGTCCCACTCAAAAAAAATACTGATAAATTACTTTTCATTTCTACTAATAAAAATTAAAATTAAAATAATATACTTAATTTTATTCAATCAAAACTAAAATAATTAGTATTTAATATCAAACTAAAATTTTGTTGAAATAAAAATTTGTAGTAATACTTAATAATATAATTTAAAAAAAAAATGATAGTTTTTAATTTCACAAGTCTCTGACCCCCCAATGACGAGTGACTTTGGATTGTCAATATTTCCATCACCACCTTAGGCCGAAGAATACCCTGCACCGGATGTCCCATTCAATTTAGGACTTGGAAGAATATATGGTCACTTTTTGTAGTTGGGCCAGATCAAGGCTTTTATCAGACTTAGGGGCCCATAACTTCATTTCGAGTTTCTCTATTGTTAATGAATAAAAGATAAATTATGTTCACATCTTTGTTCTAAAACCTGGGCTGGGTGATTCGACAAGGACCCAGGGCGGCTGGGTTACCCTTTCCACAGTTCAGAATCCCTAACCTAACCGCCGACCACTTATGGCCACTTTTTGGCGCCCCCTCCCACTCATCCCCCACTCTTACCTGATTGCCGCCCACCCCATGGTGTCCATAAAGGCCAAAACTCGACTGGAAAAATAAACTCAATCACGACGGTATGCACAAGTCACAGTCAATGAATAAGGGGTTACCAAGTGCCGGGGTTTGAAGGGTTTTATAGAGTAGAGATCAGTGGTTCAGGTGGTGGTGTTGGATTAAATTTTGGCTGCCAAAATCAGCAAGAATTTGGCCGGAAAAATCAACTAAATCGCGTTGGTATACGTGAGTCACGATCAACAAACAAGGGGCTACCAAGTGCCGAGGTTAGAGGGGTTTTGTAGAGTGGAGGCCAGTGGTTTAAGTGGTGGTGTCGGATTGAATTTTGGCTACCAAAATCAATCAAAATTTGTCCTAGAAAAATGAAACCCTTATTATGCGGTTAGATCATAAGGGTGTGTTTGTTGGATTTCAAACTCACAAGGATTGATGTGTGTTTGCTAGATTTCAAACTTGCTAGTCACCGGTCAGACCGCCAATCAGATTGATCGGGCTAATCAACCCAAGACTCGACCCCTTGGTCGGGTGACACCGTGGGTCGGGTTGCAGAACACTAGTTCACATGTGTCCTAATTCATATGTCAAAAACTTTAAGACAACATACATAACCATAACTACGAGATGAAAAACCTACATTGCCTTAGTGGTACTAACTTAACATTATGAGTTGGTACCACAAACCAATAACAGATAAACATGTATAAAATTTGTTTAAATTTAAATAATAAACCTAATGACCAAATAGAAATAAAAAATAAAATTAAGGATTAAATTGAAATAAAGCATAGGATCAAATTGAAATAAATCAAGCATGGTGATAATTTGATAGAACACTTATTCATTCAGGAATTACAACTATCAGAAGTGTGGAAATGCGATTAGGGTGGACTTGCTAAACAATCCAAACCTTGTAGCAACCATTGTGATGATATAATTCAAGTCAACTCTCTGGTTCTAGATGACCTCGCAAGTATCAAAGCCATCCTGCCACAATGTCATCACCAGAAATTGGCAACCCTCTACTGCCTATTAGTCGATTGGCCGGGTTTTGGGATTCGATGTGATCACAAATATAATAAATGGTGCGATTGAATGTGGTCATCGTGTGTGTTATGCCTAAAATAAGGGTTGACTCATGCTGACATCATCAAGCACCAATCAGAATTTAGAAAGAATTTCCACCGTCTAGAACATGCCACATCTCCAAAGGCAAAACGGGTATAGTTGTCAACAACCCAGCCGACTCAAACATTTGTCTATGAATGAATTTGGTTCACACATCTGTCCAAGCCCCATTTAATTTAAGGATATTCTTTGAGTTCTCAACGAATGGGAAAACATGAGAGATCTGCACGGCACCAGGCCACTTGCAAAAGTGTAATCATTACCTTGAGTATAATGAGTATAAATAGGTAGCTCCCCCTCACAAAATCGAGATCAGAAACTCTTGAATTCAACAAAGAAAATACTAGCTTGACATTCTCTAATAACACTTAGAACACCAAGCACTTGTAATACCAGATTGCAGTTTGTGACCTCTTGTAATTTTGGCTAACGACTAAGAACACAATCATATAAAAGAACATAGAGGATGTATGATTCGCTTTAAACATTTGAACCACTATAAAAAATTTATTGTCTCCTTTATTGTTTAAGTCTTTGCATGCTACTATTCAAACAGTACCTCACCCATTTACTATAATCATCTCACGTGTGACTTCTTAGCATTTTATATATGCAAAGTTATTGATATCAAAATCAAGCATCAACTATGTGGATTCAGAGGTATAGGATTGCATTGGGTTCTATAAAGAGATATCATGACATTTTTGGCATTGGCTATGGTAATAATCTTGATTGCTATGGCCAAAGCCTTAGAGCCCTGGGATATTAGTGGAAATCGTGTAACTTAAAACCTTGTAGCCAAATATTGTGTCATATTATAATAATTCATGGTTAGATATATAATAATTGAAGTGATGCAAGGATTTTTGCGATATGAATTAGAATTAAGAAATCTTAACTGGAAAAATTTTCTATTGTTTTGGAATATGGGAAGTCTTCACTCGATATACAGTAATATCAATATGAGTGTACAAAAGAAACTATTGGACTGTAGTTTAGCTGTCCAATTGACTTGGGCTCAGTTTATCTTCTGGCCCATTTAATTTAGGACTCGGAAGAATAGATGGCCCTTTTTGTAGTTGGGCCAGATTAATTATGGCGAAGCAATCAGTCAAGTCAATTAGATTTACCAAATCCTTAACTTTTTGTCATTCCCTAAGGTATATCACCATTTTTTCATGGCAAAATTGCTTCACAGCAATATCAACTTTCCTCTTTATTTCTAATTTAATTGGTAAACAAATTCCTAATAATAATCAAGGATTTGTTTCTTCCACAAGCCTTTTAAATTGATTTTTAATCATAAATATTTTTATACATCAAAAGAAATAATCGTGATTCGTATTTGCTCTAGATTATGATTTAAGAGTGATTGATCCGTAATAAAACTTATCATTATGAGTTTTTTCTTTTAAATATGTTTAAAATATCTAGAACAACTTAAAATAAAACATATATAGTAACTAATAAAATTAAATAGAGTAGGTCAACGTTGATAGCAACATGCATAGTTTTTTATGTGCATGGTTCGTGGACTTCTTGACTATCTACAATTTACAGCCTGTGAATCCTTTCTTGATTTATTTTAAGAAAAGCATGTAAAGTCGATCAAAATCATCACAATAACACAGAAAACAAAAATTAGTAACGAAGATTATCAAGTACATTAATTGAAATGTAGAATCCCATCTACATGAATATCATCAAAACACTTCAAAATTAGTGCTCAGTTCAGACATTAATTTTCACTGAGCAAGATAAACTGACAACAAAATTATAGATACACAGCCAGGATTCGAATGCAATCTAGCTATACATGATCACCGAAGTTATTTGATTCTTGGCAACATAATATTATGCTCTAGAAATTCAGAATGTTAGCACAACTAGGGGTCAAATTCTGCGTCAAATTTTGAAGCCAGGGACTGAGCTGAGTCCAAACTGGGTCCTGACTCCAATCCGTGTTCGTTTTCGGTACTTGGAGCTCTGGCAATTCTGTCTTCCCTGACGGTAATTGCAAAGACATTGAAGACCCTTTTTTCTCATCTTTTACAACTTTTTCATGCAAAAATTCTTCTACCATGATCACTTCTTGTTCTTGCTTGAGGATCATATGAGGTAGCGATACTATGGGCGCCATTAGTTGATGATCTTCTTGTTGACCACAAAAGGAGATTGTCTCAAACGATGATGGTGGGGAAGGCGATGTTTGAATTGTCTTCATCTCTTCCTCCACTGCCCTTTGCTCCAGGACTTTCAAGGAAGTTGCCTTCCTGTATATCTTACATAACACAATGTCCTGCATTGCAACATGCATAAAAAATATGTTAGTATCGGCTTGATATAGAATTTAAATATGGTTTTACAGGGTACTGTAAATAATAATTACCTTTGGCAGAGGGCAACTATCCGGGAGGCGATACTCGTTCATAACCCAATCAGTCTTCATTCCTTTAGGGGCTCTTCCTTCATAGAAAACAAGAGTTTTTCTGAGGCCAATAATGCGTTTCGGATCAGATAAGCTCACAATTTTCCTGTCAGAACCAGTGGCTTTCCAGAATCCATGTTCAGTAGTCCTGTTAGGCCTTCCTCCACTTCCATGTTTCCTGTCTCTAGGCACAAAGAAATACCACTCTCTCTCGCCCACCTTCGACAATCCTGAAACCAAATTAAACCATCAAAACATTAACTCCAAGCCTAACCAATTTGCATAATAATTAAATATATACACATCTATATATACATATATGTACCTGGCAAGTCCCAAGGATCATGGCGATAAATGTTAAGCAAACCAATAATATCATAATGAATTTTTTTCCCAAACACCATGTTCTTGAGATAAAAATTGAGGAGTTCATCTTCAGTAGGGTGGAACCTGAACCCTGGAAGTTGAAGCTCTGATGTCATGATATCATCAACTGCAAAATAAGATTAGGTAATGCTCTCTGGTTTGTTTAAGGTTGTGTGAAAAGTGATAGTGGTATTGCTGCATGTTAACACACACAGACAAAGGGTATTTATAAGTAAAAAGAAATAAGAAGAGAAAATTAAGAAGACAAAGACCACTGGACCAAGTCATCAAACTTGTGGGGAACATAGAGTAAAAGTCTCTTTAAAAGACTGAAAAAAAAATAAAAATTGGTGGAACCCACGCGCTTATAATACATAATAAAATCCACCAAAGTGTTTACCTGTGTCTACTGATGGGGACACCAACACGTTTTCTTCAATTTTTGGACTTTTACTTGGAAATTTCAGGCAAGGCAGGATTTTTCCAATGAAATTTCTACCACACTGTTTGATCGCTTATTTTTTGAACAATGAACTATCCCGCAATTTCAAGTTTCAAACAAATAGATGGTCAGCTATTCAACTGGTCCTGTCCACCGAATACTAAAAACCCTTCAAGTCTATTACTATTTCGGTTGAAATGGTCATAACTTTGAGCAGGGTTCCCTTTTTTTTTTATAATTTTTATTTTTTTTATCGAGATATCCAAGCCAATTTATGTACACCTCAATTAATCTTCTGAGATCTTGAAACTATCAGTTTGATAAAAGTTTCAATAGTTACTTTTATTAGCACTCGAAAAGGAGACTTAAACTCAAAATATTTTAAATAATACACCCAAGAGTCTCTATTGACTTGACCACCCAGAGATCATTATGAGTAGGTTCTTCATAATTCTTGTAGTTATATGTTCTGCAATTTTGTTGCTAAGTATTGAGTTTCATTAAATGCAATAGAAACGAAAATCTTTTGTCAGAAAATTTAACTGAACTTCACCAAGAAACTGGGAAACAAATTAACATCCCAAGAACTTGTTCATTCCAAGAAACACACCATCATGTAATTTCACGAAAAATGCGAAATATTCTTTAAACTGTCCTTTCGGAAACTTATAAATCACTTATGATATTAAAAATGATGTTGCATGTTACCCTTTGAGTTAAAATAATTTGGTACTGATTGTAGTGTGATTCTGCTTTAAAATTCATGTAATTTTTTTCTGATGAAGTAATTACAGAAATGTAAAAAAGGAGGTTAATGATCCTGATAAAGGAGGTTGTTGAAGTAATTAAAAGTATGGAAAGATGCATAAATCAATCACTCAATAATACTCCATTTACGTATCCATCAAATTTTCTGTGTTGGGTCAATTTGTTTATATTCCAAACTCCAAAGTCTTTTGTAAAGTGATAACTATCAAAAGCATACAAATTTTCTAAAGCCACTCCGCGTTGTCAGCAATTATTATTAATTTTTTATTTTAATATAATATCTATGATTTAAGGAGAGTATTCATAGCCTCAATTTTGAGTGCTTTGACTTGGAAGTCTTCTCCCAAGACCCCATTTGGAAGTCTTTCCATCAATAAGGCAAATCACAGGCTTTTTTAATTATTACTCCACCCTTTTTCTAATTTCTTTAACTAAATTATCGATTCATTTCAAGTTTTAGAAAAATCCGACATCCATATTCCATTCGACGCATACAATGTCTTTTCCATTGATATGTTCTAGAATTTATACTTAAAATTCCTTTTGTACTCGCATATGAGAATTTGATTTTTCGAGATTGTAAATCCTAACTTGTGATTTTGTAAACTTTTACTAGAAAAGGTGGATGTTGAATTCTTGATCAATCCTTGTTGTTTATTCATTATTATTATTATTATTATTACTAAGGGTGTTTGAACTAGTTTACGCATATCTCAACTAATTTTACAGTGATTATCTCTATTAGTGTCTGGAATGACTCGAAATCAAAGACTTAAAAAATCTCTTTTTGTTTTTTTATCATCAGATCATCTAATGATAATTATTGTTATTGTTTATTGATCTAAGTGGTTTCTAAATTTGGTGTTAGATAATTGAAATTAATAAGAGAGAGCAATTGCAGGTAAGTTTCCATGAAATTTCTTGGAATCTTCATGAATCTAATGAAAGTTTAGCGAATGGTACTGAAGCCAACACGGTTTCACAATTAGAAGCAGTAGTGAAAGGTGAGTTTGTGATAAAATAAGATGAGCCTAATCATATTTAAACCCAATTCCATCGTTATCAGAATATTTCTTGTTTTGCTCACATTAGAATTGTTTAATAAACTATTTAGACTAATGTGTTTTGTTTAAGTTTTTAATTCATGATCAAAGTAAAAGTAAAAGTATAAGATTAGAAAAAAAGTAGTGGTTGGTGAGATCCTTGTTTTGATTAATGTAGACTTAAAGCCGAATCACAACACATCTATTATTATTATTATTATATATGCTAATATTAACTCTTATTTTAAATTTACGCGATTGAGTATTAAGACCATATTAATACCACATCAAATTACCCAACATATTATACACTCCAAAACTTTGCACTTGGGTATGTATAACAGTGGAAACTTTTACTTCTAAATCATGAGTTATTGTATATTTATATTGTTATTTTGAATTGTTCAGTATGAAAAAGTGTGAAAGGATGAAATAACAAGTCAAAAGATTATTCCACTATCATATATTTAATAAAGTAAACAACATACTCCCACGCGAGGTTCAGTGAAATTCCAAGTTGATACCTTTTGTTGTATTTATTACAGATTAAATTAATATCGTTAGTGACTATTAGAGGTGGTCAGAAACAGTGAGTGAGGTTCTACAAGTGAAGGTATGAGTTTTATAGATGAGGTTATGAGGAGTCTAACGGTGGTCTCAGAAGTGATTTTGAATTTTAGAATCGGTTAAAAACGTTGGCTTGGATGCTACTAACGTGAGCCCTTTTTGTTGACATAAGCCTGTCTTTTGCGAAAGAAAGTGTTGGCGCACTTTAACATGCTAACGTGCGCTGTGCTACAATGAAAAGTTGAGAATGAATCTATTAAAATAAAGGAAATGACGTTACTTTAAGGATGAGAGTTGAAGGGTTTATAGAGTGGAGGTCAGTGGTTCAGGTGGTGGTGTTGGATTAAATTTTGGCCGCCAAAATCAGCAATAATTTGGCTAGAAAAATCAACTCAATCACGTTGGTATATGCGAGTCACAGTCGACAAACAGAGGGCTACCAAGTACCGAGGTTAGAAGGGTTTGTAGAGTGGAGGCCAGTGGTTCAAGTGGTGGTGTCGGATTGAATTGGCTGCGAAATCAGTCAAAATTGTTCTAGAAAACTGAAACCCTTATTGTGCGGTTAGATCATAGGGTGTGTGTTGTGGGATTTCAAGCTTACAGGTTGATGCATGCTTGCTAGATTTCAAACTGCTAGTCACCGGTCAACCGCCAATCAAACTGATCAGACCAATCAACCCACCATGGGTCGGGTTTCAGAACACTGGTTACATGTGTCCTAATTCATATATCAAAAACTTTTAAGACAAAATACATAACCATAACTACGAGATGAAAAAGCTACATTGCCTTAGTAGTACTAATAACATTCTGAGTGGTACACAAACCATAATAGATAAACATGTATACCATTTGTTTAAATTTAAATAATAAACTAAACAATGCCAAATAGAAATAAAAAATAAAATTAAGGATTAAATTGAAATAAAGTATAAGATCAAATTGAAATAAATCAAGCACGGTGATAATTTGTATAAAACACTTATTCATTCAGGAATTAAAACTATCAGAAGTGTGGAAATGTGATTAGGGAGGACTTGCTAAACAATCAGACCTTGTAGCAACCATTGTGGTGATATCATTCAAGTCAGCTCTCGGTTCTAGATGACCTCGCAAGTACCATGTAACGCCCACTTGAGGTGCGTAGCTAACGTTTTTCTTTTGCTCTTATTTGAGTTGGTTTATTAATATTATTGTTTGGTGACCTTTGATTGAGTGGTGTGTTGAATACTTGCCCTGAAATAGTTGAAATAGAGAAGTTCAGTGTTCCATGCTTCGTCGGGGCGAAGAAGAATCTTCGCCGCGGCAAAGAGGTGTTGAAGCCACGGGAAGCTGCTGGACGTTTCGCCCGGCGACGTGCCAACCAAATGTTGTTAAGTTTTAGATATTTTTTCCTAAGGGCAATTTGACCATTCTACCCCTAATTAGCAGGAAAAGTGGGGAGTAAAATGTAAGGAATTTTCATGGAGAATATGTTGTTATGGGGGTGTGTTTGTAATGAATCAAAGGATAAGATGGAATTCCCAAAGAAGAGTAAGGGCAAAATGGGAATGCTGTGTATAAATTCATTAAAAGGAATTAAGTCATTGCAAACCCTTCATTCTTCTTCTCCATCGCACCTCCTCTCTTGCTTCCTCTCAATTTTTCTTTCTTTTGTTCAAGGAGTTTTAAAGGGCTTTTGGAGTGATTTGGGTAGAAAATCAATCTAAGGCATCCTAGTAATGATTCTGCTTTGGTTGTGAAGTTTTGTGAGTTTTGAGTATATTGAATATTGAGGGTTTTTGTTCATTTGTTTGAGAGTAGAGAGGAAGTAAGCAAACCAAGTGAAAGGAAGAGCTAGTGAAATCTCTCCATAACAAGGTAAGTAAATCCCAATCCAAGTTGAGATTTGAGAATTTCTTGATTAGGGTTTTGATAGCAATTATGTATGTATGTTATATACATGTATATGCCATGTTATTGAGTCTTAAATGGAGATTATTAGTGCTTTGTGATTGTTTATACATTTCAAGTATAAGAAGTGGTAGATGTGGGTTGGAAAGGTAGTTTGAGATGGAATTGAAGGATATTGAGAAATCCTTTTTGGAAGTGTCTTTCTTTGGCAGGAATTATGGCTATGTGAGGGAGTTTCTCCCCATTTGGATGGTTAGAGAAAGACATAGACTTATTGTTATAGTAGAGTTTTATTATGCACTTGAGTATATGATGAAATGCCTAAAGAGGTTAAGTATGAGTAGTGAACCTTAATCTTGCAACATGCATGTTGGCATTTCATAAGTGCATTAGTGGAGATGAATCATCCATAGACATTAATTGTGCATTGAGAAGTGACCTAAAAAAGAGTAGAAAACTTTGTATATGCACTTGCTCTATGAGTAGAGAACTTTGTGGATGCAACTACTCTAGGGTAGAGAGAATGAGAAGTGCTAGAGTAGAGTGAATGAGAAGAGTATTAGAAATGGGTCGATGCTTTGTGATCATCACTCGACAGTTATGAGAATCGGTTGATGCTTGTGATCATCACGAATAGCTATTAGAAATGGGTTGATGCTTGTGATCATCACCGATAGTTATTAGAAACGGGTGGATGCTTTGTGATCATCACCTGGTTAGTTATTAGAAATGGGTTGATGCTTTGTGATCATCACCCGACATTTATTAGAAGTGGGTTGATGCTTTGTGATCACACCGACAGTGATTAGGAACGAATTAGTGCTTTGTGATCGTCACCCGAAAGTCACGAGGAATGGTAGGTGTTTTGTGGTCTCCACCCGATAGTTATGAAAACCGAGTAGGGGTTCGTGATCCCCACTCGGTAGTCACTAAGAAAGGGTTGGTGCTGTGTGAACTCCACCCGACAGTCATGAAGAGTGAGATGGTGTTATGTGAACGCCACCCGGCCGTACCTCCGGTAAGATGAGGCCATGACGTCTAGTAGAAATAGAAACAGAAGTAGTGTAAGGAAAGAATTAAGAGAAATACATACGAGGATAAACAGATAGGGGTTTACTTACTGAGCATTATTTTGTGCTCACCCCGTTATTTTCCTTTGTGGATGCAGGATCTAGGTGATGATGCAGTCGGAGGGGCGTCCTACACTGTTTCCCCTGTTTTTGTCTTTAAAATGGCTTTTTGTAAAAGATGCTCTTTGTGGATTAAAGACGTATTACTTATAATAAAAAGTAAAGTTTTGGGCCCATTTTCTATTGTTATTAGCATGCATTGTACTAGTTTACAGTAGTGTGTACATACCAAAGCCATCTGCCACAATGTCATCACCGAAATTGGCAACCCTCTACTGTCGATTAGTCGGTTGGCTAGGTTCTGGGATTCGATGTGATCACAAATATAATAAATGGGATTGAATGTGGTCATGGTGTGTGTTATGCCTAAAATAAGGGCGGGTCATGTTGACATTCAGAGCACCAATCAGAGGTCAAAAAAACTGCCACATCTCCAAAGGCAAAAGGAATATAGTTGTCAACAACCCAGTCGACTCAAACATTTGTCTATGAATGATTTGGTTCGCACATCTGTCCAAGCCCCATTAATTTAAGATATTCTTTGAGTTCTCAACGAATGGAAAACAGGAGAGATTTGCACGGCACCAGGCCACTTGCATAAGTGTATCATTACCTTGAGTAACGGGTATAAACATGCAGCTCTCCCTCACAAAATGGGATCATAAACTCTTGAATTCAACAAAGAAAGAGACTAGCTTGACATTCTCTAAAAACATTAGAACACTAAACACTTGTAATACCATATCGTAGTTCGCGACCTCTTGTAATCTTAGTGAACGACAAGAACACAATCATATAAAAGAACATAGAGGATGTAGGATTCGCTCCAAGCATTTGAACCACTATAAAAATTTACTGTTTCCTTTAGTTTACGTCTTTGCATGCTACTATTCAAACAGTACCTCACCCATTTACTGTAATCATCTCACATGTGATTCTTAACATTTTACACGTGCAAAGTTATTGGTGTCAAAATCAAGCATCAACAATGTGGATTCAGAGGTACAGGATTGCATTGGGTTATAAAGAGTACCGTGACATTTGGCGTTGGCTATGGTAATAATCTTGACTGCTATGGCCAGAGCCTTAAGCCCTGGAATATTAGTGGAAACCAGTAACTTAAAACCCCGTAGCCAAATATTGTGTCATATTTAATAATTCATGGTTACATACTTAGATATATAATAATTGAAGTGATGCAAGGATTTTTGCGATATGAATTATAATTAAGAAATTAACTGGAAAATTTTCTATTGTTTTGGAATATGAGAAGTCTTCACTGATATACAGTAATATCAATCTGAGTGTACCAAAGAAACTGTGGACTGTAGTTTAGCTGTCCAATTGACTTGGGCTCAGTCTATCTTCCGGCCCATTCAATTTAGGACTCGGAAGAATAGATGGCCCTTTTTGTAGTTGGGCCGATTAATTATGGCGAAGCGATCAGTCAAGTCAATTAGATTTACCAAATCCTTCACTTTTTGTCATTTCCTAGGATATCACCATTTTTTCACGGCAAAATGCTTCACAGAATATCAACTTTCCTCTTTATTTCTAATTTAATTGGTAAACAAATTCCTAATAATAATCAAGGATTTGTTTCTTCCACAAGCCTTATAAATGATTTTTAATCATAAATATTTTATACATCAAATAAATAACGTGATCGTATTTGCTCTAGATTATGATTTAAGGGTGATTGATCCGTAATAAAACTATCATTATGAGTTTTTTCTTTTAAATATGTTTAAATATCTAGAACAATTAAATAAACATTATAGTAACTAATAAATTAAATAGAGTAGGTCAACGTTGATAGCAACATGCATAGTTTTTATGTGCATGGTCCGTGGACTTCTTGACTATCTACAATTTACAGCCTGTGAATCTTTTCTGATTATTTTAAGAAAAGCATGTAAAGTCGATCAAAATCATCACAATAACACAGAAAACAAAAATAGTAACGAAGTTATCAAGTACATTAATTGAAATGTAGAATCCCATCTACATGAATATCATCAAAAGACTTCAAATTAGTGCTCAGTTCAGACATTAATTTTCACTGAGCAAGATAAACTGACAACAAAATATAGATACACAGCCGGATTCGAATGCAATCTAGATACATGATCACCGAAGTTATTTGATTCTTGGCAACATATATTATGCTCTAGAAATTCAGAATGTTAGCACAACTAGGGGTCAAATTCTGCGTCAAATTTTGAAGCCAGGGAGAGCTGAGTCCAAACTGGGTCCTGACTCCAATCCGTGTTCGTTTTCGGTACTTGGAGCTCTGGCAATTCGTCTTCCCTGAGGTAATTGCAAAGACATTGAAGACCCTTTTTTCTCATCTTTTACAACTTTTTCATGCAAAATTCTTCTACCATGATCACTTCTGTCTTGCTTGAGGATCATATGAGGTAGCGATACTATGGGCGCCATTAGTTGATGATCTTCTTGTTGACCACAAAAGGAGATTGTCTCAAACGATGATGGGGGGAAGGCGATGTTTGAATTGTCTTCATCTCTTCCTCCACGCCCTTTGCTCCAGGACTTTCAAGGAAGTTGCCTTCCTGTATCTTACATAACACAATGTCCTGCATTGATGCATAAAAATATGTTAGTATCGGCTTGATATAGAATTTAATATGGTTTTACAGGTACTGTAAAAATAATTACCTTTGGCAGAGGGCAACTATCCGGGAGGCGATACTCGTTCATAACCCAATCAGTCTTCATTCCTTTAGGGGCTCTTCCTTCATAAGAAAACAGAGTTTTTCTGAGGCCAATAATGCGTTTCGGATCAGATAAGCTCACAATTTTCCTGTCAGAACCAGTGGCTTTCAGAATCCATGTTCAGTAGTCCTGTTAGGCCTTCCCCCACTTCCATGTTTCCTGTCTCTAGGCACAAAGAAATACCACTCTCTCTCGCCCACCTTCGACAATCCTGAAACAAATTAAACATCAAAACATTAACTCCAAGCCTAACCAATTTGCATATAATTAAATATATACACATCTATATATACATATATGTACCTGGCAAGTCCCAAGGATCATGGCGATAAATGTTAAGCAACCAATAATATCATAATGAATTTTTTCCCAAACACCATGTTCTTGAGATAAAAATTAGGAGTCATCTTCAGTAGGGTGGAACCTGAACCTGGAAGTTGAAGCTCTGATGTCATGATATCATCAACTGCAAAATAAGATTAGGTAATGCTCTCTGGTTTGTTTAAGGTTGTGTGAAAAGTGATAGTGGTATTGCTGCATGTTACACACACAGACAAAGGGTATTTATAGTTAAAGAAATAAGAAGAGAAAAAGAAGACAAAGACCACTGGACCAAGTCATCAAACTTGTGGGGAACATAGAGTAAAAGTCTCTTTAAAAGACTGAAAAAAAAATAAAAATGGTGGAACCCACGCGCTTATAATACATAATAAAATCCACCAAAGTGTTTACCTGTGTCTACTGATGGGGACACCAACACGTTTTCTTCAATTTTGGACTTTTACTTGGAAATTTCAGGCAAGGCAGGATTTTTCCAATGAAATTTCTACCACCATGTTTGATCGCTTATTTTTTGAACAATGAACTATCCCGCAATTTCAAGTTTCAAACAAATAGATGGTCAGCTATTCACTGGTCTGTCCACCGAATACTAAAAAACCCTTAAGCGGGTAAAAATGGATTTCATTGATGGTAATCCACATACAAGTTATAGGCATTTAGGATGAAGATCTTCTTTTAATCAAAAGTACAATTTTCCATGCCCTGCAACTTCTACATAGTCTCAATCTTTTGTTCATGTTAATTATTTGCATCTGACTGACTCGCGCTTCATCTAATTGTTTTACAAAATATCTTACTGGAAATTTCCTCTAGTTTTCTATGATGTTTTTGGATAATGAAAATAAGTGAACCACATCCTCCGAGCAAACTAGAAGCCAAGTGATTGTTGGATGATAGTATTAGTCTCCGCTTGACTTACAAATTAATCAAAAAACATACGTCACTACTTATCAATCTAAAGTGTGGCCAAGAAAAATTCTACATGCCATTATTTTGTTTTGTTGACCTTGAGAAGACTTTGTAAAGTCGAAGTCTACTTCCTTGCTCCCATTGGCCATTATTATGTGAATAAAAATAGGTTGACAAATGCATCTCACAAACCCTATATGATACTTGAGTTGGCAGCCCCACTAAAACTGTTATAGAATAATTTTGACTAGAACTAAGAAACGATCGTTCCTTCATAAGAAATGACTATTATGAATTAGGGAACGACCGTTATGAATGAGTGAACGACAGTTGTGAATGGAGGAATGATTGTTCCTTGGATGAGGAATGGTTGTTCCTTGGATGAGGAATGGTCATTCCACCTAGAGGAACATAGAATGGCCATCCTTCCTACGGAACGGTCATTCCTTTCTCATGGACCGGTCATGTCTTCCTCATGGAGTGGTTGTTCCTTCCTGTGAAACAGTCATTCCTTCCTCATAAAATGGTCATTCCTTATATGACGAACAGTCGTTTATCCCTAAGGAATGGTCGTTCATATCTAGTCAAAGCCGTGAGTTGGCGTGGTAATGCCAACTCAATGTCACGTCAGGTTTGTAAGAAAAAGTTTGTGAAATTTGTTTGTCAGCGTAGTATTACCCTTATTATGTAGGTCTCCCATGGTTTTGGAACTCTCCTAATTTTAATGTAAGCTTTCAAACATTATCATTCTTAAAGATTTAGTGTAAGACTTGTGACGCAAAGGTTATTTTAAAGGTTGTTAAGTAAAATTAAAGATCCAAACAATACATGATAGTGATAATTTCATTATCTAAGGTACTAAATCGAAACCATCACTCGGTGGCCTGATGGTAAAAAAGTAAAAGGATGTTCTATGAGCTCTTGAGTTCAATTCCTCAAAAGTCCTAATAGGGATGGCCACTGAAGGGCTTACCTAGTCATCAACTTCAGGGTCCAGGGGATTAGTTGAGGTGCGCATAAGCTGATCCAAACACTTCTAGTCACAAAAAAAAAGGTACTAAATAGGACAAGAAAACGTAAAAAGTTTTTTATTTTAAATGGATATAATAAAATTAATAAATTTATTTTTATTTTCCAATTTTTTTATTTTAATAACTTATCTTATTTTTATTTTCATTTAAATTTACTAACCCTAAAATTAATATAAATCAAACTAGGGGTGAAGAATTATTTTAATAAAGTTTGGGTGGGAAAATGTTATTCAGCCTCTTTAAAAATTGCAAAGTCAAATAGTAAAAGGTAAATACTCTTTTCATAGCTTTATCCCTGTCAGCCAGTGTCAGGTAATAGATTCCATTGATGGGGATTGACGATGGGTGGAAAATAGTTTTTCTCAAAGTTTATGGGTGGAAAAATGTAATTACGGCAAACCTTAGGTGAAAAATTGTCACACTCAAAAAAAATACTGACATATTACTTTTCATTTCTACCAGTAAAATTGAAAATTAAAACAATATACTTAATTTTATTCAATCAAAACTAAAATAATTAGTATTTAATATCAAACTAAAAATTTGTTGAAATAAAAATTTGTAGTAATACTCAATAATATAATTTGAAAAAAAAAAAATGATAGTTTTTAATTTCACAAGTCTCTCACCTGCCAATGACGAGTGACTTTGGATTGTCAATATTTCCATCACCACCCTGGGCCGAAGAATACTCTGCACCGCATGTCCCAATCAATTTCGGACTTGGAAGAATATATGGTCCTTTTTTGTGGTTGGGCCTGATCAAGGCTTTCATCACTTCGGGCCCATAACTTCATTTCGAGTTTTTCTATTGTTAATGAATAAAAGATAAATTATGTTCACATCTTTGTTCTGAAACCTGGCCTGGGTGGTTCGACCAGGACCCAGGGCCTTCTCCAGGCTGGGTTACCCTTTCCACAGTTCAAAATCCCTAACCTGACCACTGACCACTTATGGCCACTTTCTAGCGCCCCTTCCCACTCACCCCCCACTCTCACCTAACTGTCGCCCACCCCATGGTGTCCGTAAAGGTCAGAACTCGACTGGAAAATAAACCCAATCACGGCGGTATGCACAAATCACAGTCAACGAATAGGGGGCTATCAAGTGTTGGGGTTTGAAGGGTTTTATAGAGTGGAGGTCAGTGGTTCAGGTGGTGGTGTTGGATTAAATTTTGGCCGCCAAAATCAGCAATAATTTGGCTAGAAAAATCAACTCAATCACGTTGGTATATGCGAGTCACAGTCGACAAACAGAGGGCTACCAAGTACCGAGGTTAGAAGGGTTTTGTAGAGTGGAGGCCAGTGGTTCAAGTGGTGGTGTCGGATTGAATTTTGGCTGCCGAAATCAGTCAAAATTTGTCCTAGAAAACTGAAACCCTTATTGTGCGGTTAGATCATAGGGGTGTGTTTGCTGGATTTCAAGCTTACAGGTTGATGCATGCTTGCTAGATTTCAAACTTGCTAGTCACCGGTCAACCGCCAATCAAACTGATCAGACCAATCAACCCACCATGGGTCGGGTTTCAGAACACTGGTTTACATGTGTCCTAATTCATATATCAAAAACTTTTAAGACAACATACATAACCATAACTACGAGATGAAAAAGCTACATTGCCTTAGTAGTACTAACTTAACATTCTGAGTTGGTACCACAAACCAATAATAGATAAACATGTATACAATTTGTTTAAATTTAAATAATAAAACTAATGACCAAATAGAAATAAAAAATAAAATTAAGGATTAAATTGAAATAAAGTATAAGATCAAATTGAAATAAATCAAGCACGGTGATAATTTGATAAAACACTTATTCATTCAGGAATTACAACTATCAGAAGTGTGGAAATGTGATTAGGGAGGACTTGCTAAACAATCCAGACCTTGTAGCAACCATTGTGGTGATATCATTCAAGTCAGCTCTCTGGTTCTAGATGACCTCGCAAGTACCATGTAACGCCCCACTTGAGGTGCGTAGCTAACGTTTCTTCTTTTGCTCTTATTTGAGTTGGTTTATTAATATTATTGTTTGGTTGACCTTTGATTGAGTGGTGTGTTGAATACTTGCCCTGAAATTAGTTGAAATAGAAGAAGTTCAGTGTTCCATGCTTCGTCGGGGCGAAGAAGAATCTTCGCCGCGGCAAAGAGGTGTTGAAGCCACGGGAAGCTGCTGGACAGTTTCGCCGCGGCGACGTGCCAACCAAAATGTTTGTTAAGTTTTAGATATTTTCTTCCCTAAGGGCAATTTGACCATTCTACCCCTAATTAGCAGGAAAAGTGGGGAGTAAAATGTAAGGAATTTTCATGGAGAATATGTTGTTATGGGGGTGTGTTTGTAATGAATCAAAGGATATAGATGGAATTCCCAAAGAAGAGTAAGGGCAAAATGGGAATGCTTGTGTATAAATTTCATTAAAAGGAATTAAGTCATTGCAAACCCTTCATTCTTCTTCTCCATCGCCACTCTCCTCTCTTGCTTCCTCTCAATTTCTCTTTCTTTTGTTCAAGGAGTTTTAAAGGGCTTTTGGAGTGATTTGGGGTAGAAAATCAATCTAAGGCATCCTAAGGTAATGATTCTTGCTTTGGTTGTGAAGTTTTGTGAGTTTTTGAGTATATTGAATATTGAGGGTTTTTGTTCATTTGTTTGAGAGTAGAGAGAAAGTCAAGCAAACCAAGTGAAAGGAAGAGCTAGTGAAATCTCTCCATAACAAGGTAAGTAAATCCCAATCCAAGTTGAGATTTGAGAATTTTCTTGATTAGGGTTTTTGATAGCAATTATGTATGTATGTTATATACATGTTATATGCCATGTTATTGAGTCTTAAATGGAGATTATTAGTGCTTTGTGATTGTTTATACATTTCAAGTATAAGAAGTGAGATGTGGGTTGGAAAGGTAGTTTGAGATGGAATTGAAGGATATTGAGAAATCCTTTTTGGAAGTGTCTTTCTTTGGCAGGAATTATGGCTATGTGAGGGAGTTTCTCCCCATTTTGGATGGTTAGAGAAAGACATAGACTTATTGTTATAGTAGAGTTTTATTATGCACTTGAGTTGTTTGATGAAATGCCTAATAGAGGTTTAAGTATGAGTAGTGAACCTTAATTCTTGCAACATTGCATGTTGGCATTTCATAAGTGCATTAGTGGAGATGAATCATCCATAGACATTAATTGTGCATTGAGAAGTGACCTAAAAAAGAGTAGAAAACTTTGTATATGCACTTGCTCTATGAGTAGAGAACTTTGTGGATGCAACTACTCTAAGGGTAGAGAGAATGAGAAGTGCTAGAGT
Organism: Pistacia vera; assembly: GCF_008641045.1. Lineage (NCBI taxonomy): Eukaryota > Viridiplantae > Streptophyta > Magnoliopsida > Sapindales > Anacardiaceae > Pistacia > Pistacia vera. The sequence continues at coordinate 1,164,761 of NW_022196230.1, forward strand.
AGAGTGAATGAGAAGAGTATTAGAAATGGGTCGATGCTTTGTGATCATCACCCGACATTTATTAGAAGTGGGTTGATGCTTTGTGATCATCACCCGACAGTGATTAGGAACGAATTAGTGCTTTGTGATCGTCACCCGAAAGTCACGAGGAATGGGTAGGTGTTTTGTGGTCTCCACCCGATAGTTATGAAAACCGAGTAGGGGCTTCGTGATCCCCACTCGGTAGTCACTAAGAACGGGTTGGTGCTGTGTGAACTCCACCCGACAGTCATGAAGAGTGAGATGGTGTTATGTGAACGCCACCCGGCCGTACCTCCGGTAAGATGAGGCCATGACGTCTAGTAGAAACAGAAACAGAAGTAGTGTAAGGAAAGAATTAAGAGAAATACATACGAGGATAAACAGATAGAGGGTTTACTTACTGAGCATTATTTTGTGCTCACCCCGTTATTTTCCTTTGTGGATGCAGGATCTAGGTGATGATGCAGTCGGAGGGGCGTCCTACACTGTTTCCCCTGTTTTTGTCTTTTAAAATGGCTTTTTGTAAAAGATGCTCTTTGTGTATTAAAGACGTATTACTTATAATAAAAAGTAAAGTTTTGGGCCCATTTTCTATTGTTATTATGCATGCATTGTACTAGTTTACAGTAGTTGTTACATACCAAAGCCATCCTGCCACAATGTCATCACCGGAAATTGGCAACCCTCTACTGTCGATTAGTCGGTTGGCTAGGTTCTGGGATTCGATGTGATCACAAATATAATAAATGGTGGGATTGAATGTGGTCATGGTGTGTGTTATGCCTAAAATAAGGGCTGGCTCATGTTGACATTATCGAGCACCAATCAGAGTTCAAAAAAACTGCCACATCTCCAAAGGCAAAAGGAATATAGTTGTCAACAACCCAGTCGACTCAAACATTTGTCTATGAATGAATTTGGTTCGCACATCTGTCCAAGCCCCATTTAATTTAAGAATATTCTTTGAGTTCTCAACGAATGGAAAAACAGGAGAGATTTGCACGGCACCAGGCCACTTGCATAAGTGTAATCATTACCTTGAGTATAACGGGTATAAACATGCAGCTCTCCCTCACAAAATTGGGATCATAAACTCTTGAATTCAACAAAGAAAGAGACTAGCTTGACATTCTCTAAAAACACTTAGAACACTAAACACTTGTAATACCATATCGTAGTTCGCGACCTCTTGTAATCTTAGTGAACGACCAAGAACACAATCATATAAAAGAACATAGAGGATGTAGGATTCGCTCCAAGCATTTGAACCACTATAAAAATCTTACTGTTTCCTTTATTGTTTACGTCTTTGCATGCTACTATTCAAACAGTACCTCACCCATTTACTGTAATCATCTCACATGTGACTTCTTAACATTTTACACGTGCAAAGTTATTGGTGTCAAAATCAAGCATCAACAATGTGGATTCAGAGGTACAGGATTGCATTGGGTTCTATAAAGAGATACCGTGACATGTTTGGCGTTGGCTATGGTAATAATCTTGACTGCTATGGCCAGAAGCCTTATAGCCCTGGAATATTAGTGGAAACCATGTAACTTAAAACCCCGTAGCCAAATATTGTGTCATATTTTAATAATTCATGGTTACATACTTAGATATATAATAATTGAAGTGATGCAAGGATTTTTGCGATATGAATTATAATTAAGAAATCTTAATTGGAAAAATTTTCTATTGTTTTGGAATATGAGAAGTCTTCACTTGATATACAGTAATATCAATCTGAGTGTACCAAAGAAACTGTTGGACTGTAGTTTAGCTGTCCAATTGACTTGGGCTCAGTCTATCTTCCGGCCCATTCAATTTAGGACTCGGAAGAATAGATGGCCCTTTTTGTAGTTGGGCCAGATTAATTATGGCGAAGCGATCAGTCAAGTCAATTAGATTTACCAAATCCTTCACTTTTTGTCATTTCCTAGGATATATCACCATTTTTTCACGGCAAAATTGCTTCACAGCAATATCAACTTTCCTCTTTATTTCTAATTTAATTGGTAAACAAATTCCTAATAATAATCAAGGATTTGTTTCTTCCACAAGCCTTATAAATTGATTTTTAATCATAAATATTTTTATACATCAAAATAAATAATCGTGATTCGTATTTGCTCTAGATTATGATTTAAGGGTGATTGATCCGTAATAAAACTTATCATTATGAGTTTTTTCTTTTAAATATGTTTAAAATATCTAGAACAACTTAAAATAAAACATATATAGTAACTAATAAAATTAAATAGAGTAGGTCAACGTTGATAGCAACATGCATAGTTTTTTATGTGCATGGTTCGTGGACTTCTTGACTATCTACAATTTACAGCCTGTGAATCCTTTCTTGATTTATTTTAAGAAAAGCATGTAAAGTCGATCAAAATCATCACAATAACACAGAAAACAAAAATTAGTAACGAAGATTATCAAGTACATTAATTGAAATGTAGAATCCCATCTACATGAATATCATCAAAACACTTCAAAATTAGTGCTCAGTTCAGACATTAATTTTCACTGAGCAAGATAAACTGACAACAAAATTATAGATACACAGCCAGGATTCGAATGCAATCTAGCTATACATGATCACCGAAGTTATTTGATTCTTGGCAACATAATATTATGCTCTAGAAATTCAGAATGTTAGCACAACTAGGGGTCAAATTCTGCGTCAAATTTTGAAGCCAGGGACTGAGCTGAGTCCAAACTGGGTCCTGACTCCAATCCGTGTTCGTTTTCGGTACTTGGAGCTCTGGCAATTCTGTCTTCCCTGACGGTAATTGCAAAGACATTGAAGACCCTTTTTTCTCATCTTTTACAACTTTTTCATGCAAAAATTCTTCTACCATGATCACTTCTTGTTCTTGCTTGAGGATCATATGAGGTAGCGATACTATGGGCGCCATTAGTTGATGATCTTCTTGTTGACCACAAAAGGAGATTGTCTCAAACGATGATGGTGGGGAAGGCGATGTTTGAATTGTCTTCATCTCTTCCTCCACTGCCCTTTGCTCCAGGACTTTCAAGGAAGTTGCCTTCCTGTATATCTTACATAACACAATGTCCTGCATTGCAACATGCATAAAAAATATGTTAGTATCGGCTTGATATAGAATTTAAATATGGTTTTACAGGGTACTGTAAATAATAATTACCTTTGGCAGAGGGCAACTATCCGGGAGGCGATACTCGTTCATAACCCAATCAGTCTTCATTCCTTTAGGGGCTCTTCCTTCATAGAAAACAAGAGTTTTTCTGAGGCCAATAATGCGTTTCGGATCAGATAAGCTCACAATTTTCCTGTCAGAACCAGTGGCTTTCCAGAATCCATGTTCAGTAGTCCTGTTAGGCCTTCCTCCACTTCCATGTTTCCTGTCTCTAGGCACAAAGAAATACCACTCTCTCTCGCCCACCTTCGACAATCCTGAAACCAAATTAAACCATCAAAACATTAACTCCAAGCCTAACCAATTTGCATAATAATTAAATATATACACATCTATATATACATATATGTACCTGGCAAGTCCCAAGGATCATGGCGATAAATGTTAAGCAAACCAATAATATCATAATGAATTTTTTTCCCAAACACCATGTTCTTGAGATAAAAATTAAGGAGTTCATCTTCAGTAGGGTGGAACCTGAATCCTGGAAGTTGAAGCTCTGATGTCATGATATCATCAACTGCAAAATAAGATTAGGTAATGCTCTCTGGTTTGTTTAAGGTTGTGTGAAAAGTGATAGTGGTATTGCTGCATGTTAACACACACAGACAAAGGGTATTTATAAGTTAAAAGAAATAAGAAGAGAAAATTAAGAAGACAAAGACCACTGGACCAAGTCATCAAACTTGTGGGGAACATAGAGTAAAAGTCTCTTTAAAAGACTGAAAAAAAAATAAAAATTGGTGGAACCCACGCGCTTATAATACATAATAAAATCCACCAAAGTGTTTACCTGTGTCTACTGATGGGGACACCAACACGTTTTCTTCAATTTTTGGACTTTTACTTGGAAATTTCAGGCAAGGCAGGATTTTTCCAATGAAATTTCTACCACACTGTTTGATCGCTTATTTTTTGAACAATGAACTATCCCGCAATTTCAAGTTTCAAACAAATAGATGGTCAGCTATTCAACTGGTCCTGTCCACCGAATACTAAAAACCCTTCAAGTCTATTACTATTTCGGTTGAAATGGTCATAACTTTGAGCAGGGTTCCCTTTTTTTTTTATAATTTTTATTTTTTTTATCGAGATATCCAAGCCAATTTATGTACACCTCAATTAATCTTCTGAGATCTTGAAACTATCAGTTTGATAAAAGTTTCAATAGTTACTTTTATTAGCACTCGAAAAGGAGACTTAAACTCAAAATATTTTAAATAATACACCCAAGAGTCTCTATTGACTTGACCACCCAGAGATCATTATGAGTAGGTTCTTCATAATTCTTGTAGTTATATGTTCTGCAATTTTGTTGCTAAGTATTGAGTTTCATTAAATGCAATAGAAACGAAAATCTTTTGTCAGAAAATTTAACTGAACTTCACCAAGAAACTGGGAAACAAATTAACATCCCAAGAACTTGTTCATTCCAAGAAACACACCATCATGTAATTTCACGAAAAATGCGAAATATTCTTTAAACTGTCCTTTCGGAAACTTATAAATCACTTATGATATTAAAAATGATGTTGCATGTTACCCTTTGAGTTAAAATAATTTGGTACTGATTGTAGTGTGATTCTGCTTTAAAATTCATGTAATTTTTTTCTGATGAAGTAATTACAGAAATGTAAAAAAGGAGGTTAATGATCCTGATAAAGGAGGTTGTTGAAGTAATTAAAAGTATGGAAAGATGCATAAATCAATCACTCAATAATACTCCATTTACGTATCCATCAAATTTTCTGTGTTGGGTCAATTTGTTTATATTCCAAACTCCAAAGTCTTTTGTAAAGTGATAACTATCAAAAGCATACAAATTTTCTAAAGCCACTCCGCGTTGTCAGCAATTATTATTAATTTTTTATTTTAATATAATATCTATGATTTAAGGAGAGTATTCATAGCCTCAATTTTGAGTGCTTTGACTTGGAAGTCTTCTCCCAAGACCCCATTTGGAAGTCTTTCCATCAATAAGGCAAATCACAGGCTTTTTTAATTATTACTCCACCCTTTTTCTAATTTCTTTAACTAAATTATCGATTCATTTCAAGTTTTAGAAAAATCCGACATCCATATTCCATTCGACGCATACAATGTCTTTTCCATTGATATGTTCTAGAATTTATACTTAAAATTCCTTTTGTACTCGCATATGAGAATTTGATTTTTCGAGATTGTAAATCCTAACTTGTGATTTTGTAAACTTTTACTAGAAAAGGTGGATGTTGAATTCTTGATCAATCCTTGTTGTTTATTCATTATTATTATTATTATTATTACTAAGGGTGTTTGAACTAGTTTACGCATATCTCAACTAATTTTACAGTGATTATCTCTATTAGTGTCTGGAATGACTCGAAATCAAAGACTTAAAAAATCTCTTTTTGTTTTTTTATCATCAGATCATCTAATGATAATTATTGTTATTGTTTATTGATCTAAGTGGTTTCTAAATTTGGTGTTAGATAATTGAAATTAATAAGAGAGAGCAATTGCAGGTAAGTTTCCATGAAATTTCTTGGAATCTTCATGAATCTAATGAAAGTTTAGCGAATGGTACTGAAGCCAACACGGTTTCACAATTAGAAGCAGTAGTGAAAGGTGAGTTTGTGATAAAATAAGATGAGCCTAATCATATTTAAACCCAATTCCATCGTTATCAGAATATTTCTTGTTTTGCTCACATTAGAATTGTTTAATAAACTATTTAGACTAATGTGTTTTGTTTAAGTTTTTAATTCATGATCAAAGTAAAAGTAAAAGTATAAGATTAGAAAAAAAGTAGTGGTTGGTGAGATCCTTGTTTTGATTAATGTAGACTTAAAGCCGAATCACAACACATCTATTATTATTATTATTATATATGCTAATATTAACTCTTATTTTAAATTTACGCGATTGAGTATTAAGACCATATTAATACCACATCAAATTACCCAACATATTATACACTCCAAAACTTTGCACTTGGGTATGTATAACAGTGGAAACTTTTACTTCTAAATCATGAGTTATTGTATATTTATATTGTTATTTTGAATTGTTCAGTATGAAAAAGTGTGAAAGGATGAAATAACAAGTCAAAAGATTATTCCACTATCATATATTTAATAAAGTAAACAACATACTCCCACGCGAGGTTCAGTGAAATTCCAAGTTGATACCTTTTGTTGTATTTATTACAGATTAAATTAATATCGTTAGTGACTATTAGAGGTGGTCAGAAACAGTGAGTGAGGTTCTACAAGTGAAGGTATGAGTTTTATAGACGAGGTTATGAGGAGTCTAACGGTGGTCTCAGAAGTGATTTTGAATTTTAGAATCGGTTAAAAACGTTGGCTTGGATGCTACTAACGTGAGCCCTTTTTGCTGACATAAGTCTGTCTTTTGCGAAAGAAAGTGTTGGCGCACTTTAGCATGCTAACGTGCGCTGTGCTACAATGAAAAGTTGAGAATGAATCTATTAAAATAAAGGAAATGACGTTACTTTAAGGATGAGAGTCTAGAATAAATGCAATAAGGGGCATCAACTTGGGATTTCACTAAACCTCGAGTGGAAATATGTCGTTTGCTCTATTTAATATTTATAAGATGCAAAATACCATATCACTATAGAAAAATGTTAGTATTCAAGCCCAATAGAGCATCTCTAAGCTTAAGTACCACACTTGGTTAGTGTGAGATCCCGGTGTGAGATCCTAACATTGCACCCCTCTCACCTCCTTCAAGAGCAGTTCTATATAGGAAAATGTTAGAACTCAAGCCCAACGCCCCTAGCTTATAGATAACCCTTTCCGCAACTCAACTCTTAATAATAGCACCAATATTATAAATCAAGCCTAAGAGAGCGTCCAACTCAAAAGATTAATGTAATAGGTGAGAGTACTCCTAAACTTAAGTATCACACTTGGTCGATATGAGATCACGATATGGGATCTTGACAGAAAATTGCTCCGTATTGACGAGGGTTCTGATGACATTAAAAACTGTTATTAGTATCATTGGATGTAATACCCTATATCGAATCAGCTACGCGTAAATGTTATTGCTGCAGGCCTAACATTATTCTTTTTAAGTTGTCTTTATTTGACAGATCAGATAGACATCCGTTCGACATCAACCCTCTTATCTTCTTGTATCGTATCATTTGTTAGATGATTAAAGGAAATAATGATTGCTTCTTGTGATTACAACTCAGTTTGAATCGTTAATCGTAATATGAACTAAAGATTATTAAATTAATTAAAAGGAGGCTCTAGTGGGAATTGAGCGTTCACTCATTCAGATTTCAGACTCTGGCTGTAATGGGCCTGGATTTTTATAGCTCAAGTTCAGGCGTGAATTGGGTTAGAGCCGTCATTTTAATTGCCACAATTGCAGCTTTTTAAGGGCCCCAGATTATGAACCATTTCACACGAATCTAATTCATGCCACTCACATTCCTGTCATACCCCATGTTTAAGATTCACATTAGATTTTTTAAAGCTATTATTAAAAAAGACTCTTTAAAATATTTGTAGTTGTTAGAAAATTTAATAAAAAAAAAAAAAAACCCATATCGAGACAATGTTTTTGAATAGTTAATTGTTTTTTTTATCTTTTATTTTAGGATAAAAAATTATTTGGGTAATATGTTAGAAAATTTAAAAAAAAAAACCCATATCGAGACAATGTTTTTGAATAGTTAATTGTTTTTTTTATCTTTTATTTTAGGATAAAAAATTATTTGGGTAATATGTTAGAAAATTAAAAAAAAAAAACCCATATCGAGACAATGTTTTTGAATAGTTAATTGTTTTTTTTATCTTTTATTTTAGGATAAAAAATGATTTGGGTAATGAATATAATTATACAAATACTCTGATTAATAGGAGATTGTTACATCAACATTTGTGGTATATACACAATTTTACGAATACATCTACTAATAGGAGATTGTTACATCAAAATACGTGATATGCATACAATTATACGAATACATCTAATTAATAGAATATTGTTACATCAATATATGTGGTAGACACACAATTATACAAATACATCTGATTAATAAGAGATTGTTGCATCAGTAAGTGTGATATACTCACAATTATACAAATACATCTTGCTAATGAGAGATTGTTACATCAATAAATGTGATATACGCACAATTATACAGATAGATCTGATTGATAAGAGATTGTTACATCAATAAGTGTGATATACACACGATTACATGGATACATCCAACTAATAGAAGATTGTTACATCAATATGCGTGATATCCACACATCTTATAATCGATCATATATACATGCATCGATTGTATTGAGATTTTCTTGTTTGAATGTGACATTTGACAGCCAACACGTATTTTCTTGGAGGTAAAGTTGTGTTAGGGCCAAAAATCGCCCTTGGCCCAAATAAGCAAACAGGATCACTAGTGAAGAAAAGACCGGGCCCAGTCCTAAAGAGGCCCAAGCCAGATCGGTCCCATTTGATACGAAATATGGCCGACCCAAACTATCTGGGTACTAGCCTCCCAGTTCCAGCTCACTTCTTGGGTTTATAGGCGAGTTCCGAGCCCACAGCTCATTGATCATATTCCTGTTCCTGATCAATCTCCTATTCGAAGTCATTTTCCTGTTTCAGAACACTTTCCTGATCAGAATCACCTTCCTATTCGGACACTGGTAAGACAGCTTACCACAACCATAATTCTTATAGGGTTTGCACCAGAGTCACATTAGGACTCCTACTCCTACCAGGATTGGGAGACTAGACAGTCACTATATAAACAAAGGTCAACCCTCTCACAGAGGGAGAGAGATTACACCTTCACACCCGAAGCTCCTACTCGAGAGCTTTACATCATCGCCGTAGTCACAGTCCCCGACTAGACTTTCGGTAACCTCTTACTCCCTAGCCCTCACTATATTAGTCTTTCAGTCTTGCTGACTTGAGCATCGGAGTGTCTACGGCAAACACCGCTCCGATGTTTCCCGTTCGCTTCACGCGTGTGTTTTTCTACTTGTGCAGGTACAGCAGATCGCTAGTGGTCTCATCCTCATGGGATCAAACCCCCCTTCCGTATAGGTAGATTTTTATGTCTACAAGTTGTAGGTCGTTTGGGGCAAGACTTGCTTTAAGGGACAGACAAAACTATGGAAGATTGATCATACAGCCTACAAGAAAAAAGACGAAGAAAATAAAAAAGGAGAAAAGAGACGAATTGGCTTGGTTTTCAGTGTTATGAGGACCACATGAAACAGGATTCCCATTGGACTAATGCCCTAATTCTATGGACCCATTATGTTGGATCTTCCAAACCCATTAGTTCATTTGTTGGGTCAGATTTGAAAAAATTTAAAGCCGAATTGGGCCAAATCGAGGTCTGTTTAACCCACATTTAAGCTTAATCTTTAAATTGAATTGAGCCAATATCTCTAATCAAACATTACAAGTGGGGTGTCTACTTTAAGAAAGTAAGAGCAGTAAAGATGAAATGTCACTAGTGTTAGGAGTAGTGATTAGTTACTTACAGTACTATTACTGGCTTTTTAAAGCAGTAGAATTGCTATCAGATTCATCACTCAAGCAGTTAAAACTTAAAAGTAGGGGTGGTCAAGGGACCAGTCCCAAATGGGACCAGTCACTCATGGGCCTGGGACCGGTCCCAGGCCCATGAGAAAAACTAGGACCCGGACCAGGTCCTAGGCCTGGTCGGGACTGGTCCCATGGGCCCAGGACCGGTCCCATGGGTCTTGGATAATTTTATTTTTCCCACTCAAATTTTTTATATTTTGGGGGCAAAACAAAATTTTATAGGGGGTTTTTAGTCTTTTTTAGGGGTAAAATTTATAAATTTTATAAAATTTTTAGACCTGTAAAATTTCATTTTAGCCCTTATAATTTATATTTGTTTTAAAATTAACAGGGGGTTTTATGTAATTTGACAGGGGACTACATTGAAAAAATATAAAAAATTTTGGGCCCGGGCTTGGAGGAGGGCCCAATGGAGGGCCCGGGCCCTCCTCCTTAGGCCTAGTCCCGTTTTAGGACCAGGCCTCCTAGGTCCAGTCCTCTTAAGGACCGGTCTTAGGATCGGGTTTTAAAGTTGGGCTTTTGGGCCCGGTCCCAAATGCCCAGCTCTAGTTAAAAGTACCATTATGCCATTTCCCAAACTTTTTTGAGATGTTAGGTTCTCCCACTTATTTAGCCTCACTTCCTTCCCCAAAGGCAATATGTTTCCCAACACTACTTCATTTCACTGTGCTTGAAAATCAGTAGTGACCCATCATCTGTCCACTCCCTTTTTATGCGTCAAGGTCGAAAATCTTCCACAAGATTAGAAGTGTGTATGTTTACATGCAAATAAGATGTATTGACATAACATATCATGATTGAAAGGATGTAAAATGGGTCTTTTTTTGGTTTTCCCCACATAATAACTTTGGAGTTTGGACCATATCCGGGCCTAGTGACAATATTTCAAAAGTTTTAATGAAACAAAACAGAGGTCATATGTTTCACATTCAGATTCATGTAACCTGGGAACATTATAAGTTTCCTACATATATTGTTAACATTCCCTGAATTAATTGCTGTCTGGATTACTACTACAATTACTGAATACCTTGTTTCAAATGGGTTCCAAGTTTTGGTCCCCACTGTTCAGTTAAATACAACCGCACTGCTCTTCCAGTTGACATATAATGTCTTTTGGGAAAATTAGTGAGGGGCGGCACTCTGTGTATCATAATTGCCTAAGGCAAAAGGAAAGCGGGCCAGAAAACAGAAACCAAAAAAGGCATACACAAACTGCTCAAAACTAATCTGGTCCCCAACCAATCTCTGTAGTCACATTGCCCCAAAACCTGTACATTCTATAATGCTTATTCTTTTTCTAGGGGATACATGATTTCTGTAACTAGCTTTTACAGGAAGAGAGAACACTACTCAAAACCCCATCAATTGTTTGTTTCCCCTCTTTGAGTTTAATAAGAAATTTAACTCATTATTAAGCCAGTGAATTGGGTAATTTCAACTTATAATTTCTTTGCATTTCGTGAACTACACTTGTCATTAGCCTGTAATTAATATCTGTGCCAGTCTTGATGAATGATTAAGCCGAGGTCTTTTGTCAAAGTTTCCAATGTGTTGTTAAATGGCTCAATGATAATTTAAGAGAAAAAGCCATGGGGCTTTCTCTGTTACAAGTGTGCTATTTTTTGTAACGGCAGTGGAACAAAGCAGGCCTTGGTTATTGGTTGAGGTTGCAAGAATGAATAGTTTTTCTGTTCCAATTTTTTCAGGTCATCATTTGTCTTTCTCTACATTGCTTTTGCAGTAGCATCAAAACAAACAACGTCCAGACTCCAGCTACAGTTAAAAAAATCTCTGGCCCTGCAAGGATGAGCTGTACCAGTACCACTCTCTGAACACACTCACCGGGGACACTTAATACGTTAATATTGCAAATTTGACCCCAAATAAAACAGCAATAGTAGAAAAAACGAAGTCCGCAAGCCACAAAGTGACCCCAATTGCATAAATCATCATACACAAAAACAGTACCTTAAAAAACTGGCAGAACCAAAAGGAGCTAATAAATAACACCACCATGCAGGCTGTAGCTAGGGAGGAGGCAAGACATATTGGTAAATTTGTTTGACATAGAGAATAAAGCCTGCTGTTTTTGGATTTTTGCTTCTTGACTTCATTCTATAATCTTTGTGCTTAATTCGAGGTGCCAAAATGCAAAAGCTTAATCATCATACCAAACTAAACAATAATAGTAATACAAACTAACTTTTTCTTCCTTTAATAAGTTCTTTTCAACATACAAAAAAGACCCACTTAATTTTGTCAATGTCTTCTCCTCTCTTTCTCTCTCAAGTCATTCAAACCTTTCATATACCATTATGGTATGATTCATGGTTGGTATATGACCCAAAATGAGATTTAATAATAAAGCAAAGGACTTGAAGCTTCTTCTTTCCCCATAACTTTTAATATATATTTTTTTTGTTCTTTTTATCTTCATCTTCTGTTCTGTCTGTCTTTATAGAGCGACCTCAGTCTGCAAAGTTGTTGTAGCATTGAACACCACTTGCTGCTGTGTCTCAACCTCCCACATTGCCTTGGCTATAGCTCCATCATGCACAGGCACGTACTCCTAATCAAGAAAACAGTGCCATCAGAAACAAAACAATCAAATTAAAAAACAACAAAAAGAAAAATGATAATAATAAACAATCAGACTAACCTCAAGTTTTTCAACAAGTTCTTTAGCGTTTGGTGCAGAGACAATGATGTTGCGCTGAGAAGGCTTGATAAAGCCATCATCAACGGCTTTGTCGATGAAAGTGAGAAGGTAGTTATAGTAGCCATCAACATTAAGCAAACCCACCTGCAGAATATTATTAAAAACCAAAAAGAAAACAAAGGGTTTTTAACCAAAGTAAAACCCTTTTTAAATCCCCTATATATATATATATATATATATATATATATGCTTACAGGTTTGTCATGTATTCCCAGCTGAGCCCAAGTGATGACTTCCAATAACTCCTCCAAAGTCCCATATCCACCTGAAACCAAAGTTGAGATATATACAAAAGAGTGAACATTATCGATATTTATTTTGAGGGGAGACAACAAGAATGAAGTGTTGAGGTTGAATTTACCTGGAAGAGCTATAAAACAATCAGAGTGGCGGGCCATTTCTGCCTTCCTTTGATGCATGTCAGCTACCGCCCTTACTTCTCCAACCGTCACACCAGTTATCTGAAGAAAAGCAAAATTTTAAACCCAGGACACAAAACAAAAACAAAAGCTGAAAACTTTATAAGGAAGAACACCCGAATGAGATCTCTTTATGTTACCTCTTTGTTCATCAGAGTTCTTGGAATAATCCTAGTGAAGAACAAATTCCCAAAACACACATGGATAAGTGATTACAAAATGTAAAACCTGAAAAAATTATAGATTTATGAGTTTACTTACCCAAGAACATTTCCACCAGCATTATGAACAGCTTGAGAGACCAATCCCATTAACCCAATACTACCTCCTCCATAAACAAGGTCCAATCTTTTAGCAACCTTTACACACAAACACAAAAGCCACGACTAAGTTAATCACATAACACTAAAAGCAACCATAAGAAAGTTTTGTAAATGGTGTTACATGTAGATATGGAAATAAACAGTACCAGCTCTTGAGCTAGGTCAATGGCGGCATCACGGTAGCAGTTTCTCTTCCCGGTACTGCTGCCACAAAACACACAGACCCTCTTGAATCTTGAGTTCTTCACAACTTTTGCTTCCATTTCCATGGTTTTTGTTTTGGCTTGGTTTTGCAGGGCTTCAGCTCAACTAGGCTGCACTGAATGATGCACATAAATGGGAAAGGGCGATATTTATAGACTCCACAAATATGCTATTCCAAGTTTACAATATTGACTTTGTTGAATAGAAAAGCAAATAAAGTTAAATTAAAAGTTAGAACTTGAAAGCTAGGATCAAAATATTATTTATATAAATCTGAAAATCAAGGTAGAAAGAGATAAATGGATAGAGATGAAGTAAGACAAAAAGGCAAAAGCGACAGATGGGATAGAAAGCCCTGCACCATAACCCATGGCTGGCACGTGTCCTTATTTTATGCCAGAATCATCAAAAAAATTTATGTATATCCCGGTAATGTTAAGCTTCCTTACACATTCTATGCAACTATTCCCACCTGTAAAATTCAAATCATCAAAACTGTTCATTGTTCAATCAAAATATTTGTTTTACTGAAAAAAAACTTGTGTTTGATGGAGTTGGCATAAATTTCCTAAGATTGGAGGAGAAAAAGTTTTTCCACCGATTAATCTCAGGAGTTATCTCCATGGAATCTTAAAGACACCGAAATGATCAAGATTTGAATGACCCTCCAGATGTTCAACTTAAAGGCACTCGATGAAATCTGGAGGGAACACGTGCAATGCAATCTGTATATAAATTATAGAACCAAAATAAACATTAGATATTTAGATTAGAATTAAATGTCGTAAATGAAACAGTAGATGGTTTCAGAGTGTATAAATATCACCACAAAGTGCAACAATAAATAACTTTGGCTACACATCATATAGCTCAAAAGCGTAAAGCCAATGAATCAGAAGGTGTGAAGTTTGTGCGCGTGGATGAGTATATTGATGATTGGTGATTCTGATACGTTCATAATCATAACACAGGATTGTCTGCTGAGTTTTTAGTCATTTTCATATTTAGCTTTACATTTCCCGAAGTCCCAAAAAGCCTATTTTTTTGCAAGCAGTGTTTTGTCCACACACTAAAGCAATGCTCTCTCTCGCAAGTAAACTCCATTCGTCTCTTTTTTATGAAAAATAAAAAGCAATACTGGCAATTAAACTTCAAACACCTCATAGAAATCTGAAAGGGCATCATATTATCAATACCCTTTTCTAGTTTAGTTATGAAAAATTCAATGATGTCTTTCTAGTAATTGACCCACTGTGTTTTTAGGAGATTTTGCAGAAGTTACATCATCGGCTTAATGATTATTATTATTACTGCAAAGCTTTTTCTTGATCTTCTCAATCTTGTCATCTAATACAATCACTTCAAATGTGATTATATATACGCAGACAACAATTTGGTGTTTTCACAGCTGTCAAAAACATTCAAGTTCCATCCCAACTTGCACTATTCTAGTTAAGTTACTTAATACCTCTCCTATAGTTTGTTTTCTCCCAAGGAAGAAAACTGGTAACCAGTCATACACACGAGCCAAAGGGTGCGTGAAAGACAATCTCTGGTGAATTGAGAAACATTCCTAATTCCTTCCTTCATCATCAATCAGGTCATGTCACTGATACAGTGATCAACATTACAAACATTAAATCAGGTACGCGCTGCCTCTGCATGTAAAATTGTAAATAATGAAAGAAAGAAAGGGACTTAGAAAGACCAAGGGGAGCATTCAATGAAGAAAAATTAACACGGCACTTACTTTAGTTGAATATGAAAGACATGCACATTGATTTAGTTATTGTTGAGAGAGACCCTTGTGGAGTTTTGCCTGAAATGAATCATTGTCTTGTAGTTGTGTGGTTAGGGGAGCCCATATGGAGGCATGTTGAGAGAGACCCTTGTGGAGTTTTGCCTGAAATGAATCATTGTCTTGTAGTTGTGTGGTTAGGGGAGCCCATGATGGAGGCTATGTTGTTAACTGATCTTCATCTGCTGAATCATAAAGAAAGAATAATGGAAAGAGAGAGAGCTATTTAATTCATCTAGCACGTTTCCATTAATTGCAGCTTCTCAGTTCTGACTCCATTTTCTTATATATATATATATCTTATCTTGCTCTCTATGTTTTCTCCACGTTTCACAAGGAGGAATGACTTTGAAGGAGGTGATAAATTCTGCATTAGGACCCACCAAGAATGCATATATAATAAGTACCCAAAAGTTGTAAAATCTTTGCCTTGTAAAAATATTTGAGATACATCACAAATTCACAAAACGAACTAATCTTATTCTTGAAAACTTGTATAGATCCTGCAAGTGCAATATATGTATATTGGAGTTTGAGCTTATAAATAAAGGCAGAAAAAAAAGGTCCATGTTGCATGCAGGGTGATCTGCAAAGTGCAAAGTGAAAACTCGTGGTACCTTGTCTCATGTACTATACTATTCAACTCCATAATTAAATATATATCCTACTAAACCATGCGGGAAAGTTATGGTAAAAGGCTGTAATTTAGGTCCTTTGAAGTGACCATAGGCATGGCAATGTACGTTTCCACACAGTTTACAAACAGTCAAATGACAATACCACTGCAGTGAGAGAGAGAGAGAGAGAGAGAGAAGCTGAAGATGATGAGATACACATTACTAACATAGACGGTACAGGAACTGTTACTTTGTCTAGACTAGTATTAGATTTAGAAAGAAAGTGACTAAAAACAATAGCAAACTGAAAAATGGTTCTTAGCAGAAAGGCGCAATCATTATCCTCCGCCGTCCATTCATCATGGACTCTGTGCTTCTTCACTTTAATGATCTAATACTTTAATATTAGAATTAAAAACATTGATGGGGACAAGGGTCCTCTCTCTTCTTCTCATTAATTACTAATTCATTAACCTCAAGTCCACTTTCATTTACTATGCTTCATTTACAACGTAACATTATTCTTCGTGTTTGTGTGTAATAAAAAAAGGTTATATGAATAATATTGTATGTGATTTCCGAGGACATTTGATCCAATGAGAGAGATAAGTGAATTAGGAAGAGTGTTTGCGTCTTGATGGGTGCAAGAAAAGAAAAGGCAGAGGTTAAGTGTGGTGCAATCAAGTTGAAGGGCATGATTACCGCGAATCCTTGAGGCATTGCGTGATTAAATTGGCTGCAAAGTCATTTTTAGACTGCAGTGCCAATGCAAGAATGTTTGATTAGTCACACGCTTAAACCAATCATTAATCAACATATTGCTTAACTCTCCCTCACCCTACATGACCATTCATTCTTATACATTAATATTGCTAATTCTTGGGACGTGCTTTGGACTGGGGATTGTTAAAACAAATAAAAAAAAAATAGGTCTTTTCTTCTCTTATCTCTACATATTTCCAGTAGAAGTTTCAATTGAATCATAAATATGTTCTTCATTTACATTAATTTGAATACCACATAAATTGAGGATAATGAAGCTTATGGTCCACTTAAGTTTAATTTAATGTATAAATTGCCACCACGTGCGTAAATATCATTTTATCATATAAGTTAGATGTTAGACAATTATATCCATGCAATTAGAAAAGAGTGTCAATTAAATATGTAATTAATAAAGACACTCAGAATTCAAGATTTTTTTAATAATACACCCAAAAACTTTATCAAGTCACTCGACCACTTAAAAGTAATTATTTTATTCGTGTTATGCTACACTAGTGAGTAGGGGTCATTGAATAATCAAATATATGAAAAAGAAAACTTTGAATAATCAAAGGCACTTGCTTGAGGTAATTAACTTTTTGTTTGATTAATTTAATTAATTAATTAATGCACTAGTAATTAAGATAATGGGGGATCTTCTCTTTGGAAAACGATCAATGTTCCACATGGCATTACATTGTCGGATCCAGGATTTTTGCTCAGGAGGGGCTTCACGAATCTGTCATTGTTTGTCAAACAACTAGTGAAAACTTTAAAAAAATCACAAAAAATAATATAATTCATAATCTGAAAGAAATAATGTAATAACACAATACTTACTATTGAATAAATCTATGAGAAGCAAAATTTGAGCAAATTATATTGAAAATAACATCAAATTCATGAGGAAACAGAAGAAATTTTTTCGTGGAAAAACCTCTTCAATTAAAGAGAGCAAAAGACACAGGAATCTAACAATCCACTTAAATCCAATATAATTAAAAGAGTTTACAACAATTACAATCCACCAAAAATGTTCACACAAATTTCTTATTTCTCCTTTTTTTTTTAATTTTTTTTTTGGCTTTCAAATATTATATATAAATTTTCAGACTTTAATCAGGTCTAACTAAGATAAAGCAATCAAAACTTAAATTAAGTCAACGTTACCGACTTTTATGAATTAATAAAAAAAAAAAGGGAAATTTTCTTAGTATAAACATAGATAATAAATCAAACTTTTTAAATAATTTTGAGTAGCCAAAGTGACGTTTGAAATTAGGAAAGTGATGGGTGAAATGAAGAATAACATTCAGTAAAATATAGTTAAGGTTATTTAGAAAAACAAACATTCTTAAACACAAAATAAACTCACAAGACCATGCATTTTTCCATCAAATTAGAATAAAAAAACTTCAAAAAATAAGCATGATCAACTTAAAATAAACTAAAATGAAATGAGCAACACAATACCTAAAACTAATAAAACAGAAAACAAAGCAATTGTGGTACTTGATTAGAGAAAGCTTCAATAATTTCAATCTTCAAAAGTTTTAAGAACGAATAACAAAAGAAAGTGAATGAGAGAATGAGAGAATAAGAATTTAGGGATAAAATCATAAAAAATAGGTGGACATAGAAAAAATGGAGAGAGTTTTAAACTTTTAATATGATGAGGTCTGGAATATATATATAATAACAAGTTTTGTATGAGTCTGATATATATATATATATATATATATATATATTTTTTTTTTTTTTAAATCAGGATTGAATATATTATAATAGAATTTTTATAAGCTTATAAAACAATTTTTTTTAAAATGTCAGGGTAGGCCATCCTCAAGGTTGGGTCCGCCCCTGATTACAGGATATATTTCTTTGTGACTTCCACGTAAATCGTCTTCTAGATCAATATGGAACTACAACTCTATCTTAATTACGTTCTAATAATATCACTGACTAATAGTAAGACTCTTAAAATAAAAAATTATTAAGGGGTTCAAATGTTTGAATGGATTAATTAGTTGGATGTTGCATTAGGTTTATATTATAAATTTACCAAACCAATCAAAAACATTCTAGTTAATAATATAGTAAAGGTTCTGCCTAACCACAATGAATATTCTCTCATATTGTAGATTAAGTGTAAGTGATGATAAGAGTTGGCTTATTAGACTTGGGAGGGTCAATCTTCTAAACTTAGACCCAGTGTACGATGCGACATAATCTGTCTGGCACACCCCTTCTTAATTCAGGACATACAAAAATAGTCAACAGCATTTCACTTCATTAAAGACTTACATTGAACAATATTATACATAGTATGAACTTCACCTAATCACCTTACCTTAAATAACATAAAAGCAAACACCATTACAAACCTTACACAAAAAAGTCGAGAGAGATTAAGAATTAGACTCCATTTTGACACAAATTGGTGGGTTCTAATTCTTTAGTCGAAAACTCTTTGGTGTGTTTCTCTTTTCTTAAAACATCACATCCATATGCTAGTATAAAACAAAATGGCTCCAATCTGGTCCAATTAGGGCTTTGGGATCAGGCCGTCGTGGCCCATGGGCCAGAGTTGGTTTTATTTCCTTGCAAAGTGATGTAATCTAACAACCCAACAACGGAAAAATATATCTTAGCAATTACTGAAGCTTTGATGGATTCTTCATGAAATAATAGTTTGATGGCTTCTATGAATTAAAAATCAGTCCATGTAATTTAAGAAATATTGATTTAGAAGGTTAGAAAGATGAATCCTGTTGATGTGTTTACAGAGTTTAAGGCTTATAAGAAAATGGTCTCCGCATATTTATTCATATGATCCGAAGAATGGACATCTTCCAACTAGAGGAATGCCTTATATTCTCAATGATATTTTAGTAACACTTCTAGTCAAATCTCTACTCAAATTCAAGAGGGCCGAACGATTTCTACCACCCAAGGTTTGGCGAAACAACAGAGTGGTACCCAAAAGGTTTCAAAATGACAAACAGGTACTTTCGTTAGTGAAAAGACTAGAATGCCCTTTGAGTAATATAGTCTATTTTTTTAATTACTTTTAGACCCCTTAATTTTTTAATTCCATTATACCCCCAGAAAAAAGTTTAAAAATTAACAAAAACACCCTCACTCACCCATACTTGCCAAATTCCGGCGGCCACCACCGGTGGTAGTCGGAATCTATCACAATGGTCTACGCCACCACTGTAAATAGCTGGTAATTCACATATTTAGCCTTTTCTGCCAGATTCACCAGGATTGATCGGAAAAAACCAGATCTGACATGAAAAGGCCAAATTCGGCAGGAAAAAACAGCCAAAGAAATGGCGTCGTGAATGTCAACGACGGCCAAATTTGGCCATCGTTGACAGACAATGACGACCACACTTTGGCATCGGACAGACAACGACGGCCACATCTTTGGTCGTCGCTGACTGCCAAAGATGGAGTGTTGCGGCCGTCGACGGCCAGATCGGTAAATTACGGCCATTTCTAGTGGTGGCATAAACCGTTGTAATAGATTCTAGTTACCTCCGGCGGTGGCGGCGGAATCTAACAAGTATGGGTGGGTGAGGGGGTTTTTATTAATTTTTAAACTTTTTCTGGGGGTATTTGTGGAATTAATAAACTTAAGGGGTCTAAAATATTAAAAAATAGACTAATATTTCTCAAGGGTATTCTAGTCTTTCACTAACGGAAGGTACCTGTTTGTCGTTTTGAAACCTTTGGGTACTATAACGTTTTGCCAAACCTTGGTAGGTGTAAGTCATTTCTCCAATTCAAGAGTGTTGTAAGCTCTGAAATGTTTTGAAAACCAGACCGGGTCTGACCCACTCAAGGGCCCAGTTTCCAGGTTGACCGATCCAACCGGTGGTCCAATGATGTCAATGATCCAAATAACTGAAGATTTAATAAAATATGTATAGAATAAAGTGTATGTCAAAATTCGTTTATGAATTTCACAACCTTTTCTGGTTTTCTTCCATCAAAATTGCAAAGTTGTTGTTTGTTTAGCGTATTTGGACATCTGGTTTACCAATTCTTCAAATACTTTTATACAACCTTTGCAAAAATGTCATGTGTTATCATCAATCATTATCTACGTAAGAAGTAGTTTATCTAATTATATATATGATATTAATACCCATACAGTAGGTGATACAACAAGTGGAAGAGAATTAGACTGAGATTTGGCAGGCTTTGTTAAATGGACAAGTCAGTATTTTTGGATTGCCTTCAAATTGAGGGTTACTTTAAGCCCGGTAAGGAAGTTTATGAAATGCACCAGACCCATGGTGTAAAACAAATGGTTCCATTAGACCTTGGGATCAGGCCAGATCAGCCCACTTTTGAACACGTTCTGCCCCATAGGCCCTGATGATGGGCTTCCACGTTATGTATTGGGTCAATCTCCCCTTTTTCTCGGTAGCTCTAATGAGGGTTTGGGCTGAGAAACTGTTATGTTTAAGATTATAAGTTCATTCAATCTTGAATAATAGTAGAAATTTAAGTAATATACTACATGCAGTAAGGGATAAAAGAAATCAAAGTGTGTATTAGGAAGTTTGAAGATGGAAAAGTGTCGTTAAACTATTATTGGGTGAAAAAAATCGTAACTCATAAAAAATAGAAGTTTCAATTGAATCATAAATATGTTCGTCTTTACTTGAATTTGGAATACCACATAAACTGAGGTAAATGATTCGGGTTGTTTGGTTTAATATTTTTCCCTATCTATTATACTATTTCAAAAATAACGTTTATTTCTTATTCTGAAAATATATATTTATTTAACTATTTAAACCCCATAAGTTTACTAATTTAACTAAACATCCCCCAAAAAAGTTTAGAAATTGATAAAAACACCCCCACTCACTCAATTTGCCAGATTCCGACCACCACCGTCGGAAGGTGGCTGGAATTCGTATAATGATGCACTACCAGCTAGATTCAGCCGATAGTGCGTCGATCTATCATTTACCGGCCAGATCTGCCATGAATCTAGCCAGAAAAAACCAGATCTATGGCCTAAGACTAGCCTTTTTGACCAGATCCACATGGATCTGGTTGGAAAAGGCCATTCGGAGCACGACCGACCAGATTCAGCCGGCTGTGCGCCGTAACGGATTATGACCAGATTTCAGGGTGGTGGCGAAATCTGGCAATTATGTGTGGGTATGGGTGTTTTTGTTATTTTATAAAATTTTTATATATTGGGGGTATTTAGTTAAATTAGCAAATCTAGGGGTTTTTTTTTGTTAATTTTTAAATTCTACCTATAAAATCATCAAACTCTACCTACCAATAATATTTTAAAAATACTATTCAAAATAATAAAACAAATACGCTCGAAGCTTTGGTCCACTTGAGTTTAATTTAATGTATAAATTGCCATGACGTGCGTAAATATGATAATCATATAAGTTAGATGTTAGACAATATATATATACATGATAATTAATCATGCAGTGAGAAAAGAGATCATCAGTTAGTATGTAATTAATCTTTTCTCCAGTCGTTATGCTACGCCAGGGAGTAGGGGTCATAATAATCAAATATATAGCATGACTTGAATAATCAAAGGCACTTGCTGAGCGAATTTATAACCTTTTGTGATTATGTTAATTAATTGATTAATGCACAATAATAAGCTAATGGGTCATTTTCTCTATGGAAACTATTGATGTTCACATTTGTATTACAGACATATTTTGCTTCGTGACTTCACGTAAATCATCTCTAGATCAATTTGGCACTATAACTCTTATCCTAATTACGTAGATAAATAATTGATTAATCATAAAACTCTTCAAAACAAGATTTTTTTTTTTTTATTATTATTATTATGAGGTGTTGAGTCAGTTTACGCGCACCTTAATAATTTCTGGAGTCTTAGAACGTCAACAAGTAGAGTCACAGTGATCACCCCTATTAGTGTCTATAGGGAGTCGATTAAAAGTTCATGAAACATTCTTTTGCTCTTTTATCATCAAGCACGAGTGGTGGTTCAAAACAAGAATTATTAAAGGGTTAAAGATGTTTGAAGCCATAAGTAGTTGCATGCTGCATCAGGTGCTATATTATTAAATTTACCAAACCAATCAACAGCATTCTAGTCATATAATATATTGAAGATTCTGCCTAACCACAATGAATATTATCTCCACTATCCTAGATTAAGTGATGATAAGAGGTGGCTTATTGACTTGGGGTCAATCTTCTAAACTTGACCGAGTTGAGTCTAAGATGCGACATAAATCTGTCTGGCTACGTACCTTTCGGCTTTAAGAAATGCAACGACTACCCAATTGATTACAAGCTATTCTTATCGCACAACACAAGAGAGACCAGACCACCAATGTAATCTAATGAAGAAGCACATGCCAAGCCAACCATGTTTACACCCTTGCATCGTTACATTACATATCAACTTCTTAGTTTAGAACATACAAAAATTTGTATTATTTTGCATGAGAATAATGAACAATATTATACATAGTATGAACTTCACCTAAT
Source organism: Pistacia vera (assembly GCF_008641045.1). Taxonomy (NCBI): domain Eukaryota; kingdom Viridiplantae; phylum Streptophyta; class Magnoliopsida; order Sapindales; family Anacardiaceae; genus Pistacia; species Pistacia vera. Next base: position 1,187,934 of record NW_022196230.1, read on the forward strand.
CACCTTACCTTAAATAAGAGTAAATGACTTTTTCCCACCCAAAGTTTGCCTTAATGACACTTCCCCACCCAAGTTTATATTCTGTTAATACTTAAAATATATTTTACATTCTCAGTTGGTGTTCGGCCAGTTACCAAGAATCAAGGTAAGAGGGGTTTTATAGAGTAGAGATAGGTGGATTGAATGGTGAAGATCGATTGAATATTCATTGCTAGAATCAGTCGAAAATCAGCTGAGAATATAAAACTTTAGTTTTGTGATGACTGGCAATCGGATGCGTTGGAATGAGAGCGGTTTGGTAGAAAGGAGACCGGAGGTTCAAATGGTGGTGACGAGGAGAATTTTCGCAGTTAAAATTGGCTTTGGGTAGTAATGGAATATTAACTTTGGATGGAAAAATTGTATTTTGAACTTTTTTGGGTGGAAAATGTCATTAAGACAAACCTTGGTTGGAAAAAGGTCGTTTACTCCCTTAAATAATCATAAACGCAACACATCATACAAATCCTGATACAAAAAGTTTAGAGAGATTAAAAATTAGACTCCATTTTGACACAAACTTAGTTGAATTGGTGGATTCAAATTCTTTAGTCGGAAACTCTAGGTGTGTTTCTCTTTTCTTTAAACATCACAAGTATAAAACAAAAATGGTTCCGATCTGGTCTAATTAGAGCTTGGGATCAGGCCATATGTGGCCCATGGGCCAGAGTTGAGTTTTAATCTCTACTCAGATTCAAGAGTGTCTGTTCCCAACCTTTTTTGTTTTTCTTCCATCAAATTTTGCGAAGTGTTGTTTGTTTAGCGTATTTGGACATCTGGTTTACCAATTCTTTAAATACTTTTATACAACCTTTGCAAAAATCTGTATCTACTTAAGAAGTAGTTGATACAAGAAGCCAGGAAAAATGAATTAGACTTGAGTTTGGCAGGCTTTGTCAAATGAACAACTCAGTATTTTTTGATTGCCTTCAAATTGGTGGGTTACTTTCAAGCCCGGTAAGGAAGTTTATGAAACGCACCACACCGATGGTGTAAAACAAATGGTCCCAGCTAAACCTTGGCATCAGGCCAGATATGCCCACTTATGAACACGTTCTGCCCCATAAGCCCTTGATGATGGGTTAATCTCCACCCTTTTTCTCGGTAGCTCTAATGGGCTGAGAAACTGTTCTGTTTTAAGATTATAAGTTCATTCAATCCTGTATAATCGTAGAAAAGAAAAGTGTGTGTTAGGAAGTGATTAAAATATTTTCAAGCTTTCCAAGGAGGAAGTGCACCCCAACAAGGTAAAGTTATTATGCTTTGTTAAATGATATTACTGATTTTAATGAAAGTAACGTGACATGTCTCTCACACATGGAATGGAACAGAAGGAGAGAATATAATACCCAATTCAAAATTTTATTATTTAAGGAGGTACATAAACCTATGTTACAAACTTCTATCATCAATAAATATATGCCAAAAAAGAATTGGAATATATATAGACTTTTCCTCTACCTTCATTTTCTAATCCTCTAAATTATTTGATTATGTATACGTCCAAGGAATCAAATCAAAATTAGTAGTAACAACTAATTGAACTCCTCTCATTTCCAAGTTCCATCATCACACTTAGAGCAGCCCTCTTGTGCAATATCAGTAATCTGAATTCCGGAATCATAAGCAACTCCAGGTTTCCAATCACCAGGAAGAACATTTTGTGCCCAAATCCACTTCCCATCGTACCCAGCTGTTACCACAAACCTAAACTGCAATGCTCCATTTGGCACTCTACTTGTATCCCAAATCGCCCCAGAACTTCTGCTCATGAATCCCCAGTTGGAAGAACCCACCTGTGGAAATCACATATTTAACAACCCAATTCATCAGAATTGTAATTTACTTAAACCTAAATTGAATGGTAAGCCCATTTCTTTATACCAACCTGGGCCACATCCATTGCTACTATCTCTGTCTGACCACCTTGATACAGCACTTTAATCGCCAAGTAATTTGGTTTCTTGCTTGATTCTTCCACCCGAACAGCCAAATTCTTGTTTTTGTACTCACATGGAACCCTGAATGAATATAAAATATGAATTATGTTTTGGACCGTTACTGGCAATTAATGTGATTGTGGCAGCCGGCAGGAGGTGGGGTGAGTTGAATAATGTAATGTTTAAAGTTGATTACTGTGGCCAATTATTTTATGTAATGGGTCATTGTGACAAAACTATTTGAAAGAAAAAAAATAAAATAATGATATAATAATGTCAAAAATTGGGGTTCATATTTGTTCACCTTTTGTATTCCACGTCAACAAGTCCAAGTTTCAAAACGTCTTGGCCCTTGCCCTTGTTAGCCATGGCCATGAAAGCTCTACTGCTTAGAACAAAGCCTGTTTTGTTATCTTTATTAAGATCAGTCAAAATTATTTTGGTTCCTTTGGTGCTACATAGAGTTTTGTCCTTGCATCTCATCTGTCAAAAATATGTGTATATAATAAAGTTAAAACCAATTATAATTCTAAAAATTAATTAACAATGAACAAAATGTATATATATATACCTGAAAACAAGCACCACAACCAGCTCCATCTTTGTAAAGATGAGAAACACCAGCTGCAAGGTGTCCACCACTCATTTCTACTGCCACGGAACCATACCCACAAGCTCCAGCTGCATCAAATCAAGAAAATAAAAATTACCCATCAAAAGCCTCCTCAAAATATCATCTGGGTCAATGCCAAATTAAAAATTTCACCAGTAATTAATTAACCATATAAAATAAAATAAATGATCATAGCAGGAGACTTACAAGAAAGTGCAGAGGCTTTGGAGAAATAAGCAACCTTGGTTTGGTGGACACAGCGATCACAAGCAGTTGCAGAAGACAAAAGAAAGAAGAGAAAGCAAAGAAAGAAAGCCATCTTTGTGTGAGAGAGAAATAGATACGAAATGTGATAAGAGAAAAAAGAGAAAGCAATGAGTTATATATAGTAGACTAGTGAACAGTTTCACACGTAGAGTAATTTGTTCGAGTGTGGACTACAGCCTACAGGCCAGCATAGTCTAACAGGTTGTTATTTTTTTTTTTTTATAGATATCAATCTTTTGAAGTTGTTTAATTATTATGTAAAATATTAAACAGGCTTGCACACAAAGGAAAGAGAAAATGTATTTGCGGAGGAAACGCGGAGGGACAAAATAAAGACTCAGATGGGTCCAGTCACCGACTCTTTGCCTATCCCCAAACAGCTGTTGTGTTCTTGTGAGAATATGCGACTTTCTTTCTGTTTTCATACATTTGCTTTTACCATGTTCCTTTTCCTGGAATCTGTAAATCTGTCAAATTAATATTACTATCTTTAGTTTAACCTCATTAAAAGATATTTAGTTCAGTCAATAAATCGATTTGGCCGGTTAAATTTAGAACATTTTAAACGATTACAATTACTTAAGTTTGCTACCGGGGAAAGTCAAAATTAGCTATAGAATTACATTGTTCATCTGATTGAGAGGTTGGTTTTTTATTTGATAATGGAGGGGGTTGAGAGGTCAATTAAGATATTAATAATATGATAATACTTGATTAACAAAAAGTTTAAGACATTTTTGTGGGCTTCATTAAAGGTGAGTACGTGTTTGGTCCCAGTAGCAAAAAAAGAGGAATTGAATTAGATAAGTTTGGTGAAGATGGTGATGATAATTGCTTTGCTTGTTATTTGGAGTGGAAGATAAGAAAAAATTCTGCACAATTCTCACTCACCAAGCAAGAATATCACCAAAACTCAACAGCTAGTCATGTTCTAAGGTGACTTAAACCTTGTGTTTTCTTTATTCTAATCTTGTAATTAATCTGTGGACATACTTTCCTTCTCAGGTTTGTCAATTCTAGCATTCAGTCAGTGTATTCTATTTATTTTATTGTCGTGGAGTTGTTAACAAGGGCTTTGTTATTTGTTAATTCTTCTGTTTTTGGGAGTTAGGAGCTGAACAAATGGTTCTTTTTGGATCCACTACCTACCTTCCAACGTCTTAATATTTTTTTGTGGGTATTTTCAATTTTCATTCCAAGTCAAAGATTGTAGGCTTTCTGACTGTCTTTTTCCTAGAAAATAGGTTGCAGTTGGGTAATTGGTGTAAACCACAATGTTCTCTAAATTCTCCACTTGAAGCTATTGCATACAGCTGCCTGCCTGGGCATGGTGCTAACACTTTTTGGTCCATGGTGAGACCAGCAATCATAATTTTCTAGCTAACTTAGAGCTGATCCATATCAGCCAGCACAATGCCATCTTGTCCCTATATATATATATATATATATTCAAAAGATTCAGCTAAATTGCCTTTGAAGATAAGATATCGGTACATTTACTACAGGTCATCATTGAATGTACAAGTTTATTGATAGTTTCGACAAAGTTAATATCAATCAATATTTACATATACCTTTCTAAGATTTATTGATAGATTGACTGTGAACCATGAAGTCTCAACTCTCAACTCTCAACTACAGAAGCAATGCCACTACCATGCATATATCTTGCAACAGATAGTATACAGACTACACAAAATCAGACCAAATCAAACCAAGTTGTATGTCTTGAAGGCTTTGCCTGGCCGTGGAGAATATATAATAGCTGATAAAAATATTTTTTTTTGTTAAAATGAGTTATTGATGAGTGATGATAGCAGTATCAATAAATGGTATTAAAGATTATTTAATTTCCATCACATAGCAATTTTGGTATTTGTATCAAATACCAAATCTCCATACTCTAAAATAACGAAATAGAAATTGGTATTGCACAACTAATAATTGTTGTTGATGACGATGAAGCAACAACTTCATGCATAATTATGCTGTCATTTCATTACAAAAATTCAAACATTAAGCATGGACGTGTACATATTTTATTTGTAGTTTAGTTTCTAGAGTGACCTGACGAGGAAATCATCCACTTTGATGTGCACTAATTGTGAACGAAAGGGAGGCTGTGGTAGTGGAAGGTGAAACTATAAGATAATTTTATGATGCCTTGTAAATGTAAGTGCTCATAAAAGAGGAAATTGACCGACCAAAGTTCTTGATTGGCTTCATTTTCACGCTTAAACCAGACTCAACCTGGACTTATTGCGGTTCAGCTTCTGCACTAGTGGCAACACTAGAAACAGAAACCACAATATTTAAAGATGAGAATGGCTGAAGCACTAAAGGACATCATAAATTCTAGAATCTCTCTTTCCAGGTGGGGAAATATTTTAAAATATTTGGTCACCACAATGAGCAAAGCTATGCACTTTTCAAACAACAGAAGCCAATGTATAAGAGATTTTCTTTGTAGCTTTCCATTTCTTTAGATAAGAGTATCCAACAACCAACAGACGGTTTTGCATATCTAAAAACTGCTTTTCAGAATTCTAACTTGTTCCTAAGGATCTAGTTTATTGCTTCTGTTTCCAATAACCTTTGTCTGCTTACGACACCACAAAAACAATTTTGAAGTATTTTCTCTCTACATGAACTGTGATAGTAACCAGAATTTAGAGGCTAAAAGGTTTTACAATTGGTGTTGAATGTATAGCATGCAACACTAAAGGCCATGCCTCTATTTACCCTATTGCTAGAACAAACCTGTCCTCTACATTTCTTTACCTACCATAAAATACAACAAATAAAAAGGCAATTTTGTCAAGCCATGGCAATGTTTTGCTATACAATGAGAAGTATGGTTACCCCAAATGTTATTCACATGACATTGTGAGGAGCCCTCAGAAAAACTGTTGTATGAAATTCCTTGATGTACTAATGAGTAATGGAGTTTCAGCTTGCCTTTTCAGATATAATTAAGACAAGATCAGCTTGAGCTTTTTCAAGGGCACTTGATAAATTCTCAGGTTTCCTCCCACCTGCCTGAGCAAAATTGGGCCTGCCACCACCTCCTCCACCACACAACTTAGCTATGGGACCTATAAATTTCCCTGCCTGAATACCCAGATCAACAACTCCTTGAGTGAAGGCAGCAACCAAACTCACCTTTCCTTCCTCTGGACAGGAGCCCAAAATAATTGCTGCAGGATCTTGAAGCATATCCACCAAATATTCAGCTGCACTTCTTAGTGAATCAGCATCAATATTGTCCATGGACTCAACTAGTACCCTGCCACAGATTGTTTTTCAAAAAAAATAAAAATAAAATAAATAAATAAATTCATTATGGTACCATTACACAACAGAATTATTTATTATTTTATTTAACTTATCTTTGTAAAGAAGATCAAAAAATATTTGTGTTTGCAGCTGGTAAAGGTAAAGTAACAAGAATCTCATGTCAGTGTCGTATATAAAAGATATGACTTGATAGTGCAATTCCTGGAGGACTTTGATATTTCTTGATTCTCTCCTTCTCCCTTTTCCTCCGAGAATTATAACAGTGCAAGTGCAAATGCATATATACCGTTGCAGATAATTACCTTATCTTCTTTGAGGTCCCCACTGTGAATACTTTGCTTGAAATATTTGATGCTTTATATACTGCTGCTTTCGCACGCAAAGCAGCAACTTCATTTCTTGCTGCTCGCAACTCTTCTAAGAGACTTTCTACCCTGGTTGTTACATCTTCAGCTTTCACCTTCACAACATTACATTATATAACACTGAGATATTTACCCTTGTAAGGTTCACGAGGAATAATAGAAAAAATAAAAAGCACCAATGCATTGAAAAGCCAAAGAACCTATGAAAGTGCTTTATTGAACAAATATAGGACAACTATAAATTCCTCCTGACAGCTGGGTATTCTCAAAATTAGAAATTGGGATAAACGAAAAACACAACCATCTTAACTGTGTTTGACAAAGTTTAATGTTCTTTCTCATTCCGGATATGACTTCGCCCATATCTTTCAACCATAATAATATATATTTAAAGGCAAGAGGAGCACCAAATGCAATTTGAGGACAAAGGTTCTAGATATCAGGTTAGGTTCTACTTCTCTTAAGGAAAAGAAAAGATCAAGCTCTATTAAATAATGAAAAGCCAGATCCCCAAAAGAAAAGGCAATTTGATAAATGTGGACTACCTCACTTCACGGGAATGTTACTACTACAGATACGTGTCAGACAGGTTAAACATATGCTTAACAATAATCAAAACATCTGCTCACGATCCATATAAATGTTTCATAAGGAGTAAACATACTTTGAGAGTGGAGCACAGTTGTTTCATATGATAATCTCTGGCATTGATGTATTCAATGCAAGCTTCACCAGCAACAGCTTCTATGCGCCTTATTCCGGATGCGATTCCCTGCTCTGAGATTATTTTGAAGGCACGTATTTCAGAAGTATTGTTGACATGGGTTCCACCACAAAGTTCCATAGATACACCTGGAACCTCCACAACACGTACCTGCAACAAAATAGGAAAATGAAAAACTAGTTTGGCTTCTTATTGCATGTCATAATTCTCGGTCATAAATATATTCCTTCTGATGTTTATATAGATAAATCTACCAAGACAAAACACCTTCCTCCAAACTTATTCCAAGTATAAATTCAAAAATCCACATTTGTTTCCATCGCATTGATTCTAAAATGTTATTTTTCCTATTCATATATGGAGTTCAAATTCCAAGCCTACTACATGGCAGTAGTTCAAGTGCCAAATCTTCCCAAGGTGATCACATGATAACATACAGGTGTCATGGCAGGAGAAGTAACATCCAAAATTTTCTGACCTTGTTATTCATGGGTCACTAATTTTAACAATTCAAAATTAGAGACTTGAATTCAATTCTTATGTTTTATATATCTTTTAACCTTTTCTTAACCACCATTGATACTGATAAGACCAACTAGGATATGTACATTACTATTTGATAGAAACAAAAGGATACATTCCCAAGCAATCCTTTAAATCACTTTGTTGATGTATGATGTATCCTCTATGATATTCTCAGGGAACAATGATTGTAAAACATGTATGTGGGTAGACTGGGTAAAATTTAATTAAGGTTGTTGTCATAATTTCAAATAAATTTCTAACCTCTTCTCCATATTTTTCTCCAAACATTGCAATAGCTCCGGCACTTTTTGCTTCAGTTAGCGGCATGACTTTCGTTTGAAGAAGCGTGGCATCCCCAATCCATCCATTGATCAATCCTTCAATTTCATCAAGCTCAGTGTCAAGAAGTGGTCGGTGGAAGTTAAAATCAAACCTGAGACGATCAAAAGCCACCAATGAACCAGCTTGTGATGTTTCCTGTCCAATTACTTTCTTAAGTGCAGATTGTAACAAATGGGTAGCGGTATGATGAACCTGTAAAACATCAAAGTTTGATCTCAAGTATATATTGTGCCTACAGTACTAAAACTTCAGAATTAGGGAGAAGAAAAATGTAACCTGCAGTTAGTTAGTACCTTTGCTCGCTGCCTCAGTTTTGGGTCGACTGCAGCTTCCACTTCTTTGCCAACCTCTAGAACTCCCTCTCGAATAGTGCCCTTATGAATAAACAAATTACCTAGCGATTTTTTAACATCATTTATTTCCACAATAGCAGTCTGTTGGTTTGTACCTTGATTAACATATAGAAAACCGTGATCCCCTATTTGACCACCTGATTCAGCATAAAATGGTGTCCTGTTTAGCAAAACTTCCACATCACTTCCTTCAGAAACCTTTATCACTGGTTTTCCATTAACCAGGAGGCTTTCCACAACTGCTCTGGTAGATAGGGTATCATATCCTAGAAATTCAGTGTCTGGAATTTTTTCAGCAAGATCTGCTCTATCACCAACTTCAAGTTTAACAACATTATGTGCTGCCTGAGATTGACGCTTTTGGTTTTCCATCTCATCATTAAAACCATTCATATCTACACTAATGCCATGTTCGTCAGCCACTTCAATTGTTATCTCCACTGGAAATCCATAAGTGTCATACAAAAGAAATGCATCTTTGCCTGTGAGAACAGGATTATTTTCATTCTTACAAGCTCTAAGCATTTCATCAAGCAACTTTTCTCCTCTTTCTAGTGTCTGCACAAAGCGAAGTTCTTCTCTTTTCAACTCTTCAAGAATGCGAGGTGCTCTAGCCTTTACATCTGGGTCAATGTGGGTACTTAATTCTATTGCTTTTTCTGCAATGGATGGCAAAAATGCCCCTTCAGGATTACCCCTACCATCCCCCTTTATGTCAAGCAATCTACCTGTACGAACAACCCTCCTGATAAGCCTCCGAACCACGTAACCTCTACCAATATTTGAGGGGAAAACTCCATCCGATATTAGATAAACAATTGCACGCGAATGATCTCCTATAATCTGTGAAAAATAAAACTCTCTATGAATGATCCTATGTCTTATGAAAGGACTATTTGTGAAATCAAACAGTTCAAATTCTTTCAATATGTTAAACCAAAACATACCTTTAGATATAACTTTGTGCGATCATCAGCCAGATGATACAAGACATTTGCCAATTCTGAAGCTTTCTCTATAATGGGATAAATCAAGTCTGTTTCATAATTGTTTGGAACCTGCAAAGTGAAAGTATGCCTAATATTAAACTTTTTGACATTAACATGTGTATGTTAGCATAGAAGTAAGCAACCAACGATTCCATCAATTTTGCTTTGACATGAAAAAAGAAAAAGATTGCTCATTTACTAATGAAAAACAGGGTGGACTTCAGATTAATTGAATACCTTTTGAAGAATGCGGGCCATGCGCTCCAGGCCAAGACCAGTGTCTATATTCTTTTGTTTTAAGGGTTCAAGTGATCCGTCATCCTTTTTGTTATATTGCATGAAAACCAAGTTGTAGAATTCTATAAACCTAGTATCATCTCCAAGATCCTGGAAATTAATTCCAAATAGAAGAAAGATAAGATATGAAAAAATAATCTCTAAAGAAAATCTCCTCTTCCCCTCACAATGATAAAGATTAATAAGTAAAATAGGCAATATATATAAACTAGATTCACTTGGATTCATCTTGACATACCACATTCGAATATCCCCTCTCAGGATGAAAGTCATAATAAATTTCAGAGCATGGGCCACATGGACCTGTAGCTCCACTGGTCCAAAAGTTATCATCTTCACCCATCCTTATAATACGCTCAATGGGAATCCCAACCTGATGCAAACCTGTATTGTTAAATCACTTATAGGGAGCTCTCATAACTAAACATATAAGAAATGATGAGTCCCTGTCTAGCTTACCTGCTTAACCCATATCTCAAAAGCTTCATCATCATCTTCATACACACTAACCCATAATCTGTTGGCTCGCAAACCAAACCTGTAAGCAAAAGCAGTAAGCATATAATTAAACTTTCTTACTGAAAGAAAAGAATGATGAGTAAATGACCTTGAGACTGTCATCGTCATTCCACAAAGAAGCACAAACAATATATCCCAAGAATTGTAGCTCATTGAAAATTATCAATTGAAGCTTACTCTACAGTTGACAGCTCCCACGCCCATTGGATTGCCTCTTTTTTGAAGTAATCTCCAAAACTGAAGTTTCCTAACATTTCAAAAAATGTGTGATGTCGGGTCGTTCGGCCTACATTCTCCACGTCATTAGTACGTAAACACTTCTGTGAAGTTGTAGCACAAGGTACTTTCCTGGGCATCTGAAAAGGTTTTATTAACCCTGTTGAGTAGGATCAAAATACTCTTTGACAACAACGAGAAAGGCAACTAACAATTCAGAAAATTTAGCAGACATATAACACCAAAAATCATACAAACATACATACACACAAACAATCCAGACAATATCAACTAGATACCATTGGCATGACTCTTCACCATCTCATTTTCTTTCAAACAATTATAAATTTAAAAAAAATTGAACCATAAAGAATTAATAAATAAGAAGTTGTGAAAAAAGGTTTGAGCAAAACAAAGAAAACAATGATAAAAAATGCCATAATGGATAAGCAAACAAAATGTAACCAGATCCCGACATCTGAAAATTTATGCCATCCTGATCTTATTTGTATCTTGGTGGACTTCAATTAAAACTTTGCCATACCTGTCCGAGGAATATAGGTTTGAATTGAAGCATTCCTGCAATTGTCAGTAGAACAGTGGGATCATCTGGCACAAGAGAAGAACTTGGAAGAGCCTTGTGGCCCCGAGAAGCATAAAAATCAAGAAATCTTTGACGTATTGAGTCTCCACTCACAGGGAAATCCTTGGACTCATCCTCCATCAGTTCTTCAGTCATAGGCTGTATCGATGCTGAAAAGCAACTAGATAAATACAGTATCCTTTGCAGATAGAAGCTGAAGATAATTGAGAAAACACTCTCACAAGTTTATAATATTTAAATACAGCAACCTGATGTACTTCTTGTTCTAAACTTCACACCCCTGGCTCCTCTCTGAAGACAACGCCCACAGCGCAAGATACTCGGGGAAAAACGAGTGATGATCCCTGTAACAAAGCCAGCAAATCCTGTCAAGACTCAAGGCAGAATCACTGAATGTTAAAGTCCTAAACCAGCTACAGGAATCTTAGTCAAACTAAATAAACAAAAAATAGATCCTAAGGAAGAAAAGATGTCCAATGATGTTATATATCATACACAAAACTAATAGAGTACGAATGCATGACACAACATACGCTATATTAAGTTATACCATTTTTGTATTTGTTTTATCTGTTTGTTTACTATCTTTTGGTGGACGGTTGGTTGTCCATCTTTTTATCTTTACTAATTATTAATATATCTAGTTCCATGTTTCATATAAAAAGATAAATAAGAAAGAAAGTGGGCGAAAGTAATTCACAACTAAAAGCAAAAGGGTTGTTTCAAATAAGCAAAAACAGAGTTCAAAGTTCATTAACTTGCAAAACAAATCCAAAAAATTGGGCAAAAGTAATTCACGACTAAAACCAGATGGGGTTGTTGTTTGATATTAGTATTCAAAATTCATTAGTTTTCCAGAAAATAAGCTCTAACTTTGAGAGTTGTACCAATTTAAAAAAGAGAAAACAGATAACCAACACTAAAAACAAAAGCAATTTACATGCTAAATAGAACTGACAAACTAAGCAATTCAAGATTAAAACCAAATGGGGTTATTTCAAATAATTGGAATAACACTTCAAAGTTCCTTAATTTGTCCAAATAGCCGCAAGTTTGAAGCTTTTATCTTTTATTTACAAAAACCAACACCATAAACACAGCTTCACAAAACCAACAAACAAAAATATTCACAATAAAAACGAAATGGGGTTGTTCCAATATGAATCAAATCACAGTCAAACTAAATCAATATCCTAAACAACGCCAAATTTGAAACTTTTACACAAATTAGAAACAAACAGCATCAACATGAACACAGAGGATGAAGTGTAGAACTCTGAGGAGATACTAACCAGAGCAGAGGGAAGAAGTGCACTTTGATATTGGTGTGGAAGAAGAAGGGAAAGAGATGAAGGGAGATTTCCCGCCATGGATGGAGTGTGGGAGAGTGAGGCCTGCCATGGCTGTGTCTCTCCGTGTGAAACTCAATATCCACTTATACTTTTCAACTCGGCCTTTATATAAGTTGCTCATTTTTATGAAGTAAATAAGATAAGCCTTTGGTTGCTTGTCCACATGTTCATTTCTCTCTCTCTCTTTTTCCCTCTTCTGCTCAATCAGTTAATCTTTTGAGATTTTTTGTAAACCCTTTGTTAAACGGTAAATCTTTGTATTTTATAGTGGTCACAAGCAGGATTGTTNTACAAAAAGTCCATTTTAACCTGAAACACGAAAAGTACAGAATTAAGCACCAATTCAGGTAAAAATGCACTAGAAAGTACCTGAAATCCGACAAAAAGATTAAATAAAAACTGTATAATTTACGGATTATCAATTACTTATAAGTCATTATTATAAATTACAAATACAAATTTAGAAATTAGGATTAAAAATTATTATACATCTTCATTTTCATTAATTTCTAAATTCTTAAAATCTTCAAATATATCTTAACTATAAACATAGACAATAATTTATTTTTTTTGCATCGACCCACGTGCCTTTTTTGAGGCCGACGACATGGCCCGCATAATCATGGGTCATGTCGTGCCATGCTTTTTTTCATACCGTGCTTTTTTTGTGTCATGGGCGGGTACAGCCCACCATCGGCTCTAATAAATCCTAATCCCATTAGGGCCAAGAAGGGGCAAGAGTTAAGAGTGTGGGGGAATTCTTAAAAGCAAGTTGGTTGGTTGGGGGGGTCAATGTGTGAAAATGAAATTTAATTTCAAAAGTTTGGTGGGCGGGTGGGGGCATCAGATGATAGATCCGGCCTTAATCCCATGTACGACCTAAGTTTCTTTTGATAGTCTCCTAAACGGAGAAGAAAGCTTCATCTTTTGTGTTGTTTTTTCCGTGATGTTACTGCCACTACTTGTTTACCACATTTGTTGTCACATAAACTACTAAAATGATGAACTCATGATAACTTATTCTTTGTTACAGATTAAATATTTACATATCATATCTTTCTCGAAAAACGAATTCTATATAAGTGTTTATCTTTTTTAAATATCTCTATCACCATCAACGTTCTTTAATCTTAAAGCTTTTTAATTTGAAACAATCGAACTTTGAACACTATGTTTAAATTAATAATTCTGAAATTCATGTATATCACATTATCATAAATCTTTTATTATTTTTATTATCGTTATTATTATTTATTATAGAAATACGGTCAAATCCTACTATCTCAAGTCATGATTATACTAGAAAATTAGGCTTCACGTCAGCAAGAACCTCTTACATTTCAATCAATTATCCTCTCATTTTATGATAATCTTTGTCTCTTGTAGTGGTCTCAAGCATGATTGTTACATCGTATATCGTATCGTGTATTGAAAACCTAATTTTTCGAATCGTGTATCGTATCGTATCGTCAGATACGTCTTTTAAAAAAAATTAATAAAATAATAAAATTTTTTAAAAAATTAATATCATCCCTATGATTAATTAACAAATTTTGTGATATTATTGGCTTTAAATTATGATATTACATAATCAAAATTTATCATAAAATTGAGAATTTATATTATTTCCTTTTAACCATTCATATCATTTTCAAGATCAATGTCAATATCTATAACTCTACTTGTGTTATTATTATCATGCAAAATGGGCAATATATCTTCCTTTTCACTTTCTCCATGTAAAATGAATAAATTTGGGCAGGTTTTAGTGAATCGAGTTGGGTGACTTGGATTTGACTTGAAATTTTTTTTGGACCTTTGACCAAAATTAATAAAGTCGTATCGATTTGTATTAATATTTTTAAGGATATAAACAAATACGTATCATATCGTAGGATACATATCAACGTATTGAAAAGTTTAAGATACACTCACTAATACGTATTGTTGATGATGCATATCAAATCGTATGATAGGATACGTATCGCGTATCATAGGATACTAACAACCATGATCTCAAGTCTCACAGTCTCAACACTAAATAATGAAAAACAGATAAAAGAAAACAATATGACAATTTGTCCGTGTAAACCCAAATCGGTGGGTTTGTTCTCGGACAAATTTTAATATTGGGCTGGGGCTGTTATTTTCAAGTGCTTGAAAATGCACTTCGTTTACTTCTCATTTTACTATATGAGAGCCTTTATATAGAAACCACTTTCCCACTTATATTTTATCAGTGTATAGAAAGCAATAACAAAATTTGTTACTACTGTTTTGGAATTTTACTAACTTTTTTTTTTTTTTTTTTTTTTGAAACAGGGTCTGGCCAGCTCGTGTGCACCTCAACTAATTTTTGTAGGTGACTAATACAACATCCATCATTTGATCATCCGTATAAATCTTAGGAATAAAGAAGATTCGAACCTGAAATCATGTGTCTTGAATTTTACTAACTTGCTTTACTGAACTTCTCTAATTTTCCCTAAATAAAAGTCTTCTATTATTTTTTTTTGTCCCTTGTTCTCTTTTGTGGTTAGTCTGGTAGCAATTAGTGGGAATTGTTCTTTTTTTCATCATCAGCCTTGGAATTCCATGCTATTAGTACTTGTTTAATCCTGGCAATTTCATCACTTATGAACTGGGGAGAATTGTTAAAAACATAGCTCAACTTGACAATCCATGTCAACTGTTATCGTTTTGTTGGTCCTAACATGACTTTTAGTACTTGGTCTTAATTTTGAGGCAAGAATATTGTAGACGTAAAAATCTACCTGTACGGAAGAGGGGGTCTGATCCCGTGAGGTTGAGGCCACTAGCGATCCGCTGCACCTGCACACATAGAGAAACATACGCGTGAAGCGAACGAGAAACACCGGGGTGGTGTTTGCCGTAGGCACTCCGACGCTCAAGTCAGTAAGGCTGAAAGAGGCCAATATAGTGAGGGTTAGGTAGTAGAGATTACCGGAAGTCTAGTCGGGGACTGTGACTATGGCGGTGATGTGAAGCTCTCAAGTCAGAGCTCTCAATATGAAGGTGTAATGTTCTGTCCCCCTTGTGAGAGGGCTGGCCTCTGCTTATATAGTGACTGTCTGGTCTCCCAATCCTGGTAGAAGTAGGAGTCCTAGTGTGACTCTGATGCAAACCCTAGAAGAATTAGGGTCGTGGTAGGTTGTCCTACCAGTGTCCGGATTTGATTTTGATTAGGAGAGTAACTCCGAGTAGGAAAGTGATTAGGAATAGGAAGATGATCTTGAATGGGAGATTGATCAGGAGTAGGAAACTATCCTGAGGGGGTCGTGGGCTCTGGATTTGCCTACGGGCTTGGAAGATGGACTGGGATTAGGAGGCTCGCGCCCTCGTGGTTTGGGCCGGCTATATTTTGTACCAAAAGGGCCTAATCTGGTTGGGTCATATCGGGATTGGGCGTGGCTTCCTCTTTAGTGTCAGGCCAGTTTTTCTATTTGGGCCAAGGATGATTTTTGACACTAACAGTTTGCCCCCCACTCTCTGAGTTTAGAGTTTCTGAAGTCAGAGAGTAGGAAACAGTCGAGGGGGCATTCGGTCTTCTTTCCTGGATGGCCGATTGTTGGTATAGCTGATCCGATCATTGCAAGTGATCCTTGGTTGGAATCGTTCGACATCCATTCCCGGTCCAGAGTGTATTATCCTTGCAAGGTCGTGCATGATCGGTATGAGGGGCCGAAGGGTAAGATAAGCAGGCTTTGGAGCTCACGTGCTCGTTCGGTAGGTCCAATCGACTGAGAGGAGAGATCAATCTGCAACCTAGGCGTTTGCTCGGTATGCTGGGTCAAGTGAAGTGGGGAGCTTGTTAGCCTAAAAGTTTTCGCTCGGTCGGGATGCATGGACGATCGAGTTGATGAGATAGACCAAAGATTGTCCATTTGTCCACTACGGAAGGATGAACGGGCGAGGCCTCCTGCCTTTTTCTGAAGAGGGCTCCAGCCAGGCCGTTCCAAGCTGATCGATCGATCGGCCGGGTGTTCTGGGCTAGGGAAACATGGGGCATTTTGAGTGCCTTCAAGAGTCAAAGACTAAGTCAGTCGGGAGGATCGGGCGATCGAGTGGAAAGGATATGTGAACTCCGACCATGGTCTGTCCGTTCGTCCGATATGGAGGGATGAAGGGACAAGGCCTCCTACCCTTTCAATATACGGAGTTCGGACTGGGTCGTTTCAAGCTGGTCGACCAGGGGGAATAACGTGTTGACTCGGTCGGTATGACAGGGTGATTGGGCACGGCTCTCGTACAGCATCGTGATCTCCGAGGTGCCACGAATGCTTGCCACGTGTTCGGTGGGGATCGAATCCTTGTTTTCGAGGCGGGAAAACGAAGAGGCGCCCTGACAATTGTGCAGTAGCAAGCCACCACGTGTCCGTTTCTGTTAGGTTTCTTTTATAAAAACTGATGAATGGACCGTTCGTATTCCATTTGTGTTTGAATAGCAACCTGTTTTTCTTTCTTTTTCTCTTATTCTTTTCATTTTCGTTCCAGTTTTCCTGAGCAGCAGTGGTTCCCTTCTACAATTTTCGGCACGTTTTTTGGTAAGTTTTGTTCCCTTTGTTCTGTTCGTTCGTTTTCTTTTTTTTTTTTTTTTTTTTTTTTGCTGAGGTTTTGGGAGAGGCTGAGGTATTTTTCGAGTTTTTCAGAAGAGAGGTTGGGATTTTTGAAGTTTCCGGTAACTTTGAGTGGGATTTGGGGTGTTTAGGTTACATTTTTTCTAAAATAGGTGTGAATTTGGGATTTTCCGAGGGGTTTCTAGTGGAGTGGTCCGTTTCCGGGTGATTTTCGACTGTTTTGGATGGAATCCGGGAAAGCGAAGTTAGGTTAAGTATGGGTTCGTTCGATCAGTCTACCTGACCGAACAGGGTGAAATCTTGGAGTCGTGGGTGAGTTAGGTCTTCCGCTCCATCCGACCGAGTAGAGAGGAGTGCGGTGGTGGAGAAGTGGTCAGTCGTCTAGACCAGACGAGTGTCTCTGAGGTGATAGGTCGGTGAACAAGGGCGAGTGGACTTAGGTTGATCTTAGGATGAGTCGATCGCCTGGGGCGAGCGAAGGAATACTTTGATCAGGGATTGGCTGGGTCGGTTACCTAGGATGAGAAGGAAAGTTTGAATTGAGAGCTTGGTCGGTCGGTCGGTCGGTCGATCGGGAGGGTCGACCAGGCTTAGGGGAACTCATCTTCAGGTAGGTAGACCAGTGCTGAGGGGCGAGTTATAACTCTATTTCTGATCTCGTTCGGTTGGTATCTCGGGTCTGGTGGCTACTTGACACTTAGCATTTTTGGCAGTTAGGAGCAAGGCTTGGGTCGATCTGTCTGGTTGGACGATCGAGTCAACATGTCAGATTCTGACATGACTAGTTCGAGCGGGATTGTGGTAGACCCAGGGGATGAGTATTAGCGTGCCCCGACAACAGTGATGATGCCTGAAGAGGGGTTCTGGTGGGCGTATCGACTGGAGTTAGTATAGCCGCTCCAGGGGCAAGTGAGGCTGGGCCGAGTGGCTCGAGCAGGCATGGGAGGAGTGGGGAAGACTTCGAAGGGGCCGATAGTCCATCTTCGTCCCGCAGTAGCTTTGAGGAAGAGCCGAGCCAGCAAGGCAGTGGAATTTTGACTGGAGATTATCCGCCCGTGCTGAAGGATAGTGACGTGTGGCGCATCTAGACCTTGTATCACATCCTTGGTTCAGTCGATATCCGGGCGCCGCGGTCGTATGAAAGGGTTGATTGGGAGGCCTAGGGTTGGATCTGTGTTTATGAGAAGTGGTTTCATGACGGGTTGAGGTTGCCTGTGCCTCGCCTCGTTTGGGAGGTGTTGAACCACTTCATGATTGCCCTTTCCCAACTTATGCTGAACGCTTAGAGATTGCTGATGGCCTTGGAGGGTTTGTGCATTCGGAACCAAGTGAGGTTCGGGCTGCACGAGTTGCTATACTCGTATTTCCTGAAGGAGAACGATAAGGAGAAGGGTCGATATTTGCTGAACTTGAGGCACGATCGGTCTCACCTGGTGACCGATCTGCGGTCTAGTGATAAGAGCTGGAAGGACCGCTATTTCTTTCTGAGGGGTTAGGATATCTTTGGAGAGAGAGGGCAGGGCAAGATCCTGGGCGGTTGGTGAGCAACTGGTAAGAACTTAGTATTTTCTTTTGTACTTTGATTACTAAATCTTGATTGTGTTTTTTGTTTTCAGAGCTTCAGTATAATCGGGCTGGGCAGAGCAGAGATGGCTTGGACGTTGCGATCTAGAGGGTGTTGGCCATTCCGTCAGAGCGGAGAGACTGGCGGGTGGTGTTGGCTGAGTCAAATTTGAGGACTAGCATTCTATGGGCCGGCGTAGAAGCGATCCAGCGAGGTACTCCCTTCCCCTCGCTAAAGCAGACTTGGGACGTTCTCCTAAGTCAATACTGCAATCAGCTGATTTTTGGTGAGTCCGGGCTGAACCCACTTATCGTTGGAGAGTTGCACTTGCAGAGTCACTAATGAAGAAGTTGAGCGTCCTAAGTGCGAGTGAGTCCATCGCCAGGCGTCGAGAGAAGAGGAGGAGGGAGTCGCTTGTTAGGGCGGACGTTAGGGTTGAGGACGTGTTAGCAACGCCGCCCAGTCAGCAGCCGCCCAGTCAGTAGCCTACAGTCGGAGCCGGGTCGTCTAAAGCTACCGTTGTGGATGAGGAGGCCGGGACTATTACTATCACGATTCCAGCTACTACATTGACTTATTCCGATGCGACGTCTATGAGCAAGCTGGCCGACTCTTTCTTGTTCCCGACGGACAAGGCGCCTGAACTAGATGGGTGCAGTTGCTACCACTGATTGGGGTGTATCCCGTGCCGTTCAAGTATGGCAGTACTTGTTCGCTTTTCCTGTTTTTGAATTTTGTTTTGATGGCAAAGTTTTGTTGTGCAGGTACTCACTAGCAGTCTTCATCTGAGGAAGTCTGTCGTGGCATAGGAGAAGCGGATACAAGATGTATCCAAGGCCAACACTAGTTTATCCTAGAGGGAGGCAGCGTCCCGGAAGGCTGAGCAAGAGAGTCAGCAGCGCCTCAGGGATAGTGAGGCCGAGGTCGAGAGATGACGGCACAAGTTGGCCGAGAGGACCGTAGAGGTTGAGTCCCGCAGGGAGCAGTGCATCTCTATTGCTAATTATGCTATCATCAAGGCCCGAGGTAAGCTCATGCTAGAGTTCAAGGAAGGGCGGACCTCTCATTGGGATTCGGATAAAGACATTCTGCTCGTGCAGGAGTTACTGGAAGAAGGAACTAGTCATCCAGGGGCGCAGGACGAGGAGTAGGCGCCTGACCTTAGTCAGTTGGGGCCATCGGGTGTTGGGGACATGAGCGACTAGGCTGCGGGGCCGAGTGCTAGCGGTGCGGACATGGCGACCGATTCGGTGATGGAGGATGAGGCTCGTGCTGAGGACGCTTAGCGCTTTCTTTTGTTTAGATATTTTGGGGCCTGCGATGCCCTTTCATCTGGCGCGTGTGCCATTTTTGTATTCTAAATTGGGCCGTTTGATGCTATATATATCACATTTGATTATTTTGATTTCTGGTGTTGTCTCCTTGGATGAATGAACTGTTCGTTGTTTCTCTTCTTGTAGGTGCATTATGTTGTGTATGTTACTTCAGAGTGGCCCAATGGCTAAGGCATGTAGGCCTTATGTTGGGCTGGGTTGGTGCTTTGCTTGTCAATGGTGCAAGGACCATTCATTCGGTCTGGTCGATCGAGTGTGTAGTCCCCTGGATGAATGAAGTTGCATCTTCAGTTCAGTTTTTGGGTCGGATGGGGCCGCCTGGGCGGTGCAAATCATAAGTCGTGCTGAGTTTCATAGACCGAGTGGGGCCGATCTACAGGTGCAAGCTCTTGAATCGGGCAGGGCCGATCTGAAGGTGTCATCATGAGTTAAGAGGGGTCGATTCGGAGGTGTAAGCAATTTATCGACCAGGGTCGATTTGAAGGTGTGCGTACGTTTATCAAGCAGGGCCGATTCGGAGGTGTTAGTACGTTTATCGGGTAGGGTCGATTTGAAGGTGTCCGTACGTTTATCAGGCAGGGCCGATTTGAAGGTGTCCGTACGTTTATCAGGCAGGGCCGATTCGAAGGTGTAAGCAATTCATCGACTGGGGTCGATTTGAAGGTGTGCATACGTTTATCGGGCAGGGCCGATATGAATGTGTAAATAGTTCATCGACCGGGGTTGATTTGGAGATGAGAACTTCTAAATAATACTTCATTAAATATTTGGCCGTGAGGCTGACTGTCTAAGAGGAGGTGGATAAGCCCACTCATCCTTTTTTTTTTTTTAAATGAAAAGAAACGAAAAAAAACAAAAAAACAAAAAAAAAAAGGACAAGGTTCACCTAGAAGTGGTAGCGTTTGAGGTGAACGGCATTCCAACTGTTGTTGATGTCTTTGAACTCGGGGGTCTGGAGTTTGTAGGCGCCTTTCCCTGCTTCTTTGGTTATCTAGTAGGGGCCTTCCCAGGTGGGGCCGAGTTTGCCAGAGTTGATTTCCTTGGTGTTTTGGAAGACCCTACGGAGGACCCAATCGCCTATCTTGAAAGTGCGGATCCTTACGTTGCGGTTGTAATGTCGGGCGGCCTATTGCTGATAAACTGTGTTGCGGATGCTCGCCCGTTCCCGCAGCTCGTCCATTGTGTCTAGGTTCTGGTAGAGGTTATGACTGTTTGATTCCTCGTTCGCCCATTGGAGCCTGGTGGATGGGACTGATACTTCAGCTGGGATGACTGCTTCAGAACCATATGTGAGGGAAAACGAGGTTTCGCCCGTTGATGAGCGAGCCTTAGTCCGGTATGACCAGAGGACTCCGGGTAGCTCGTCTGCCCATGCACCCTTAGCTTTTTGCAACCGCTTCTTCAATGTCTAGATGATGGTCTTGTTTGATGACTCGGCCTGACCATTGGACTGGGGGTTGCGGGGGGTTGAGAAACTTAGTTTTATTCCCCACATGTCACAGAAGTCCCTGAAGCCTGAGCTAATGAATTGGGATCCATTGTCGGTGACGATCTCCTTTGGTATCCCGAACCTACAGATGACATTCTTCCAGATGAAGGCCTTAACCTCTCGATCTCTGATTTGTACGAAGGCTTCGGCTTCGATCCACTTGGTAAAGTAATCTGTCACAGCTAACATATAGACTCGTTGCCCGAGTGCAGTAGATAGCTTTCCCACGATGTCCATTCCCCACTTCATGAATGGCCAGGGTGTGAGGATCGAGTGGAGTTGCTCTGGTGGGAGGTGTGAGACATGGGCAAACCTTTGGCAGCTGTCACACTTCTTCATGTAAGCGGTTGAATCGGTGCGTATGGTCGGCCAATAATATCCAACTGTGATCACCCGGTGTGCAAGACTGCGTCCCCCAGCGTGGTTATCGCATTCGCCATTATGGAGTTCGGCTAGAACACTTTGGGCTTCTTCTCGGCTTATGCATTTGAGATAGGGGCCTGAGAACGACTTTCTGAGGAGTTGATCCTCATGTATGGTGAATCTGGCGGCTTTTGCTTTCAGTTGGCGTGCTTCGTTCTTGTCGACTAGGAGTTCATCATTTTCAAGGTATCTTACTATCGGAGTCATTTAGTAGTCAGCTTGTTCAACGCCCATGGCTTCTACGGGGGGCTTGTTCAATGGTTACTCCTTCCAGTTGGCTGGCCACTGCACAAATAGGAGGGGGATGGATGATTGGGAGGAGCATGGGAGCACCGAGCCAAGATTGGCAAGGGCGTCGGCATGGTAGTTCTTAGCTCTGGGGATTTGTACGATTGAGAACTCTTCGAATTGGGCCTATAGCTCTTTGACCATGCTCAAGTAGGATGTCATCTTCGAGTCGCGTGCTTGATACGTGCCTTGTAGTTGGTTGACCAAGAGCTGGGAATCGGACTTCACTTCCAGCCTTTTTGCCCCCATTTCTCTAGCCAATGAAAGTCCAGCTAGGAGGGCTTCATATTTG
Source organism: Pistacia vera (assembly GCF_008641045.1). Classification (NCBI taxonomy): domain Eukaryota; kingdom Viridiplantae; phylum Streptophyta; class Magnoliopsida; order Sapindales; family Anacardiaceae; genus Pistacia; species Pistacia vera. The sequence continues at coordinate 1,210,364 of NW_022196230.1, forward strand.
ACCTCGTTATTCATGCACTTGAACCCACACCGGACTGCTCGTTGGACTATGTCTCCCTTTGGGGTGATCAGTACTATCCCAAGTCCGCTCCCATTCACATCACTTGATCCATCCACTAGGAGAGTCCACTTGGAGGGTGGTGCGTCGTTCATACATAGTAGTTCCCTTTCAGCTTGGGTGGTGGTGCTTGGTGTGAAGTCAGCAATGAAGTCTGCTAGTGCCTGGGACTTGACGGCGGTGCATGGTTGGTAGGATACGTCGAATTCGCTGAGCTCTACCGCCCATTGCATGAGTCGGCCCGATAGTTCTAGTTTGTGTAGTATTTTCTTGAGTGGGAAGGAGGTGGTCACAACTATGGGGTGGCACTGAAAGTACGGTCTGAGCTTCCTGGATGCATGGATGAGAGCGAGGGCAAGCTTTTCCAGTTGACTGTATCAAGTTTCTGCGTCAAGGAGTGACTTACTTATGTAGTAGACCAGAGACTACTTCGTTTCTTCTTCCCAAACTAGCACCGTTGATATTGCTGTCTCTGAGACTACCAGGTAAGTGTAAAGCTTCTCCCCGTCCATAGGTTTGGAAAGGAGCGGGGGGGTGGTCAGATACCTCTTCAACTATTGTAGGGCTTCTTCGCAAGAGGGGGTCCAATCGAACTTGTTGGATTTTTTAAGGGCATGGAAGAACAGGTGGCACTTATCAGCTGATCTGGAGATGAAGCGGCTCAGGGCGGTTACTCGTCCCACAAGGCGCTGGACGTCTCTAGTGCATGTCGAGGATGGTATGTTGAGGATCGCTCTGATCTGGTCGGGGTTGGCTTCTATCCCTCGCTAAGTGACCATGTAGCCCAAGAATTTACCCGATGAGACGCCGAATGAGCACTTGGCTGGGTTTAGCTTCATGTTGTATTTTCGTAGAACGGCGAATGCCTAGCTAAGGTGGTCGAGGTGTTTTTCGGCAATCAGGAACTTGACGAGCATGTCATCGATGTAAACTTCCATAGTCTCTCCTAAGTGGTCGGAGAACATCTTATTTACCAGTCGTTGGTAGGTGGCCCCGGCGTTCTTGAGTCCGAACGGCATTACCTTGTAGCAGTAGGTTCCCCTCTCTATGATGAAGGCTGTCTTTTCTTGGTCGTCGGGGTGCATCAGGATCTAGTTGTACCCAGATAAGGCATCCATGAAGCTAAGAAGCTCGTGGCCTGCAGTTGCATCAACCATCATGTCGATGTGTGGGAGCGGGAAAGAGTCCTTGGGGCAGGCCTTGTTCAAGTTGGTGAAGTCGATGCAGACTCTCTATTTCCCGTTCTTTTTCTTTACGACCACGACGTTTGCCAGCCATTCGGGGTAGTGGACTTCTCTAATCATGCCATTGCTTAGGAGTTTGTCAATCTCATCGTTGACGATTCAGTTCCGTTCTGGTACGAACTTCCTTCTCCTTTGCATTATTGGTGGGTGATCCGGATCTACCTTTAGCTGATGTACCATTGCTTTTGGATTGATTCCGGTCATATTGGCGTGAGACCAGACGAAGCAGTCTTGGTTTTGTCTAAGAAATTCTATCAGTTTCTCTCTTGTCTCGGGCTTGAGGCGGGAACCTATATGGGTCTTCCTCTCGGGGTTGTCCGGGTGTATCTATACTTTATCCAACTCTTCCATTGAGGGCTGATCTGGCTCGGTCGGAGGGGTTGGATGAGACTGTAATTGCTATGAAGAGTTACCCTTGTTCTTGAAGGCGTTCTTGTAGCAGTCTCTGGAAGCTTTGGGGTCGCCCTTGATCTCTCATACCCCCCACTTGGTTGGAAACCTGATCGTCTAGTGGAAGGTAGATGGGACTGCCCGTATGTCATGGATCTAGGGTCGGCCCAAGATGGCGTTGTAAGGGGATGGGCAGTCGATCACCAGGAAGACGGTCTGTCTATTTACTCCACCGGCGTAGATAGGAAGGACGATCTCCCCGATAGTGTATTTCTACTTCGAGCTGAACCCAACCAACAGTGTCAGCCGTTTGCTAATGTTTGCTTCTTCCAGTCCCATTGCCTTTACTGCTTCGAGGAACATGATATTTGCTGATGAACCTCCATCTACGAATACCCTTTTCACCAGGATGTTGGCAATCTGTAGGGAGAAGACTAGAGCATCATGGTGAGGAGCGGCCAGGGTGACCGGTTTGTCGTCTTCAAACTGAATTACCTGATGAGAGTGTGACCACAAGACCGGATAGATGACCTGGACTTCATGGTGGTGGTTAGTTCTAGCATACCGCTTGGCCGATGAGTAACTTACCCCACTGATCTCCGACCCTCCGAAGATGAGCGAACAGAAGCCTTTCGGTGTGGGTTCCCGCGGAGGAGGTGATGGTTCTTTGGAGCCTTTTTGGCTAATGGTGTTCTTCCCCTTGTCAGTAAGCAGATCACGGAGATGTCCCTTCTTCAGAAGTGCAGCAACCTCGAGCCGCAAGGCAATACAGTCTGCGGTGTTGTGCCCATGATCGCTGTGGAACTCGCACCACTTGGTTGTGTCTCTCCTTGCCTCGGGATTGAGCTTACCAGGCCACTTAACAGTGGATCCCGTTCCTTTCATTATCACTACGACCTAGGTTGGTTTGACATTGAGGTTGTACTCTGGTATTTTGTGCCGGTTCGATCCGAACTTCCTGTCATCATTCCTTGTGGGTTGGCGATCATAAGGTTTTCTGGTTCTCCCCATGTTGCGTGCTGGAGGTTGGTAGCGGTGCTCTACGGGTCTAGCTCTGGCTTCCTGTCGCTCCACCTTGATTCATATCTGGAATGGGTAGCTCGGTTCATCTCATCTTCCTCCCATCTTATCTGGATAACTGCTCGGGCCAGAGCGTCTTCCATTGTGGTGCAACCCAGCTTCGTAAGTTCTTTGTACAATTCTCCATCCGGGACGAGGCCTTTCCTGAAGGCGTCCACAACAGTCTCGGGGCTACATGAGGGGATAGAGATCTTTTCTTTGTTGAATCTGCTAACATATTCTCTCAATGGCTCTCCCATTCTCTGGTATATTCGGTATAGGTCGGCCGACAACTTCTCTAGTTTCTTGCTGCTGGCGAATTGTTACTACGAAGGTGTTGGTAAGCTGAGCAAATGAATCGATGGATCTGTTCGGGAGGTTTGTGTACCATTGGAGCGCCGGGCCGGATAAACTAGAACCGAAACTTTTGCACATGCAAGCCTTCCTAAGCGGTCGGGGTATGGAGACTGTGAACATCCGCTGCTTGTACAAGGCTATGTGGTCATCCGGGTTGGTGGTACCGTCGTATGCTTTCATGTTGGGGATGGTGAATTTTTGGGGCATGTCAGCCAGGGCGATCTCATCCACAAAGGGTGAATCGACGTAACAATGGGGTCTGCTCTTCTTGGTCGGGATCGGGATCGGCATCCCTGGGATGCGTCTCATCACTGCCTCGACATCGGCCAACCTCTTGGCCAGTATTTGTTCGATAAGGGAGAGGGATACTACCGGGTTATCCTGTCATACTGGGTCTACTACTTCATTCGTTCTCGGTATATTCCGTTGGGTCATCCCTCAGGGGGTAGTCTGATAAATCATTTCGTCGTGCATTCCTTGGTAGCATGGATCTTTGTTCATCCCTTCCGGTTGGGTGACTCCCATTGTCACTATTCTATTATTCCGCCTTACATGAATGGTCAGGGGAGTCGTCTGGTAGTCGCTCGGTCCGTCAGGATGGATGAGCTCGGGTACTGGAGTAGGTTTGGTTGGGCCGTTCAACCTGCGAGGGTGAGCCGAGCCGAATGGTGTTTGTGTTTGTGTTGTCGAATGGAGGTGGAGCGGGGCGGCAAGGATGGGCTGGTTTGGCGGATGCGGGCTTTCTGTTACTAGATCGTCTTGGTCACGAGGCTGGGATGGATCGGCTGGACGGTGTTCTGTTGGCATATCTTTGTCCCCATTAGTTAGAACGGAGTCATCGAGCGCTAGTGCGCTTAACGGACGTTGCCCTTTACCAGAGGCCGAAGGGCGATGCTCTGGTGTGAAGAAAGGTTACATGGATGGGATAAGGGCGCGGAACCGATTAGGGGGTGCTTGGTTGGGCAGAAACTCGAGATCGTAGAATTGACTTACTTTCTCCTTTAGAGACTGGTTTTCAGCCCTGATGGATGCATTTTCGGCTTCCAGCGCGGCCACCTTGTCCGAGTTTTGTTGCGTGAGAGCGGTCAAAGCCTCCAGTCTGGCCTTGAGGCCGGAGTTAACATTGTCGGGATTGTCAGCCATGGAATGTTCCTCCATGTAGCAAGGTTCGTTGAGCTGAATGATTGCTAGAGGCCCCACGGTGGGCGCCAAACTGTAGACGTAAAAATCTACCTGTACGGAAGGGGGGTCTGATCCCGTGAGGTTGAGGCCACTAGCGATCCGCTGCACCTGCACACGTAGAGAAACACATGCGTGAAGCGAACGGGAAACACCGGGGTGGTGTTTGCCATAGGCACTTCGACGCTCAAGTCAGCAAGGCTGAAAGAGGCTAATATAGTGAGGGCTAGGTAGTAGAGATTACCGGAAGTATAGTTAGGGACTGTGACTACGGCGGTGAGGTGAAGCTCTCAAGTCAGAGCTCTCAGTATGAAGGTGTAATGTTCTGTCCCCCTTGTGAGAGGGCTAACCTCTACTTATATAGTGATTGTCTGGTCTCCCAATCCTGGTAGAAGTAGAGTCCTAGTGTGACTCTGATGCAAACCCTAGAAGAATTAGGGCCGTGGTAGGCTGTCCTACCAGTGTCCGGATTTGATTTTGATTAGGAGAGTAACTCCGAGTAGGAAAGTGATCAGGAATAGGAATGTGACCTTAAATGGGAGATTAATCAGGAGTAGGAAACTATCCTGAGGGGGCCGTGGGCTTTGGATTTGCCTATGGGCCTGGAAGATGAATTGGGATTAGGAGGCTTACGCCCTCGTGGTTTGGGTCGGCTATATTTTGTACCGAAAGGGCCTAATTCGGTTGGGTCATATCGGGATTGGGCCTAGCTTCCTCTTCAGTGTCAGGCCAGTTTTCCTATTTGGGCCAAGGACGATTTTTGACCCTAACAAATATATATAAATATAAACTCTTAGCTCAGAGCCAGAGATTCAGGCTATTCTATTTGCAATTAATTTTCTTTTATGGTCATGCTTTTATTTGTATGTTTATCATTTACATTGTTTGTTCCGGAGTCATCAAACTGGTATTTCATTATTTCTGACTATAATAATTTCTTGTTCAATTTGCTGCACATTGTTAATTTCTATTTTTAACATTTTTAAAAGAGGTTTATGAATTCTGTATGGGTGTTTTTTCCTAGTACAATGTGACAATTTTAACAAGAAAACTTAGATAAGCATCCAGAATCCAAGAACTTTTGGTCTTAAAACTGTATAATTTAGCATGAGAATTATCTACATTTGTTTGTTTATACCTTCAGGTAAAATTTTGGTGCTTCCTGGAGAGTTGAATAAGGAGATAACCTCATGGCATCTTTAGTTGATAACATGTTTCGACATATGTATCCAACATGCCATCACCGGTTTTGGAGTAACAATTTTCAACCCTTTTGCCCACATAAGTACAGTACTTCCGAGCTAAATATATAGAGAAATTATGCTAATTAACCAATATCCAAACCATTTAATACATATTAACTTAATCGTGCTTCTCTTATTCTAAGTCATCCATTCATGAATAGCTAATATACAGTGTCAGGCAACATGATAAGCCCCAAGAAGCTCATGAACAGGCTGGTGAGGATGAGGCAGAAGATGGAAGAAGTGAATGCGGGTAATTCTAATAAATCATCAGTCGCTGAGAAAGGCCATTTTGTTGTCTACACCATTGATCAAAAGCGCTTTGTGTTTCCCTTAATGTATCTCAACAATGACATCTTCCTTGAGCTATTGAAGGTGTCTAAGGAGGAGTTTGGACTATCAAGTGATGGTCCTATTACATTGCCATGTGATTGTAAGAATCAACATGCATGAAGAGTGGTGGAGATGGAGAATGAAAGCATGAAAGCATGGATTCTAAAACCGATTTTCAAACAAAGCTTGGAAAAGAGATTATACCTNGTCAATTCCCGTGAGAAACATTCTTGAGTGTGTGTGTGACCCAACATAACAGCTACATTTCCTTAGAATTCTCCAGCTTCAAAACCTTCAGAAACTTTCCCTGAAAGTTCTTGCGCTTGGCAGGTCAATGTGGTTCAAATACAGTCCTATCTCGTGCTACATGTTAGAAGCAAATCAATATTTTTGCAGTTAATCACAAATTGCTTAATGAGGAATTCAAATTTAGGAAGTTCTCTAAAAAATGATCCCCAGAGGCTTAGGAAAACCATTGACTTTTAAGAATTATGGTGAAATATCTTCAAATAAATACTACCAGTGAGCATTTTCTTAAGAGGACATAAGATAGGCTCCGACAGAGAAAAGATACTCATTCTGCTGACCTTACATGCCCTTTGGAGATTAAACCTAATTCCCAAAAGAGGAAGTTCACGGCTGCTTGCATGTCTTAATATAACCTTTTTTTTGGCTGATTGAAATGTAGTACTTTGATAAGACCTCCCATTAGTAAAATCTATCAATATAAAGGGCATAAAGGGCAGTAGGGTACTGGTTGTGTGAGTCGGCATGTGTGCTAGTGGGAGTTAGTTGGGAAATATCTCGTGATGGGGAATCAAGTTGTTAGTGGGAGGAATATTTTAGTTAAGGGATTAGTATATAAAGGGAGGGGAGTTTTAGGGAAGGATAGACATATTTTCAAAGGGTCATTAAGGGAGGTCCCTAGGTCCTCGAACTGCTGGGAATTATCTGTTCTTTGGCTTGTTGCTATTTCTATTTTGTTCCGTTAAAATCTCATTTCTATTCAATCAATACAATACAGTGTTAATTCTAGAATAGGATTGCCATTTTATGCATTTTGGACTGTTTTGTGGCTGCATTTGTTTTAAATTGACAGAGGTTCTCATCAATGGTATTAGAGCCAAGGTTAGGGAATGGTAAAAACGAAAATGGAGGAAGAGATTAGATCGATGAAGGAAGATTTGGGAACCATCAAAGAGTGCTTAAGGGAAAGGCTAGTCTGGATGAGACGTAAAGATGAAGAAGAAGCAAGAAGAGGTGAGGATAATGGGTCGACAGAAATCCCAGGAAATCAAGGATCAAACCAGGAAGATGTTAACGGAGAATCGATGAACACCGAAAGACCACAGCAAGAAATTGGTAGCCGAAAATTGGAGATGCCGCTCTTCACAGGGGAAGATCCTTATAGGTGGCTGTTTAAGATTGAGCGTTATTTCAATGTGTACAGAATCGCCGAGAAGGAGAGGTTGGCCACGGTGGTCGTTTGCATGGAGGGTGACGCGATCAATTGGTTCCAGTGGATGGAGGTGCGAGCTCCGGTGACGACATGGGCTGCCTTTAAACTTGCCTTGCTTCATTGGTTCAGTGGCTCACAGGAAGAAGGGTCGTACAAGACCCTGATGGGAATCTAACAGACTGGAACAATGGAAGAATATCACCAAAAGTGTGAAGCTCCATCTGCTCCATTGTGTGAAGAAAAAGAAGACATATTGTGGGCTAACTCCTTAAACGGGCTTAGACTAGAGATAGAAGCTGAAGTCAAATTGGGCCAGCCCAATTTATTAATGCAATTAATTGAGTTAGCCCAGAAAATAGAGGAGAAGAATTGGGCTTTAGAAGAAATGAAGTTTGGGCTTAATAGAGCTGAAAAACCAGTTGGGCTGTATGGGTTTAATAGAGGAATTATTTCAATTGGGCTGGGTAAACAGGGAATAACACATACAATTGAGTGTGGGCTTGAGCAATTGGAGAATGGACCTGGAAGTGGACTCGTGTTAGCTAGGTATGGGTCAAGGCGGGTAATTGGATCAAGAGAAATTGGATCTAAGGTTCATATACAACACAATCGCTCATTCGACAGCCCTAGAACATATCCATTTCTCAATCAACAGCGACACTCCGTCAACCCCTCGTCGGAGCTCCGACCATGGGAGGAGAGGCAGTCGAGCCCGGCGCTGATTTTTGGTCACCAGAGTATAAGCTGGACAGCTCTTCGAAAGATCGATTCCAACCTCTNGTTGAACGAGTTAGTCGAACGAACACGAACGAGTTACGAACGAACACGAACGAGCTTTTTGTTAATCGAACGAACACGAACACACATCCTGTGTTCGTTCGAACACAAACACGAACATGAACATGAACAATCGAACATGCTTATCGAACGATTTTCGAACGGGCTTGTTCGTTCATGTTCGGTTCGATTGCAGGCCTATCCACCATACCAGCATAGGTTTTGGAGCAACAAATTTCGATCCTTGTGCCACATAAGTACAGTACTTCTGAGCTATATATATATACACACGTAGTTGTTCTCTTATTCTACATTGTCCATTCACGAGTCCCCAATACACAGTGTCGGGCAATAGGCAGCATGATAAGCCCTAAGAAATTCAGGATCAGGCTGGTGAGGAAGAGCCAGAGGATGGAAGACGTGAATGCGGGTAATTCTAATAAATCATCAGTCGCTGAAAAAGGCCATTTTGTTGTCTACACCACTGATCAAAAGCGCTTTGTGTTTCCCTTAATGTATCTCAACAATGACATCTTCCTTGAGCTCCTAAAGGTGTCTGAGGAGGAATTTGGACTATCAAGTGATGGCCCTATTACGTTGCCATGTGATGCAGTCTTCATGGATAAATTAGTCTCACTCATTCAGCAAGGTGTTAGTGAAGGTCTCAAGAAAGCTCTGCTTGATTCGATTACTGCCAGCCACTGCTCATTATCTGCTTCTTTCCATCAGGTACATGCAGGCCAACTTTCAGTTTGTGGCTACTGAATTATATTATAATCCCAATTGGGTTCTGTAAATGAATGGAACTTCTGTGTATATATTGTTTTTGCACTATACATCTTTTGATAATTCAAAAGAAATTTTCAGTGTAAAATAGTAACTATGAAGTATGAATCAGTATAGCATATCAATAGAAAACATTAAGGATCAACTCCTTGAAACTTTTCTGAAAGTTCTTGTGCATGTTAGAAACAAATAAATATTTTGCACCTAATCTCAAATTGCTTAATGAGGAATTCAAATTTAGGAAGTTCTGTTAAAACTGATCCCCAGAGGCTTTGGAAAACCATTGGCTTTAAGAATCATATCAAATCTCTTCAAATAAGTACAGTGAGCTTTAATCTTGCAAGGACATATAGATAGGCTCAGAAAGAGAAAAGAAACTCATTCTACTGAACTTACACGCCCTTTGGAAATTAAGCCTAATTCCCAAAATGGAAAGTTCACCGTTGTGTGCTAGTCTTAGAACAACCAGCTTTTACAGTTGATTAAATGATGCTAATGTTGTAGTTTATGCCATGATTTGACTATGTAGAATGAGTTGCAACTTGTGTTGGCCTTAAGTGCCAGCAGATGCTTGGAGCCATCAAGGTTGTGCTCTTATTTAACTCAAGTTCCCAATCAAGGTGGGAAGAGAGGAAAAATGTGACTTAATGGAGAACATTAGCCAATTCTCTAAATTTCTTTATGTACGTTGGCAAAACTTCAAGTCCCTTGTACCACCCCTAGTTTTTGCTAAATTGTATTTTATTGCATCATACTCCTTTCTGGTCCAAATTAAGTGCATTGATAAATAACATAATTCACTATGAAATCATTGTTGAATAACAGTATTCACTATGAAGATGCATAAGACAGTAGGAAAAGACAAATAAAATACTTGGGAAAAATCCAAAGAATGGGGTCTGGCAAAACTAACTCCTTTGTCCTATCTGAGGAACATTATGTACGATATTATAAAAACTTGAAGGAATCATGGCAATTGAAGATCTGAAGAGGACAAATTTATTCGGGTAGTTGGGTTTGAAAGAAGCTGCAAATCATGTTATTTTATTTTCCTTTTGTTGGTTTCTATGTCTCTTTCATATTCAGTATTTAAATCATATAGTCTAACATGGATAATTACAATTGCTTTGCATTGTAATTCACAGCAAAAGGAAAGCACATGGAGGATTTTGGTCTAACAAGAGCAGAACATAGTTTGAATAACCATGTGATTTTGTTTGATTTCAGTTTTCTCTTAGGAATTAATTACTTAACCTAAGTGGCCCTAAGAATTTTAATGCAACACTCATGGCAGAAGAAAACAAATGCATAACATCCAAGTAATAGTATCCGACATGGGGTATTCATGCTTAACAATAATAAAAACATATTCTCTATATCCAAACCATCTATCTAGTTGATGATCACATGGCCTTGTTTCCAACCAACACAACACAAAGAAGGCAACAATAAGTGATCCTGGCCAGACTTGTATATATATATGTAACAGCTGACCACAAAAATAAGCTCTATAACGCAAACTTGTAGCTTGTCCAAGGTCGAAGTCTAATATTTCCAATCATGATCAACCCAAAAGGGCTTGTTGAATTGGCAAGAAAGTGGCAGAGAATGGCTTCTGCAAAGTGTAACAGAATCTCGTATCCAAGAAGTTTTGTTGCTAATAAAGGGCATTTTGTTGTGTACACAACTGATAAGAAAAGGTTCATGGTTCCCTTGGAATACCTCAGTCAAAATGTCTTCAAGGAGCTTTTAAGAATGTCTGAGGAAGAGTTTGGTCTTCCAAGCCATGGAGCCATCACTTTGCCTTGTGATAGTACTTTCTTGGAGTATGTCATTTCATTGGTCCGAGGACTCATGCCTGAAGAATTCGAGAATGCTTTGCTCACTTCCATAGCAACATGTCACTACTCGGCATCAACTTCTCTTGTTCAAGCACAAAGCCACCAACAAACACTCTTATTTGGCTATTGAAATTTGTTGATAGAAATGACTGTAGATATATTGACTGTAAACAGGTTATACACTTATTGATGAAGTATTTTTATAAACGCAATTTCATTTTTTATTATTAACCTTGTAAATCTAAAATGAAAGGTTTTCTGTCATGAATTGACTGTGAATGAAAATTGTCATTTTCTGATAAATATTTACAGTAGCTCATAGTAACTTACTTCCTGAACCGGTAAATGCAGATTGTAAATTTACCGAATCATTTAATTTTATTCGAGTTTCCTAAGATCCATTTAATGAGTGAACCTAAATTAAACTCATGATACTCAGAAAAAAATCTGCATGTAATCTGTTAAACTCATGAAAGTAGAGAAAGTTTAACTAGGCCTAGAGGGCAAGATTTCTTGAATCTGGCCAGTTCCAAAGTCCTAATTATAGGGAAGCTAAGTTTGTTATGTTCCCTCCATATAATTGATTCTCCATCTTAATTTTTCTTCTCTATTTCACTTTTTGCAACAAGGTTCTTAACTCGTGATGATCTTCAGCTGGAATCAGTGTCTGGTAAATTATTATTTTACTTCAAGAAGATCATCTCACAGTTGCTATTAACTTCTTAACCTGCTTTGAATGTTGTTCCACTTCTCATGAGTACTCTCCTAGCTTATATTGATTCTTGTAGTTCTTAGAGAGGATCTATAACCTCTGTAACTTATTGTTATAAACTCTTTCTTAGTCCACAGTAACTGCATTGATAAATCACAGAATTCACTATAAGATACATAGGACAGTAAGAAAAGACAAGCAAAATCCTTGGGAAAAATATTCTGAGAATGGGGCTTGGCAAAATCATTTGTTGCATATGAGGAACATTATGTGCAACATAATGAGCTTAGTTGATGGAATCTTGGCTAGTGAATATCTAAATAGACAAAATTATTTCCATAATTTGATTCAAGTAGTTGGTTTGAAAGAAGAAGCAGCCAAATTTCAAATCATGGTAATATGTGTTGAACGTTGATGCATGGCTGGAAATGCAGCAGTTTATTTAAAGTTTTTGAATGTGTGTTGGCAGCAAAATCTGAACTGAAGTTTGCCAGGGGTGTATTTGATATGCTGCATGTTTTGCTTATTTTGTAAAAGTGTGATATGCATTCCAGATTGTAAGGGATGTTCCGATGCAGCAGTTGGTAGTTGATATAAGTGTGTGGCTTTAGATTAATTTAAGTTATTATATGTCTGCACAGTAGGTATAAGTCAGTGTTAAACTTTGCTTTATTAGCTGTAATGTAAACATTTTTCGAAATGCAGAAAAACACAAGTTGATTCATTCAGTTTTAGCTCTCTTTCTTTTCTTTGTTAAACTCCAGTGCATAAACAATAACATGGTATCAGAGCCACTTTGATTCCAACCAAAAAACTGAAAATTTCTTCTCCAAAACAACTCATCCAGCTCTCTGAGAAACTGCATTGCATTAGACCTGGTTTCTCTTAAACAAATGACTACTCCAACAGCTTCCCTTCTACCTCCTGTGTTCAACGGTGAACACTACCATATTTGGTCAGTCAAAATGAAGGCTTACTTGAGGGGCCAAGGACTCTGGCAGTATGTAGAGGAAGAGAGACAACCCCCTCAACTGGGACCAAGTCCCACTCTCAACCAAATTCGAATGCATGAAGAGGAAGCATCAAAGGCTCCAAGAGCCCTGTCCCACATCCACTCAGCTGTCACAGACCTTGTTTTCACAAGGATTATGGCATGCGAAACAGCCAAGGAATCATGGGACAAGTTGAGGAAAGAGTTCATGGGAAGTAACACTACAAGAAACATGTAGGTTTTGAATTTCAGAAGGGAGTTTGAATCTTAATTTAAGAATACAGGAGGCTGAGAAAGTGAAAGAATATGTTAACAGGCTGATGAACATTGTCAACAATCAGATTACTCGGAGTGGAGATGTTAGACAGCAGAATAGTGGAGAAGGTAATGGTGAGCTTGCTGGAAAGGTTTGAAGCCAAAATCTCATCCTTGGAGGACTCAAAGGACCTAACTCAGATCACATTGACTGAGCTGGTCCATGCTCTGCAGGCACAAGAACAGAGAAGGCTCTTAAGGTTAGAGGATGCAAATGGAAGGGGAAATGTTAGCAACCTATAAGGGCAAGACTGGACAAGGGAACTGTAGGAAGTTTGCTGGAGAAAGAAGAGGAAAAGAAAGGGCTAATAACTAGTGGAACAAAACTGGTGGGATGAAGAGTTTTCCAGCCTGTTCTCATTGCAAAAGGAAAGGGCATGCAGAGCACAAATGCTGGTTCAGACCTGGTATACAATGTAGAGCCTGCAAGCAGTTTGGCCATGTTGAAAGAGTGTGCAAAAACAAGGGAGAGCAATCCCAACAGCAAGCTCAAACAGCTGATGAACAACAGCCAATGCAGGAGACAAAACAGCTGTTTGTGGCCTCATCAAATCTGGTCCAAACCTGTGATGATACATGGCTAATTGACAGTGGGTGTACACATCACATGACACCATACTTGAGCTGCTTTGTGAATATATATCACTCTCATCGATCAAAGATTAAAGTTGGGAATGGAGAGTGTGTGGAAGCAAGAGGCAAGGGAGATGTTGCAATCCAAACTCCAAAAGGTACAAAGCTAATCTCAAATGTACTTTATGCACCTAATATAAGTCAGAGTCTTTTGAGTGTGGGACAAATGTTGGAAAGGAATTATGCACTGCATTTTCAAAAACTGCATTATTCAAGACAGTGAAGGTAATGAGATTTTGAGAGTGAAAATGGTAGGGAAAAGCTTTCCAATAATGTGGAAAGTTACACCACACACAGCATGCAATGTTAGAGAGGATGAAACTGAAATGTGGCACAAGAGATTAGGCCATGTACACTATAGAAATTTGAGTGAAATGCAGTCTAAAAATCTAGTCCAGAATCTGCCTATTGTTGAGCAGCAAAGAGGTGTGTGCAAAGTGTGTCAACTAGGTAAGATGAGTAGGAAACCATTCCCAGTGAACCAAGCTTGGAGAGCCTTTGAAAAACTCCAGCTTGTTTACTCGGATGTATGTGGCCCCATGCAAACCTTATCACTCAATGGGAGCAAGTACTTTATATTGTTCATAGATGATTGGTCTAGGATTGGGTGGATTTACTTCCTAAGATAGAAAAATGAGGTGGCTGGAACATTCAGAAAATTCAAACTAGAAGTAGAAAATTTGACAGAAAAATCCATCAAAATCTTGAGAAGTGATAATGGCACTGAATACACTTCTCAAGAGTTTGAAAAAATCTGCACTGAAGTTGGAATAAGGCATGAATTCAGTAGCCCATACACTCCACAACAGAATGGAGTTTGTGAGAGCAGAAACAGGACAGTCATGGAAATGGCAAGGTGCTTAATGGCTGAGAAAAATCTTCCCAAACCATTTTGGGCAGAAGTAGCAAACACAAGTGTCTACCTACTTAACAGAATTCCCACCAAAGCCTTAAAAAACCAAACATCTTTTGAAGCATGGACTGGAGTCAGACTAGCAGTGGATGAACTGAAGATTTTTGGAAGCCTTTGCTACGTCCTAGTGCCATCTGCAAAGAGGACTAAGCTGGAGGATAAGGCTGTGACTGAAATATTTATTGGCTACAGCAGCCAATCCAAGGCCTACATGATTTACCTTCCTGACTCTAGAAAAGTGGTGGTGTCCTAAGATGTTAAGGTTGATGAGAGAGGAGTTTGGAACTGGGAAAAGGGTAGAGCTGATGTAGATACACAACCTCAATTGAGTGAGGTTCAACCTAATCAAATTGAAGAAGATTCAGGGGAGGAATCAGAAGAAGAAGTTGCTGTTAGGGGAACCAGAACACTGGTTGATGTGTATGACAGGTGCAACTTAGCACAAATGGAACCTACAAGTTATTTAGAGGCTGCACAATCAGAATCCTGGAGGAGTGCCATGAAGGAGGAGCTTGCCATGATAGAAAAAAACCAAACCTGGAAGCTGGTGGACAGACCAGAAAACAGAAAAGTTATTCAGGTGAAATGGATTTTCAGAAAAAAGCTGAATCCGGATGGGTCAATTCTGAAGCATAAGGCCAGGCTTGTAGTTAAGGGATTTGCTCAGCAGTATGGAGTGGATTTCCTAGAGACATTTGCTCCTGTTGCACGGCATGACACCATTAGGCTGCTACTTGCAGTGGCTGCTCAATTCTCCTGGAAAGTGTACCAAATGGATGTAAAATCCGCCTTCTTGAATGGCTGATTGAATAAGGAAATCTACATTGAACAACCTGAAGGGTATGTGATCCAAGGAGAAGAGGGAAAGGTGTATTTGCTTAGGAAGGCCTTGCATGGCCTAAAACAGGCTCTAAGGGCCTGGTACAGCAGGATTAATGACCACCTGCTGAACTTGGATTTTGTTAGGAGTCCAAATGAACACACTCTATACATTAGAGAAGCTGAAGATGACTTGATGATCATTTCTTTGTATGTGGATGATCTTCTAGTAATTGGGAGCAATCAAACTCAAGTGGATGAATTCAAGAAATCCATGCAAAGTGAGTTTGAAATGACTGACTTGGGTGGAATGTCTTACTTTCTTGGAATGGAGATTGATCAACAAGTGGATGGGATCTTTGTGAATCAAAAAAGGTATGCAAGTGAAGTTTTGAAAAAATTCTGCATGGAAAACTGCAAACCAGTAAATCTGCCTTTGGTTCCAAACTTAAAGCTGTCGAAGGATGAGGATGTTAAGAAGGTTGATGAAGGATTGTACAAGAGTTTAATAGGGTGTCTGCTGTATTTGACAGCAACTAGGCAGATTTGATGTATGCAACCAGTTTGCTATCCAGGTTTATGAGTAATCCAATTGAAACACACTTCAAAACAGCAAAATGGGTGAGGTATGTAAAAGGAAGTATTGATTATGGGGTGTGGTTCAAGAGATCAGAAGACTTCAGTTTAGTTGGTTATTCGGATAGCGATTGGGCTGGTTCGACAGATGATATGAGGAGCACTTTAGGATTTGCATTTTTCCTGAATCATGGTGCTATCTGCTGGCTTTCCAGGAAGCAGGAAACTGTGGCTCAATCCACAGCTGAAGCAGAGTATATATCCGCTGCCGCAGCTGTGAATCAAGCCATTTGGTTGAGAAAAATCCTTGATGATTTGAAGCTGAAACAGAACAAAGCTACTGCCATCATGTGTGACAATCTATCTGTAGTAGCTATGGCCAAGAATCCTGTGCAACATGGACACACAAAGCATATAAAAATAAAGTTCCATGCAGTGAGGGAGGCTGAGCAAAATGGTGAAGTGAAACTGATGCATTGCAGGAGTGAATTGCAAGTGGCTGACATTATGACCAAAGCTGTCTCCAAAGCCAAGTTTGAAGAATTCAGATTCAAACTTGGTTTTTCCAGCCAACCATCAAGGAGGAGTGTTGAACGTTGATGCATGGCTGGAAATGCAGCAGTTTATTTTAAGTTTTTGAATGTGTGTTGGCGGCAAAATCTGAACTGAAATCTGCCAGGGGTGTATTTGATATGCTGCATGTTTTGCTTATTTTGTAAAAGTGTGATACGCATTCTAGATTGTAAGGGATGTTCTGATGCAGCAGTTGGTAGTTGATATAAGTGTGTGGCTTTCGATTAATTTAAGTTATTATATGTCTGCAAAGTAGGTATAAGTCAGTGTTAAACTTTGCTTTATTAGCTGTAATGTAAACATTTTTCGAAATGTAGAAAAACACAACTTGATTCATTCAGTTTTAGCTCCCTTTCTTTTCTTTGCTAAACTACAGTGCATAAACAACAACAATATGTTTGCCTTTTGTTGCTTTCTCTGTCTCGTTTGTGTACAGTATCTAAATCATTTAGTCTAACATGGACACTTACAATAGTTTTGCATTGATAGTCACTGCACAAGGAAAGCACATGGGCTTGTGCCTTGCAATTACTGCTCTAAAAATTTGGCAGATTCTTCTAACCTTGTTGGTTTACATAAACATGCAAGATTTTGTGGCTCTGACCATATCTAGTCATTGGGTCCTACTTTTATCAAGTGATTTTTGTCTGAAATTATCAAAACATGGTTTTTGGATAAGCATATGATTTAGTTTTATTTCTATTTTCATAGGAAATTAATTGCTTAAGTTTAAGTGGCTCTTTGTGTAAGAAAAGAAATGCATAACAACCATGTGCTACTGCCCTACATGCAGCGTTGATGCTTAACAACAATCAAAATCTATGGCCGATATCCCAACCACCTATTCAGTTACTGATCACATGGCCTTATTTCCAATTAACACAACGTAAAAATGATAACAATAAGTCATCATGTCTATACTTGTGGATATATATAGCACAGCTAGCCACTGACTTCTGCACAGCTCATAGTTGTGCTTAAGATTAATAAGCTCTATAACTCAGAGTTTTAGTTTGTTCAAGTCTCATTCTGATTTTTAATCATGATCATCTCAAAGAAACTTTATAAACTGGCAAGGAAGTGGCAGAGAATGGCTTTGGTAAAGCATAGGAGAATCTCGTATCCAAGAAGTGTAGTTGCCGGTGAAGGCCATTTTATTGTGTACACGACTGATAAGAAAAGGTTCATGGTTCCCTTGGAATATCTGAGTCAAAATGTCTTCAGGGAGCTCTTGAGAATGTCCGAAGAAGAGTTTGGTCTTTCAAGCGAGGGAGCAATCATATTGCCTTGTGGTAGTACCCTCTTGGAGTATGTCATTTCATTGATCCAACGACACATGCCCGAAGAGTTAGAGAACGCTGTGCTCACTTCCATAGCAACATGTCGCCACTTGGCATCGTCTTCTCTTGCTCAAGGACAAAGCCATCAACAAACACTTATTTTTAGCTATTGAAACTTTTTGGTAGCAAAGATTCTTTTGTAGACTTATTGACTGTAAACAAATTATACATTTAACTTTTTGATGTGATGTAATTTCATTCATAATTTTTAATCTTGTGAATCCAAAAGGAAAAATTTTCCTTTCACGAATTGACTGTGAATGAGAAATGTTATTTTCGATTAAATATATCTAGTAACCAACAACAACTTCATTTTTTGGTGAATGCAAATTTTCATTTTACTGAATTCCTTTAAATTTATTCAAGTTTCTAGAGATCAGTTTAATCAGTTAACTTATTAAATACATAATACTTATAAAAGCAGGGCTGCATATAAGCTATGAAAGTTATAAAGGTAGAGGAGATTTAATGAGGACTGGAGGGAATGATTTCTTGAAGCTGAGTGATTGCCATGTCCTAACTACAGGGATTAGGGAAGGTAAAGCTTGACTACATTTTCTTGAATAACTGACACTAGGTATGTTCCCTCCATATGATACATTCTCAATCTGAATTTTCATTTTCTATTTCACCCTTTTCAAACGATTTCTTAGTTCCTGATCTCCATCAGGAATTAACCTTTGTTGAAAGTAGTTCTACTTCTTGTGACTTTTTTCCTAGCTTACATCGACTATTTCGGTTCTTAAAGGGATCTATAACTATTGTACTTTATTTCATGCACTCTTTTCTGGTTTGATAAATAACAGACTTCACTACAAAGATGCATAGAACATGGAGAAAAGACAAGAAAAATCCTTAGGAACAATATTCCAAGGAATGGGGCCTGGCAAAACTAACTCATTTGTTACATCTGAGGAACATTATGTGTAACACAACCAAATTGATAGAATCTTAGCAAGTGAAGATCTAAAGATGACAAAATTATTTCCATAATCTTATCCAAGCAGTTTGGTTTGAAAGTGGAAGCGGCGAATTTCCAAATTATGTTACATTTTTGGCCTTTTGTTGATTTTTCTGTCTTCAGTATCTCAGTCATATAGTCTAACATGGATAATTACAATAGCTTTGCATTGATAGTCTCAGCATAAGGAAGCACATGGGCTTGTACCCTGCAATTCCTGCTCTAAAAAATTGGTAGATTCTTCTAATCTTGTTTGTTTGCACAAGCATGAAAGATTTTGCGCCTCAAACCATATCTAGTCAGTAGGTCGTGATTTTCTCAAGAAGATTTTGGTCTAACATAATCTGAACATACTTCCAAAAACAACATGATTCTGTTTGATTTCTGTTTTCTCTGGGGAGGTTTAATGCTTAACTGGGCCTAAGAATTTTAATGCGTTCCTTATTGGCAGAGGAAAATATGTGTCACAACTAAAGTGATATTGGCCTACATGGGTGTTGATGGTCAACAATAATCTAAACATATGCTCAATATCGCAACCACTTATTCAGGCGATGATCACATGGCCTAACTTCCAATCAACACAACACAAGGAAGACAACAATGAGTGGTCCTGGCTATACTTGTGAATATATATATATCACAGCTGCCCGCAAACTTCAGCACAGCAAATAGTCCTGCTTAAAAACACAAGCTCCATAACTACTGGAGTTCTAGTTTTTCCGAGGTCTAATTCTAACTTGCAATCATGATCAACCCAAAAAGGCTTATTGAACTGGCAAGGAAGTGGCAGAGAATGGCTTCTGCAAAGCGTAGGAGAATCTCGTATCCAAGAAGTTTTGTTGCTGATAAAGGCCATTTTGTTGTGTATACAACTGACAAGAAAAGGTTCATGGTTCCCTTGGAATATCTCAGCCAAAATGTCTTCATAGAGCTCTTGAGAATGTTTGAAGAAGAGTTTGGTCTTCCAACTCAAGGAGCTATCACATTGCCTTGTGATGGTACCCTCTTGAAGTATGTCATTTCATTGGTCCGAGGATGCATGCCTGCAGAATTAGAGAAGGCTTTACTCACTTCCATAGCTACATGTCACCAGTTGGCATCATGTTCTCTTGCACAAGGACAAAGCCACTACCAACAAACACTGATATTTGGTTATTGAAAATATTTTTATAGCAATGACTCTGTAGACTTATTGACTGTAAACAGATTGTACAATTAGCTTTTGATGTGATGTAATTTCATTCATAATTTTTAGTCTTCTTAATCCGGAAGGAAACTTTTTTCTGTCAGTATTGACTGTGAATGAGAAATGTATTTTTCAGATGAATGTTTCTTGTAACCAATAGCAACAAACTATTTGTACTAGTGAATGCAAATTTTCATTCTACTAAATTCCTTAAAATTTATTTGAGTTTCTATAGATCAATTTAATCAGTTACCGTAGTTTACTCAGAAAAGCAGGGCTGCATATAAGCTGTGAAACTTATAAAGGTACTGAAGATTTAACGAGGACTAGAGGGAATGATTTCTTGAAGCTGAGTAGTTGCAATGTCCTAACTACAGGGAAGGAAAAGTTTGACTTGAATAACTGATTTTAGTTATGTTCCCTCCATAATCTTTTTCTATTTCACTCTTCGCAACAAGATTCTTAACTCCTAATGATCTTGATCTAATTTTAGTTTCTGGGATATAATATTAATCTTTAGGAAGAAGTCATCACACGGCTGCTATTTATTTAAGTCATTTTTTTCTATGAACATCTTAACCTGTATTGAAGGTAGTTCAATTTCTTAAGACTTTCCTCCTGGGTTATATCAAATTTTTATCTCTTAGAGAGGATCTGTAACTATTGTACTTAATAATAGAATTCACTTCGTAGATACATCGAACAGTAAGATAAGACAAACAAAATCCTTTGGCAAAATATTCCGAGGAATGCGGCTTGGTAAAACTAACTCATTTATTCCATATGGGGAACAATATGTGCAACATAATCAGCTTGATGGATTCTTGGCAAGTGAAGATCTGAAATAGACAAAATTATCTCCATAATTTGATTCAAGTAGTTGGTTTAAAGAAGAAACAGCCAAATTTCATATCGCGGTAATATGCTTGCCTTTTGTTGCTTTCTGTGTCTCATTTGTGTTCAGTATCTAAATCATTTAGTCTAACATGGATACTTACAATAGCTTTGCATTGATAGTCACTGCACAAGGAAAGCACATGGGCTTGTGCCTTGCAATTACTGCTCTATAAATTTGGCAGATTCTTCTAAGATTGTTTGTTTACATAAGCATGCAAGATTTTGTGCCTCAAATCATATATAGGTAAGTAATCATATATAGTAATTAGGTCCTGCTTTTATCGAGAAGATTTTGGTCTAACATAAGCTCAACATACTTTGAATAACAACATGATTTTGTTCGATTTCTGTTTTCTCTTGGGAAGTTTAATGCCTAACTTAAGTGGGACTGTTGAAGCATTGATAATTTGATGGAAAATTCAGTTAAGTCAGTTTATTTTTGAATGAGTGTTTGGTGCCAAGCAGCAGATGCATTCCCTCTTTTCTGCCGAAATTGAAGCTGCTGGAGTTGTTAACTTTTGTGTCATGTTTAGGTGTATTTAGTGTAAGATAAGTTTGTATTAAGTTACCAACTTTGTTTTTGAAATTTAAAAGTTTGAATGGTTGTTGTAGTTGGTAAAACAGTAAGCTTTGTTGTGTATATATTGCAAGTTACAGTATAATGAAAGAGTGCAGTTCACTTTCAGCATTTTTTCTCCTTTTCTTTCTTAGAGTTCTCCGGCCAAAAACCAACAAATGGTATCAGAGCTTTACACCAAAACAACCTGAAATCTCTCTTACACTTAGTCATCAACCTTTACTCAAGAACACCTCCCATTTTCAGCCCAAAACAACCTGCATCTGCACCTTTGTTTACCCTGCGTCAGACACGAAACTTGAGACAATGGCTGCTCAATCAGCCCTGATGTCACCTCCAGTATTCAATGGGGAGCACTACCACATATGGGCTGTAAAGATGAAGGCCTTCCTCCGAGGTCAAGGGCTGTGGCAGTATGTGGAAGAAAATAGATAGCCACCTCCTTTAGGACAGAATCCTACCCTGAACAAAATGAGATTGCATGAGGAAGAAATAGCCAAAGCAGCAAGAGCTCTCTCCCACATTCATGCTACTGTAACAGACCTTGTATTCACAAGGATCATGACATATGAGACTCCAAAAGAGGCATGAGATAAGCTGACAGTGGGTGGTTGACAGTGGGTGTACAAACCATATGACACCACACTTGCAGGATTTTGTGAGATTAAACTCAGCACATCGGTCTAGGATTAAAATGGCAAATGGTGATTATGTTGAAGCAAAGGGGAAGGGAGATGTTGCAATCCAAACCTCCACAGGTACAAAACTCATCTCAAATGTTTTATATGCACCCAAAATTACTCAAAGCCTCCTAAGTGTAGGACAAATGTTAGAAAACCATTATGTTTTACATTTTGACAATCAAATCTGTCAAATTTTAGATAGTAAGGGGTGTGAGTTAATGAGAGTCAAAATGGTGGGAAAAAGCTTTCCCATCAAACTGAAAAAAACTGAACATAGGGCCTTCAGTGTAAAGGTAGATGAATTTGTAAAGTGACATAAGAGACTTGGTCATGTCCATTACCAAGGTCTCAAAGAAATTCAGACCAAGAAGCTACTCCATAACCTGCCTGAATTAGAGGAGAGTGATACCATGTGCAAAGCTTGTCAACTTGGCAAGTTGAGTAGGCAATCGTTTCCCGCAAATCAAACCTGGAGAGCAACTGAAAAACTGCAACTTATTCATACAGATGTGTGTGGTCCCATGGAAACCTTGTCATTAAATGGAAATAGATACTTTGTGTTATTCATTGATGACTATTCTAGGATGTGTTGGGTGTATTTTTTGAAGCAAAAAGGACAGGTTGCTGGTGTATTCAAAGAGTTCAAGCTTCTGGTGGAAAATCAGGCAGAAAAAACCATAAAGATCTTGAGAAGTGATAATGGTACAGAGTACACCTCTCAAGAGTTTGAGCAAGTGTGCAAAGATGCTGGAATTAAGCACCAATACAGCAGCCCCTACACTCCATAGCAAAATGGAGNAAAAAACCATAAAGATCTTGAGAAGTGATAATGGTACAGAGTACACTTCTCAAGAGTTTGAGCAAGTGTGCAAAGATGCTGGAATTAAGCACCAATACAGCAGCCCCTACACTCCACAGCAAAATGGAGTCAGTGAGAGGAAAAACAGGTCAGTTGTAGAGATGGCTAGATGCATGGTGGCTGAGAAGAGATTGCCAAAGAAATTTTGGGCAGAAGCTGTTAACACAGCAGTTTTTCTGCTCAATAGGCTTCCCACAAAAGCCTTGGACAGCAAAACACCCTATGAAGCATGGAATGGAGTTAAACCAACAGTAGAGAGGCTAAAATTTTTCAGGAGTATATGCTACATTTTGGTTCCAGCAGCAAAAAGGTCCAAGCTAGATGAAAAGGCATTAATTGTTATCTTTATAGGCTATAGTTGTCAATCTAAAGCCTATAGGGTATATGTTCTAGAAACCAGAAAAATTCAGATTTCAAGGGGTGTCAAGATTGATGAGGATGGAGTATGGAATTGGGAAGAAAACAAACCTGATGTAGAGACAAAACCAGGCTGGACAGAAGCTGTACATGAGCAGATTTTTGATGATGTTGAGAGTGATGTGGAAGATGAAATTTCAGTTAGAGGTACCAGACCTTTAACTGAGATTTATGAGAGATGCAACATGGCCTCACTTGAGCCAACATGTTACTTTGAGGCTGCAAAATCAGAGGTGTGGAGAGTGGCCACGAAGGAGGAGCTTCCAATGATTGAAAAGAACCAAAATTAAAACTTGGTAGACAGACCTCAAAACAGAAAAGTGATCTAAGTTAAATGGATTTTCAAGAAGAAGCTTAATCCGGATGGTTCAGTCCTCAAGCATAAAACAAGGCTGATTGTCAAAGGCTTTGCTCAACAGCATGGAGTTGATTTTCTGGATACCTTTGCACCAGTTGCAAGGCATGACACAATCCGGCTACTACTTGCAGTGGCAGCCTAATTCTCATGGAAAATATTTCAGCTGGACATCAAATCTTCCTTCCTTAATGGGTGGCTAAATGAGGAGATATATGTTGAGCAACCGGAAGCGTATGAAGTCAGGGGAAAGGAAGACAAAGTGTATCTCCTAAGAAAGGCCTTGTATGGCCTTAAACATGCACCTAGGGCCTGGTACAGCAGAATAAATAATCACTTGCTGAATTTGGATTTTGTAAGAAGTCCAAATGAACATACATTGTATGTTAGGGAGAATGATGAAGCTATTATGATCATTTCCTTGTATGTTGATGATTTACTTGTGACAGGGAGTAAGCAAACTCAGCTTGAAGAATTCAAGAGGTCCATGTTTGAGGAGTTTGAGATGACAGATTTAGGAGAAATGGCTTACTTTCTTGGAATGCAGGTTCATCAAAGTTCAGCTGGGATTTTTGTTAATCAAGAAAAGTATGCGATTGAAGTGTTGAAGAAGTTCAATATGGAAAATTGCAAATCGTGGAGGTGCCTCTGGTTCCAAATCTGAAGCTGTCAAGAGATGAAAATGCAGAAAGGGTTGATGAGGGTCAGTTCAGAAGCTTGTTGCTGCTTGTTAATCTTACAGCAACAGCCAGACATCATGTTTGCAACTAGCCTACTGTCCAGGTTTATGAATCACTAAAGAAACACATTTTAAGCTGCAAAAATAGTTATCAGGTATGTGAAAGGGAGCACGCTTTGGAGTTGGTACAGGAGGTCAGAAGACTTCAGGATCAGACTTGGTGTTTCCAGCAAAATTATCAAGGAGGAGTGTTGAAGCATTGATAATTTGATGGAAAATTCAGTTAAGTCAGTTTATTTTTGAATGAGTGTTTGGTGCCAAGCAGCAGATGCATTCCCTCTTTTCTGCCGAAATTGAAGCTGCTGGAGTTGTTAACTT
Source organism: Pistacia vera (assembly GCF_008641045.1). Classification (NCBI taxonomy): domain Eukaryota; kingdom Viridiplantae; phylum Streptophyta; class Magnoliopsida; order Sapindales; family Anacardiaceae; genus Pistacia; species Pistacia vera. The sequence continues at coordinate 1,234,957 of NW_022196230.1, forward strand.
TTGTGTCATGTTTAGGTGTATTTAGTGTAAGATAAGTTTGTATTAAGTTACCAACTTTGTTTTTGAAATTTAAAAGTCTGAATGGTTGTTGTAGTTGGTAAAACAGTAAGCTTTGTTGTGTATATATTGCAAGTTACAGTATAATGAAAGAGTGCAGTTCACTTTCAGCATTTTTTCTCCTTTTCTTTCTTAGAGTTCTCTGGCCAAATACCAACAGGGACTAAGAACTTTAATGCATCCCTTTTGGCAGAAGAAAACAAATGCATAACGACCAAGTGATTATGGCATACATGGGGCTTGATGCTTATTGCTTAGCAATAATCAAAACATAATTGATGATCACATGGCATTTCTTCCAATCAACATAACATAAAGAAGGCAAAAATAAGTGAACTGGGCTATACTTGTGAAATTATATATATCACAGCTGACTGACTTCTGCATAGCACAATTAGTCCTGCTTAAAAACATAAGCTCTATAACTCAAAAATTCTAGTTTGTTAAAGGTCTAAGTCGGATTTCCAATCATGATCAGCCCAAAAAGGCTTGTTGAATTGGCAAGGAAGTGGCAAAGAATGGCTTCTGCAAAGCATAGGAGAATCTTGTATCCAAAAAGTTTAGTTGCAGATAAAGGCCATTTTGTTGTGTATACAACTGATGAGAAAAGGTTCATGGTTCCCTTGGAATATCTCAGCCAAAATGTCTTCATAGAGCTCTTGAGAATGTCTGAAGAAGAGTTTGGTCTTCCAACTCATGGAGCTATCACATTGCCTTGTGATAGTACCCTCTTAAAGTATGTCATTTCATTGGTCTGAGGACACATGCCTGCAGAATTAGAGAAGGCTTTACTCACCTCTATTGCAACATGTCACCATTTGGCATCATCTTCTCTTACTCAAGGACAAGGCCCAGCAAACACTTATATTTGGCCATTGAATTTCTTTTTGTTTTGATAGCAATGACTTTGTAGACTTACTGACTAAAAACAGATTACGCAATTTACTTACTTGCTGTAATTTTTAATTATGTAAATCCGAAAGGAATTTTTTTTTTCCCTTTCTTGTATTGACAGTGAAGGAGATTTGTCTAATAACTGATGCGAGTTATGTTTCTTCCATATGATATATTATCAATCTTCAACTTTCTTTTTCTATTTTAGTCTTTGCGCCAAAATTCTTAACTTTCAATGGTCTTTTTCTTTGATGATATAAAATAATTCGTTAGGAAGAAGTCATAACTTTACATGGTTACTTAATTAATTTGAGTCCTTATTTCAATGAATTAACTTCCTAACCTTTATGAATGTAGTTCTACTTCTTATGACTTCACCCCTAGCTTATATCAATTTTCGTGGTTCTTACTGTAGATCTATCACCTTTGTACTTTATCATGCTGTTTTTTAGGTCCAAGAAGTGCATTGATAAATAACAGAATTCACAACGAAGATACATAGAGCAGTAAGAGAAGACAAGAGGAATCCTTAGGAACAATGTTCCGAGAAATGGAATCTTAGCTAATCTTAAAAAAAAAACAAAACTATTCCATACTTTTATTCAAGTACTTTGGTTTGAAAGAGGAATCAGCCGATTACCGAATCATGTTAATTTATTTGCCTTTAGTTGGTTTCTGTTGAAGGTTGATGCTGTGCTGGAAGTCTGGTTTGCCGAATGTATGAAAGTCTGAAAATATTTTTGCTGTGCATGGACGTGCATGGGGTTGCTTCACGGTTCAGTAGTCTTAGTTTTGAGTGGTTTAGCTGAGATTAAGTAAAAGTCTCTGATAGTTGTTGAAACAGTAAGTGAAAGTATGTTATATGCAGACTTTTGTCTAATGAAAATATCATCCAGTTTTTCATTCCTCTTTCTCTTTTCCTTGCACAACCGGCATTATCAAAAACTAACATGGTATCAGAGCTTCATTAACCAACGATCATCTAGCAAGTTCACTCGAAAAACTCGTCCCAAATCACCATCAAACTTCAAACTTCCCGCAAGAACAAAACTTTCAAAACTGCAACCAGTTTTTGTGCATGGCTACTCGATCTGCTTCTCTCTCACCTTCAGTGTTCAATGGGGACTAGTATCACATTTGGGCTGTTAGAATGAGAGCCTACCTAAGAGGGCAAGGGCTGTGGCAATATGTGGAAGAGGAGAAACAACCACCTTAACTTGGTCCAAACCCAACTTTGAATCAAATGAGAATGTATGAAGAGGAAATGTCCAAAGCTCCAAGAGCTCTTTCTCACATACATTCGGCAGTAATAGACCTTTTATTTACTAGGATAATGGCGTGTGAAACTGCAAAGGAAGCTTGGGATAGACTAAGAGAAGAGTTCATGGGAAGTGATACAACCCAAAACATGCAAGTCATGAACCTGCGCAGAGAGTTTGAAATGTTGAGAATGCAGGAGGTAGAGAAAGTTAAAGAGTATGTAGATAGACTCATGAGTGTGGTGAACAAAATCAGACTGTTAGGAGTTGAGATGAGTGACAAGATAATAGTTGAGAAAGTGTTAGTCAGCCTTCCGGAAAGGTTTGAGTCCAAGATATCTTCCTTAGAGGATTCAAAAGATCTCTCCCAAATCAGCCTCACTGAATTGGTTCATGCCCTACAGGCCTAAGAGCAAAGAAGGTTGATGAGGTAGGAGGACTCAAATGAAGGAGCTATGTTGGCTACTCAAAAGGGAGTGAATATGCAGGGAAGTAATAGAAAATATGCTGGGGATAAGAGAGGAAAAGAGAGAGCTGGTGGACAGTGGGAAAGGCAGAGTGGAGGAAGAAATTATCCACCATGTTCCCACTGCAAAAAGAAGGGACATCCGGACAGCAAGTGCCGGTTCAGGCCTGGGATTCAATGCAGGGGATGCAAGCAATTTGGCCACATTGAGAAAGTGTGCAGGAACAAGGCTGCACAGCCACCATAGCAAGCATAAAGTGCAGATGACCAGCAGCAGACCAGTGAACCAGAACAACTATTTGTAGCTTCATGCTACTCAATGCAGACCAGCAAAGATGTTTGGCTGATAGATAGCAGATGCACTAACCACATGGCAACAAATGTGGAGATTTTTGTTAGACTGGACAGGACCTATAGCTCCAAGGTTAAGATTGGAAATGGTGACTATGTGGAAGCAAGAGTGATTGGAGATGTGGCAGTCCAAACTCAGGCAGGAACTAAGGTTATTTCTAATGTTCTATTTGTACCTGAAATTGCACAAAATTTGTTAAGTGTAGGCCAAATGTTAGAGAGAAATTATACCTTGCATTTCCAAAACCATTCATGCATTATAAAGGATAGTGAGGGAAATGAGTTGTTGAGTGTTAGGATGCTGGGTAAAAGTTTTCCTTTGGACTGGAAAAAACCAGAAAACTCAACATTAATCACCAAGGTTGAAGAGTCTGAGTTATGGCATAGAAGACTTGGACATTTTCACTATCTTAGAATTAAAGAACTCAAGTCAAGGGACATGGTTTCAGACCTGCCCGAGATAGAAGAGAAGAGGACCTTGTGCACAGCCTGCCAGCTTGGAAAACTCAGTAGGCCATCATTCCCTTTGGATCAAACCTGGAGAGCAAGTCACAAGCTGCAATTGATCCACTCGGATGTGTGTGGACCAATGAAGATTGAATCTTTAAAAGGCAGCAGGTGCTTTGTACTCTTCATTGATGATTTCTCAGGGGTGACTTGGGTTTATTTCTTGAAGCAGAAAAATGAAGTGGCTGTTGTGTTCAAACAATTTAAGTTGCTGGTGGAGAATGAAGCTGGAACTTTGATCAAAACAGTAAGGAGTGACAATGGAACAGAGTACACTTCAAATGAGTTTAAAAGAATTTGCAGCCTAGCTGGAATTAAGCAGCAGTTCATAGCACCATACACCCCTCAACAGAATGGTGTTTGTGAAAGAAGAAACCAAACCATTATGGAAATGGCCAGGTGTATGATGGCTGGAAAGAACCTCTCTAAAGTGTTCTGGGCAGAAGCTGTTAATACAGCAGTTTTCCTGCTGAATAAGCTGCCCACCAGGGCAGTCAAACTTCAAACACCAATTGAGGCTTGGAGTGGAGTCAAGCCAGCAGTAGGAAACCTAAAAGGATTTGGAAGCATAGCCTATGTGATGATCCCAGCCAGCAAAAGGTCCAAATTGGATGACAAGGCAGAAATTGGGATATTTATAGGCTACAGCAGCAACTCTAAAGCTTATAGAGTTTATGTTCCTGAGTCCAAAAAGATTGTAATCACAAGGGACATAAAGGTTGATGAATGTGGAGTCTGGAATTGGAAAGAAAAAAAGGTTGATGTGCAAACTGAATCAAGTCAGAATGAGAGAAATGAGGGACTGATTCAAGAGGCAGATTCAGATGAGGAAGATGATCATGCTGTTAGAGGAACAAGAACTTTGACAGATGTGTATGAAAGGTGCAATGTGGCAGTGGTGGAACCAAGATGCTATTTTGATGCTGCAAAATCTGAATTGTGGAAGGCTGCAATGCAGGAAGAACTAAGCATGATCAATAAGAATCAAACCTGGAAATTGGTACCAAGACCTGAAAAAAGAAAAGTCATTCAGGTTAAATGGATTTTCAAATTGAAAATCAACCCTAATGGCTCAATCTACAAGCACAAAGCAAGGCTGGTGGTGAAGGGTTTTGCACAGCAGCCAGGCATTGATTTTTCAGAAACTTTTGCCCCGGTTGTTAGGCAAGACACAATCAGGCTGTTGTTGGCTCTTGTAGCTCAGTTCAACTGGAAAATTTTCCAGTTGGATGTCAAGTCAGCATTCCTGAATGGATGGATTTCAGAGGAGCTGTATGTAGAGCAACCCGAAGGCTACAAGGTTGAGGGAAAGGAGGACTATGTGTACCTACTGAGGAAGGCCTTGTATGGTTTGAAGCAGGCCCTTAGAGCCTGGTACAGCCGAATAAATGATCATTTGTGTAGCCTTGGTTACTCAATAAGTCCTAATGAACACACTCTCTATATTAGGAAAACTGAGAAAGGAGTGGCTGTGATTTCCCTCTATGTTGATGACTTGTTGGTGACAGGGAGTAATCCTAATGAATTGGACCAGTTTAAGTTGGATATGCAAGCTGAATTTGAAATGACAAATATAGGATTGATGAAGTACTTCCTTGGCATGGAGATAAATCAGGCTGCTGGTGAGGTTTTTGTATGTCAACAAAGGTATGCAACCGAGCTTCTCTTGAGGTTTGGAATGGAGAATTGCAAACCAATGAATACTCCACTGGTTCCAATATGAAATTAAGCAAAACAGATGGTGCAGAGAGGGTAGATGAAGGGAAATACAGAAGCTTAGTGGGAAGTTTGCTGTATTACACAACCACCAGACCTGATCTTATGGTCACTGCAAGTTACCTCTCAAGGTTTATGAGCAACCCAAGTGAATTGCATTTTAAAGCTGCCAAACATGTACTGAGGTATGTGAAAGGAACCAGCATGTTAGGCATTTGGTTCAGGAAATCTGAAAGTCTGAAGCTGTTGGGATACACTGACAGTGATTGGGGTGGATCCCTAGATGATGCAAGAAGCACCTCTGGTTATGTGTTTTATCTAAACAAGGGTGCAATCAGTTGGCTGTCAAGGAAGCAGGACACTGTGGCACAGTCTACTGCTGAAGCTGAATATGTCTCTGCTGCAGCAGCAGTGAACCAGGTTGTGTGGTTGAGGAAGATGTTGGATGATTTGCACCAAGTGCACGGTGGTCCTACGTTGATCCTATGTGATAACCAGTCAGCTATAGCAATGGCAAAGAATCCTGTACTCCACGGCAGAACTAAGCATATTAAGATAAAGTATCATGCTGTTAGGGACGCTGAACAGTGTGGAGAAGTGAACTTAATTCACTGCAGAGGGGAAGACCAAGTTGCAGACATCATGACAAAGGCATTGTGCAAATCCAAGTTTGAAGCCTTGAGGCTAAAACTTGGTGTTTCTAGCCAAAGCACCAAGGTGGAGTGTTGAAGGTTGATGCTGTGCTGGAAGTCTGGTTTGGCGAATGTATGAAAGTCTGAAAATATTTTTGCTGTGCATGGACGTGCATGGGGTTGCTTCACGGTTCAGTAGTCTAAGTTCTACTGTAATTTTTAATATTAATCTTTGTATTTATTGACTCAGCCTTTTTGTAATGAAGTTGTTAGTTTTGAGTGGTTTAGCTGAGATTAAGTAAAAGTCTCTGATAGTTGTTGAAACAGTAAGTGAAAGTATGTTATATGCAGACTTTTGTCTAATNTCACTACATGGAACTTGATCTTTATGTGTTTAGTTCTCCCATGATGGACTGGATTCTTAGCCATAGCGACAGCCGATTGATTATCACACATTATCACAGTAGGATGCTTTTGTTTCAGCTTCAAATCTTCCAACATTTTTCTCAGCCAGATAGCCTGATTCACAGCAGCTGCAGCTGAAATGTACTCTGCCTCTGCTGTGGATTGTGCAACCGTTTCTTGCTTCTTCGACATCCAGCAGATTGCACCATGGTTCAGGAAGAAAGTATACCCTGAAGTGCTTTTCATGTCCTCCACTGAACCACCCCAGTCACTATCTGAAAAACCAATTAAACCAAAGTCTTCTGACCTCCTGTACCATATTCTAAAGCTGGTGCTCCCTTTCACATACCTGAGCACTCTTTTTGCAGCTCTAAAATGTGTTTCCTTGGGCTGATTCATAAACCTGGACAGTAGGCTTGTTGCAAACATGATGTCTGGCCTAGTTGCTGTAAGATATAGCAAACAGCCAACCAAGCTTTTGTACTATCCCTCACCAACACTTTCTGCATTTTCATCTTTTGACAGCTTCAGATTTGGAACCAGAGGCACATCCACTGATTTGCAATTTTCCATATTGAACTTCTTCAACACTTCAATCGCATACTTCTCTTGATTAAGAAAAATCCCAGCTGAACTTTGATGAACCTGCATTCAAGAAAGTAAGCCATTTCTCCTAAATCTGTCATCTCAAACTCATCAAACATGGACCTCTTGAATTCTTCAAGTTGAGTTTGCTTACTCCTTGTCACAAGTAAATCATCAACATACAAGGAAATGATCATAATATCTTCATCAATCTCCCTAACATACAATGTATGTTCATTTGGACTTCTCACAAAATCCAAATTCAGCAAGTGATTGTTTATTCTGCTGTACCAGGCCATAGGTGCCTGTTTAAGGCCATACAAGNTCTCTGATAGTTGTTGAAACAGTAAGTGAAAGTATGTTATATGCAGACTTTTGTCTAATGAAAATATCATCTAGTTTTTCATTCCTCTTTCTCTTTTCTTTGCTCAACTGGCATTATCAAAAACTAACAGTTTCTATGTTTCTGTTATTTTCAGAATCTAAATCATATATTCTAACATGGATAATTACAATAGCCTTGCATTGATAGTCACAGCACAAGGAAGTACATGGGTTTGTGCCCTGCAATTTCTGCTCTAAAAAATTGGTAGATTCTTCTAGTCTTGCTTGTTTGCACAATTATGCAAGATTCTTCTTATTCCTAATCTTCATCAAGAATTACTATCTGTTTGATAATATATAATATAATTCTTTAGGAAGAAGTCATCACACAGGTGCTGTTAAGTAAATTTTCTATGAATTTATTGAGCTTCGTCGAAACTAGTTCAAAGTAAGTTCCTTGATAAATAATAGAATCCACTATGAAGATACATCGAACATTAAGAATCTGTAACCAACTTATTGTGACTATCACTATGACTTCTTTTGAGTTTCTTCCTAGTTTATGTCACCTCTTTTGGTTCTTATAGACAGGGCCGGCGTAAGGGGTAGGCAGGTGAGGCACCTGCCTAGGGCCCCAAAAAAATGGGGCCCAAATTTTTTATAAATTTTTTCTTTTTTTGAATATTTTACAAAAATGAAAATGGTTTATAATTTTTTATCTAAACCAAGGGGCCCCAAAAAAAAAAAAAAACCAAAAAAGCCCAAATTTATTATAAACTTTTTACATATATTCTTACCAAAGTTTAACAAAATAACAAGTTTGTACCTCTAGTTTTATATATTCTAGTTTATACCCCTAAATTAATACATTGAATCTCTTTTAACAATGGAAGACTAAAATAGTCATTTACATATCTCAAATTACTCACCCCCAATTCAATCCCAAAATTTGACATTCACATAAATCATCTTCAGCCCTCTTCTGCTGCCAATGGTTTGGAGTTGATTTCGGTCAATTTTGGTTTCGGTCGATTTTCTCACCAAAATAGACCGAAATCATCATTTTATCATTTTCCAACCTTGATAGCTCTCGATTTGACTAATTTTTGATGAATCTCGCAACCCAACTCCACCACACGACAGCCATTTCTAGCCTTTTTGGCATGTACCCGACATTGTTGGCCTTCCCTGACACCACCATCTTCCTCCCCTCAGCCCTCTCACCAAAACCCCTATCATACCTTATCCGTTTACTCTGCCAATCGCCGGCTATCGATACCTTTTGGGCCGTGACTTCTCAAGCCTTTTCTTATCAATCTTGGCATTGGAAATCACCCATTTCACCACCCATCACTTCTCCAACATCTACTCTCCAAAACCCCCCACCAACCTAAACTGTGGTAGCTGCCGATTGTTGTCTACCTTTCCTAGTGATTTTTCATCTCAAAAGGCAAAAAAAAAAAAAAAAAAAAAAGAAATAATTTTTTAATATATGTTTATATTATTAGAGGGCCCCAAAGTAACTCTTGCCTACGGTCAAAATGTTCTAGAGACGGCCTGCTTATAGAGAATCTATAACCAACTTACTTGTCATGTACTCTCTTTTGGCCCAAAGTAAGTTCCTTGATAAATAACAGAATTCACTATGAAGATACATCGAACATTAAGAAAAGACAAGCAAAATCCTTAGGAAAAATATTCCAAGAAATGGGGCCTTGTAAAACTATCTCATTTGTTCCATATGAGGAACATTAAGTGCAACATAATCAGTTTGATGGATTCTTGGCAAGTGAAGATCTAAAATACACAAAATTATTTCCATAATTTATTTCAGGCAGTTTGGTTTGAAAAAGGATGCAGCCAATCTGCAAATCATGTTAATTTGTTTGCCTTTTGTTGCTTTCTATGTCTCCTTTGTGTTCAGTATCTGAATCATATAATTTAACATGGAAAATTACAATAGCTTTGCATTGATTGTCATAGCCCAAGGATAGCACATGGGCTTGTGCCTTGCAATTCCTGACCTAAAAGGTTGGCAGATTCTTCAAACCTTGTTTGTTAACATAAGCATGGAAGATTTGTTCTAAAACCGTATCTAGTCATTAGTTTTTATATAAAATTTGCAGAACATGGTGTGGATAACCATATGATTTTGTTCTATTTCTATTCTTTTAGGAAATTAATTGCTTAACCTAAGTGGCCCTAAGAATTTTAATGCATCCCTCTTTGCAGAAGAAAAAGAATTTTAATGCATCCCTCTTTGAGAATGTCTGAAGAAGAGTTTGGTCTTCCAACTCATAGAGCTATCACATTGCCTTGTGATAGTAGCCTCTTGGAGTATCTCATTTCATTAGTCCAAGGACGCATGCCTGCAGAATTAGGAAAGTCTTTACTCACTTCCATAGCAACATGTCACCACTTGGCACCATCTTCTCTTGCTCAAGGACAAAGCCACCAACAAATACTTATATTTGGCTATTCAATTTTTTTTTGACAGCAATGACTAGTAGACTTACTGACTGTAAACAGATATACATTTTTATGAACTTTTGATTTGATGTAACTTCATAAGTAAAATTTTTCTTTCATAAATTGACTGTGAATGAGATTTTTAATTTTTGTTTTCTAGTAATTATAGTAACTTGCTACCAATTCTGATAGATGCAAATTTCATTTTAGCAAATTCATTTTAATAATTCAAGCTTCCTGAGATCTGTTTAATCAGTTCCCTTAAATTAAACTCATAGTACTCAGAAAGCAGAGCTGCATTCAATCAGTTGCCTAATTATATGTAGTTATGTTAGTTTTGTTTCTCCCATAGATATTCTTTTTCTTATTTCACTCTGCAAAAAGATTATTCCTCCTGGTGATCTTCATCTACATTTAGTATCTGGTGATGTAATCTTCTTCAGGAAGAAATCACCACAGTTCCTTCTAAGTCATTTTTCAATTAAATTCTTAACTTTTGTCGAAGGTAGTTCCACTTCTTGTGAGTTTTCTCCTAGTTTATATCAACTCTTGTGCATGGCTTTAGAGAGTACCTATAACCATCACCATAACTGATAGGGGCTGCTTTGTTCTTTACCATAAGACAGAAGAGATGTGCTCCTATGAAATGTTAATTTCCAGGCGTCTACTAACAGCCCACACGGGTATTTCCGTATAACTAACTAGATTCTTTTGCATCGAAAAGTTCACAATGGAAGGATCTGTATGGCTAAAGCCTAAAGGTTTTGTCTTTGTTTCTCAATCATTTGCCTATATAAGCAACATACTTTATGCTTCTAATCATCAAACTAGTACCATTTGATATTTAACAAATCCAAAAATCTTTTTCTCTCCCTGATAAAAGTTATAGACGCCTAATATACTGAGTGAGGCAGCATGATCAGCCCCAAGAAATCCACCCACCTAAAGAAGCTGAAGAAGTTGGCCAAGGGGGCAAAAAGAATGTCTTTACTAAGAACCAACGAAGAACTGGATGTGCATAGTGCTAAGAAATCCTCAGTAGCTGTAAAAGGCCATTTTGTTGTCTACACCACAGATCAAAAGCGTTTTGAAATTCCCTTGTTGTATCTCAACAACAACATCTTCCTTGAGCTCTTAAAGGTGTCTGAAGAGGAGTTTGGAATATCAAGTGACAGTCCAATAACATTGGCATGTGATGCAGTTTCCATGGATTACATAGTCTCTCTAATAAAACATGGTGCAGATAAAGGCTCCGAAAAAGCTTTTATCGATTATATAACTGCAAGTCACTGCACATCTTCTGCCACATTCCTTCAAGAATTTACAGGAAACCAGTCACTTGTTTGCGGCTGCTGATAACATCGGTGTTGCATTTTGTAAATGTCAAAAGTCTGTACATACATATGAGTCCATCATTCGACGGTGCATACTTATTTTCATTGTAAACAGTGAATACATTCGAATGAAATAGCTTGCATAGCTAAACCGAATGCATTTCGCCTTATTTCTAATTAAGTTCTGTACATGATATCCACAGGCTGAGGTTGAAATATCAGATACACATGATTTTACAAAATTCAGTCATAATTATCATCATAATTGGTCTCATATTTTCGCATAACCATCACAGGCATGCCATGATGTTAAGGCTAGTTGCAATATAGAGACTAGACAGTACTCAAGAGTACTTGAATATCTAAACAAAGTTTATTCAAACATAACGGTCCATTGGTTAAAGTTAATGATTATATATTTTAGTTTAAACTAAGATGCGCTGAAGGAAGAAGTTGAACCTACTTTAACAACTCCATTTTCCTGTATCCAAATACCCCCATTTGAGCTCTCGAGGAACACTTTGTTTGACGTGTCTAAATCTGTCAACGATAGAACAACTCAAGTCTAAACTAAGGACAATTGTTAGCATAATATGGTTAAAGGAGTTTGCTCAGGCAGAGACATAGTATTTATGTACTACCATGCAAACTTGTTTGGTTCTTCTTGTTTTTTACTCTCTTCTATATTCAGTATAAAATACATAATAACTGTAAAATACAGAATAAGTTAAATTCCTAGCATTGATATCCCAGAGACCTACTAGTTTATTTTCCAAATTTTTGTTATGGTATTGGTAATGCTTTTATTACTACGTTACTTTTCATTTAGTTTTATCCGAATAAAGGCTTTATCTTGTCGCATAACATAGTTTGACCAACCTTGAGAATAGTTTCTTGATTCTTGTACTTGGTATTTCACTCTTTTCTTTTTATGTTGATGCATTGTATATCAATGCTTTAGTGATTCCAAATACGCCGAGTTTTCCGTACAGGTGACAAGTTCAAGTACCATAAGGTTATTTAACAAGAAAACAGGCATAAACATCCAAAATTAGTTAAAGAAGTCCAACATTGTGGTCTTAAGCTGTATCTTTAGAATATCAGTTCTACCATAGAAAGCATCTACAAGCTGGGAGCTGCCAACCCAAACCTCAATTAGTACTTTAGTTTTAGCTCCCAATCTGAGATGAGAGAAACTTTTTCTTATATAATAATTCTAGTTCTTCTAACTTGTTCAAGGAGAGCCAGTAAGTTCATTATTAAATAGAATCACCAAGAAGATGCATATAACAAGCGTGAGACAAGCAAAATCCTAAGAAGGAGTCAAAACATGGGGCTAGCAAAACTACCCCTTTTGTTCCCCTGAGTAATATTATATACGATCTAACCAACCTGACAGACTTAGAAATAAATGAAGAGATAAAACCATAAGTTAGTTATTTTCATAAGAAGGAACTATGTTAAGACTTTTGGTCTCACAAGAGAATATTGCTCAGTAATGAATAAACCCATGATTTTGTTGGAATCTTTTGAAAACAATGCATAACCGAAGTAACAGTGGCCTACCACTCATTTTTCTAACCACCAATCTATTTTGGTGTGCCTTTCTTGAAATCATCACAACATCAAGAAGACAACATCAGTGGTTCTGTCTTTCTTGTGGATATATATATATATAGATATATCAGAAGTTGTGATTCACAACTGCCATTGGCTTCTGCACACACTCAAAATCCTGCTTAAACATAGGCCCTGCAACTCGAGTTCTAGTTTTTTAAAGTCTCATTCTAATCTTCAACCATGATCACCCCAAAACACCTCATTGAATTGGCAGAGAATGGCTTCGCAAAGCGAAGGAGAATCCCATATCCAAGAAGTTCTGTTCTAATAAAGGCCATTTTGTTGTTTATACAGCTGAGAAGAAGGTTCATGGTTCCCTTGGAATATTTGAGTCAAAATGTCTTTATGGAGCTCTTGAGAATATCCGACTAAGAGTTTGGTCTTCCAAGCGATGGAGCCATCACATTGTCCTGTGATAGTACCCTCTTGGGGTATGTCTTTCATTGGTCTGAGGTCACAGCCTCAAGAGTTAGAGAACGCTTTGTGTTGGTATTTGGCCGGAGAACTCTAAGACGGAAAAGGAGAAAAAATGCAGAAAGTGAACTGCTATATTTCATTACACTGTAACTTGCAATATATACACAACAAAGCTTACTGTTTTACCAACTACAACAACCATTCAGACTTTAAATTTCAAAAACAAAGTTGGTAACTTAATGCACTCTTATCTTACACTGATTACACCTAAACATGACACAAAATTAACAACTCCAGAACAACTCCAGCAGCTTCAGTTTCAGCAGGAAACAAGGGAATGCAACTGCTACTTGGCCCCAAGAAACTAATTCAAAAACAAACTAACTTAACTGAATTTTCCAGCAAATTATCAATGCTTCAACAGTTGTTCTTGCAGTTTTATAGGTTTTACTATTTTTCAGCTCTGTGAGAACAGAGGCTAATAACAGAGCTCACCACATTGCAAATAAAATGTTATTTGAAGTGGCGTGAAGTAAGCTTTCACTCATCTTGCAACTAGTTAGGTTGTAATGCTATTGTGTTCCCCGTTATTAATATTTTGTTTTTCAGTGAGGAGCAGATGATTGAAGTACATCATTTTTTCAGAATCTGAGTCTTAAAAGCTTTTCATTCTATTAGTGAGTGATCTTAAAAGAAGCTGTGATGGCAAAGGTAAAACTTTTTTCTTTTACTCCTGTTTCTTCTGATTCCTTTCTTCGCACCTTTCTGCAAAGTTTCCTATATAATAGTGGCCGAAACTCTTTAGAGGTTAGGCAACATCAACGTCTTATTAAAGAAATCCAGTTGATTTGTGCTCAGTTGACAGGTAGTCTTTCCTCTAATAATGGGTGGAGCTCAATCTTTCATGGGATGGAATGTATCATTTTGAAATCAGTGTAGTCATTTTGAAGAAAGTGGGCAATTTAATCCAGAATTGGAATACAAATTCCAGTCAGAATTTAAGACTTCATGCTTGCAGCATTATGATGAATTAAGCATAGATGTTGATGAAGTTTTCATCTCTTTTGCTGAAGTTAACTGCTTCTTCACCTCATTGATTCTCAGAAATATTCAGGAGGCGTTAAAAATAAAGTTTATGATACTCTGGTTGCAATATTTGGGTTTGCTATCAGATTATCGGTTCATGCTCTTGATGAGTGGACCAAGAGTAAGCTTGATATCAGTAGTCTAAAGTCTTTAGACATGGAGCAGTTTATCAAGGTTTCATTAACATCCAGTTGGTTTGTGTTTTGTGGATAGGTAGATCTTCTTTTAATGAGACAAATGAAGCTGATTCGGATGTGGTTGGCAACAATACACTTCTCGGTAGAGCTTTGGATTATATTTTCTTTTCTTTTCTTTTTTTATTTCTATGTAATTGCATGCATTTGCATTTTCTTTATTAACCTATTGTAATAGGATTTCTCAAGAAGGGTAAGGTTCATTATGTCCCCCCTTGTCCAGGTGTATATTTTTTAATCAATTAATAAAATTTCCTCGTACCGTCGAGGTTCCCTAAAAAAGGAGTTAAAAATAATAAATAAATACTTTAGAAATTATTTTTAATGAGAGTTTTGTTTTGTTGAAAGTTTCTANTTCCCTTAAATTAAACTCATAGTACTCAGAAAGCAGAGCTGCATACAATCAGTTACCTAATTATATGTAGTTATGTTAGTTTTGTTTCTCCCATAGATATTCTTTTTCTTATTTCACTCTGCAAAAAGATTATTCCTCCTGGTGATCTTCATCTACATTTAGTATCTGGTGATGTAATCTTCTTCAGGAAGAAATCACCACAGTTCCTTCTAAGTCATTTTTCAATTAAATTCTTAACCTTTGTCGAAGGTAGTTCCACTTCTTGTGAGTTTTCTCCTAGTTTATATCAACTCTAGTGCATGGCTCTTAGAGAGGACCTATAACCGTCACCATAACTGATAGAGGCTGCTTTGTTCTTTACCATAAGACAGAAGAGATGTGCTCTCCTATGAAATGTTAATTTCCAGGCGTCTACTAACAGCCCACACGTGTATTTCCGTATAACTAACTAGATTCTTTTGCATCGAAGAGTTCACAACGCAAGGAATCTGCATGGCTAAAAGTTTTGTCTTTGTTTCTCAATCATTTGCCTATATAAATAACATACTTCTATGCTTCTAATCATCAAACTAGTACTTTTTGATATTTAACAAATCCAAAAATCTTTTTCTCTTCCTGATAAAAGTTATAGACGCCTAATATACTGAGTGAGGCAGCATGATCAGCCCCAAGAAATCCACCTACCTAAAGAAGCTGAAGAAGATGGCCACGGGAGAAAAAAGAATGTCTTTACTAAGAACCAATGAAGAACTGGATGTGCATAGTGCTAAGAAATCCTCAGTAGCCGGAAAAGGCCATTTTGTTGTCTACACCACAGATCAAAAGCGTTTTGAAATTCCCTTGTTGTAACTCAACAACAACATCTTCCTTGAGCTCTTAAAGGTGTCTGAAGAGGAGTTTGGAATATCAAGTGACGGGCCAATAACATTGGCATGTGATGCAGTTTCCATGGATTACATAGTCTCTCTAATTAAACATGGTGCAGATAAAGGCTCCGAAAAAGCTTTTATCGATTATATAACTGCAAGTCACTGCACATCTTCTGCCACATTCCTTCAAGAATTTACAGGAAACCAGTCACTTGTTTGCGGCTGCTGATAACATCGGTGTTGCATTTTGTAAATGTTCGAAACTTCTGTACCATACATATGAGTCCATCATTCGACGGTGCATACTTATTTTCATTGTAAACCAGTGAATACATTCAGAATGAAATAGCTTGCATAGCTAAACCGAATGCATTTCCCCTTAGCAACTTTCTAATTAAGTCTTTGTACATTCTTGTTGGATTTGGACCTAACTCCTCACCCAAAAGGCCTTATTAAGTGGGAGGGTTGTCCACTCTTATAAACCATTGACTTGAGTGTGCCTAGTCGATATGGGATTTTCAATACTCTCCCTTACGGTCAAGCCCATATGGTCCACTTGCCTATGAATGGAGGTAGTTTGGCAGCCAACCGCTGGTCAATCACTCAACTTAAATGAGATTGGCTCTAATACCACTTGTTAGAGTTGGGCCTAACTCCTCACTCAAAAGGCCTTATTGAATGGGAGGGTTGCCCACCCTTATAAACCATTGTCTTGAGTGTGCCTAGTCGATATGGGATCTCTAACATACATTACAGCCACAGGCTACCAAGGTTGAAATATCAGATACACATGATTTTACAAAATTCAGCCTGTAATTATCATCATAATTGGTCTCACATTTTCGCATAACCATAACAGGCATGCCATGATATTAAGGCTAGTTGCAATATAGAGACTAGACAGTACTCAGAGTACTTGAATATCTAAACAAAGTTTATTCAAACATAAACGGGTCCATTGG
The DNA here is from genome assembly GCF_008641045.1 of Pistacia vera. Classification (NCBI taxonomy): domain Eukaryota; kingdom Viridiplantae; phylum Streptophyta; class Magnoliopsida; order Sapindales; family Anacardiaceae; genus Pistacia; species Pistacia vera. The sequence goes on from NW_022196230.1 coordinate 1,251,459, forward strand.
TCAAAGTTAAATGATTATATATTTTCAGTTTAAACTAAGATGCGCTGAAGGAAGAAGTTGAACCTACTTTAACAACTCCATTTTCCTGTATCCAAATACTCCCATTTCAGCTTCTGAGGAACACTTTGTTTGACATGTCTAACTCTGTCAACGATAGAACAACTCAAAAGTCTAAACTAAGGACAATTGTTAGCATAATATGGTTAAAGGAGTTTGCTCTGGCAGAAGAACATAGTTATTTATGTACTAACATGCAACCTTTGTTTGATTCTTGTTGTTTTTTACTCTCTTTTATATTCAGTATAAAATACATAATAACTGTAAATAACAGAATAAGTATAAATTCCTAGCATTGATATCCCAGAGACCTACTATTTTATTTTCCAAATTTTTGTTATGGTATTGGTAATGCTTTTATTACTACGTTTACTTTTCATTTAGTTTTATCCGAATAAAGGCTTTAATCTTGTCGCATAACATAGTTTGACCAACCTTGAGAATAGTTTCTTGATTCTTATGTACTTGGTATTTCACTCTTTTCTTTTTATGTTGTATCATTGTTAATATCAATGCTTTAGTGATTCCAAATACGCCGATGTAAGGAAAACCAGTCAGAGAATGTCAAAATTGCCTTCAGAAAATCCAAAACCGTATGCTAGAGAAGCCCATACTTTTCTCATTCGAAAATCACCAAAACTGCCTCGGTGTCTTCCAAAAACAGTCTAGAAAGTGTTCAGAACACAAAAAGAATAGAGGAAGAAGAGAATTAAGAGAATTACCGTGAAATTGTTGGAAAATCACCTACTCCTTCAGTTAAAAAAAAAAAAAGATTCTCTTTCAAAGAAAAAAGAGTTAAAGGGAAGATAATGTGTTGGAGTTTCAATGGAATGGATGCCAAAACATGTTTTATTGTCTTCCAGTGCACATTATTTAAAAAAAAAAAAGGGGCCATGTGTCGAACAATGGTGAGACTTTGAAAAAATGAGCTTTTTCCGCCTCTTGCACAAGGAATCCATGTTTCATGTGTTTTGCTTACATGCTTTGATACTCCTTTGGTGAAAAGAGCCGAATAGATCAAAATTTTATTTGAAAATCTTTTTGCTTGCCGAATGGACATCCACAAAAGACACCTTCAAAGGCCGCATCCCCCAGGATGAACTGAATAGACTGACCAACAACAGCATCAGCAGCAGTAGATGTTGGCTCAACAAAATCTCTCAAGTATGCATCATCAGCAATTGGGCCTACAAAATAATATTCTAGGATTACAGTCACAACAGGTACTTGGAAATCAGTCTGGAAACTCAAGCATGCAAACTAATCAAGACTCTGTCCATATGCTACAACAATCCAAGGTTCCATTGCAGAAACAAAACCAGTAAAGTGCGCCTTCATTACCCAGTTAAGGGAAATAGTCATCGTTGCAATAGCCACAGTAGCAATTAAGGTTTTTGTTGGATCTCTACAACAAAATTATGTGGGTACTTCTCAACAAGCAAGCAGGAATACTTTGTCATCACAAAGTGGAGTTAATATGCTGCCGTCAAATATTAATCCCCTCCAGTCAAATTCAAATACGATACAACACCAACATATGAAACAGGAGCACCAACAAATGCTGTCGTCCCCACAGCTCAAACAACAAATGCAGCAACACCAGAGGTAGAGTCAAATAATGCAGAAGCCAATTTAACAATAGCGACAATTGCGTCAGTGAGCAAACCAGCACCTGCCGGGGCATGCGCAAACGCATCGTTCCCTTAAATGATCCTCCATTCGACACCACCCTGGCACATTTGGCATGCGCACCATTTTTTCCTGGTACGTTTTACGTAAAACTTCATTTTGCTCCGCTTTTGCCAATCACATAGTAGAAGCATTCACCCCATTTGTCTTTTTCTTTCTCCATTTGGCTTAATTTTTATTTGGTTTATTACACGTGCACGCCATGCTGCCATGCTACCATGCGTATTACTTCACCTCTTAACTTACACTCAGTTTGGTTTATTTTTTCTACATTCGACTTATTACTTGAACACATGCAGCCCATGTATTTTACATTTCCATTTAGCTCACTCTTCATTCGGTCCATAACACATGCACATCATGCATATTGACTCTCCATTCAACTATTTGCTTAAAACATTCATGTCATGCATGTCACTGCTCCAGCTTTAATCAAATGTTTTCAACTACAAAGTCGGTCATGCCGACTGGGCCACATAGCCCTCAAAGGTTTCAACTATAATTCGGTCACGCTGACTGAATTGCAAGCTCCATACAAGCTCCACTTGGCATACGCCTTCGAATCGGCCCTTCTCGATTAATGGATTTAAACCTTCGGATCGACCCTGCTCGATCCATGGATTTACACATTCGGATCGACCCTGCTCGATTCACAATTTACACCTTCGGATCAGCCCTGCCCGATTCACGAGTTTATACCTTCGAATCGGCCCTGCCCGATTCACGAGTTACACCTTCGAATCGGCCCGGCCCGATTCATAAGTTTACACATTCGATTAAATCTACTCTCTAAGCTAAATACTCTTTAACTTAGAGAGTGGGGGGCTAACTATTAGGGCCAAAAATCGTCTTGGGCTTGACAAAGCCCAATAACGAAATAAACATGTCATGGCCCAAGGCCTCAACCCAATCTCGATCGGGCCTACGCTTAAAATCACCTTGTGAACTACCTACTCTACTGGTTGGGCTATCCTATAAGATCAGCTAAATTGGGTTTTAGCCCGATAGCATGCAATAGTCCATAAATAGGAAATCAAAATCCCATTCTATTTCCACTTCTACTAAGATTCCAAATCTTACTTAAACTATTAAATTTAATCTGATGAGGGAAAGAAATCATATCTCTTTTAAGATAGGGATTATCTCCCAAAAGAGGACTCAATGTCCTACTAGGATTCCAACCTCTTGGGTTCTCTATAAAAACAGAGGTTTCCCTCTCATTAAGCATGAAATCTCTCATAGTCAATCTACACAACTCAAAACCATCTATGTGCTCCTAAGTTCTTGCTCCCAAGAACCCGACGCCTTCATCGTAGTCGTAGCCTCCGACAAGACTCTTGGTAATTCTTCATATCCTTAATTATGAACAAATAATCTCTTTCAACCTCGCTGACTTGAGCGTCGGAGTGCCTACGGCAAACACCACTCCGGTGTTTTTTGAAAGCTTCACACTTGCCATTTCATGTGTGCAGGTCTAGCGGATTGTCAGTGACATCAGCCTCACGGGATCAGACCCTATTTTCATGACGGTAGATTTTTTCCATCTACAAAGTCCTCAAGAAATATGAGAAAGAAAACCACAAGAATCATTCAATACTTGGATTTCCAATTTTTATAACAATAAATTTTTAGCATCAACATCCAGAGACAATAGTTATCTCAATCAATTAGCCTTAGCTAAAGAAACTACAGATTTGGCAGAAGCTGAAAGTGATATACTAAATTCTCAAGATGATTTTCAAGTCCCAGACTTTTCTCAAAATTCTCAAGGCAATGATTCCTCTGACAACTTTCTTTCGGATGACTTTCAAGATTCCCAAAGCTAAGATTATTAAAGCATGACTCAGCAACATTTTTATCCTGCGTTGAACACTTTCGGTTTATGAGAGAATTTTTGAGAGGCAAAAATTGTATTGTGTCATTTGAAAACTCTTTGTAAAAAAGTTTGCAGCAGCAAACGTGTTTCTTCATCAAACTTTCATTGTAAGTTCAATATTTTAAGCATTTTCATTTGATTTCTTTATAAATTTACTCCAATTTCCTATTTATCCCTTACTTTATTAAATCCAATGTATAGATTTTTTATTTTAGTTATAATTTCTTTTAATGTTTATAAATTATATGGTTAATGAAAAAATTCTTTTAAAAACAAATCAGTAATTACACCTCTAGAAACACAATGCCTACACTAAAACTCTCCAGATACAGTATTTCACAAACATATTAGGGTGCATTTGGTTCGGGGAATGTTTTATTGTTGAAAATGTAGGATTACCATTAAGATAAATTACTTTGAAGATTACAAAGGAATGATATATCAGTATGTTTGGTTAGATCAGTGGGTATAAATAATTAAGATGTTTGGTTGGGAAGAATAAAATATTCTCGACAGAGGCTTTTACTGAATTGCCCTTCCTTTTTAATATCATTATATTATTATTATTTTAATAAATTCTTTTAACACCCTATATTTGAGAATTTAGCTAAAACACCCCCAACAACAAAGTTTAAATTTTAATAAAATACCCCAGCCACTCAAGACCATCGTCGACCTCTGGCCACCACCGACATCAGTCACCAAAACGGCGCACGATTGGCGAGATCACCAATCGTGAGCCGTTTTGGCTGTTTTCGACTAGGTCGAAGGCTGAAAACAACTAGATCATTGTGGATCTAGTCGAAAACAGCTAGATCCTTGGCGATCTAGCTGTTTCCAGCCAGATTCATGCTAATCTGGCTATTTTCGGCTAGATGGCTAGATCCATGATGATCTGGTCGTTTTCGGCCAGATCCATGACGATCTGGTCGTTTTCGGCCTTCGATCTGGCGAAAAATAGCCAGATATGTGTATGGTCGGCCAAATCTTGCCGGCTGTGCGTCAATTTGGCGATTATTGTTGGTGGTCGGTGGTGTTCTTTGGTGGTTGGGGGTATTTTGTTACCTTTTAAACTTTTGGTGATTGAGGTGTTTTAGCTAAATTCTAAAATGTAGGGGGTTTGAGTGATTGTTATTTGGTAGACATTTGAGGACAATTATGTCCAGAATGATATTTAATTAAGGGCAAAATGAGTATAAAATTAAGATTACCTTGATAATCTTTAAATACCACTGCTTGAGGAGGTAATCTGATTACCCTCAGTAATCTTTAACTACCACCCCTTGAGGAGATAATTTGATTACCCTCGATAATCTTTAAATACCACCCCTTGAGGAGGTAATCTAATTATCCCTGATTTAACCCACAATAATCACTATTGGTATTGAAAGATTATCGAAATCTTTTATTACTTAACAACCAAACAAGAGAATGTTCAGAATTAAAGATAGATTACTGGAGTTATCTTTCTATAACCCTAACCAAACACACCCTTAAGGTACTTCTAAAAAAAAAAAGTTCAATTAGCACATCAGAACTATTTTAAAAATAATTTTAGTATGTATTTTTCAGATCTGTTCGAAAAATCTTGAACTGAGTACACTTCATAATAAATTTTGTATTCATTGAAAATTCACAGTTCTTTTTTAAAACAGAAATTAGACATGTTATTCTAGCACAAGTAAAAATTCAAAATAAAATCCATTTTCTGATATATTTAAATACTTTTCACAGGTTGACCCATTTACAGAAAAACCAAACCTACAAGCTTTATAGATTAACTTAGAAACTCATAACATTTTGTATAGTTCATATTTTTTAATGAAATAAAATTAATTGAACTCTATATAGTACTAGTTTTAACATATCTTAAAATTAGCTTTATTCACAAAACATAAAAATCATGGTTTAGAGCTTTGTCCACAGTTTCTTGAAAATTTAGTTTTTATCAATGATAATATGAAATATTTTAAATTAAATTCTTAAGTATATTCAATACCTAAAACCGTATATGTATTTTTAATGCCTTAAACATAATAATAATAATAAAAAAAAATAATCAAAGTTTATAACGTGTATTTTAAACTTAAGAAATCTAGAATTCAATGTTGTCTTCTTATTATCCATAGTTTCGTATTTCTTCACTAGCACAACATCAAGGCAGAAATATTTCTATTTTAATCCAACTAAATAAGATTGTTGATGCTTGATTTTGACACCAACGACTTCGCATGTGCAAAATGATAAGAAGTCATACATGAGTTGATTATAGTGAGTGGATGAGGTACTGTGAGTATAATAACATGCAAAGACGTAAATGTAAAGTTGACAAGATGATTTTTATAATGGTTCAGATTTCTTAAAGCGAATCCTACATCCATTGTGTTCGTTTATATAACGATCAATTTCTGATCGCTAGACAAGCTTACAAGAGGTCGCGAGCTGCGGTCTGGGATTACAAGCGTTTGGTGTTCTAAGTGTTATTAGAGAGAATGTCGAGCTAGTTTCTTTCTAGTAGTGCGTCTTTCCTGAATGCGTGAATGTATAACTTCTATTTTATGAGGGGGAGCTGCCTATTTATACCCGTTTAGCTCAAGGTAATGATTACATTTTTGCGAGTGGCCTCGTGTCGTGTAGATCCCTCATGCCTTCCCATTTGTTGGAACTCAAAGAATATCTTTAAATTAAATGGGGTTTGGACATGTGTGTGAACCAAATTCACTCAGGTACAAATTCTTGAGTTGGTTTGGGTCTTGACAGCCATATTTCTTTTGCCTTTGGAGACGTGTCATGTTCTGGATGGTAGAATGTTTTCTTGGATTCTGATTGGTGCTTGATGACATTAGCATATGTCAACCCTTTTTTTAGGCATAACAAAGATAATTAAAAAAATAAATCTAAAATATTGCCTTTTACCAGAAATAGAAACCTTAATTAGAAAGTCCCTTTGTGTTTGCTGTTTCCGTCACAGTCTTACAGTCTCATAGTCTAACCCTTTCTCTCTCTCTCTCTCTTTCTCTCTCTCTCTCTCTCACACACACACACACATGCACCCTTTCTCTAAAACTCTTTCTCACACATACTCTAATTGGCCTTAGTTTTTTTTTTTTTTTTTGGTCAGCTTACATGCACCTCAACTAATCCTTTACGGCCCTGGAACTGTCGGTCGAGTAAGAGTCCCAGTAGCCACCTCTATTGGTGCCTAGGGGACTCAAACACATGAACTCATGGAATATCTTTTTGCTCTTTTATCGTCAGATCACCCAATGATGGTTAATTGGCTTTAGTTTCTTTTTCTCTTTTTGTAATCTAAAGGAAAGATATTTTAATCATTAAATAAACCACTTCAATAGTAAATTTTAAACATATGCGCTTGTTTTTAAAAGCAAAAATAAAATACATTGTTATCTACCATTCAAACCTTAAACACAAACTCATTCGCTTATTCAAGTAAAACGCGTAGACCAAATCCAATATCAATTTTATTCAAACGTCAATAGAAATAAAGAAGATATACGACAAAATCAATGGTGTTGCACATCAACAATAAGAAAAAGTTTCATTCAAAGGACATTAACATATAAACTTAGGGGAAAATTAGGAACCTCACTCCACAAAATGCATAGTTATATAAAAACAAAAACAAAAAAAGATAACAAAAATTGAATCAAAGTGCAAATAAAATAAAACATCGTTAAGCTTGATGGAGTACAATTCATCAATTATCTTTCAACAAGTTCCCTTTCAATGTAGATAATCATGTAATATGCAAGAAATTCATCAATATTATTATGAAGCTTTGTTTTATAAGATTCTTAGTTGAAAATGCTTATTTAGTTGTTTTGGAAATAGGAACAGTCAACACTAAACAAATCAACCCCCTCAATAAAAGTGTAGAATCTTGATTTTTTGGTTTCAATCAATTGTCTAAACAAATCAAACTTTTAAAGTTCCAAATTATTTCTCCAAGTGTTATCCCACTATGATCAGCATCTTGAGGGTAAAATTTCTTTACAAGCTTACAAATATTATTAGCATTAAATGGTTTGAAATTATCACTGTGATTCATTGGAGAGCTAAGAGTACGTAAGGAACTCCATTATTTGATTGGGAAGTCTATTATGTAACTCCATCAAATTAAAATCTATCATAGTACATGTTGGTGTTAAGAGCCGGTGAATTCTAACGATAGATAAAGGAGAAATGAAAATGAGTTGAACTGAATTTTCATTACACTGCAACTTACAATATATACAACCAAAATACTGACTGTTTCACCAACTAAAATAGACCATACAACCATTTAAAATTTAAAACTATGTTTGCAACTAATACAAGCTTAATCTAAGCCGATTTCACCTAAACATGTCACTAAAATCAACCACTACAACAGCTTCAATTTCGACAGACAGAGAGGACTTCAACTGCTGCTTGGCGCCAAAACACATTCAAAAAACAAACTAACTTTCAACTGAATTTCCATCAAATTATCAATGTTTCAACACTTCTCCTTGATAATTTTGCTAGAAACACCAAGTCTGATCCTGAAGTCTTCAAACTTGGTTTTGGGTAATCCCTTAGTAAGGATGTCAACCACTTGATCATCACCACTGTAGTGAACTAGTTTTACTTCCCCTTCTTGCTCAGCTTCTCTCACTGCATGGAACCTGATCTTTATGTGTTTAGTTCTCCCATGATGGACTGGATTCTTAGCCATAGCCACACCCGACTGATTGTCACACATTATCACAATAGGATGTCTCAGCTTCAGCTTCAAATCTTCCAGGATTTTTCTCAACTAGATAGCTTCAACAGCTGTAGCCGAAATGTATTCTGCTTCTGTTGTGGATTATGCAACCGTTTCTTGTTTCTTTGACAGCCAACAGATTGCACCATGATTCAGGAAGAAAGCATACCTTGAAGTGCTCTTCATGTCTTCCACATAACCACCCCAATCACTATCAGAGAATCCCTTTAGGCCAAAGTTTTCTAACCTCCGAAACCACACTCCAAAGTTGGTGCTCCCTTTCACATACCTGAGCACTCTTTTTGTAGCTTTGAAATGTGTTTCTTTGGGCTGATTCATGAACCTGGACAGTAAGCTTGTTGCAAACATGATATCAGGCCTGGTTGCTGTTAGGTACAGCAAGTAGCCAACCAAGCTTTTATACTGTCCCTCATCAACACTTTTTGCATCATCATCCTTTGACAGTTTCAGATTTGAACCAGAGGAACATCCATTGATTTGCAGTTTTCCATATTGAATTTCCTCAAAACTTCAATTGCATACTTCTCTTGATTAACAAATATTCCAGCTAAGCTTTGATGAACCTACATCCCAAGAAAGTAAGCCATTTCACCTAAATCTATCATCTCAAACTCATCAAGCATGGATCTCTTGAATTCCTCTAGTTAAGCCGGTTTGCTTCCTGTCACAAGTAGATCATCAACATACAAAGAGATAATCATAACATCCTTATCAATCTCCCTAACATACAATGTTGCTCATTTGGACTTCTTACAAAATCCAAACTCAGCAAGTGATCATTTATTCTGCTGTACCAGGCCCTTGGTGCCTGTTTTAGGCCATACAAAGCCTTCTTTAGGAGATAGACTTTGTCTTCCTTTCCCCTGACTTTATACCCTTCTGGCTGTTCAACATATGTCTCCTCATTCAGCCATCCATTAAGGAATGCAGATTTGATGTCTAACTGAAATATTTTCCATGCAAATTGTGCTGCCACTGCAAGTAACAACCTGATTGTGTCATGCCTTGCAACTGGTGCAAAGGTATTCGGAAAATCAACTCCATACTGCTGAGCAAAACCTTTGACAACCAGCCTTGCTTTGTGCTTAAGGACTGAACCATCTGGATTGAGTTTCTTCTTGAAAATCCATTTAACTTGGATCACTTTTCTGTTCTGAGGTCTGTCCACCAGGTTCCAAGTTTGATTCTTCTCAATCATTGCCAACTCCTCCTTTATGGCAACTCTCCAAACTTTTGATTTTACAGCTTCAAAGTAACATGTTGGCTCAAGTGAGGCTATGTTACATCTCTCATAAACCTCAGCTAAAGGTTTGGTACCTCTAACTGAAACTTCTTTTTCTGCATCACCCTCAATATCATCAAAATTCTGATCACCTATAGCTTCTGTCCAGCCTGGTTTTGTCTCCATATCAGCTCTATTTTCTTCCCAATTCCATACTCCATTCTCATCTATTTTGACATCCCTAGAAATTTGATTTTTTCTTGTTTCTAGAACATACACCCTATAGGCTTTAGACTAACTACTATAACCTATAAAAATGCCAATTAAGGCCTTTTCATCCAGTTTGGATCTTTTTGCTGCTGGAACCAGAATGTAGCATATACTTCAAAATATTTTGAGCATATCTAGTACTGGTTTGACTCTATGCCATGCCTCATAATGTGTTTTGATGTCCAAGGCTTTTTTGGGAAGCCTATTAAGCAGAAACACTGCTGTATTGACAGCTTATGCCCAAAATTTCTTTGGCAATCTCTTCTCAGCTACCATACATCTAGCCATCTCTATAACTAATTTGTTCTTCCTCTCATTGACTCCATTCTGCTATGGGGTGTAGGGGCTGCTGTATTGATGCTTAATTCTAGCATCTTTGCATACTTGTTCAAACTCTTGAGAAGTGTATTTTGTACCATTGTCACTTCTCAAGATTTTTATAGTTTTTCCAGCTTGATTTTCCACCAGCAGCTTAAGCTGCTTAAATACACCAGCAACTTCTCCTGTTTGCTGCAGAAAAATACACCCAACACATGCTAGAATAGTCATCAATAAACAACACAAAATACCTACTTCCACTCAATGACAAAGTTTCCATAGGACCACATATATCTATATGAATGAGTTGCAATTTTTCAGTTGCTCTTCAGGCTTGGTTTACAGGAAAGGATTGCCTACTCAACTTGCCAAGTTGACAGGCTTGACATAAGGTTGTACTCTCCTCTAATTCTGGTAGATTCTGGACCACTCTCTTGGTTTGAATTTCCTTGAGACCTTGGTAATGAATATGACCAAGTCTCTTATGCCATTTCAAAAACTCATCTACCTTTACATTGCAGGCTCTATGTTTAGTTCTTTTTAGCTTAATGGGAAAACTTTTCCCCACCATTTTGACTCTCATCAACTCACACCCCTTACTGTCTAGAATTTGGCAGATTTGATTTTCAAAATGCAAGACATAATGGTTTTCTAACATTTGTCCTACACTTAAAACGCTTTGACTGATTTTGGGTGCATATGGTACATTTAAGATGAGTTTTGTACCTGTTGAGGTCTGAATTGCAACATCTCCCTTTCTCTTTGCTTCAACATAGTCACCATTTGCAATTTTAATCCTAGACCGATGTGCTTAGTTTAGTCTGACAAAATCCTGCAGGTGTGGTGTCATATGGTTTGTACACCCACTGTCAACTAGCCATCCATCATAGCATGTTGGTGGTGCACTGTAGGAGGCCACAAACAACTGTTTTGTCCCTTGTTTAGGTTGCTGGTCATCTGTCACTTGTGCTTGCTGTTTGGGCTGCTCTCATTTGTTCTTGCATACCCTTTCTATATGACCAAATTGTTTACAAGCCCTACATTGTATTCCTGGCCTAAACCAGCATCTTTTTTCAAAATGCCCTTTCCTTTTACAGACAAGCCCTACATTGTATTCCTAGCCTAAACCAGCATCTTTTTTCAGAATGCCCCTTCCTTTTACAGTGGGAGCAAGGTGGATATTCCTTCATCCCACTTGGTTTTCCCCATTGGCCATTGCTCATTTCTTTCCCCTTCTCACCAGGATACCTCCTATTGTTCCCTTGAGCTGGTTTGGTTTTGTGAGCTGCCATCATTGGACCCTCACCTATATCTTCTTGCCTCAAGAGCCTTCTTTGCTCTTGTGCTTCCAGTGCATGAACTAGCTTTGTAAGTGTAACCTGCCTCATGTCTCTTGAGTCCTCAAGAGATGAGATTTTGGACTCAAATCTTTTAGGTAGGCTAACCAGAACTTTCTCCACCACTCTCCTGTCTGTTAACTCCACTCCCAGTAGCCTTATTTTGTTGACAACACTCATCAACCTGTCAACATAGTCTTTAACCTTCTCTGATTCTTATATCCTCTGCATCTCAAACTATCTTCTTAAATTTAGCACCTGCATGTTCCTTGTTGTGTTGCTCCCCATGCATTCTTCTCTCAACTTATCCCATGCCTCTTTTAGAGTTTTGTATGCCATGATCCTTGTGAATACAAGGTCTGCTACAATAGCATGAATGTGGGAAAGGGCTTTCGGTGCTTTGGCAGTTTCTTCCTCATGCAGTCTCATCTGATTCAGGGTAGGATTTGGTCCTAATGGAGGTAGCTGCCTATTTTCTTCCACATACTGCCACAACCCTTGACTCCGGAGAAATGCTTTCATCTTTACAGCCCATATGTGGTACTGTTCCCCATTAAACACTGGAGGTGACATCAAGGCTGATTGAGCAGCCATTGATTCAATTTATGTGTCGGACGCAGAAAAGTAAATGGATAGGTGCAGACTATTTTGGGCTGAGATGGGAGGTGTTCTTGAGCTGAGATTGATGAGTGAATGCAAGAGAGATTTCAAGTTGTTTTTGTGTGGCTCTGATACCAATTGTTGGTGTTAAGAGCCGGTGAATTCTAAGGAAAGATAAAGGAGAAATGAAAATGAGTTGAACTGAATTTTCATTTCACTGCAACTTTCAATATATACAACCAAAATACTGACTATTTCACCAACTACAACAGACCATACAAACATTTAAAATTTAAAACTATGTTTGCAACTAATACAAGCTTAATCTAAGCTGATTTCACCTAAACATGTCACTAAAATCAACCACTACAGCAGCTTCAATTTCGGTAGATAGAGAGGACTTCAGCTGCTGCTTGGTGCCAAAACACATTCAAAAAACAAACTAACTTTCAACTGAATTTCCAACAAATTATCAATGTTTCAACAGTATCAAAGATATCAATGTGATAGTAATGCTCAATTGGAATATTATATTTCGGTTGACAATTACACCTTGTACCTTCCATATATCAAGCACTCATATTAGTCATAACAGCACCATGCTTTTGACAAAATCTTATCAAACTTTCAAAGAAAGAATCCCATCTATCTTCATATTAGTGTTGAAGAACTATTCTTGTTGATGAAACTAAACTCAAAACACTTACACTATCTTAATTTTTCATCTATAGTGCTTGACAAAGTTATCATTGGTCCTTGTAATTTTATTCAAAAGAAGCAAAATGAACACAAAAGTTTTTCCCAAGTGCAATTCAATCCTTCTTGGACTCATTACTCTTCCTCTTCCTATTCTCTTTTGTTATTTACTCAACACATCACAAGAAGTGCTTAGTCTATAATTGTACTAGTTGATATTTACAAGTTTGCTAAACATATGTCTGTTCTGTCTACTTCTTATGAATGTTAGAACTGACAATTGAATGTATCTTTCAATTGAATATTGGACTTGTAACTCATTTATAGAATTTGGAAATGATGTTTTATTTGGGCAGTATCTGATCATAATATAATTCTTATACATTTTCTCCGCAATCTCTGCAATTTCCATTCATTGTAACTGATTATTTTTGTGCTATAGCTCAAAATTTTCAATCTAAGGAAATTGTCAGCATTTTCATTGAATTGGCTTGTAACGCCCCGCTTGAGGTACGTTGTTATTGTTTCCTCTTTCGCCCTCATTTGAGTCGTTTTTGGTAATATTGTTTGATTTTCNTTCTGCTTAGGTTACAACAGATATTGATCAAAAATAGAAAACTTTGGCAAACAAATAATTGAAAATTGAACAAGATATCATTTCGCCTCAGTTTCTGTTAGAACTCAAGCTTAAGGAAGAGCCTAACTCAAAAGACCAACTTAATAGGTGGGAGAGCCCCAGGCTTAAGTACCACACTTGGTGGGTGTGAAATCCCGATGTGGGATCCTAACATTGCATCCCCCTTTAGGAGCCGACGTCCATAACGACTTTCACTTTATCGACACTGACCCAATAGCCCTTTCCTCATTTGGGCAGCTTCACTCACCTATCAGTTATTTAATGCAACATCCCCTCCCAGGGAAAGCACACTACACCTAAATCTAGCCCATAAGTAAGCTTTCTGCACCCAACTTTCAAAGAGAGCACCAATGTTAGAATATAAGCTTAAGGAAGAGTCCAACCCAAAAGATCAACCTCATAGGTGGGAGAGCCCCTAGGCTTAAGTACCACACTTGGTGGTTGTGAGATTTCGATGTGGGATCCTAACAACTTCTGATCTCTTTCAACTTCATGAGCTTCTTGTTGTGTACTTAGTAAAACATAGGATTCTAATAGAACTTCAGTTATATTATAAAATCAAGAATACTGAAAAAAACTGCTATAGAACTTGAAATTGACTTTGAAAAAAGCTTCCCTTAATCTCATAACATAGCAAATAATTGACAGTAATACTAAGGTATATAAATAGTGACAAGTTGAGTAATCATAAAGAAACTTATAACAAGTAATATCAAAGGTTTCCTTATAGTGATAAAACAATAAAAATGATATGTGGCTTAAGCAAATGGAACCTAGGTTATATGTTTACCGGAAACGAAGAGTTATGAAAGCCATCTTTATGCAGTGTTTCTAATGTACTAAAAAGAGGATGTTTTGGAGTATCATATCGACCCTTGCATTAATCAAGACCTCAAAGAAATGAGATAATCTTCCTTTTTAGTTGTCCAACATCAGCATCCATAGTCGCAGTTTTCTAATGATGTGTATAGATAGTAACTACCTAAAAGTAAAAACTTCATTTCTGTTACAATCTGAAGAAGAAATGGTAAAAGCAGTAGTTGGACTACCTAAGACTGTCTGGAAGAGACAATATAGGCAAGAGTAGCAATAAGTTGTAGAGAATGCCCAACAGAAATAAAGCAATCTAAATGGAGAATAATTTCTATAAAAGTGTTTTTTGTATGTCTTTTCATTGTATCAATGGTACAATTTATACATAAAAAATGTAATATGTAAGGAAACAAATAAATACAAATAACTGCACAATCAACACATAAATGGAAACAATAGTTTGTTACTAATAATATTTGATCTTGATCACTCCAAATCCTGACTTTGATTCAGCATTCCATCATCCAGTTGTCAACACTCCCCCTCAAGCTCATGGTTTATGAATGTCATAAACACTGAGTTTGCTTAATAGATGTGAATGCTGCCTTTGACATAACAGCTTTGTAAAGATATCTGCTGGTTGGTCTGTGGTTCGGATATGTTCTGTTTTGATCACACCTTCTTGTATTTTATCTCTGACAAAATGACAGTCAATTTCTATATGCTTCGTTCTTTCATGAAATACTAGATTGGTGGCAATGTCATTTGTTGCTTTGTTATCACAATATAGCTTAACTGGTGTTTCCACTTGCAAATTCAGATCTTTTAATAAGCTAAAGATCCATGTAATCTCACATGTGGTTTTAGCGATCGCCCTATAGTCTGCCTCTGTTGATGAGAGAGAGACTATGGTTTGTTTCTTGGTTTTCCATGAGATGAGAGACTTTCCAAGCGTGATGTGGAAACCTGTGAGCGATCTTCTTGTCATAGGACATGAACCCCAATCTGAATCACAGTACGCAATGATGTTAAGATTTTCTTGGTAGAAGAAGTCCCAACCCTGGATAACCTTTTAAGTACTTAAGTACTTTTACTACTGCATCCATGTGGGATTGCTTTGGAGCATGCATTAATTGGCTGAGAATTTGAATTGCATAGCTGATGTCTGGTTGGGTCATTGTGAGGTATATGAGTGTTCCAACTAGTCGTTAGTAACTAGTGTTATGTTCTAGTGAATGATCTGTCTCTGATTTCTGCATCTTTTCATCATACTCACGTGTGGTGAGTTTAACGTTCCGTTCTACAGGAATAAAACTTTGTTTGCATGCAACTAATCCGGAGTCTGATATGAGTTCAAGTACATATTTTTGCTGACTGAGGGATATTCCTTTTGGAGAACATGCAATTTCAATGCCAATGAGGTATTTTGGTGCCCCTAAATCCTTGATATGGAATGTTTTGTGAAGATACTCCTTTAGTAGTTTGATTGCATTCTCATCGTTTCCTATAATGAGGATGTCATCAACTCACCCTGATGCCTAGAGAAGAGGGTGTAATCATGTTTGGATTTAGTGAATCAAATAGTTGTGAGCGCTTTAGTGAACTTTGCATTCCATTAGCGTGATGCCTATTTTAAACCATATAGGGACTTTCACAATTTGCATACAAGATTCTCCCCCTGACTGTAAAGTCTGGTTGATAGATCCATACAAATCTCCTCATCAAGGTTTCTATGGAGGAAGGCATTATAAACATCCAGTTGATGTAATGGCCAGTCGTGGTAAGAGGCAACAAAGAGAAAGGCTCGGATGGTAACATGTTTGGCGACTGGGGAGAAGGTTTCCTGATAATTGAAACCTTCTCGTTGGGTGAAGCCTTTAGCAACAAGATGGGATTTACACCTCTCAATGGACCCATTAGTTCGATGCTTGATTTTGTGGACCTATTTACAACCAATGGGTTTCCAATGGAGGGGCGAGAAACAAGGTCCCAAGTGTGATTACTGATAAGGGCATTGAGTTCAGCTTCCATGTCTTGACACTAACAAGCATGTTGGATGGCATCAGAAAAGGTGGACGACTCTGATGAGTAGATATATTGGTCATATAAGATTTGTGCTCAGAAGACAAATGGTCAAAACTGACATACTCAGAGATAGGGTAAGGGATACCTTTCACAAATGAACAGATGTAGTCTGATATCCAAATAGGGGATCGAGTAACCTAAGAAGAGCATCAAAGGGGAATCAGATGGGGTGATGGTACCACATCTAAAGATGGAGAATCATCCGAAGATAGATGATCTGTGGTGGATTCTGTATGTCGACTGAGTGGAGACTGTGAATTGTCTAGAGGACCAGGATCTCACTGATCAATAGGAACTAGAACTATGGTGAAAGGAGTGTCAGATGGTGGTAAATGATCCAGTGGGAGGAGATGAGAAGTGCTGGAGGGAGGCTCACTTTCAAAAAAGGGAAAAACTTCCTTATGAAAAATAACATCTCTATTGACAAAAAATTTGTTAGTTTGTGGATCATATAATCGGTACCCTTTCTATAGCATGGGGTAGCCCATGAAGATACATTTGGTGGCATGAGCAACAAATTTGTCATGGGGCCCTATAGTAGTTGAGTAACAAAGGCATCCAAAAACTCATAAATGGGAGTTATCAGGTTTTTTTTGAAATAACAATTCAAAAGGAGTTTTACCTCCAAGAATCTGTGTAGGCATGCGATTAATGAGATAAGTAGCAGTGATCACACATTCACCCCAAAAGGTGGTAGGGATGTGGGCTTGGTGGTTAAGGGCTCGGGCCACTTCAAGGAGGTGATGATGTTTTCTTTCAACAACCCCATTTTTTTAGGGGTATAAGTACAAGAGCTTTCATGGAGAATCCCATGGAAAAGAAATAGATCCGAACACTGTTTATTGAAAAAATCTAAGGCATTGTCAGTGTTAACTCTTTGAACTTGTTTTTGGAATTGTGTGTGGACCATTGTGAGAAAGTTTTTGATATGGGTGAAGGCTTGGGTTTTTGTTTGCATGAGGAAGATCCAAGTTCTTCGAGAGAAATCATCGACTATGGTGAGGAAGAACCTGGATCCATTATGATTGGGAGTAGAATATGGGCCCCAGATATCAAGGTGAACAAGTGAGAAAGGTTTTTTTGTAGATGATGAGCTTGTGGGAAAACTTATCCTAGATTGTTTAGCAATAGGGCAAATTGGGCAATTTTGCTAAGGGATAGAAGCACTGTAACCCAAGCCATTAGGGAAAATAAGAGATTTATTATTAATACTGGCATTATAATAATTGTCATTAATTTTGGTTTTGAAATCTTTAAGGAAAACATCAAAAAATGGCTTCCAGAAGTATAGGTCATGATGAGCCTTACCTAAGCCCATCTGTTTGCCAATCGAAGGGTCTTCAAATGTACACACATTAGGAAGGAATTGTAAGGAACAATTGTTATCAGTGCAAAACTTGGACATTGATATGAGGTTAAATTAGAATGTGGGAACAACTAGGACATTTCTTAGTATGATGGAATCCCTAAGTTTAACTATCCTTGTATGAGTGGTTGGGGTAATATTCCCATTTGGAAATTTAACAAAAATGTGTGACATGGATTGTGTGTGTGTTTGGAAATATTTAGGGTTGCATATGACATGATCACTAGCTTTTGAATCAATAGTCCATAAATTACGGGAAATCGAATTGCTAAAACAAAAAGAAGTACCTGTATAACTGGCGGAAGCATTGTTGGTGGGAAGTTGGTTCAACATCTGGATAAACTGACTAATCTGTTCAGGTTTGATCATGTTTGATGTAGCTTCATTTCCTGTGGCAGTAACATTATTGGCTGTGGAATTACCAATTCTGTCTTTTGGATGACCATGGAGTTTCTAGCACATATCCCAGTTATGATTTCTCTGTTTACACTAGTCACAGTACATTTTCTTACCAGATCAGAACGATCTTGAGCCATTGGATCCATTTTGAAAATTCCCCAGAGATGGACCTTTGGATGAGTGGATGGATGGGCTTTGATTTTGACCATTGACTTGGTTGACCAAAGGGGTGGATTTCTGGTCGTTGGATGGTTTGACTTGATCTAGGCCACTGGACTTTGCATATAAAAAACCTTTTTTTCTTCTCCAAACCCTAGCCGCCCATCATTTCCCTTCACATTTCCTCCATTTTCAGCTACAAACACAGTAGAGTCCCCGTGATCAATTGAAGCCATTCGTTGGCTTTCATCTTGAACGACGAGTTGATATGTCCGGCGAAGGGATGGTGGTGATGTCTTGGCCAGCATTTGTGTCCTGAAAAGGAAAAAAGTTTTGTTTAATCCAAGTAAGAAATGGATGAAATGATCTTGATCTCTAATTTTTTGGAATTGCTGTAAGGTTTTCGGTGTCTCCTGCAATGGTGTGGTGATAGTGTCACACTCATTCCATAGAGTTGATAGTAGATTGTAGTAGGTGGTGACGCTGCGATTTTTCTGCTTAGCTTCGGTGAGACTTTGTTGGAGAGTAAAAAGCTTTGCCAGATCCAGTTGGCCGTACATTTCCTTGATATTTCACTAGAATTCTTTGGCGATTTTAGTGGGTGGTAAGCGGGCAGCAACCTCTTGGGTTAGGAAGTTGTTGATCCATGAGTGAACCAGCATGTTGCACCTAGTCCAGTGCTTTTGGAGATAAGGCTCTACTGGAAAAGCCACTGTTCTGTCGAGAAATCCATCTTTGTATTTCGTGATTAAAGCTCGACGGAAATCACGAGCACACGTCATGTAATTTTTTGACCCAGTGAGTGGTTGTTTGACGAGAACCAAATCTGGTTTGTCAGCTAGAGAAGAAAAAGGGCATCGCCAAGCTTTGACCTACGATGATTTGGCTGGATGATCTAGAATTGGTAGGGAAACGGGTTTGGGCTAGAACCTATATACCTGAAAAGAGATGGGCCGGTTTGAGGCTGTGGGCCAGTGTGATGGAATTGATGGGTTTGGGTTTGTGGGCCTGTTGGGTCATTTTGGTTGTTTGGGTCCATTTGTGCGTTTGGGTTGGGTTGAGTGTTGAGTGGGTTGGTTGAATCTAGGCTTGTAGCTTGTGTGATGGGTTCCATTTTTGGTTTGGCAAAGAAGAAGAACTAAATTGGATTTTTGTTTTGTAGGTGAGGCAACGACAGTGGAGGAGATTGGACCAAGGAAAGATTGCTAGACAACCTACTCTGATACCATGTTACAATTTGAAGAAGAAACGGCAAAAGTAATAGTTGGACTACCTAAGACTACCGGGAAGAGGCAATAGAGGCAAGAGTAGCAATAAGTTACAGAGAATGCCCAACAAAAATAAAGCAATGTAAATGGAGAATAATTTCTATAAAAGGGTTTTTTGTATGTCTTTTCATTGTATCAATGGTACAATTTATACATAAAAAATGTAATATGTAAGGAAACAAATAATACAAATAACTACACAATCAACACATAAATGGAAACAATATTTTGTTACTAATAATATTGTGATCTTAATCACTCGAAATCCTAACACTGATTTAGCATTCCATCATCCAATTGTCAACAATTCCACCCTCAAGCTTCAAATTGGGAATGCAACCATCTTGAATATGAGCATCTTGATAGAGTGTAACTTTACAACCTCTCCTAAGAGGAAAGTGTGTACCAGGGACTCCATTGTTGTCGGAACCTGAAACTACTCCCTTTTTGTGAAGACTCGGATCTTGAATAAGAGCATACTGAATTGATAAACTTAAAACAACTCCTTCATTGCTGGGTTGTCCATTGTTAAAGATAGGAAATTCTCCCTCAATTTTTGTACCTGAGCATAATTGCTCCACAGGTATCCCCACAACGCCCACAATTTCGGAGGAAAAAACACAACTTTCTTTCAAAACAAAGTGAACTTCTGCAGCATAATGATCAATAGGAGCATTAAAATGCTGCATCCAAACCGGGTTGCGGGGTTTACCCATGATAAAAGTTCTCCTAACTGTCACACCAGAAATTGAAATTGTGACATGAGGACCACTAATTGTGTCCTGAGACATATGACCCTTGATTTTGCTGCTTACCTTGGCGTTAAACTTGCCAAATGCTTTCCCAAGTTTCTTGCGAATCCTTTCAATGTTTGGTAGGTTCTTATCCCCCTTCACCTAAATGTCTAAATTCCCATGTAAGAGCATAACTTGTAGAGATTGATTAGTAGTCTTTAATGGCAAATCTTCTTGGCCCTGATCATGACGTGAGCCTCTGAATGACATATTTTTTTTGAAGGTTGATGCTGTGCTAGAAGTATGTTTTGATGTTGCTGAAAGTTTGAAGTTATCTTGCTGCTATAAGATGGACATGCATGGTGCTGTTTTAAGTTCAGTAGTTTAAGTTTATTTTGTCATCTTGTATGTTAATTTTGAATTTGATGACTCAGCTTACTTTCACCAATTTGTAATGAAGTTGTTAGACTTGAGTGGTTTAGCTGAGATTAAGTAAAAACTTACTGACAGTAGTTGAAACAGTTAGCCAAAGTATGTTATATGTAGGTTTTGTAGCCTAATGAAATCAGATCAGTTTTTCCTTCCATTCTCTTTTCTTTGCACATCCGGCATTAGTAAAAACACTAACATGATATCAGAGTTGCATTAACAAACCAACATCTAACAAACTCACTCAAAAACATCCTGAATCACCATCAAACTTCAACCTTCTGCAAGAACAACACTTGCCAAAAAAATTCCAACCTGGTTTCGCATGGCAACTCAATCAACTTCTGTCTCACCTCCATTGTTCAATGGGGACCAGTATCACATCTGGGTTGTTAGACTGAGAGCCTACCTAAGAGGGCAAGGGCTGTGGTAGTATGTGGAAAAGGAGAAACAGCCACCGCAGCTTGGTCCAAACCCAGCTTTGAATCAAATGAGGATGTATGAGGAGGAAATGTCCAAAGCTCCAAGAGCCCTTTCTTACATACATTCTACAGTAACAGACCTTGTATTTACAAGGATAATGGCATGTGAAACTGTAAAGGAAGCTTGGGATGGATTGAGGGAGGAGTTCATGGGAAGTAATACAACCCGAAATATTCAAGTTATGAACCTGCGAAGAGAGTTCGAAATGCTAAGAATGCAGGAGGTAGAGAAGGTTAAAGAGTATGTAGATAGGCTTATGAGTGTAGTGAACAAGATTAGATTGTTGGGAGTTGAGATGAGTGACAAGATGATAGTTGAGAAAGTGTTAGTTAGCCTACTGGAAAGATTTGAGTCCAAGATATCTTCCTTAGAAGATTCAAAGGACCTCTCCCAAATCAGACTCACCAAATTGGTTCATGCCCTGCAGGCCCAAGAATAGAGAAGGTTGATGAGGCAAGAGGACTCAAATGAAGGTGCTATGATGGCTGTTGAAAAAAGGTTGAATGTGCAGGGAAGAAATAGGAAATATGTTGGAGATAAGAGAGGAAAAGAGAGAACTGATGGACAGTGGGGAAAATTGAGTGGAGGAAGGAATTATCCACCATGTACCCACTGCAAAAAGAAGGGACATCCAGACAGTAAGTGCTGGTTCAAACTTGGGATCCAATACAGGAGGTGCAAACAGTTCGGGCACATTGAAAAAGTGTGCAGGAATAAAAATGCACAGCCACCATAGCAAGCACAAAGTGCAGAAGACCAACAGTAGAGCAGTGAACCAGAACAACTGTTTGTAGCTTCATGCTACTCCATGCAGACCACCGGTGATGTTTGGCTAATAGATAGTGGTTGTACTAACCACATGGCAGCAAAACTGGAGAATTTTGTCAGGATAGATAGAACATACAGCTCCAAGGTCCAGGTGGGAAATGGTGAGTATGTAGAGGCAAAAGGGATTGGAGATGTGGCTGTCCAAACTCAAGCAGGTACCAAGATCATTTCAAGTGCTTTATTTGTTCCTGAAATTGCACAAAACCTATTAAGTGTAGGTCAAATGTTGGAGAAAAACTACACCTTACATTTTCAAAATCATGCTTGTGTAATAATGGATTGTGAGGGAAATGAATTGATGAGTGTTAGGATGCTAGGAAAAAGCTTCCCNAGGAATAGGTTGGGTTTGATAATGTGGGCTGTTATGGAAAGTGGGCTTGGGTTGCTTGGGTCGGGATAGGAAATCTGCAAGGGTGTTATGTTTGCCTTTGATATGTTTGACAGTGAACTGGTAGCGGGAAAACCATTGGGCCCAGCGAAGACGTTGGGCATCAGGAATTTCCTTTTGCTTGAACTCGAGCATTCGTGGAAAAGATGACATGTCCATTTCAATGAGAAAATGATGACCGATCAAGTGGTATTCAAATTTCTCGATACCACGTCTGACAGCGAGAATTTCCTTATATGTGGAATGGTAGTGTTCTTCACTTGGTTTGAAGTGTCCACTTTTGTAACCACATACTTTGCGAACACCATTATTTTCTTCAAGGAGAATGGCGGACCAGTGGGAATCACTAGCATCGGTTTGAAGTATTCGTTGGCCAGTTGAGGGAATTTGTAGTGGGGGCAGCTGTTGGGCAATTTCTTTGAGTCGTTTTACTGAAGTGGTTTGGTCTGGACCCCAGGGAGGAGGATTCTTTCTGATCGGCTGATTAGTCTTAGCAGTTGGATGCAGCTTTTCATAAGCTGTAAGCCATCGTTCAGGCATGAGAGTCAACAATTCGGGCTGAGGGATTTGACGTGGAACATAGGTGCAACTAGCAGCACAGTTGCTGTCCACTTTAAGGCCCAAATGAACACACTCTCTACATAAGGAAAACTGAAAGGGGTTTGGCTGTGGTCTCTCTCTATGTTGATGACTTATTGGTGATTGGAAGCAATCCTGAAGAGTTGGACCAGTTTAAGTCAGCCATGCAAACTGAGTTTGAAATGACTGACTCAGGATTGATGAAATATTTCCTAGGCATAGAGATAAGGCAGACTGCAGGTGAGATTTTTGTATGCCAACAGAGGTATGCAACCGAGCTTCTCATGAAGTTTGGAATGGACAACTGTAAACCAATGGATACCCCACTGGTTCCCAACCTGAAACTAAGCAAAACTGATGGTGCAGAGAGGGTAGATGAAGGGAAATACAGAAGCTTGGTGGGAAGTTTGTTGTATTACACAGCCACCAGACTTGATCTTATGTTCACTGCAAGTTATCTTTCAAGGTTTATGAGCAACCCAAGTGAACTGCACTTTAAGGCTATAAAACATGTGCTGAGGTATGTAAAGGGAACCATCATGTTAGGCATCTATTTTAGGAAGGCTGAAAGTCTGAAATTGGTGGGGTATACTAATAGTGATTGGGGTGGATCCTTGGATGATGCTAGAAGCACATCTGGTTATATATTTTATTTGAATAAAGGTGCAATTTGTTGGCTGTCAAGGAAGCAGGAGACTATGGCACAGTCTACTGCTGAAGCTGAATATGTCTCTGTTGCAATAGCAATGAACCAGGCTGTATGGCTTAGGAAGATGTTGGATGATTTACACCAAGTGCAGGGTGGTCCTACATTGATCCTATGTGATAACCAGTCAGCAGTGGCCATGGCAAAGAACCCTGTGCTCCACGGCAGAACCAAGCACATCAAGATTAAATATCATGCAGTAAGGGAGGCTGAACAGTGTGGTGAAGTGAGTTTAATGCACTACAAAGGAGAAGAGCAAGTTGCTGACATTATGACAAAGGCCTTGTGCAAATCCAAGTTTGAAGCCTTAAGACTAGAACTTGGTGTTTCCAGCCAAAGCATCAAGGTGGAGTGTTGAAGGTTGATGTTGTGTTGGAAGTATGGTTTGCTGAAACTGAAAGTTTGAAGCTATTTTGCTGCTATACAGGTGGCATGCATGGTGCTGTTTCTGATTTCAGTAGTTTAAGCCTTATTGTAAACTTAAGTGTTAATTTTGAATTTGATGACTCAGCTAATTTTGTAATGTGGTTGTTAGATGTGTGTGGATTAGCTGAGATTATGTAAAAGTTACTGACAGTGGTTGTAACAGTAAGCCAAAGCATGTTATATGCAGGTTTTTATTGGTTAATGAATTTGAATCAGTTCTCTTATGTTCTCTTTTTCTTGGATATATCCGGCATTAGCTTAAACACTAACACTATCTTTGAACTCCAATGACCCTTTCTTGTCAACTGGAAAAAGCTTTTAATTTCAGTTACAAGAAAGTATAATTCTATGTTCTAAGACATCCATGTAGTGGTGTCAATTAGCACCTTGTTTTCTCCTTTCAAGTTTCCATAAAATTGCTAATGCTGTTAAAATGACAGAAACTACAGCAACTGATGCTACCACTGGAACACTATACTTCTTTTTCTCTTTGCATGATGCTGGAGGACAAAGATTTGGATTCCCATCCAGACTAGAAACCAGCAGATGATTATAGAATTGTACAACTTGAAACAAATATCAACAAATAGTTTTTCACTAATGTAGAAATTTGACAATTTTCTTATTCACCTGTGAGAGAAATTTATAAGGGAATGAACAAGAAAGAAAGAAGGAAAGAAAGAAAGCAAATCGTTGTTGCTATGTCAACAAAAGTATTAACATAGTTTTGGGACTTAAATTATCGACAAGCTATTCGCAAGTGTACGAAATCGCGTAAGTAATAAAGCTCGTGTAAACGAGTGTCGAATCCCAAGAGAACTACCTACGAAGTACCAAACTAGTCTATTTTGTTGCTATCTGATGAAACAAAATTTTAAGAATGAATTTAATGAAAAAGAAAACAAACTAAATACTAAACAAAAGCAGAACAGATCAATATGACTAAACCTAGGGCACAGATTTCACACCAATTTAATCCTATGCATTGACAATTATTGCTAACCTAACTAAGCTTATCCTAGAGGCCAAATTCCATGATATTCTACTAACTTTCTCTTGAATAATTAGCAAATTAACCCTTAAGCAACAACCCAAAATATCTCTAAGTTGGATTTAGGAGTTAAGAGATCATTGAGTTCTATGGAATTTACCAGAGCCTCATAGATCGCGGTAATCTATCTCTAGTGTTTGCTCAATCTATGGTTTTATTACCTTAAACAAATCAGGTTTCATCTCTCGATCTCAACCCAACCCATGATATCATTCAACTCTCGGATCCTTAAGAATTGAAAGCATTATACACAATAACAAAACTTAGAATTAATGCTCAATAAGAATTAACAACAATAAAGTCAACACATATTCATAAATTGGGTTATGTCTTTAGCCCTAGAAAAGGGATTTAGTTCATAATTACAATAATAAAAACAACCATTGTATTCAATAACATGAGTTCAAGAAAGAAAACTAGAGAAACTTCTCTAATTGGTGAACGAGAACTGCAAGAATTCCGATCTCCAAAATAGTAGCCATCCTTTTTCTTCTCTCAACTCCTAAAAGCTAATTAAAGACTCTTAATTATAGTGCTAGGGTTTGGAGGTTACTTAGGAAAGAATTAAATGCCTTAACCCATTCAGATTTAGACTAGGAGAATGCAATAGCCCAAACAGGCCCATGACCCATTACTGCGGCTATCAGAAATGGTTGCCGCAGCGATCGTTCTTTCTATCCCACGAGTCCTTGATATTAAGAATTTGGTAAAGTGATCAACACAAACTTTGTAGTTCTCTGAATAAGATTTCCAATGCCACAAGAATAATCAAATTCTGATTTCTACAACTCAAGTTATGATCAAAAACTCGAAGCATGCTCATCTTGAAGGATTTCCAGATTTTACGTTGTATCTTCGACGCATCACAACTTTCTTGTTTCAACTCTGATTCTTGCACCGTTTGTTTCTACTTGTCACGAATTCCATCGACATCATTCTTTTTCCTTCAAATATCGGTTTGAACCTACTCAAAATACACCCATGCTCCTATAAAAGGTATTTATGAAATAATTAATTCAAATTCCACAAATTAAACACATTTTTCCACAAATAATCCAATTAAATCACTAACAAAATATATATTTTCAAGCTCTTATCAATTATACCTCAATGATAGCAAACCATTCTTCTCTTTTTCTTTAAGTCCAGTTGGGATTGAACCTTTGAGATTGTTTCCAGCCAAGTTTCTACAGAAGAATATGTATGCATATTATCCTTTGTACAATAGAACTTTATATAACTAAACTTTCTTTGCTGTCATATTTTCAACTTACAACATTCTCAAATATTGCAGCTCCGATAGAAAATCTAGCACTTGTCCCGTCAAATCATTGTTTGACAAGTCCCAAAAATGGTGATGAAAAAATGTTGAACTTATTTGATTCAATAGTTCGACGACAGACTTACAAGTTCACATTTGAATGAGATTGGGATGCTCACAAAGATTGTATGGCTGTGGGACTGAATATTTAAGGAATTATCTGACCAGACAATCCACTTGATGATAAGTTCCTGCTTGTATGCCAATTAATAATTTTGTTGACAATGTTAGGTGAAAGTTAAGAAGTAGATTTCTGTTTGATTTAAAGGTAAAAACTTACATGGATATGATCCACAGGGGTTCATAAACAGTATAGCTGCAATCAAGACCTTGCCACATGTAAAGTTTAGGTACACATGGATCTCCTTGCCAATTTCTTTTTACTTTATATTTTCTCTTGATCATCATGATAGCATCAACTAATATTTTTAAATGCATAAGATTACAATGAAATTAAGTTATGCTAAATGTTAACTCTCCATCAAAGGGGAAATGAAAAGAAATGAAAACTTCCATAATTGACTCAAAATGATTTGATTAAAGAACATACGATCTTGCTGGTTAGTTAGCAATTGAGAGAACTCTTTTACCCAATATATTTTGATGGCATTCATGATGGGTGGTAGAGTTGAATTCTCAGTCTTGTTAATTTCGTAGGTAATCTTCTTTCCAAGTATCGGACCTGTGCTTTCTAATGTTGCTATGTAAAGGGACGAGAGTGTAAAATGTCCATACCAAAGCCGTCCGTTTGCATAGATGTTCATTTCTCTAGTCTGGCTGGCTTGTCTCACTTTAACTTCGGCAAAGTACAAGTAGACATAAGTCGACTTGGTTTCATTAGTCTCCCAAATGAAATCAATATAATTTTTACCACTTGCTGGCATGTAAGCAGTGCTCACGATTTTGGATGGTAAATCGTGAGCACTGTTGATTAAATTGATTGACTTGGTGCTACTTTTTGTTTCCCAGCTGTTGGATCCCCAGGGCAGCCATATGCGGTCATGAACATCATCTCCATACCTATATATCCAATTGCTTAGTACCAAGATCAACATACCAAATTTAGGTTAATATAAAATAATTTCACTTGATGTTCTCATTGGTCACTACACCAGCATACCACCTCCCTTTGAGTTGCAGAGATCCTGATTGAGTTACATATGTGGTGTTTTTCAAGGGCCTTAATTCTAAAGCTTAAATGAAAGGTGTTTCGGAATCTGTGTTTATAAGACACACATAAATATAATTGTTCTTGGGGGTGTGGATGATTTCCTTGTTGACGATAGTGGATGGATTTGACAATTCCACTGAATCCCATATTTTTTAATCAAGAAATAGATCAAAACTTGGTATACTGCCTTCACCATCGTAATTTCCATGCATGAATCTTGCCCTGATCAAAAACTTAGAATAGCCACCTTCAGGTTTTAGAGTGTAGCAATTTCTTTTACCTTTAGGGAAGCTTCTGACATACAAAATGATGAAGTTGGTGATAACCTGCTGGAAATGGGACAAAATCCTACTGAAGGCTTAAGTTGCATTTTGGAGCCAAAGTTTTTGTTTTTGTTTTGTTAGGCTGCAATAGTTGTTATAACAGATTTTGAGGCAATCAAGTTAAGCTTATTTGACATGTTTTGTTGAGATTAAGACTTGATTTGGTATGTGCATTGGTTGAAATTCAAATGTAATATTTTTATTGTAATGCAGTCAGTAAAACAGTGGAACTTTCTTATATAAAAACTTTTGTTCAGTGAATGAAAACAGAGAGTGAAAAACTTTCAATTGTTGTCGTCTCTTTCCATTTCAAATCTCACATTTTACTCTGATTATCACTTCATCTGAACTAACAAATGGTATCAGAGCCATACTGATCTTAAGGGTCTGATAAACTCATCTCTCCTCGCTCACTTTCTCAACCTCTATTACGGTGAACCACCTATCAAGCTCCACACAGCCTGACTCAATGGCACAACACACAACCTCCCTTATTCCTCCAACCTTCAACGGTGATCAATACCACATTTGGGATGTCAAAATGAAAACCTTCCTAAGGGGACAAGGTTTATGGCAGTATGTTGAAGAGGATAAACAACGACCAGTATTGGGGCCAAACCCTTCTCTGAATTAGATCAGGTTGCACGATGAAGAAACCACCAAAGCACCTAAAGCCTTGTCTCATATCCATGCAGTAGTGACTGAACAAGTGTTTACAAGAATCATGGCATATGAGACAACCAAGGAAGCATGGGATAAACTCAATAAGGAGTTTGGTGGCAGTGATACAACAAAGAATATGCAGGTGTTGAACTTAAGAAGGGAGTTTGAAATGCTGAAAATGCAAGAGTTAGAATCAGTAAAGGAATATGTGGATAGGTTGATGAATGTAGTGAATAAAATCAGATTAATGGGAGAGGAGATGATAGATAAAAGGATAATGGAGAAAGTCCTAGTTAGTCTACCCGAAAGGTTTGAATCTAAGATATACTCATTTGAGGATTCTAAAGACTTGACACAAATTACTCTCACAGATTTAGTGTATGCCTTGCAAGCTCAAGAGCAAAGGAGATTGTTGAGGCAAGAGGACTCAAGTGACGGTGCAATGGTGGCTGGATTCAAAGGCAAACCAGGTTAGGGTGGAAGCAAGAGGTCTACAGGTGAAAAGAAAGGAAACGAGAAGATGGCCAACCAGTGAAGCAAACCAAGTGGAATGAGAGAGTTTCCACCGTGTGCTCACTGCAAAAAAAAAAAAAAAAAAAAAAAAAAAAAAAGGCATGATGAAAAAAGGTGCTGGTTCAGGCCTAACATTCAATGTAAAGCATGCAAACAATATGGTCACATTGAAAAGGTGTGCAAAAACAAACCAAATCAGTCAACACAGCAAGCACAGATTGTGGAGGACCAGTAACCAAACTCAGATTCTAAGCAACTATTTGTGGCTTCATGTTGTGCTGTTCAAGCCCACAATGATGATTGGTTGATAGACAGTAGGTGTACCAATCATATGACAGCAAACTTGGAGGACTTTGTGAACTTGGACAAGTCTTACCATTCCAAAGTTAAAGTTGGAAATTGGGAGTTTGTGGCTGTGAAAGAGAGAGTAGATATTGTTGTGCAAACAAAAACAAGTATCAAACTTATTCCCAATGTTTTGTATGTGCCTAATATAGGCTATAACTTGTTGAGTGTTGGACAAATGATAGAAAGGAAGTATGCCCTGGACTTCTAGGATCAGTTTTGCACAATCCTAGACAGTGAACGTAATGAGTTAATGAGAGTTAGGATGATGGGAAAAAGCTTCCCTATTAGGCTGAAAAAACTAGAACCAGAAGCATATGTTGTTGATGTGGATGAGTCAGAATTGTGGCATAAAAGGTTAGGCCATTTCAATTACCATAGCCTTAGGGAAATTTAGACCAAAGATTTGGTATGTGATCTGCCTAAAATTGCAAAAACCAAAACTATATGTGCTACCTGTCAACTTGGCAAGATGAGTAGACTACCATTTCCTGCAAACAAAGCTTGGAGAGCTGCTGAGAAGCTTCAGCTTATCCACACGGATGTGTATGGACCTATGCAAACACCATCTCTAAATGGAAGCAAATATTTTATCCTTTTCATTGATGACTACACCTAGATGTGCTAGGTTTATTTTTTGAAACTGAAGAGTGAAGTTGCAGTGGTGTTTGAAAGGTTTAAACTGAAAGTTTAAAAACAAACAGGCCTAAGCATTAAAAATGTCAGAAGTGACAGTGGGAGTGAGTACACCTCCACTAAATTTGAAAAAAAATCTACAGGCAAGCTGGAATTGTGCACCAGTTCAGCAATCCTTATACTCCACAACAAAATAGAGTCAGTGAAAGGAAGAATAGGACTATCATAGAGATGGCCAGGTGCATGGTTGCTGAGAAGTAGCTACCCAAATAAAGCTGTAAACACAAGGGGTCTATTTGCTTAATAGACTCACTACCAAGGCCTTAACCAATCAAACACCCTACAAGGCTTGGTATGGAGTGAAGCCTTTGGTTAGAAATCTAAAAATCTTTGCAAGTGTGTGCTATGCACTCATTCCAGTAGTTAAAAGAAGCAAGCTAGATGAGAAAGCCATGACAAAGATCTTTATAGGGTACAGTGAGCAGTCCAAGGCCTATAGAGTTTATGTTCTAGCAACCAGGAGAATTCACATCACTAGAGATGTGAAGGTAGATGAAAAGGGGATCTAGAACTAGAAGAAAATTGAAGTTGAAGAAGACACAAGAGAGTAGATTGCAGACACAACAGTAGGCAGATTTGATGATCCAAAAGAGACAGATTTGGATGATGATTTCCCAGTCAGGGGTACAAGGTCTCTGGCAGAGGTTTATGAGAGATGCAATACAACCTTGCTTGAGCCTACAAATTTCAGGGAGGCTGCTAAGTCAGAGGTCTGGAGGAATGCAATGGAGGAGGAGATAAAAATGATTGAAAAGAATAGCACATGGGAATTAGTTGACAGACCAACAACTAGAAGAGTAATCCAAGTAAAATGGATTTATAAAAAGAAGCTGAGGCCTGATGGGTCAGTGTACAAACACAAAGCAAGATTAGTTGTTAAGGGGTTTGCTCAACAATTTGGAGTGGACTTCTCGGATACATTTTGCACTTGTGGCTAGGCATGATACAATTAGACTTCTCCTTGCCTTGGCAGCCCAATTTGAGTGGAGAATCTATCAACTAGATGTCAAATCTACCTTCCTAAATGGTTAGCTCAATGAGGAAATTTATGTGGAGCAACCGGAGGGATATGAAGTGGAAGGGCAGGACCATAAGGTGTATTTGTTGAGAAAGGCTCTATATGGGCTGAAACAGGCCCCTAGAACCTGGTATAGTAGAATTAATGAGTATTTGATCAGCTTGGGATATGCAAGGAGTGCAAATGAACATACACTATATGTGAGAAGGCTGGAAAGTGAATTCACCATTGTGTCATTGTATGTTGATGACTTACTCATCATGGGAAGCAGCTCAACTCAACTTGAGGAGTTTAAAATGACCATGCACAATGAATTTGAGATGACTGACCTTCGGGAAATGTCTTATTTTCTTGGGATGGAGATCCACCAAAGTCACCATGGCAAATTTGTTAATCAAAGGAGGTTTGCCAATGAAATTCTGCATAAGCTTAACATGGACAGATGCAAACCAGTGGACACTCCACTGGTTGTAAATTTGAAGCTGAGCAAGGATGATGGGGCTGAGAAGGTTGATGAGAAAATGTATAGAAGTATGATCGGTTGCCTCCTGTACTTGACTGCCACCAGACTAGATTTGATGTTTGCAACCAATGTTCTTTCCAGGTTCATGACCAGCCCAGGTGAAATCCATCTCAAGACAGCCAAGAGGGTGCTAAGGTATGTCAAGGGAAGTGCTGAGCTTGGAATATGGTTCAAGAAGACTGAAAACCTGCAACTTATTGGGTACTCAGATAGTGATTGGGCTGGATGCATTGATGATATGAGGAGTACATTAGGTTATGTTTTCTTCTTAAATTCAGGAGCCATATGCTAGCATTCCAAGAAGCAAGACACCACTGCTTAGTCCACGACAGAAGCAAAATACATTTCTGCTGCTACCGCAGTGAACCGGGCTATATGGCTGAGGAAGATTATGCAGGATTTGAGGCAAATTCAAGAAGAACCAATTGTGATTTTTTGTGACAATCAGTCAGCTATTGCAATGGCAAAGAATCCAATCTTACACGGCAGAACAAAGCACATCAAAATCAAATTCCATGCTATGAGAGGAGCAGAGAGTAATGTTGAAGTGAAATTAGTCCACTGCAGGGGTGAAGAACAAATTGCGGATATTATGACCAAAGGTCTACCTAAAACCAAGTTTGAGAGTTTGAGACTTAGACTTGGTGTTTACAGCAAGATTATCAAGGAGGAGTGATGAAGTTGGTGATAACCTGCTGGAAATGGGACAAAATCCTGCTGAAGGTTTAAGTTGCATTTTGGAGCCAAAGTTTCTGTTTTTGTTTTGTTAGGCTGCAGTTGTTGTTGCAGCAGATTTTAAGGCAATCAAGTTAAGCTTATTTGACATGTTTTGTTGAGATTAAGACTTGATTTGGTATGTGCATTGGTTGAAATTCAAATGTAATATTTTTATTGCAATGCAGTAGGTAAAACAGTAGAACTTTCTTGTATAAAAACTTTTGTTCTGTGAATGAAAACAGAAAGTGAAAAACTTTCAATTGTTGCCGTCTCTTTCCATTTCAAATTCTCACATTTTACTCTGATTATCACTTCATCTGAACTAACACAAAAGTTGCTGTTCAAGATTATAATTTTCATATGCAGATGATATTTTATTGTTGACACCAGTCTCAATGAAGTATGCATCTGACATGTAATCTATGCCTGTTATCTTGTCAGTGTAGTTGGAATCACTGGATGTTCCACAATCTAGGCTAAAAAATCCTGGAAAATAAAAACAGAGCAACAAAGAAAATCATTGTATATCCTACAAATAAGTATGAAATTGATATTTAGAAGTTCAGTTATCGAAACCTGATTGCTCCTGGGCATGAACCAAAACAGCAAGAGCAACTCCACCAAGAAACGAAAAGATTAAACACTTCAACATCTTCACTGCCATTTGGGGTTCTTCTTGCTTATTACTTAAAAAGAAGTGATTGTGTTTCAATTTATGCGGCCAAAGCAATGCTTTAGATATATAATTGTTAGAATAAGTATTACCACATTAGTATATTCATCATATTAATTTACAGAAATGTTCCTATCATGTGTTTTCATTATGATGCACTTGCAAAATTTTGAGAACAAGTCAATTTGTAAAGTAAATGTGATTAAGTTTAAAAATGACCCCAGCGTACAAGAAAAGACAGCTTTGATAAATGGGATTGGGTAATTGGCTCAAAGAAAGATGGTGTCTAACCATATATATATATATATATGCTATAATAGCCTAGCAACTTGGGGATGTGGAGCGGGGTTCAAACCCATCACTGCATCCATCATCGCCTTTAAACACGTAGTTCTGATATCATGTGGGACTCCATCACCGCTTTCAATTCAGTTTCAAAGGCATATATATACTATTACAACCTGGCAACATGGTGATGTGGGCTGAGGTCCAAACCCATCGTTGCACCCATCATCACCCTTAAACGTGTGGCTCTGATATCTTGTGGGACTCCATCAACACCTTCAGAGAAATTTCAAAGCCACATATACTATAACAACCTAGTAACTTGTATGCTAATTCAATGAAAATTTCAAAGGAAAAATATAAATACTGCATCGGGGATTTTTGAATATCCAGTTCTAGAAGCTCGAGTTAATTTTCTTTTTGCTCAGTAATTCTAAGTCATACCCACATGCAAGGAATTTAAAAGGGTATCCTTGATAAACATTTTAAAAGAAATTACATGTAAAATTATTCATCATGTTTATTTTCATTGAAGGGTCAACATCTATTTACTTTATAATCTAAACCATCACATGTTTCTCTGGTTTCTAAACAATGAGCTGTTATCTTAAAACATCAACAAAATAATTTTGCTTAATTTGATTGTTTGAGTTTAACTTTTAGCTCTCCAAATTGTGCTTATCATTTGCAGGAAAAAGTTATTCATGATCATGTCTTGAGAAAATCCAACCTTGAGTTAGGTAATTTATTGTCTAATGCCAAGTTACATTACATTATTAAAATAACTCACTTAATTAACATATGATTGTTTGTGTATAATATCTCAAACCTTGATGTGTGGAAGGTGCAGCTTGGAAATTTCTGTACACTTGCAAAAGATCCTACCAAACTAAGGGATGAATTTTCTTTATAGGCAGGAAGTTTTTCAAGTGTTGAAGAAATCAACCTTACAAGTAAAATTAATGATTGACTACCCCCTACTTGTTGGCTTTCAATAATGGCAGCCTAAGTTTAACCCTCTGCCTGCCTTTCAATAATGGCAGCCTAGAACAAAACACTTCCCCCATCTGCATCTCCAACCCAACGTTATTTTGGTGTAAAAACACCAAATGCCGTGAAAGTTGGCCTCCAAACATTCCACAAGCTCACGCCAAATTTGGTATAATATTATTTATACACACCAATTTGACATGATATTGTTTAAATACTATAAAAATTATTTTTTTATTTATATTTATATTAATTTGATTATTATTTATATTAATAAATCATAAATATTAATATGATGTAAAATTAAAAACAAAACTTTATTCAATACAAATATTAAACTACAATAACTCAAAATAAAAATTAACACTAATTTGCTTTTCTCAGTAACTAAATACAATAATCTTTTTTTTTTTTTTTACATCATTTTATATTAGATGTAATGTTTTTTATATTAAATATAATGTTTATTTGGTTAAATAAATATTTAATTTTATTAAATTAATATAATTTTTAAAATAATTATTATTTAATAAAAATATCATTCTTAATATTTAATTAATATATACAAAAATATAGAGTAAAATAGATTAATCATTGATTATTACATAGAAAGAAAAAAAAAATGATTATTCTAAAAAATTACAGATAATGATCAAGAAATGTTCTTTCACACATATAGCATTAAGGTCAAAGAAATAAATATATATGATCTAAGACCCGAATTTAATATATTTTTTTTTTACCAGAAAAAAAAAAACTGCATTAACTACAACAGAAACATAGCTGCTGTCGTTTTTTATTTCTCCTCCAAAAGTAGTATACTAACTGACGTAGTAGAAGGTCTAAACAGAGCACAAGAAAATTTTTATTCATACATGTACATTTATATTAAGAGAATACTACCTTTCTACGAGAGATGTGCTGATGTGGCATCCGATTTATGCTTATGTGGAGTCAAAGTTTTTATACTTTGGTCAGAGGTAATTTAGAAGAAAGAAAGGGAAATTTCTGGAAATTCCCTTGTGTGATATTTGTTTGTGCCTTAGGTCGACACTTCTGTGTGCTCTCTAGATTGTTCTCCCTCGGTTACAAAGAGAGAAAGTTGTTGAGGGAATTTGCAAGGTGAAGCTTTGGTGTTCGCAGGATGAGATCGACGATGGTGATGAGATTTTTTTGTAACTAACTTTTATTCCTTTCTTCTTGTATAAATTATTGATTAATGATATGTATTTGTGTGTCAGAGGTGTGAGACACATGGGAGCAATATAGGGTGGATTACAGAGGGGAGTTGTCACTAGGTTCTTTGTGTAAACTGACTCACAAACTCTGTAAAGTTTCTCTTCATCGTGTATGTTTTCTACTTCCCTGAAGAGTGGATGTAGGTAATCAATCTGATTACCGAACCACTATAAATCTATGTGTATGCTCTTATTTTCTTTATATTTCTAGCTTGCTGTGAATGTTTTGGTTACTTTAGAACTTAGGTTTTCTAACCTGGACAATCTGCAAGTTCAACAGGAGATAATTCAGCATGAAGATTTGAATTAATCCACTCATTTATATGCATTTATATATGATAGAATCTACAAACTAATATAGCTGCAAGTTTTATTTTATTCATACAAGTATTTGGATGTTTATAAGCTAAAAGAGAAAAGAGAAAAAAAAAAAAAAAAGGAAGTTCCATAAAGAAAATTCCAGCAGGTTAAAGAAGCTTTGAATCTAAAGAAACACATGCTTTTTTTTTTTTTTTTTAACTAGTTAATCTTGTGTGAGGTTATTTAATTTTTAATGGAACTGAAACTCGTGAGAAAAAAAATCTCTAATTTCCTGAATTTCCACTTTATAAACACAGTATGTGGCGTTCAAGATAGAAGAAAATTCAGATTTCAGAATCAGCCTCTGTTGTGATCTTCTCCGTTTTTCTACTTAAATTATCTATATTATGTACTTATGTTGATAAGATTCAAAGATTGTATATCAAACCTTTATAATGCAACAGAAGTTGAATTTTCCAAAATGTGTTGTAGATCATTCTTCTTCGGAAGAACCCAAGAAAAGGGTCATGAATTTGAAAGGGACACAAGTATAAATAAAGCCTATTCAAAGTATGATTTTAGAAGTATATATTAATATTAGTGATGTAATCACAGAGTAGTCTGTTCTGCTTTCTTCTGTTATATTTTATCAGGCACAAAGAACAGAGCACTCTGTTCTGCTCTGATCTGCATTGATTAAATAGCATAATTTGAAGCATTTCAACTAAAATGTCAGCATCAGAATACCATACATTGCAAATTTGTTAATTATGGAGAAGCCAATTGTATTTTAGGCCATATTTTCAACATGTTTACATTATGACCCCCTGTCGTGGATTAGCCAACAACAGATTTTAGAGCTTATATATTTTGATGGGTTTATAAAATTAGATTTTAGAGCTTATATATTTTGATGGGTTTATAAAATTTTCCCCTCAAGGTTTGAGGAAAGTACAAAGACACCCAAGGATTTCAGATAGTAACAAATACACCAAAAAAATTGATTATTCCACCATATAAATAGTATAATACCCTTTGTCTAGTTATGTATTCTTCAGTTTTTTTTAAATTTTTATTTATTTAAAATAGAAATTGAAGAAATAAAAACTGAAAAGAATCTGAAACTTTATTTCAAAAGGACTTTAGTATTCTTGATCTGATTATACTTCACTCTCCCATTTTATTTTATTCAATTTTTACTATGTAATTTAATTAAATTTATGGTTTATTATTAGATAAAAGGTACCCTTGGTAAAGTAATCAATTTTCTGGATGCATATCCAAAACTTTCGGGTGTGTTTAGTACTTCCGTCAAACCCTGAGGAGGAAATACATAACCCCATATTTCGATGACTGTACCAGATTACTTAATACTGCAAACTTCATTCTTTGAACCATTTTCGTGCACTTGAGTAATGTCATGTAAAAGAAAAAACCAGTGATACCATTGTTTGGAAACCATTTCTTGTTTCATTAGAGTTTAGAACTTTTCTTCTTCCTCTAGGTAGTTATTAGGAGATATAGATATTTTAAGTAAATATTCATATATGCAAACTTGGTTATGAATATTTATAAAAAAAAACAGCCCTTAATCAATCCTATGCATTTCAGGATAACTAGTAATGCTAATCTGTGGAGGAATTGAAGGTCAAACACCAAATAGTGCCGTTTTCTTCTCTGTTCTGGTTCAACAACTGCAGCAGCTCTATTTCATATGCTAATGTATGTTACACAAAGTAGGACATCGCTGCCTTATTTCTTTATGTTTCTTCAAGTACACAAGAACATTGGTCCAAGACCGGTTACATGTATGAAAATATATATGCAAGGTTAAGTGGGATACATATTGTAAAAGTACTACCTTGGTATGGGAGATAATTCAGTGTCGACATTCAAATTCATCGATAACATAGAATCTCTTGATTTGGCATCCTTGCCCATCTTGCGAGCTACCTCCATTGCTAAAGACTCATTCAGTTCCACCGCTATCTGATTCATGGTTGGCCTTTTGGCAGAAGTTGGAGAAACACAAGTCATTGCTACTTCTACAGCTTTCCAGACAGAGTTTGTCTCAAAATCTCTATGCAGTCTCGGATCAACAATATTTGCAATATCCCCCTTCGAAAGCATGAAACTCACCCACTGACTTATATGAGTCTTCTCAAGCGTATTTTCAATGACAGGTTTACTTGTTATTATCTCCAAAAGAACCACTCCAAAACTATATACATCACTCTTTTCAGTTAATCTGTTTGATATATAGTATCTGTAGGGAGGGAAAAAATAGAGTCAGTTCATGAGACTAGGTTTCCTTCATACAATGATTGTGCAATTTGACATTACAAGCTAATTTCATAGCCCTAAATTGCAAATGTGCATAACGGTTGAAGTTTCTGCATTAGTCACATCTACTTACTCAGGGTCAATGTATCCAGGGGTTCCAGCGACAATCGTGGACACATGAGTTCCACTTTCGACTGAAAAAATTCTGGAAAGACCAAAGTCAGCTAATTTGGCCTGGAATTTTTCATTTAATAAGATGTTTGCAGACTTCACATCTCTGTGGACTATGGGTGGTTTACAACCATTGTGCAGATACTCCAATCCTACATTTTAAATTCAAAGCACAATAGTTCACTTCTTAGATAGAAAAGACAGGAAGAAAATGTTGAAAAGAGAATATTGCAAATCGGAGTATTTGTAACCTTGTGCTGCCTCTGTTGCTATTCGAAGTCTTCCTTCCCAACTCAAGGTATCTGCATCAGTTTCTGTATCCATAAAAAAATTGTGTATGAAGATTTTTTTTTTCCGAAGTCAATATAAGCATCTTAAACTTCATAAAAATCCTATCGAATGAGCAAAACCAACCTAGGAGATGTGATTGCAAGTTTCCATTAGCCATGAACTCATAGACTAATCCCATATTTGTGCACTCATCACAATATCCAACAAGTGTTGTCAAATTTTTATGGTGAACTCTCATAAGAAGTTCAATCTGTACAGCAACTGACACATTTCAGTCAGTCTAGTATAAGGAAGTTGAATTTTTCTCAATTAAATTAGTCTAAATACCTCAGCCTTAAACTGCTTGTATCCTTGAACTGATGATTGAGAGAGCATCTTCACAGCTACTTGAGTGTCATCCAAGTATCCATAGTAAACTGTTCCAAATCCTCCTTTCCCAATAGTCCTCTCAAAGTTACTGGTAAATCTCACTAAATCAGAGTATGTATACCGTTGAGTTTTCGAGTCCAATGATTCATTCTTCTTCCCAACTGGAAAACAATATAAAATTCAATAAACATGAGTCGAGCTGATGTTCAAAAAATTTTAATAATTTCATCTGTGGCGTTTTGTACCTTGTTTTCTTGTTTTGAAGTTCCAGAAAATAGAAATTGCAGTTAGGATGATACATATTGAAACTACTACTGCAACTATTGGAACAACTGCTATTGGAATAATAAGCTTATTTTTCTCTCTGCCTTTACAAGAAACTTCAGGACAAAGATCTGGATTTCCGTACACACTAGAAAAATACTTGAAAAAAATGAGAATTGTTAATGTAACACTTGAATAATAATATGTAGTGCTGACAGCTACAAGTAGTCGATATATAGATTTATTATTCAGTTGAATATGGTCATATGGATGATTTTTCGGTTTTGGGAAAAGAAAATGCAGTACTCGTTGAGAAATTTAATCATATAGATCTAGCTATAGCTTTGAAAGTAAATCAAACCTGAGAGATAGCAAACCATTGTGCTTTCTCTCCACGAGTACCGCTGGAATTGAACCTTCGAGTTTATTTCCACTCAAGTTTCTGCAAGAGAATACTAAAGAATAAAGATGATCCCTAATTTTTTTTTTTTTTTTTTTTTTTTCATATTTTCTTTTAGCAACAAAGGAACTATGCTTATCCATCATAATCTTGATAAAGAAAACTTACAGAACCGTCAGGAATGGTAGCTGTGACAGAAATTCAGGCACTGGTCCAATCAAGTTGTTATTCGATAAGTCCCTGAAATGGTGATTGATGATATTAAGCTGACTTGGCTTCCATCATCAACAATTTGAGTACTTATAGGTTGATTCAAGGCAGAGATGCTTACAGAGATTGTATTAATGCGAGACTGGATATATAAGGAGATATCTCACCGGATATTCCACTGGATGATAAGTTCCTAGTTGCATGACCAATAAGTTTGTTAAAATATGGAAGTGTCACATGGATCAAAGTTAACATAATTGAGACTAATATGGCAGTTTAAAGGCGAGGACTCACAGGGAAATGATCCTTGGGGGACTATAATCATCATAGCTGCAATTAAGACCTTGCCACAGATAATCTTTAGGGACACATGGATCTCCTTGCCAACTTTTATTCACTCCATACATTGACTTGATTTTCGTGACAGCATTGACTAATAGTTGCACATACGCATATATAAAGAATAAGAATTGAAACATAGGGGGACAAAAGTAAAAATAAACAGTGAAGGAAAATCTAGACAATAACATCCACAACTGATAAAAAAGTAAATTGTCTAGAAGAACATACCATCCTCTTGGTCTGTTAGCAGTTGTGGGAATTCCTTTACGGCATATACCTCCAAAGCATTAAGCATGGGTGGCAGGGTTGAATTCCCAGTTTTGATGATTGAGAACTCAATTTTGTCTACTCCTATGGGCGCTGTGCTGGAAATGGTTATTGCATATAAGTACTCATAAACATCAGGTTTCCGCCAGGTCCTTCCATTTAAGTTGATGGCCTGTTCTCTAGTCTGATTGCCTAGATTCTCTTGAACTTCAGCAAAGTGGAAGTAGGCATAAAATCTGGATGTCGTATCCGAGTGCTCCCAATCGAACTGCAGGGAACTGCTTCTATTTGCTGGTATAACTGCAGTCCTCATGACAGTAGATGGTGGCCTGTAAATGTTTGTACTGGAATCGACAGGCTGCGAGTTACTTATTGCTACCCAGTTGTTGCGGTTGTAGGGGGTCCATATGCGATCAAAAGGGTCGTCTCTGTGCCTGTTTCATAGAGCTTTACTTAGAAATCAAGATTCTAATTACCAAATTTTGATGATATAAAATAATTTACCTGAATGTTCCATTGTCTGTTGCACCAACATCCCACCGCCAAGAGAGTAGTAGTGATCCTGATTGAGTTTGGTAAGTGGAATTGCTGACGGGCCTTAATTCTAATGCTGAAATGAAAGGTGTTCCGGAGCCTGTGTTTCCAAGACAGACATATACATAACTTTTTTTGGGGATGTGAATGATCTCCTTGGTAACAACAGTGGATGTATCTTCCATTTGCACTGAATCCCAGACATCAGCTTCAAGAATGAGATCAAAGCTTGGCACTTTCCCTAGGCCATCATAATTTCCATACATGAATCTTGCTCTAATCAGAAACTTAATGTTGCCCGGTGCAAGTTTTAAAGTGTAGCAATTTTTCATTCCTTCAGGGAAGCTTCTAACATTCAGGAATTGTTGTTCCAAGGTGTTATCGTTGTATTCTGGTGATATATTTTTGCTAACACCAGTCTTTATGAAACTTGCATCAGAAGTGTAATTTATGCCTGTTAACTTGTCAGTATATCCAGATTTTTCTGATATTCCACAATCTATGCTAATAAAGCCTGGGAAAGGTGTGGTAAGATACAGAGAAATTAGTAAATGAATATAGTTAGTAAATAGAAATAAAAATTGATAGTTAAGATTGAGTTATTGAAACCTGATTGACTCTGAGCATGAACCAACTGCATTGTAAGAGCAACTATGCATAGGAATTCAAACATTAAATGTTTTAACATCACCGTTGCTACTTTGATTTCTTCAAGTTGAAGAAGGCAGATATAATCGTAAAATTTATAGTGCCATGTCATGTAAACAACCATAAATGAATAGTATATTTTACAGGGGTCAATTTTGCGTGTAACACAAATGTGGAAAAAGAGCATAGCTCAAATGAAAGAAAAGTCGTTGCCAATTTGTGTTTCACAGGAGAGTTCTACAGAAGACTTTTGTGTTTTTCATTGATGACATTGACTAGAGGTCGGCTTCATTAGTTGGAAAGTAAATAAGAACAGTTTATTTTTATTTTGCTTATAAATATAAATCAAACCTCTCACACTATCATGTGAACATGACTTGATCTTCAACAACTCTTGTACAGTTCCAAGAGATGCAATAAGCTAATGTACTGAAAGAATTTCGTCAGTAACAATTTGATAAAAAGACAATTGACATTAAATACAATCAAAATAATCAGCTCCAGTAAAGTTTATGTTTTTCTTTTTTTTTAAAAAACTTTTATTGATAGGAGATAATTGTTGGAGTTGTCGACTACTTCAGCATTAATGGGTAACGGAGACGCACTCGGGGGTCCTATTGCTCGGTCAGCAGGCGGGTGCCCCGCTCCGCGGTGGTCGCAGGGGCAGCGCCTCCGAGTCCGTAGGCGGTTTTGGGCTTTTCCATGTATAACCGCTGTAGGATTTCTTTTAAGTTACTAATTCCTTATTGGGTTGGGCTTAGGAATAGGAATCCTTGTAAAACTAGATTTAGTCTTTTAAACCTAGTATATAATCATACTTTTCTCTTGTTATGGGTGAGAGAGCAATTCATTTATTGTAAACGAGAGAGGTGAGGCATATTGCAACAATAATAACTCAGCTGGACGTAGTCCACATTGGGTAAACCAGGGTAAATCGCGTGTATTATTTTCTTTGTTGACTGTTTGATTTGTTTTACTATTATATTTTGTTCCTGTTGTTGTCTCTATTTCGTTCAATAACACTATATTGAAGTAACAA
This sequence comes from Pistacia vera, assembly GCF_008641045.1. Taxonomy (NCBI): domain Eukaryota; kingdom Viridiplantae; phylum Streptophyta; class Magnoliopsida; order Sapindales; family Anacardiaceae; genus Pistacia; species Pistacia vera. Next base: position 1,294,237 of record NW_022196230.1, read on the forward strand.
AATGAGTGTTATCTGAAGAATATAAATTCTATATCAGGGAATTGATACCTCACTGCAATTTGTTTAGAGTCGACTAAGAAAAAAATATGCATGGTAATTTCAGTTGAACTTATAAGGCATATATTATACCTCACTGCAATTTGTTTACAGTAAATAGCATACTCTGGCGAATTTCAACGGTAATTTAAGCATCTTCATACCAAGCCAATTTTATATTACACCATTTTTAATTCTTCTTAATGGCCATCATACCTTCTTGTCGCAGATTAGCCACGAACAGATTTTAGAGCTTTATATTTTGATAAGTGGGCTAATTACTTCATTTTTTGAACAACTTTTCTGCACTTTTGAGTCATGTCATGTCATAAAAAACTAGTGGTACCATTGTTAGGAAACATTTTCTCATTAGAGTTCAGAACTTTTTTACTTCCTTTAGGTAGCATACTGCATATATAGATACTTGGAGAAGTAAAACACATATCTATAGTTATTTATTTCATGTGTACAGAATTTAAGTACGTACGTATTCATACATGCATCCCTGGTTGTGAAAATGTATATTGTGCAGTGACGAAAATGGCCCTTGTATGCATTTCAAGGCTAACTAGTGCTGGTGATCAGTGAAACAGTTAAATGTCAAAAACCAAATAATGCAGCATTCTTCTCTGTTCTGCTTTCAAAAACTGCAGCAGCTCTGTTTTCTTATGCTAATGTATGTTCCACAAAATAGAACATGAGAATTATGCATAGTGAAGCGGGATATCTTTCGTGAAAGTACTACCTTAGAATGGGAGAAAATTCAGTATGGAGATTCAAGTTCATCGATAACACAGAATCTTGAATAAACATGCAATCATGGAATTATTTGGTGATAGCAACATTTGAATGTCTATAATGAAGCCAAGTAAGGAATATTAATATTTATCGATGTAACTGTTAGATTTGAGCACGTGTAGTTAATAATAACTTTGCATTATTAGACACAATAAACAAGACACTTGAAGACAGACTAGACTCTCACTTGCACTCGCCATACACAAGCACCTAGACACTTGTGTTTTCCACATCATCAAAGTGGAACCAAGTGGGGCTATTTATAGTTGCTTAAGTCGGTAAAGAACCAATTCTAAATCTCTCCAGAGAGATCTCCCACTTGCACTGAAAATCTTTGCTGCATGTCAATGAGATTTTCTTTTCCTTCAAGAATGACGAGCGGCGTGAGCAAGGAAGAAGATTCTGGACATTGCCCACTGCCATACCACTGGAGAGAGGCAGAGTTGATTTTTAACGGTAACAACAGAGTAGTCTGTTCTTCTTTGTTTTGTATTTTGTCAGGCAGTAAGCACAGAGTACTCTGTTCTTTTTCATAGTTATTAGTTTCAACTTCAGTTGTTTTGAGTTGGATGGTAGCTTGAGTTCATTTTGATTGTGTGAAACTGAAACTCAGGACCAAGAAAGGATCTCGTCGACTAAAAATTCATTTATTAGACACTGATTATGGTGTTCAAGATGGGAAAAAAAATAAGATTTCAGAACCATCCTTTGTTGTCTTCTCTGTTTCTTGACATAAAAGTTCCAGTTCTGTTCGATACGTATTTTATGTTTCCTAGTTGATGGTATCATTAAATTAATATCATCTGTGCTTTCATTTATCTGTGTGCTAGCTATATACTACAATTAACCTTACGATTTAATGAATAGAAAAGATCCATTGACGCCCATATATACTAGATATCACAGAAAATAAACGTGGTTTAAGACATTAAGCAAAATAGGAGTACAGTTTCTTCCAATTTTATTTCTTCCTGGAGGTACAAGATAACCGAACTGGAAGAAGATCTAAAACCCTGCACATTAAAACATTGAAATGAGTGCATAACATGTATAGAGAAAGCACTACCTTGCAACTGGAGATAATTCAGTATTCAGGTTCAGAGTGATCACTGCATTATGGTCCTTTGATTTATTGTTACTGCCTGCCTTTGCACGAGCTATCTCAATTGCTAAAGATTCATTTAATTCCATTACTACCTGATGCATGGTTGGCCTTTTGGTGGAATCCCGAGAAACACAAGCCATTGCTATTTCTACAGCTTTCCAGACAGAGTTGATGTCAAAATCTCCTTTGAATCTTGGATCAACAATGTTTTTAATGTCCCCCTTTGTAAGCATGAGATTCACCGACTGACTAATATGTGTCCTCTCAAGGGATTTTTCAATGACAGGTTTGCCTGTAATTATCTCTAAGAGAACCACTCCGAAGCTGTACAGATCACTTTTTTCTGTTAACCTGTTTGATATATAGAACCTGAAGGACCAAATTTAAGATATGATTATGTCTGATCTTAATTTCCAATAGATCATGAAGCTAACTTTGTTTCATTTACGGTTGTGCAATTTAAGATCATAAGAATGTATCTACTTACTCAGGGTCAAGATATCGAGGGGTTCCAGCAATATTATTTGTTAACACATTGAGTTCCACTTTCAACTAGGAAGATTCTGGAAAGGCCAAAATCAGATAATTTTGCCTGAAATTTTTCATTCAATAAGATGTTGGTAGACTTCACATTCTCTGTGTACAATGGGTTGCCTACAACCACTATGCAGATACTCGAGTCCTGCGTTCAATGCATACAAGTTTGAAATCACTTGGAAGTCTAGACTGAAAGAAACCGAAAAGAAAATTGATAATCAGGTAGTTCCTTACCATGTGCAGCCTCTGTTGCTACTCGTAGTCTCCCTTCCCATTTCAAGACATTTTCATTTTTTTCTTCATATCCATCAAACAACATAATTTGATCAATAGATAGTATACGAAACCGTAAAAAATTAAATTGAATAAGTTATCAAGACATATGTATGAAAAGAAATATAGTAGTAAGTGAAAATAATTTTATCAAACCTGAGAGATGTGCTTCTAAGTTTCCGTTAGCCATGAACTCATAGATCAGTCCAATATTTTTGCCCTCATCACAATACCCAACAAGACTTGTTAAATTTTTATGATGAACTTCGAGTAAAATTTCAACCTGTACAGAAAAGTCCATATCTTAGTATATATGTAAAATAGTTTAATAGCAAAAAAATTTGTGTACCTCAGCTTGAAACTCCTTGTATCCTTGAGCTGATGATGCCGAGAGCATCTTAACAGCTACTTGAGTATTGTCCAAGTAACCATGGTAGACTGCTCCAAATCCTCCCTTCCCGAGAACCCTCTCAAAGTTATTTGTAATTCTCACCAAATCTGAGTATGTGAACCTTCTTTTTTTTAACTCCAATGACCCCTTCTTCCCCACTGCAAAAAATTCTTAGTTAGCATCAATTCTCAATTATAATTTTTTTTTTTTGTTAAGGAATTGTTACTTTTGGTACCTTTTCTTCTTCTGTGGATCCACAAAATTGCCAATATTGCAGCTAAAACTACCAAAACGGAAACAACTGATGCCACCACAGGCACAATTTTAAACTTGTTTTGCTCTTTGCATGAACCCGGAGGACAAGGATTTGAATTTCCATCCACACTAGAATCAACAGAAGATGATTAGAAACCAGCTGTGTACTAAGTCTCAACATTTTTTTTGGGACTGAAAATAAACCTTAATAACAGCAAACCCTTGTCTACTTTTTCTTTTAGTCCAGCTGGAATTGAGCCTTCGAGATTGTTTCCTTTCAAGTTCCTGCAACAGTTAAAATGTGATGCTCTTTTATATAATTAACTATGACAAGCTAGCCTTTCTTACTGTCATATGTCCAGTAACTTACAGCACTCTCAAGTATTGTAGCTGTGTAAAAAACTCAGGCACTGATCCTGTCAAACTATTGTTTGATAAGTCCCTGGAATGGTGATGGAAAATGTTAAGGTGACTGGATTTTTATCACTCACAGATTGGCAAACTTACAAGTTTATGTGAGACTGAGACGCTTACAAAGATTGAATCGATGTGAGACCGAGTATATAAGGACTTATCTCCCCGGACAATCCACTTGAAGATAAATTTCTGCTTGAGCGACACAATCAATAATTTTTGTTAACAATATTCGATCAAGGTCAAGAAATAGGATGCCTTTTGATTTAAATGTGTATACATACAGGGATATGATCTTTGGGAGTCCAGAATCATAGCTGCAGTCGAGACCTTCCCAGATGAAAAGTTTAGGGATACATGGATCTGCTTGCCAATTTGATATTTTCACTCCGTACTTTGTCTTGATATTCATAATAGCATCAACTAACATTTACACACAGATTAATTTTGGTAAGGATTAAATAAAAAACCATAGTGATTGATCGTAACCCAGAAGAGAAAAGGAAAGAAAACATACCATCTTGTTCCTCTGTTACCAATTGTGAGAATTCGTTTAACCAGTATATCTCAAGGGCGTTTAAGATAGGCGGCAGAGTTGAATTCTCAGTTTTGTTCATTGAAATGTCAATTCTCGTTCCACTGAAGGGAAACAAGTTATATGCTGATCTTGTATAGAAGGAGAAGGGATGAAATTCCCAATACAAAACCTTTCCATTTGCAGAGATGTTAAATTCTCTAGTCTGGTTGTCTTGTAATTCTTCAATTTCAGCAATGTGCAGAAATAGATGATACAATCTAGTTTCATTGGCCTCCCAAAAAATTGTCAACGATCGCTAGCATTCACAGGCGTGACGGCAGTGCTCATCAGTTTAGGAAAGTGAGATAGATCACTAAGTTGGTATTTGGTCATCATCAAACTTGTTCTCAAGAAGATCAGTTTTCGTTGTGCTTATTATTGTCCAGAAGGGAAAGTTGATTGGCAACCATATTCGATCGCAAACATCATCCTTGTACCTATATTTATTGAAACATAATTTTATTCAGTAACCAATTAAGACCAACATATATAATTCAGGAGATATAAAAATTACTAATCATTACCTGATTGTTCGGTTGGTTGTTGATCCTTCAGGGAAGCTTCTAACGTTCAAGAACTGTTGTTCCAGGGTGTCACTCCTGTATTCCGGTGATATGCTGTGGGTTTCACCAGTGTCTATAATGGCTGCATCCGAAATGTAATTTATGCCTGTTACCTTGTCAGTGTAGGGTGAATTTTCTGGTATTCCACAATCTATACTAATAAAACCTGAGAGACCGAGACAAATAAAGAGAAATTAGCAGAGGGACTCATTATACATAATGAATAACTACGAGTAAAAAAGATGGAGTTCTTGAAACCTGTTTGATTTTGTGCATGAATCAGAACTGACGTTGTGGCTAATATGCCAAGTAATGCAAAGATCAATTGCTTTAGAATCCCCAAAAACATTTTCGTTTCTTGGTTAGGATAAAACTGAATCAGTTTTCAGTGAGGAGATGAGTATATTATTTATCTTAAATGTTACTATAATTGGAAAATATTACGAAGCATCACTTGTAGAATCTTCAACTTCCAATTGTAATTTTAAATTAATTCGAGCATGTTAGATATTGGCCTTAGCCTATAAATTTCAACTACAGCTGCAGCAGGCAGAAAGTTCATTGCCGGCCTGATCTGATGGGAAAATCTTGAGAAAGACTTCAATGAGAAAAAGAATTGAATAGGCACGATTGCATCCGGATATCATCATATTATTTTTACTGAAATTTTCCTATCATGTATATTCATTATGATGTGCTTGCGAAATTTCAATTGCAAATATACTTGTAAAATAAATTAATGTGACTTGAGTTAAGCAATGACCTTAACCTAAAAGAAAGGGAAGTAAATTTCCTACATGATCTGTGGAGGAGACTCTTTCAAAAGACTTCTTCAAGTGAGATTTCTGTAAAAAGAAAAATTTAAGTGCCAGATTTTTTTACTACCAAATAATGGAGTATATTTCAAAGTGGAGTAACTAATCTTGATAGCTCATCAACTACAAGTTGCAGGCAAAACATCATTATTGATACTACTTGGAACAACAGTGGCTTAATAGAAAATTATTTTCTTGAGATTGTAACAAATTTATCCATATCTGAACTTGTCAAAGTAAATAAAAAATGTGAATTCTTAAAAGCCTGAAGATTACAATAATTTTTTATTGTTATCTTCTGTTTATAAGATTGAATATTTCAATTTGAAATGTTTTTAAATAACATTGTCCAACATCATTGTATGGTACTGTAGAGGTTGAAATTATTCACCAAATAGTTCTTGATAATCTTGTTACGCCTGGGAACTTAGGGCTGATGTGGCATCCAGTTAAGTGCGCAAGGTCAGGCCTCGGGAAGAGCCTACTGACGCAACTGCTTCGTGTGATCATGGTGGCACCCACAGCTTGCTTCCATCAGAGTAATGGGTGCACGTCAGGCTAGTGAGGAGTTGTGATGACCCCGCGTGTCCAGCCCCTGCAACAAATCACGTGAATTACTCTAAACGAAGGATTTGCACGGATCATCCCACCAACTTGCAGATTCAATGATGATTACCTCAAGACATCCCACTATAAAATTGGAGCTCCTCTCTCATTAAAGGGATTCACGCATTTTAATCTTACAGAAAAGAAAAAAGCTCTTTCTCTCTCCCTAGAAAAGACAGCCTTCAATACCTTGTATTATCAGTGTAAAGTCAGTCGTCTAAAGCGACCTGACCCTTATCATTAATAAAAACATCAGTGGACGTAGGATTTGCTTCCTTAGCATCCGAACTACTTTAAAACCCCTTTCTCACTACATTTATTTTCATCTTTTCAAGCCATTCATGTGTGTCTTTTGGGGGCCAATTCAACATTTCACACATATGTTTCGTTGGTATCAAAATCACGCATTAACAAATCTATTCCTGCATAAGGCGACAAACCGACTCATGGAAGTTATAGAGACATCGATGTGATACAGTTCAAGAAACCTCCTACTCTGAGCAAGTCACGGACAAAAAGCCAAATTTTTTGTGCAACACGATGTGCTCTTGACCTTCATGAGTCTTTTCAGCTTATTGTTGGGACAGAGAGTAAATAATTCTTTTAGGAGAATTGATCTATGCAAGCACACTTGTATTTCATTTTGTCATTCAACCAATTTTTTACCATTTCTGATAGTTTTCAATTGCAATGGCTAGTTTTTTTCTGATGACACAGGAGTAAAATCATCCAATGTAAATCTGAATTTTTTTTTTTTTCTGGTTATTATGCAGCAAATTGGAGACTACTGTGTAAATGATGACTTAATTTTGTTATTGCACATGTACATGTAATTTAATAATATCCTCACAGTAGAAGAGCTAATCGTGTAGTGTATATGTAACCTTAAACTGAACTGATATGATTGTGTATGAAACATGTCTTGTGTAGCGATGGGCATGGGTCGGGGCGGGGCCAGGGACCCCTATCTCTGGCCTCGGCCCGGAAGCCCAACGGGATTCCCCAATCTCGGCCCAAAGCCCGTTCAGGGAATTCTGAGAATCCCCGAAAAAAACCCATTCCCTAAACAGGTCCTCGAATTCCTCGTTTGGGCGGTTTTTTTGTATTTTTGTATCCTTAGTTTTATTATCTTTTTTTCCAAATTATATATACTAACCAAAAAATAAATAAATAAATAAATATAAAATATACATATTAAACGTAAATACCATATAATCAAAAAAGAAATCAAATCTATAATGCACATATTAAATATAAAAACTATCATACTAAATTGATAATATATTACAAATATCAAAATACTAAAAAAAATTAATGATTATAATGATTCCAAATATCAAAATGATAATTATAATACATTATACATATATATAAATATATTATATATTAACAGTATAATATTATGTATTATTGTATTAAGTAATAAGTATACATATATAATGTCTCTTTAATAAATAATGTATCATATATGATACATTATACATATATATTACAATAAATTTTAAATAAATAACTACCATATATAGTATAATAAATTCTAAATAAATAGCTGTCACAATATAACAAGGACAATTAGATAATAGAATTGAAATAATTATTCAATGAGGGACCAAAAAAAAAAATTATAGTGATTTATTGATTCATTATAATCAATCAAAACAACAAATAATATATTACATATATATTATGTATTAATGTAAGATTATAGATAATAGCATATTATATATAAATTATAATGTACAATATATATTAGGGGTGTTCGGTTCCAAGTAACCTACACTTTTGGAAAGAACCAGAACCGACGGTTCCTTAAATTTTGGAACCGGAACTGATGGTTCCGATTCCTAGATATTCTGATTCTGGTTCTGGGTACCCTGTCATTACCCCCCCCCCCCCCCAAAAAAAAAAAAAGCTTTTAAAATGACAAAAAAAACTCTTAAAAACTTACAAATACCCCACATTTGGCACTCGTTAACAAAATTAAATTATAAATTTCAAATTTCAAACTCCAAAATTAAAATAATCCATTGAAAATCACAAATTCAAAATTAAAATATTACAATAATCCATTGAAAATCACAAATTCATAAACTCCAAGACTAAAACGATGAAATTACATAACATATAAAATAACTAACATAACAATTAACAACATCCAAATATGAAAAACTAAAAATATGTCATGCTCCATGCTCTAAATTGCTTGCCTCATGTGCATTAATTTCTACAAAACAAATACAAGAAAATTAATTAGTAAGTTCAAAGTATTGAACACAATAATTTGGGAATAAATTAACTAAATATGAATATAAAATATTGATATTATTTTGTTACTTGAGTCATAACTTTCTGCATCCATCAAGTAATCCTCAAAAGTAGTTGAGGTATATGCATATCTCAACCAATCTTGTGCACAAACTAATGCTTCCACAATGGGTGTACTTAAAGAACTCCGAAAGTGATCAAGAAAGAATTTTAGACATGCATGCACCCCACCAATACCAAACCAAATGAATCAGGGATAATTTATTAAATCTGATGTTGTTATAATATTCAGAATATGCTATCTGTAAAATCTTGCTAATTCTCTCCTTTGAGAAAGAAAGAAAACAGATCCAAGACATGCATCCAGCATATATATATAAGGGCACTGTTAAAAAAAGAAGTTGAATTATTGAAAGGGATATCTATGGATACAAAGAAACAAATAGTTGAGGTTGTTTGATAAGAAGAAGTACTGGTGTTGCTTAACTGGAAGTTTGACAAAATAAACAAGGACCCATTACGTTATGAAAAGAAGAATCTTTATTAACCAAAATAAACAGGGATATCCAGTTGGACTGCAATTACCTTAAAACACCAGAACAACCATATGGGAGATGGGTTGTTTCAACACCAGAACACCAGAATCTCTGTTGCTGAGGCATGTGGCTTTCAAGTGAAGTAAGTACATGCAGATTCCTCACTTAGGACAACATTTACACGACAAATGTTAGCAAGCCAGGTTGGTGTAATGTGGACCCAAAGGAAGCATATGCAATGATTTTGTCAGGTAACTGAGGTGGCATCCCACATCAGTTAGAATGAAAACAAATTGTCCACCACCTTATATTTATCGGCAAAAGTAGATAATTAGCACAAAGGCACATAAAGTGTTTATCAGTGTTGTGAATAATACAAACAATCATGGATGCAAATTTCCTTAATGCCTCCCATTTCGTTCTTATCATGTAAGAATGCATAGCTGATACCACGATTAAAAAGAGGTGATTAATCTTAACCTACCACTGCATGAAAAGTCTTAAAACAGTGGACTTTAAAGGTTATGAAAATAAACAAGGCACTACGAACATTGAGGGAATTTCTATGTAAAATGTGTGCAACTGAAAACTGTTTAGAATTCAAATTAAAGCAGAAATGAAGTTACTCTAGATCTGTAGATCAAGTTAAAACACTACACACACCAGCACAAATGTAGGCGCCACAACATCAACTATGCATTTGTCGACACACAGAGCAAAAGAAGGCAGGGTTTTCAATTTTATCTATGATATCACCAAAAGTAACAGCAACATCAAATCAGAGACGTTCACAAACCGAAACAATGCTAAGGATTTTCAAATATCACTATGATAAGAAAAATGAATAGATATATAAAATCAAATCCATCACAAATAAACCCGCAGCTAACTTGATAACGACTTTATACACAATAATTACTCAGTATACACATCACAGGTTGGGTATTGTGTGATATAGAGTTCATTTATAGTCAAATAAAATTCAAAAATAAAATTAAAAGAAAGAAATGAAAATTACCTTAAGAAATTGGAGTGCTTTAGTGTCTTCTTCTAGATTCCAAGGATCACGCTTCACAAAACCAAACAAATTAACAGAAAAAAAAAGCTGAAGTTTTTGCCTTAATCTGAAGTGAGTGGACAGAGAGCAAGAGCAGATGAAGATCGTGAGACAGGAAGAAAGAAAATGAATTTTTTTGCAAAGAAAAAAAAGCTGAAGTTTTTGCCTTAATTTGAAGTGAGTGGACAGAGAGCAAGAGCAGACGAAGATCATGAGAAGGGAAGAAAGAAAATGAATTTTTTTGTCCTAATCTGAAGTTTTTATATGTGGCAAGTAAATTACAATAACCCCCCACTCTTTAATAACATTTCATTTCAGTCTTGGTTCTCGGTTTCGATTCCAGTTCTTGACTGTAGGAACCGGAACCGTACAGCATCGATTCCAGATTTTTGGAACCACAACGTACCCATTGACGATCGGTTCTGGGTAGGAACCAAAACCAAACCCCAGGTACCCAATGGCTCTGGTTCCTACAGGTTCTTACGAACACCCCTAATATATACATATGTTATATACATTATATTTATATAGTATATACCATATATAATATACAATGTATAATGTATAATGTCAAATGTATACCATATATAATGTATAATGTATAATGTCAAATATATACCATATATAATGTATAATATATAATGTCGAATGTATAACTTTTGTTTCATAACATTAACATATTATGTATAATATATATATATTACAAATATTTATAATGATTTATTATATTTAATCTAATTTTATTTATTACCTATTTTTATATAGTTTCATNATTCAAATAAGATGAGGATGCAACACTATAATGCAAAATCACTGCCACATTTATGCCATGCCATATTTGACATGAAAATTTGTTTGTGAAAATTTAAAATTCAAATGTTGCATGCAACATACCCGAGGCTAGAGGAAACTTAGTGGACTTGGCACCATTAACAAGACTCAAATGGATGGCTGAATAAACTAAAAACAAAACCTTTCTGGCTTTTCCTTATGATGAAAACATGCCATTCACCTCAAGAACCAAACTCCTAAGATGCTATAAGCTAATTAGTCCATGAGAAGCCCATGGAAAATCATACACAACAAATGATGAACAAGCCATAAAAAACAGTAGGATTTTAAACTGGAACTCTACTCTTGTCCTAAGGGAGTACAATAAAAAAAATTGAAACAGCACCTATAATATAGGTTACAGTGTAACAAATCTTAAAAAAAAAAAAAAAATTATGAAATATTAACAGCTCCACAAGGTTAACCACAGGGAATACAGTCAAATAATGTCCTCTGCAAGAGAATACCCCGTGATAAAATAAAGAGCTGAAACAAGATTCATGAAGATGATACCAGACAGCAAAATAATCTTTGCCACGATAAATTTTAATCCACTAAGAGTATATTCAATCCAGCTGCCAATTCAAATAGAAAAATATAGACAGAACAGTAAACTTACAACTTATAAAACATAATTCTTACAGAAAAAATAATCATTTATTAGATATATTGAATTACCAAACACTAAATTCACTCAATCTCACTAGTTCTATAAGACAGTAACAGTCAAAATGCAAAATAAGATGTCCATCTCTTCAATCTGTAATAGAAGCCTTGGAACAGGGACCCTAGTGCTTCATTTGGTACTCTGGTCCCATATTCGATAAGTGAGAAAACAAAATTTCTCAATCAAACTATAATATAATGAAGCTAATTGACTTAGCTAAGGTTACAAGTCTTCCTTCATTATGAGGAATCTAAAAGGCAGAACATAATTAAATCCTAATTCACTAAAAACAATAACCATAGAAAATAAAAATGACAAAATCCACTCCTCCAAACGAACATATTGCAACAACGCTTAACTCTATTCACTCAACCATACACCAACCTAACCCAACCCAACTAGAACATTCAATTTTAATACCCTAAAAATCCAAACCTTCAAAATCCAATCCGAAAGTAAACCTAACAAATAAAACAATTGATTCAAAAATTAAATACAAAAGAAGGAATAAGAAAAGAGTTAGTAGCTAACAGGAATCGAAAATAAACCGTACAAGAAAATGGGCGAGGTTGACGATGGTCCAGGCCATGCCAGGAGAGCAACCGAAAACAGAGAGAACGGTTAGCCAGGAGAAGAATAGTATGAGTATATAGGTGGTCCATACACCTGGATACGTGAACCACTCAGTGTTTCTATTCAGATCCGGGGGTGGCGTCGCCTTGACATACAGATTCGCCATCATATGATATTTTATTTCTAATTTTTCTTTTTAAAAATTGAAAACCCTAATCAATCTCTGCTCTGTTTGATTGGATTTGAAGATTCTATTTCAGTAGGAGTAATAGGTCGATATTTGCGATGTTTATTTCTTGGAATCCAATCCAAATCAACTAGTTTCAATGATGACGGTGATGGCGTGGCGTTTCAAATGAAAGCTCCTATCCAATATTCATTATTCCTACTACGGCGATGATAATAATAACTAGAACGAACAGCAACGTGCTAGCAAGCACAACGTCACTAATTGGGCCTCCAACATTTAGGCCCATTTAATTTGGGCAATTCATGGGGAACCCACCCACAGGACCTATTTGCACCAATAATTCATTTGTGCGTTGATGACACTTACGCTGCTGCATGCCTTTCAACACACGTAACTATGTATCAAATTAGTATTATTCATCAAATTAAATCAGTTGACTAAGAATCCATTAAAAGTAAGAAAGTTTTAATTAACGTCGTGACCTAATTTTGACAATCAACACTCATTGATGATTAAAGTTAAGGACATTAAAATAATTCATCTTACAGTATAGTGATAAGCTATAAAGACAAGTACAGCATTATTTCCACTAAAATCTACACGCACTAAAATCCCCTGAAATTAGGTCTCACAACTGAGAGAGGGGACCAGAAATTAGGTTCTCTCGACCTCTCACCAATTAACTGTTTGCCACACCAGATTTGCAAGTTTGTTTAGTTCACTGCAGTAGGAAACTGGAATAATATTATAATTCAAGTTGCGCTTGCTGAAGAAGACGCATGTCATTCCTTATAATTAAGATTTTCTTATTATATGTATAATATGATTCATTAACTTCAGTTCAGTGTGCCATGTTTATTAATTAATTGGTCGTTTTGAGTTTAGCATAAGCCAGGATTGACAGTAGTTCAAGTATCAAGAGATCAGAAAAAAACCAAAAACAAAAAGGAAAATCAACCATTAATTACATGCTTTTGATAAGTACGTAGAGTACCACGCACGAAATTGAGCTTCGCTTATTCATGGGAAGTGAGATGATGTTTGTGTGTGATCCACTTATCGAAAGGGACAGAAGCACGAGCATATCTGTCCTTTGATTTTATTACTTAATTCATGCTCTATTCACCGACCCACCCATTAATATTCTCACAAGTGTACACTATTACCTACCATAATCTTCTAACCTTTCTTGCGCGCGCTTCCCTCCATATGTCGCCATGATCAATCTTAAGTAACCAAAGACTACTGCCATATATATATATATATGCATGGCCAGTGACAATTGTTGTTCACAACAACCTAGTCGATTAGTTATCAACAGAAAACCTTGAAAGCTTAGTTTATCACTTCTTATAAAAAGATACCAGAGTCTCCATAACACGTACAATACAGCAAGGAACTCTTCTGAGTCTCTATAACAATCTCCCGAACACAACTATTTATATATAAAACCCGTCATCCATCTTGTATCAACAATCTATTTTGACCCTCTTGTTATCCTGTTGCTTAACATTTGACAATGGGGAAGGAATTGCCAAGCAAACTGGAATGGAGAATAAATGTACCTGATGGAACATCAGAAGGATTAGAGTCAGAATCTGGGGCAGTCCTTAGAGTCTGGTTGGGGTTGAAGAGTCTGTTAGAAGGATTGGTTATGAAAATTTGGAAGTTTTTGAAGAAGGCTTGGGATGTAGGTGTTGCTGACCCTAAGAAAGTCATCCATGGTGTTAAAGTAGGATTGTCCATTTCGATTGTTTCACTGTTTTATTATATGAGGCCTTTGTATGAAGGTGTGGGAGGGAATGCTATGTGGGCAATTATGACCGTAGTGGTAGTTTTTGAGTCCACTATAGGTTGGTATTCAACTTCAATTATTTCACTTTCTCGGATCTTTGTCATGAGACCTCTCTATGCATGTTACTATACTTGATCATGCAGTGGTTAATTGGCCATGAAATTCAAATACTAAATATTCACTGTTTAATTTCACTGCAGGTGCAACATTTTATAAATGCATCAATAGAGTGACAGGAACCTTTATCGCTGGATCGCTTGGTGTTAGTATTCACTGGATTGCTAGTCATTCGGGAAAAAACTTCGAGCCTGTAATTCTTGGAATCTCAGTTTTTCTTTTAGGTAAGTTAAGTGAATAAATTAACTTCTTTTGATAATATTCTCCACACATGTTTTTTTTATATATACTAATAGGGATCCTCTTCTTTCCAGCTTCAGCAGCAACCTTCTCTCGATTTATTCCATCCATTAAAGCCAGATTTGACTACGGTGCCATGATCTTCATCCTTACCTTCAGCTTTATATCAATATCCGGTTATCGAGAGGAGAAATTACTTGAAATGGCTCGCCAAAGACTATCCACGATAGCCTTTGGAACCTCCATGTGCATTTTTATAACCATGCTTTTCTGTCCCATTTGGGCAGGAACTGAGCTTCACCAACTTATTTGTCGAAACTTCGAAAAACTAGCCTATTCCTTGGATGGTATGTATATATAATTTCAAGTTTCCCATATTCTTTAAAACCAAGTATATGATGTCATGGGTTTTTCTCTGTTGAATATTGCAGAGTGTGTAACCGAGTACTTCAGAGATGACAGAACTTCAAGAGCCAGCGATGAAGATTGTAACAAGAAAATACAAGGCTATAAATGTGTGCTTAATTCAAAGGCAACAGAAGAATCAATGGTAGATCTAGGTTTTTTATAATTAATTTGTTTCCAGTTGATCATAATTATATTTGTTATACCGACTACTTAAGTTTTCATTTGATTGATATAAATCTGCAGGCCAACTTTGCAAGATGGGAACCAGCACATGGCCGTTTCAACTTCAGACATCCATGGAAACAGTATCTTAAGATTGGGGCTTCCATGCGTAACTGCGCTTATTGTATCGAGACCCTCAATGGTTGTGTAAATTCAAAAATTCAGGTAAACCATTAAATTTCACAGAAATATGAGTTTACGAGTAAATATTATTTTAATTTAGTTGTGTACTTCATATATTTGTTAAGAGGAATGTCAGAAAGTTTCATGTGAAGTCTTTTTTATTTTTTGTCCTTCCTGATAGCTTAAAATTTCAGATTAATTTCTCTGTTAAGATTGAACTCAAATGAAAATCATATCCTTTTATGAATCTTTGACATTTTAACCTTGGTCGATAGAAGTCCAGGAACTGATCTTTATCATTTTGGCCGCAGGCTCCTCCCCACCATAAGAAGCATTTGAAAAATAAGTGTCTAAGATTGCGTAGCACTTCCTCGATTGTCTTGGAAGAATTAGGCATTACGATGAAAACAATGACAAAATCATCTAAAATTGACATCTTGGTTGCAGAGATGAATTTTGCAGTACAAGAACTAAAAAATGCCTTGAAATCTCTTCCTAACCACGTTTTAACATCTCCATCATCAACTGTGGAAGCTTCGGGAGATGCCAGTGCAGAGCCCATCAGAAAAATCACTATAACACCCTTCACGGAGATCCTTCCGTTGGTCACTTTAGTTTCTTTGTTGATTGAAAATGCAGCAAAACTAGAAGGAATTGTCAAAGCAGTTGATGAATTGGCTACCCTTGCAGAATTCAAGCCCGTTGCTGACAAGAAGCCCAAACATAAGCACTCCATTACGGAGCTCACTCCAGGTAGTAACCAAGATCTTGAGAGCGTGATGATCCCCACGAAAGGTTCAAGTTTATCGTGAGTAGCTTTCTAGAAATTGGAAAAAATCCAGAGAGGCCTTTTTTCTCTCCTAAGAAACACACCAACTTTATCACCTAGTCTCGTGTAAATTAACATGTTGTGTTTATTGTACCATCTTACATTCTTACTTATGATTAATAAGTACAGTAAGGATTGCAGGTTAAAGAAATAGATTGTTTGTTTTGGGTTATAAAGTTAATACATTACACCACGCAATGCACCAACTTGGATTATGCGGTCCACACTATGTAATCTCCGCTGTATATGTTATTATGTTGTATTATCGTACTTTTCATGGCTTAACTTAGTTTCTACAATCTTGTTCTCGATCTCTACGACTTCACGTTGCTATAGAGGCGGCATTAATTAATTTAATTCTTGGTGGATCCCATTCACTTCTAAACGCTATACAACAAAAGAAAAAAAAGGAACAAAACAGAATATACGACTGAAATTTTGTATCAAATTTTGAACTTTCAGATAAGAAATTTTGTTTAATGACATTGGGCAGATTCAAGAGTGCTTTGAGATAAAGTTTCCAAATTGCGTTCCTCGTCATCCTTCAACTAACATGAAGTACTCCTATATGCATGGGAAATATTTTGATCTGGAAAACTCTAGAAACTAGATTCCGAAAGATTGTCTCTAAATAGTGATATTGGCAATGTCAATGTATCAGTTTGAGAAAAACTGAGAAAAGTTTTCTACTCAAGGAACAATAAGCTTCAGCCTGAACCCTTCTACAATACACTGCCCTTGAACGGAGCATGTTAGGCTTTCATTCCAACAAGTTCTATGCTATAAATACTATCTAATCTTCTCTCTTTACATACTTTGCTAATTCACCATTTCTATTTCTCAAACAGATAGTATGATATTGCATCTCTAAAGAACAGGTATTGCTTGAACTACTTGGCATACCATTTCAATTTGAAAGTGAATAACTAATGTCTTTCACTATGGGACACCATTATAAGATCAAAACAGAAATTATGTTTAACAACAAAGCACCAAATGCCCGACTTTATTTAAACCACAATCACACTAAGTTTTTGAACACTTGATACAGAACTTAAACAACCAAATGCAGTTGTAGAATAACGTTAAGAAAAGAGAAAGGGAGAGATAGGAGGAGTACACTGATCTTTCCTATTTGATAAGAGCTGTTGGCCCTTTAGCACCTAACAAACACCCAACATCATAATTTCACTTATCAATGACATAAAATGCTTATTACGCTGGTAACAAATAGTATATGTACGCCGTTCTACATGCACAATGATGGAACTCATATCACCTGGGATATCTGTCTGTTAGAAGCTTCATTGTTTTCATCTGTTTCCTCATGATGGTGAAGCCAGCCCAGATTCACAGCCAAGTCCTCCACTGCTACCTTGATCACATCAGAGCGAACACCAATATCAGTTGCATACCTACTCATACAGTACATGCCAGCAGTAACTGCTGCCACACCGACAGGACTTGGCATCAGCAACTTCAGTGGAGAAGAAAGAATGGCAGCCACTGGGGCACCAATCACAGAAGAAGCTTGACCACTTCTTCCAACCCCCAGCTTGTCTACAATCAGAAGACCTGTTTTGCAGTACAGCGCAAAGTCCTCACAGTTGTTTTGAAACACATCGTAATTACCAAAACCATTTTGAAGAAGATACATAGCTCGATGGATAATAGATTCGGGTGGGTCAGCTTTTGCAGTTGTGCAAGTGCCACCACGTACTTTGGAAAGAAAAATTGACGGGGCAACTCCATATTCAAAGCAATAAAGTGATCCATTTCCAAGAAAACAGTCAAGGCAAGACAGGACTACTCCACTGTTAGGTTGCCTGAATCCACAATCAGGAAAAGTTGGGCAGGATGGTGGAGCGATCGACATTGGATCATGTGAATCAGATGTCTCCTGGTTTGAATTTAAGTTCCATTCAGGTCTAAAATGAACCACTTTGCTTCCCCCGACATAGATACCTGTATGGTCCGGTATCCAACACAACTCATGATTAAGTTTGATCTCCAACCAGAGAATGAAACTTGTTCAAAAGGAAACCAATTTTTATCAGTCAGCCAAATGCATTTACACTCCAATTACATTTACATCCAATAATACAGTATAAAACAACATCTACTTTTAACAGATGCTACTAAGAGCCAGTCTCCTATATCAAGACAGTGTGGAGACGAAGCACCAACAAAAACCAGCCAGGATCTGTAAATTAGGAACACTGATGCAAAAACGTGGAAAAATGAAACTGGACTACTGAATTTAAAGATCATTAATTATACTAAAACTTTTGAACACTTATCTTTCATTATCTGAATCTTATATCTACAAAATACGAAAACTTAACCAGCCCAATTACTTGTACAAGGCACGCTCATAAAGGAGGTTTCTCTTTCCCAAGTCCCCAGCAATACAGAATTAACTAAATTCCAAATTTTCTTTTCTTATGTTTTCTTACCCTATCTCAGCGACCAAACTTGAATACTAGAAGATCCACATGGACTGTACAGATCACAGATGTTTTACTTTCTCAGTCAACTCCAAGGATCTCAATAATCAGCATAAGTAAAAACCAACATGGACAAAGTCTTGAATCTGTAGGCCCTTTTAGATATTATAGCGAAATTTTATTTAATATTATTTTGCATTTTGCATTTTCATTTCATCTTTATTTTATTTAATTGCCCTCTTTATTTAATTATGCGAAGCGGTGGAAGCCAATTCAGCTAGGAAAAAAAAAAAAAAAAAAAAAAAAAGCAAGTTAATAATCTGCATAACAGGAGTTGAAAGAAAGAACGTCCTTGCAGACAGACGTTATAAAACAAAACACAATGAACTGGGGAAAATAAGTTTAAAAGGTGGAAATACAAAAAGAAAAAATGAATTAAACAAAATGGTGGAGCCAAAATTATGGGAAATAAAAAACTAAATACAAAACCCAGAAAGGAGCATTACATGAAGAACCCACATTGCAAAATTTCGCAATAATCTAAGAAGATTGTAATTAGTTAGTCAAAACACAAACACAAACGCAAACACACAGAGCAAAAAATAGATATACCATGGTGAGAGTAGGTGAAAACAGCTCTGTAAGTGTAGATATGATCGCCCGCCTTGATTTCATTTCTCTCTACTTTGTTTGTGAGCAAACCCATCTCTCCTCTCCTCTCTCTCTCTCTCTCTCTGCCTCTACTCTATATTCTCTGTAGCAAGCAAATCCAGTTGAAGTCAGCACTATTTCTTGTTTTTGGTAAAGCAAAAATTGACCCCACATAATTAGGGCTCAATTAAAAAGTATAATTACATTGATGTGGCGACATATCAGTGGCTGACCGAGCAGTCAGTTCAACAACTGTCACCTATTGATATCAATTTTTTGGATTTATTTTTTAAACGGTCATAATCATAAAGAAATTGTGATGAATGGATCTGCATGCTTACTTCACCTTATTCGTTTTGTTCTCTTGACTCGGGAAGACTGGAGGGTAAGACTGGAATTTTACGGTGTTCCAGAGCTTGAAAGGGGACCAGGTTTAGGTCATCGTTTTATTACAGTAATTGATCGACGGCTGATCGGCATTATCGTTAATTACGGCAAATCCAAATTTCAGGATGTTCATAATTATTGATGAGGCAAAGGCAATGCTAATTTTGTCGGTGAAAATGCCATCCAAAGCGCTTTGGATTCTTTGCCATTATAGCAAGATATGCTTGGGCCTACTTGTCAGGCATCATTTCAACAAGAAAGTTATTGCGTCTCCTCCTCTTTAAATCTTAGTTAAACCGTTGCCTGTGAACTTACCATTTATCAACATAAAGCAACATCTACAGACAAAAGCAGGCTGCTGAATTTTATTAATCGTGCCTTACAATACTTGCATAACAATGACTTCAAAGATCAACATGACCTACAATAAAGAATATTTTGGGTCCATAAGAGAATAAATAATGAGCAATCTCCTTATAACATATCTACATACAAATACGCTTCTAAGATTCTAAGATGATGTTCCAATTGTATAGTTTCACGTCAAACTTCGAATCTTCTAGCCCGTGTCTTAGTTTCACTGCAGACTCAGCATTCTTGGCTAGTAATAATGCAAAGCCCCCACCACCGGCACCCACTAGCTTATATCCACAACAGTAGGGGTCGGCAAACGAAAACAATCTATCAACAACTTCGTTGCTGCAATAAGGATCCAGTTCCTGATGCAGCCTCCAAGCTTCCAACATTATATCGCCTAGCTCATCTATGTCACAGTTCATTAAAGCTTCTCTCCCAATCTTTGCCAGTTCAGCCAGTCGCTTGATACTGGATATAAGAAGGTTATCCCGCTGAAGATATCGAGTTACAACCTTTTGTAGCACTTGATGTGCAAGTCGGACCTGCAAAGCAGTTGTAGATTTCATCATAGGCAAGTCTAACACATAAATACTAGAACAAATAGCATCATAGTTCAAGTTCATATATATAATCAAGTAAATGGCAGTGCAATAAATTTAAAACTATTGCCTTGTAGAAACCCTAGTTTCTCTCTACGACTAGGCGTAAACAACAAAGAACATTTCACAAGTCTAGCATCCATGACAGACATGATAATGTTAACTACTAAATGATTATGGCATAGAAAACAGTGAGAATTAAGTCATATTTTCATTAACTAAATATTTATGTACTTTTATGGTGGGTAAGTAATGAAGAATTGGGATAATGGATTAGAACTCCCAAGTCTTCTACTCAAAATCAAGAGCAATATGGACTTATGCAAGCCTCAGTAACCAATTATTGGTTTTCCAAATTAACTGCAGGGGATTCATCCTAGAGGGAAAACTAACTGCGACTGTAGGGTCAAATTCCAAGAGACATGCTCACACATGTTTCGGAGGGATTCTCATACAATTTGCTATAACACTTACCACTTCCTCAACTAATCAACTTCAGCAGTTAGGCTAACATCAGATGTAACCCAGATTCTAAGCAAATTTAGCAACTTTACTCAAAGTATAAACGTTGCTCAATATATATGAACTTGTCTTGCAATGTAATAAAATCTTTGAATTTTTTATTTTACAGAAATAAATCCCAAATCAATGCCCAATAAATGGTGGAAGGAAAAAGAAAGGCTAGAATGCTTACTTGGCCAGTAAATACTACAAGCAATCGCTGCTGCAACTCCGAAATCAATTGAGGAGAAGCCAAAAGGGGGATGACTTGTAGCCGCAAGGGTATTCCAGGGAAACTTGAAGTAAATTTAATTCCTGGGTATAAACCTCCAATTTGATCCTGCCAGCCACCTCCTGTGCCCATGAGCTGCTCTAATACCAAAACAAGTCGTGCAACATTTTCGTTACTTTGATCTCCATCAGTTATCTGTAGTAGTGCTTTCACAACAGCAGCTGCTAAGATACTAGAAGTTCCTAAACCACTACCGCGGGGAACATTGGCCCATGTCCTGATCTGCAAGCCCATGGATGCAAGAATGTTTTTATGAACAATGCCAGTCACAAGCAATGCTGATTTGACAAGCCGAAATGGATCATTGTGGTCAAAGGGAGTAGCAATAGAGGTGCAATCTTCAATATTTAACTCATTTCCAGTATCATCGCTGATCAATACTCCATTCTCTTTGGTTGTCTCTATGATTGTCCCAATTGGAAGAGAACCTTCCAAACTTATAGCCATATTAAGGACATAACCAGCACGCTCTAAGCTCCAGGGAGGGGTGTCACTCCAACCACCAACAAAATCTACACGAACCGGTAACTCAACCTTCACTGTTTTCTGGTGGAAGGACTGATTCATGCAGTCATCAATGTCTTTGTTCTGACATGCTAGAGCAGCCCTGCTAGGAGCCTCTAAGAGGTGGTCTGCAGAACATAAAAATAAACAATAAAAAAAAAAAAAAAAGAGGGGCTTCTAAAACTATGTCCTATAAGTAATGATGATTAATTACACGTGAAAATTAAGATTGGCCACTCTTTTGTAGCTTATTTTCATCAAACTTTTAGTATTTTATGAGCATGACACTACTTAAAGTATGAGCATCTGACCTACCTCTAAATCCATATCTCACAGCCGAAGCAGTTTCATCAGCAACTGCAGCCCAAACTTCATGCTCCAACTCACAAGCTTTTATCTCATCTTTGCATGCTCGGAGCAGATCAACTTGCACCTGATATGCCCGACTTTTGGGAAGAATCATAGAGTTCTGCTCCAGAAGTTTGGGACATAGGTTGAGGAAGTCCTTACATATTCCAACTCCTGACAGTTCTTTTTGAAGAATTTCTTCACACAATTGATTTAAGTTGCGTCCAAGCATGCCATAATTAATGCAAGCTTTGGCAATTCCAGCTGCAAGATCTGCTTGATGATTACTGGACCCAGTACACATTTCTGAAAAGTCGATTGACCTATGCAACTCCTCCAAACTGACACGACATGATTTTTTCCATAAGGGAAGCAAGAATTCAGTTTTTTGGTCACTCAAGCCCATCAACCAAGTTGCCAAGCTCAGCATCTCAAAGTAAGAAAGAATTGGAAATATTTTTGCATTCCATAAGCAGTTTTCCTGACCACCTGTTGAGCTCCACAGGTCACTTTCCTGAATGCTTAAATCATGCAAAACCTTCTCCCAAGGTTTCCCACAAAACGTGCCATCCTTGGAAAGTGAATTTTTTGGGTTATCATGGAGGCCACAAAACACAAGTACTCTTTCAGTGCATCCTACTAAGGGAACCTCCCAAAGACAATGGCGATCAGGAAGCATGAACCTAAATGAACCTTCTGCTTTTACACCAGTGTCTTCCGGGAAATTAATACCCACAACTATAGATTGGGAACCAATTTGTATTCCACTTGAAATGTTAGAATCATATATAAGAGAATCTTCCCCAATGGAGGCACCATGTGCAATTTTGCTAGAAAGAACAACAGCAGATGCTGAAATGTCAGACACAGTGGTTGCTGGGATGGAACATAAGTGTCTTCGACCTACAAGTCCTGAACTAGCTCCACTTAGGTGATCCAAAACTTCACTTGAGGTTCCAAAATGTAGAAACAACAATTCATCTGCAGTGAAATAATCAAGCAAGGACAACATCACTAAAAGGAATCTCCAAATATAGTACGGGAAAACAGAAGAATAACAAGATTTGATTCTTCAAACCGTGTTTAGCATACATGCACAATAGCTGAACATCCTCTGTTTTCCCAATTTGCTGACCAGTTCTTCACCCAAAGGGCGTAGTCTCAACCAGTTATGTTTTGCTGGTACCCAAGCCGCCACCAGATCTTCATATAAGCTCATCTACAAGGATTCCAATATTGGAAACTGTCAGTGTAAGATGAATGTTTATAACAAGATCCAATAACCTTACTTATAAAACCCATGTAAGAGACTTTACACCAAAAATTAAATAGCTATTTTGTATTTCTTAACTAAAAGTTAGAAGTTCCAACTCAGAGATAATGTGTTATGAAACTGTTTAGAATAAGCGGATACAGTTAACAAACATTGGAATAATATAATTTGATTTCGATCCAAGAAATAGCATTGCCAACTGAAAGGCAGTAACCTACCTCTTTTCTGCTTTTTAGTAGCGCTGAAATCATTGGTTGGCAGGAACAGGAAAGAGTAACAAGTTCAACCCATGCTTTCCCTCTAACTGCTATTATTCCTGTATCAAGCAGCGTCCTACCATCATCTAGAATTGCATTATTCCTGACAAGCTCCTCTAAACTTGGTTTCTGCAGAAGACTGTTAACTAAACTAAGAGTATAATTTTCAGTGAAAATCCCAGTTTTAGCTGCCACGATAACACCATGGTTAGATGCAATATCAAGGGTGATGGGAACTGTGATGATACAGGATGCATCCTCTGGTAGGATCATGGTTGAGGCATCAAAACAAGGAAGAACATCCCCAGTCATAGTGAATATTCCACCTGTGAAGTTAAAAAATTCTCTAAGTAAATATCCAAAATTGTGAAAAAAAAATTATTGTTTACCAACAAGTCTTCCATGATGCATATCAATGTGACAAAAATGCAGCCATTTTACAGCAATTGAATTGGATAAACATTTTGATAGTTGATACTGCATGACAAACCAAAGACAATTTGCAAGATACAGAAAATTATAATTCCTAAATTTTATGAATGTTTAAGAAAGCACACGTGCGTACACATCATTAATCTAGATCAAAATTTTCAACTTTTACTCCAATGTAACAAACAAGACAAATAACCTTCATCTTTCAAAGCTTGTCTTGCACATGAAGCAATTGCAAGTATATGGTCAAAAAGCAGCGGAACAGGCCCATCCGGGTCATCCGCTGCCAAATATGGTAGTGGCAGGAATACTTTCCCCATTGGATTAGCCCATGGGACCCTCTTAGAGTCACCTCCAGCATGAAGAAGTAGTATATGCCTTTTGGCTATAAACCTAACCATTTCCATAAGTGAATCTTCATTGTTCACAAAAGATCCAGAACTGCCACCATTTGCATTTCCCACCTGTTCAACATATCTATCCCATTAAAGGCCAGCAACTGCTATATTCTCATAACATAATGCAATCACTACTGTATATTCTAAAAACTCATGACTCTCAAACTCTGCTAATTGTTCAATTTTACAACAAAAAAGATCTCTTTTTACGCTAAAACTTGATTATTGCAACACATGGTAAATTAGAAGCTCCACACTGTTAGACATTCACGTTTTTATTCTGCTTATGATGATAATAATTGTTTTAATTAAAATTAAAGGTACCTCTGAGCCAGGATCGTGTCCGAGATTCTTGTAATGATTAGCGAGGGAGAAAATGGCATTGAGAGTGGCTGCACCGGACCCGATCCGCTGGCCGTCGGGATCGGGAACGGCAAGAGTGATAGTGGAGCTAGCGATCCGGCCCATGCGTTTCGCGCGCCTGAGCTGCCACTCGTACAGCTCGGCTTGCTCGGGGCTAGCGGCCGTAAGGACAATAGCGTCCCATGTTGGAACTCGTGAAGGATGTCTCACCGACAATCTTAAATGGTACCATGATTTTCGCAAGATTGCGGCTAAGTCAACTTTGACTCTTTTCTGTTTGGTTCTAGAAAATTTTCCTTCACTTTGGGATTCCATTTCCAGTAGCCCCTCCAGAAAATTAGGAAGAATTGACTGAAGCGTTGTGCTAGTTGTGTACTTGTGTAGCGAGCTTTGTGGGAATAGAGATATAAACCAAGAGGCAAGAACAATGATTAAACTGAATTTACCGGGTTGTGAATTTCAAAACAAATGTAAATGGCCCGGACTCCATTGTGAGCTTGAGAAATGAACTCATTTTGAGTGTGAAATTAAAATTAAAAAGGGCAAAAATCTAAAACGGATTGTTAAATCAAAGAAATGGCGTCGTCCGGATTCCAACCGGATAGTGAACTAAAAAAACGATTTTTCAAACTAAAATTAGAAAAGGGTTAATAACACCGGTAATGCTTTCCTTACAAACCAATCTTACTAACGGCCCTACAAACTGACGTGGCAGACGACGTGGCAGATGCCACCTCATCTGCCACATCATCCACTTGCCACATCAGTTCCCCAAAAGCCCCCAAAAAAAAAAAAAAAAAAAAAATTCAAAAGTTTTGCCTCCCCAAATTTATCAAAAATAAACCATAAATCAATTTCTGAAAACCTTTCCCCTAATATTGAAAAATCTCTCCCACCACCAACCTATCTCTACCACCTCCACCGCCAAGATAGAAGAAGAAAACCATGAAATGAAGAAACTTCTCTCTTATATATCGGTTTAAGTTTCTCTTTACTCTTAACTTTATTTCCGCAGAAGTCTCTCTTGTTGATACCCATTTCAGAATCTCAAGTGAGGGAGCTTTCGAAGCGGCTAGTGAATGGCGAAGGTAGATGAAGTCATCGAGGAAGGAGGACTCAAAGGCGAATGTGAGGGTGGTGGAGATCTCTGCTACTCACAAGAACACGCAGCAGGTGGAGGAGAGGCGGCTGCTACAACAGATCGACGCTGCGAATGAGGAGATGGCGAGTTTAAGATCCAAGATTGAGGAAATGGAGAGGGAGAAGGCGGAATCGAAGAGGAGAATTGAGGAACTTGAGGAGATTATTGGGTTTATGTCTAGAAGAGTAGGGTGTGACCGTGTGAGTTTGAAGAAGAAGAGGACCAATTTGGTGGGCGTGGGAGTAGGTACTTTTATGGTGGGGATGATGGTTAGAATTGTAATTTGAAATTCACCTCTGAGTTTTTGGCTTCTGCTTCTAAGTTTTGTGCTGAGAAAGCTAGTGTCTGACAAGTTTGAGCTCTGTTTCATTGATGTAATTTATTGCTCCTAATTTAGGCTTTCAAATGCTTCAAGGTTTTGATGTTGATTCCAATGTTATGCTACAGGATCATATTTTGTTTTGACAAAAATATTGTACAAGAAATGGTTAATACCAACAATTGTATTAATAGAGTGTTTCTTTGCTCATAGTAAATCTTATGACTTTCTATTTAACTGAAAGTGCTAATGAATTGTTTATTTACTTGTGGGTAAGAAACTAAGATCCATTTTTTGCCGTTATTGAAGCTTTATCGATCATAAAGAAAGAAGAGGAACTTGTACAGGATGAACACTAACTGTGGTGGTAGGTCTATGGTATTCTTCTCTAAATATTCTTTCAATTGTATCTTATAGAGAATGGCTTGTGGTTTGAGTTTGTGGGTTGGATACAACTGAATTTGGAGGCTAGATTTTAATTAACTAATTAGTGGATTTGAGCTGTAAAATTATTTTCAACTATTTGGCAACAACTTTTAACATCATTATAAGATCTCAAAAGCATATTTTGCTATTTAAATGTGACTTTTTGTTAAAAAAGAAAACATTGAAAATGGAGTCAAGACATATTATATAAAAATAAATGAAACACTTTCATAAACATTTTGAATTATTCATTGTTGAATTTGTTAAGCTTTGAGGACAATTCAAGGGGATGAATTTGTTAAGCTTTGAGGGCAGCACCTTTTCATAAACATTTTGATAGTGGATTGCATTGGTGTTATGCTGTTTAATTTTTTTAATGTGGTAGTTCGTTTTTCTATTTGACTACTAGTAGTTTACTATAAAAGTATTTCATTTCTAAAGAGAAGAAGAAACTTAGAAGCCGAAGAAATTGAAAGCTTATGACATGTCCTCTCTGTTGGAGTTCTGTCCTGAAGTGAAACTTTTCTTCAAGTTTTGTAACAACTGTTGAAATCTAGTACAATGCATGCCTAATAACAATAGAAAATGGGCCCAAAACTTTTCTTTTTATTAAAAGTAATACGTCTTTTATACACAAAGAGCACCATTTACAAAAAGCCATTTTAAAAGACAAAAACAGGGGAAATAGTGTAGCTATTGCTCCTCGCTTGCCGACGGCCCTCCGACTGCATCATCACCTAGATCCTGCATCCACAAAGAAAAATAACGGGGTGAGCACAAAATAATGCTCAGTAAGTAAAACCCTCTATCTGTTTATCCCCGTATGTATCTCTCTTAATTCTTTCCTCACATTTTCTGTTGTTTCCTACTAAATTTCATGTCCTCATCTTACCGGAGGCACGGCCGGATGGCGTTCACACAACACCATCTCACTCTTCATGATTGTCGGGTGGAGTTCACACAGCATCAACCCGTTCTTAGTGACTACCGAGTAGGGATCACGAAGCACCTACCCGGTTTTCGTAACTATCGGGTGGAGACCACAAAGTACCTACCCGTTCCTTATGACTTTCGGGTGACGATCACAAAGCACTAACCCGTTCCTAATCACTGTCGGGTGATGATCACAAAGCATCAACCCTTTTCTAATGGCTAGTCGAGTGATGATCACAAAGCATCATTCCGATTCTCATAACTATCGGGTGATGATCACAAAGCATCAACCCATTTCTACTACTCTTCTCATTCACTCTACTCTAGCACTTCTCATTTTCTCTACCATTAGAGTATTTACACCCACAAAGTTCTCTACTCATAGAGCAACTGCATACACAAAGTTTCTTACTCTTTCTTAGGTCATTTCTCAATGCACAATTAGTGCCTATGGATGGTTCATCTCCACTAATGCAATTATGACATGCCAACATGCAATGTTGCAAGAATTAAGGTTCACTACTCATACTCAAACCTCTATTAGGCATTTCATCAAACAATTCAAGTGCATAATAAAACTCTACTATAACAATAATTCTAAGTCTTTCTCTAACCATCCAAAATGGGGAGAAACCCCCTCACATAGCCATAAATCCTGCCAAAGAAAGACACTTCAAAAAAAGGATTCCTCAATATCCTTCGATTCTATCTCAAACTACCTTTCCAACCCACATCTCACTTCTTATATTTGAAATGTATAAACAATCACCAAGCACTAGAAATCTCCATTTAAGACTCAATAACATGGCATATAACATGTATATAACATACATACATAAGTGCTATCAAAACCCTAATCAAGAAAATTCTCAAATCTCAACTTGGGTTGGGATTTACTTACCTTGTTATGGAGAGATTTCACTAACTCTTCCTTTCACTTGGTTTGCTTGACTTTTTCTCTACTCTTAAACAAAAGAACAAAAACCCTCAAAACTCAAATATATACCAAAACTCACAAGACTTCACAACCAAAGCAAGAATCCTTACCTTAGGATGCCTTAGGTTGATTTTCTACCCCAAATCACTCCAAAAGCCCTTTAAAACTCCTTGATCAAAAGAAAGAGAAATTGAGAGGAAGCAAGAGAGGAGAGTGGCGATGGAGAAGAAGAATGAAGGGTTTGCAATGACTTAATTCCTTTTAATGAAATTTATACACAAGCATTCCCATTTTGCCCTTACTCTTCTTTGGGAATTCTATCTATATCCTTTGATTCATTACAAACACACCCCCATAGCAACATATTCTCCATGAAAATTCCTTACATTTTACTCCCCACTTTTCCTGCTAATTAGGGGTAGAATGGTCAAATTGCCCTTAGGGAAGAAAATATCTAAAACTTAACAAACATTTTGGTCAGCCTGTCGCCGCGGCGAGGAAGCTTCTGTCGCCGCGGCGAAACTGTCCAGCAGCTTCCCGTGGCTTCAACACCTCTTCGCCACGGCGAAGATTGGAATACTGAACTTCTTCTATTTTCAACCAATTTCAGGGCAAGTATTCAACATAACACTCAATCAAAGGTCAACCAAACAATATTACCAAGAAACCAACTCAAATAAGAGTAAAAGAAGAAACAATAACTACGTACCTCAAGTGGGGCGTTACAAGTTTATATGCAGAAAATGATTTACTTGACAATATTTTCTGAGGATATTTGTAAAACCTGCTTCTAGATTTACCTTAAATCCACCTTTTGTTTTTTGTGATGTATTTGTTGCTTTTGAGATACACATCAAGAAAAATTTTGGACTACAAGTTTCGGATTGTGATCAGTTCACACCTGTATCCATTGTTTTTTAAGTTTCACTGCTCTTAATGTATGTTAGACTTATATAAATGTAAACTTATACGTTTTGCATAATAAACCCGGTACTGCATTTGAGTTATAAGTTTACTTTAACACGAATTATTCTTAATAGAGCTTTAAGCAATGTACTGAAGCACTTTACATCAGATTAGTTGGCATTTTTTGGGAGTGCTCAATTAATGCTTGACGCAAGTGCTAATAAAGCCACCATCATTTTCTTCTTTTTGTAGTGATTATATCAATATCATGAATAAGTATTGTGTTTATCACTTGCCTATTCTCATCCACAAACCATAAAGCGTAAATATTTACATTTCAACTCAATAACACACTAGGTGTTTGAATCACTTAAAAAATTTTAGTATACAAATGAAAGTCAAAATGAGATTATATGAAAAGCTTGTCATAAACTTTGAAAATTCATACCTTCTAACAACTCCTGTCAAAATGAGATTACGTCAAAAGCTTGTCGAAACAAATGTGTGTACTACTTCATTAATAATATAAAGTATAAAAAAACAATGATGTTAGATATACAAACAAATCTTACAAAGATTTGTATTTGTTTACAAACTAATGTGGCAAAAAATAAACAGAAGAGTGAATACAAAAAGTCAAACTTATCATATTCACTCTTTTATTCATTTTATGCCACATCATTTTGTACACAAATCTTTATAAGATTTGTTTGTACATATAGCATTACTCATAAAAAAAATGAGATCCCAATAAGAGGACCTCTACAAAGTCAAGTTCCTTGGACAAACGCAAGAAACCAAGCAAAACAAAAACAACAGAGGAGGCACGAATTTACAATCCATAAGAATCATCTAATTAGCCTCAAAGAGGATTATACAAAAAATGACCAACAGCACAAAAACAATGCATGTCTTTTGGTAAACAAAAACCAACTGCACAATCTGTACATTAAAACCAGCCACCAAAAAGAACCCAAAAACCCAGCACTACAACTACAAAAAACCTGCACATTAATGCAACCAAAACAAGGAGAAGAAATAGCAGCAGCAGCCAGCAAAATTGCAGATAACTTCCCAGCACATACAACTCCGGACCTATACAAAAAAATAGCAAAACCAACGACAAAAAGAGGCTTTGCTTCATAGAAAAAGTCCTAGTGTAAATTGAAACAACTACTAGAGGAACCCAATCACCAAAACAAAACTGCAGGGCGGTATAATAAGCAAACCAACACACACACTTAACAGTTGCAACCCCAGTAGCCAACAAACACACCTGAGCAGCAATTTCATCACCTACTAACCAAAACTAGCATCACCTGCTACAGATTTACTACCACTCTCGGAATTATTCATTGATATCATATGAATTAGTCACTAAACAAAATTTCAAAATTTTAGTATGACAACATTACCTGTACTGGTTTAACATTTTACTTCAATCAAAAATTTTCATATGCGGGAGATGGCTTATAAGCGACTGACATTGTATTGTAATCCTGGGAAATGTAAAGACATGTTCAGTGAAGTGTTCTACATGCCAACAAAATTGAGACCAATATCAACTGACTAACATTAACATTCTAGCTAAGAGCCTCAATGTATGGGCTGAAAAGAAAAATAGTTCCGGAAACCCTTCTACCGACACACGAACTCAGTCTTGCGACGATGGACTCACACCAATGGAAATCAACGACGATAAAGAGAAATTAGAGAAGAAAGTAGAGAAAGTGAAATTGAAATAGCCTTTGTTTCTGGCTCCTTCCCTATGGTAAATGACACCACAACAATACTCAAATCAATTACCTCTTGTTTCACAAAATTCTAAATGATAAAGAAGAAAAAATAATATGGTGCAACTTCAACACCTCAAAGTCAAACTGGCTTTTTCTGAAAGTTTGGCTAAAGATGACCCACAAATGTAATGCGAAGACAAGAAAGCTGGCTGGAGTGCAAGTTTGATTGGAGTTCGAACTCACCAGAGAGATTGAGAGAGAGGAATACGGACTTCAGTGAGACAGAGTGAATCCGCCTGGCCAGACATCTCAACGGTCGCGTGGCCCACAATATCCGGCGATGGTGGTCATATTTTTCATTCGACTGTGATAAAAGCTGCTATTATGGTATTTCAAAATACCAAATTTTAATTACTTTTGGACTATTATGTGTTAAAAGTAATTGAAATTTTAATTGCTTTTGGATTGTTATGTGTTAAAAGCAATTGAAATTTTAATTGTTTTTGGACTATTATGTGTTAAAAGCAATTGAATATTGCTTTTTTGGACTGTTACATATTAAAAGCAATTGAATTGTTCCAAGTTGTTGCAATTCAAATGGGCAGTTATGGTTTTAAAAGCAATTGATTGACTTCGATTACCGCAAGGGAAAATGGGCAAATTTTCAAGTATAAAAAGGGGGTGGTTTTCTCATTTGAAACACACAATTTTTCACTTGAAAAATCCTTGTTTTTCTCCGTGTTTTTTTTTTACTTTCTAGCTCTTCTTCATCACTGTTACTTTTCATTATATTGTTCTAAATCTCTATTAGAGTGTGCACTCTAGAAGGAGATTCGTCATTATATCCTGGAGGTCAATCCGCTGTTGAGCCTTTTTGCACCACGAAGATTCTTCTAGTAGGAGCGGAATTCTGATCTTAAGGACAGTGCTTTTGCACGCCTTGACCCTATTGTTCTTACTGCTATTTTCTTGCTATCCTCTTACTATTTTCCTATTGTTTCACTGCTATTCTTTTGCTATTTTGCTGCTATCTCTTTGCTATTTTTCCTACGGTTCACTTGATATTTTCTTGCTGTTTCACTGCTGTTCTTCTACTATTTCGTTACTATTCTTTCATTGGTTTGCTGCTGCTGTTTTGTTGCCAATTTTTGTATTAAAATCCAACAATCTTAAGATCAGAATTTTTCCAAGATGGACGCTGCAATTCTCACTTCCTGACATCTCCAAAATTGAGCCTTTTGCCGGAGTTCATTTCAAGAGGTGGCAAGAAAAAGTATTCAACTCCTTGGATGTGCTCGGTTTTGTAGAGTATCTCTCAACAGAAGAACCAAAACCTGAAATGAATGATTTTGACAAAAAACTTGATACATGGAAGAAAGGAAATAAGGTATGTCGCCATACTATTCTCAGTACATTATCAAATGAGCTTTATGATGTTTATTGCGCTTATAAGACTGCACATGATATATGGGCAATCCTGAAAAAGAAATATGTTGTTAAGGATGTCGGATCACAAAAATATGCTATAGAAAACTTCTTAGATTTTAAAATGATAGAAGAAAAAGAGGTATCCATGCAAGTCCATGACTATCATTTATTGATAAATGATTTGAAAAATGAAGAAATAATTCTTCCTGAAACTTTTGTGGCTTGTTTTTTAATTGATAAACTTCCATATTCATGGAGAGATTATAAGAATAGTATGAAACATAATCTGAAGCAAATGATCTTAGAAGATGTGATAGTACATATTAGGATTGAGGAGACGAATAGGCTTAGAGATAAAGTCGATAAGGCCAAGGAATTGACATCCAAGGCTAATGTTGTTGAAAACCAAGTGGCTCCTCCTCAACTTAAGAACAAGAAACCGCAGAGTTTTAAGAACAATAGTAAGAAATTGTTTAACAACAAAAACTTCAACGCTTTCAAAAAGAAGGACACTATTTTGTGTGTGGGAAAACTGGACATTTTGCCAGCCAATGCAGATACAGAAAAACTAGAGACAACAAAAATCCTCCTAAAGCCAATTTGGCTAAGGGAGATGATGTTATTGCTGCTGTGGTTGTCTCATAAGTGAACATGATTGCTAAAAAGAAAGAATGGATAATTGATTCTGGGGCCACAAAGCATATTTGTGGAGATAGAAATTCTTTCTATGAATATATACCAGTGAGGGATGGAGAAGAATGTGTTTACCTTGGTGATTCCCGCTCTACTCCTGTTATGGGAAATGGGAAAATTCTTCTCAAACTTACTTCTGGGAAAACCCACTCACTGAGTAATGTTTTACATGTTCCAAACATTCGATATAATTTTGTATCTATTTATGTATTGGGAAAGGCTGGAGTGAAAGTCTCCTTTGAGGGTGACAAAATTATAATGTCCAAGAATGGGGCTTTTATTGGGAAGGGGTATTGTTCTGGAGAGTTATTTAAACTCTGTGTACTTAATATTATTATGAATGAAAATGCATCTTCTTCTGCTTATATTATTGATTCAATAGATTTATGGCATAGTAGATTAGGTCATGTGAATTATGGTTATCTGAAAAAGATGAAAGAACCTGGTTTATTATCAAATGTCAATATTTCAAATATTGATAAATGTGATGTGTGTGTGGAATCTAAATCCACTAAAAAGACTTGTAAACCAGTTCTAGAACGAGAAAATGAGCTTCTTGGTATAATTCACAATGATCTTGGAGATTTGAAATAAACCATGACCAGAGGAGGGAAAAAGTTTTATATAACTTTTATTGATAATTACTCTAGATTTACTAGAGTATACTTATTGAAAAGTAAAGATGAAACAATTAAAATGTTCTTAACATATAAAAATGAAGTTGAAAATCAAATCAATAAGAAAATTAAAAGGTTAAGAACAGATAGAGGAGGTGAATATGAGTCAAATAACTTTGATTCTTTTTGTAGAGATCATGGTATTATACATGAGACTACACCTCCTTATTCTCCACAGTCTAATAGAGTTGTTGAGAGGAAAAACAGAACTTTAAAAGAAATGGTGAATGCTATGTTGATTAGTTTTGGAGCATCTTTTAATTTGTGGGGGGAAGCGATGCTTTCAGCTTGTTGCATACAAAACAGAATTCCTTTTTAGAAAACAGGCAAAACACCATATGAACTTTGGAAATGTCATGTTCCTAACTTGAAATATTTTAAAGTGTGGGGGTGTTTTGCTAAAGTCCTAATTCCTGAACCTAAAAGGAAAAGGTTAGGACCCAGGACTATTGATTGTATGTTTGTAGGTTATGCTCAGAATAGTGCTGCTTATAGATTCATGGTAATAAAGCACGAGGTTGGTTTGTATGATGCAAACACAATCATTGAATCTAAAAACGCAGATTTTTTTGAGAATGTTTTTCCTAAGAAAATCAATTGTGAAAAAGCTTTACCTCAAAATAAAACTCGTTGGAATTCTTCTGAAAGTTCAGAGTTAGAAATAAGGAGAAGTAAGAGAGTTAGAAAGGCCAAAAGTTTTGGTGATGATTACTATATCTTTCTTACAGAGAATGATCCTCAGACTTATGAGGAAGCAATGATTTCTCGAGATGCATCCCTTTGGAAAGAGGCAGTAAATAATGAAATTGATTCCATTATGAGTAATCATACATGGGAAGTAGTTAATTTGCCTCCAGGAACTAAACCAATAAGGTGCAAATGGATTTTTAAAAAGAAATTAAAGACCGATGGATCAATTGGTAAATACAAGGCAAGGTTGGTTG
Organism: Pistacia vera; assembly: GCF_008641045.1. NCBI lineage: Eukaryota > Viridiplantae > Streptophyta > Magnoliopsida > Sapindales > Anacardiaceae > Pistacia > Pistacia vera. Next base: position 1,329,409 of record NW_022196230.1, read on the forward strand.
CCAAAGGTTATACACAAAAGAAAGATATAGATTATTTTGACACTTATGCTCCTGTAACAAGAATAGCATCAATTAGAGTGTTAATTGTTTTAGCTGCAATTTACAAATTACATATACATCAAATGGATGTAAAGACAGCTTTTCTTAATGGAGACCTGGATGAAGAAATTTATATGAAACAACCAGAGGGTTGTCTTATCCCAGGTAATAAGCATAAAGTGTGCAAACTAGTAAAGTCTCTTTATGGACTTAAACAAGCACCAAAACAATGGCATGAGAAGTTTGACCAAGTGTTAGTCTCAAATGGGTATACAATTAATGATTCAGATAAATGTGTATATTCTAAATCATTTGAAGACAACACTGATGTGATAATATGTCTCTATGTTGATGACATGTTAATATTTAGTGCTAATATGGATGTGATAATTAAGACTAAAAAGTTTCTTGCCTCAAATTTTGATATGAAAGATATGGGAGAGGCAAATGTTATTCTTGGGATTACAATTATTAAGATAAATGATGGTCTTAAGTTATCACAACAACACTATGTTGAAAATTTCTTAAGAAAATTTGGGTATTTAAAAAGTAAACTCGTCTCAACTCCTTATGATGGAAATACTCAACTCAAGAAAAATACACAACACAGTGTGAGTCAAAATAGATATGCCCAAATCATTGCTAGTCTTATGTACTTAATGAATAGTACAAGGTCTGATATTGCTTATGTTGTCACTAGATTGAGTAGGTATACTCATAATCCTGATAAGAGTCATTGGATAGCATTAGATAGAGTTGCTAGATATTTGAAGGGCACCATTGATTATGGGCTAATGTTTGGAAGTACACCTGTATTAGAAGGATATTCCGATGCCAATTGGATATCAGATTCAGATGAAATAAAATCCACAAGTGGTTATATCTTTACACTTGGTGGAGGTGTTGTGTCATGGAAGTCTTCCAAACAAACTTGCATAGCTCGGTCTACCATGGAGTTTGAGCTTATCGCCTTAGAAAAGACATGTTCTGAGGCCGAGTGGTTAAGGAATTTCTTTGCAGATCTTCCCATTGAAACTCACCCTCCTGTTTCAGTATCAATCCATTGTGATTGTCAGGCCGCAATAGCGAGAGCAAAGAGCAAAATTTATAATGCGAAAAGCAGACATATCCGGATAAGACATACCATTATAAAGCATCTGCTAGAATCTAGGGTAGTGAGCCTAGATTTTATGAAGTCAGAGTTAAATTTGGCCGATCCTCTGACTAAACCACTAAGTAAGAGGCTAGTAGAATACACGTCGAGGGGGATGGGACTTATGCCTAAAGCATAAGGCAAGAGTGATGGTAACCCTACCTATGTGATTGGAGATCCCAAGAAGTAGGTTCATAAGGTAATAACAAGTCACTTGTTGTCTTGATAAGTATTATCGAATTTTATATAGAAAGTCCTCCCTATGGCGAGATAATATTGATTACAGTGAATAATGTTGAATAAAATTAATCTTAATGAAATCCATAGCCAATATAAATTGTGGTGTGCAAACCTGCAATTCACACCTTATGGAGGTTCACCTATGTGAGTGTGGAATTAGGTCGATTCCTATGAGAGCTTAGGCAGACATCTCTAGAGCACTCATGAAATCCAGGCTAGCACAGGGCCATAAAGTGCTAAACCGCAGAACAATATACAATATTGAGAATTTAGTGTGAGGAACTAATCCTCTGAATTACATAAAGAAATTTTTGGTTCATAGAAACTTAGTTTCACCAAATTTCTGTAACTCACGTTTAGTTACTCAATGATTGGTTCATAGTCTGAAAGACACCAACTCATAAACATTAAATTCTATAATTAGTGGTGATTGGTTATTTTGAAATATGTGAGGGATTGTGATAAAAGCTGTTGTTATGGTATTTCAAAATACCAAATTTTAATTGCTTTTGGACTGTTATGTGTTAAAAGCAATTGAATATTGCTTTTTTGGACTGTTACGTATTAAAAGCAATTGAATTGTTCCAAGTTATTGCAATTCAAATGAGCAGTTATGCTTTTAAAAGCAATTGATTGACTTCGGTTACAGCAAGGGAAAACGGGCAGATTTTTAAGTATAAAAAGGGGGTGGTTTTCTCATTTGAAACACACAATTTTTCACTTGAAAAATCCTTGTTTTCCTCTGTGTTTTTTTTTTTTTTTTTTTTAACTTTCCAGCTCTTCTTCACCACTGTTACTTTTCATTATATTGTTCTAAATCTCTATTAGAGTGTGCACTCTAAAAGGAGATTCGTCATTGTATCCTGGAAGTCAATCTGCTGTTGAGCCTTTTTGCACCACGAAGATTCTTCCAGTAGGGGCGGAATTCTGATTTTAAGGACAGTGCTTTTGCACGCCTTGACCCTGCTGTTCTTATTGTTGTTTTCCTGCTGTCCTCTTACTGTTTTCCTGCTGTGTCACTGCTATTCTTTTGCTATTTTGCTGTTGTCTCTCTATTGTTTTTCCTGCGGTTCACTTGACATTTTCCTGTTGTTTCACTGTTGTTCTTCTGCGGTTTCATTAATGTTCTTTCACTGGTTTGCTGCTGCTGTTTCGCTGCCAATTTTTGTATTAAAATCCAACATTGACAGCAGCGGAGAAGGTTGTGGTTGGTCGGCGGTGGGAGATATTTTCCAATTTTAGGGGGAGGGAAATCAATTTCTGATTTAGTGTTCGTCTCTCGAAATTTTTTGATATATAATTTTGGAGGGAAACAAGGAACTGACGTGGCGAGTGAGTGACATGGCGGATGAGATGGCATCTGCCACATCAACTGCCATGTCAATTTGTAAGGCTGTTAGTAAGAATGGATAGCATTACTGTAATAACACAAGTCATACTCAAAAATAAATAAATAAATAAATAGGGACTCGATTGTGAAATTATAAACAAACGAATCTTGAAACTTCACCTTTAGGTATATCAAGTGATAGGGCGAGTATCGGGATAGAGTATCACAATGGTGGGATCAGTACAATAAGTGATCATAGTAATTAAAAATTAATCAAAATGTGTGTAAACCCAAACACTCTCTTGGAAAAAAGAATTGTGAAACTTTAAAAAGAGTTAAAACTCAACAACAACAAAGAATTGTGGAACTTAAAAAAAAGGGTTAAAAGTTAAAACTCAACAACAACAACAAAAGGGATTGGACTGCGAGATTTATGAAAAAAAAAAAAAACAAAAAAGGAGAAATAGGGATTGGATGGTGAAATTAAAAACAAACGGATTGAGTAATTTAAAAAAAAGGACGAATTGTGAATTTTACAAAATGAAGGACGAAATGTGAAATTTAAAAAAAAAAAAAAAAAAAAGGGATTGGATTTCAAAAACTTGAAAAATGGCGTCGCCCGACTCGAACCGGAGACCTTCAGTGTGTTAGACTGACGTGATAACCAACTACACACGACACCTTATGTTTTAAGCACGTGAAAGTTACACTATAAAATATGTGTATTAATTTTAACCGTTACCGACTTGTAAACAAGAGTATCGGCTCGATAAGAATACTAGCTAACTTTATGTTTACACATATGACATAACGGAATAACTCTTAATTAATTATAATAAATTTACTTAAGGTCAATAAGATGACTTATGGTAATATACAGTGAATAAGAATGAAGTTTTTTTAATGTAATGAAACTGGTAAATCGCATATGCAGATGAAACGCACTTTCGTTTATCACTCTTAAAGTTTGCTTAAAATAGTATTACCTGTAACATTAGCAATGAACTTTCTGAAAACGATTACCAAAATCATCCGTTACGAGCCAATCCATTTAGCTCAACCGCAAAATAAAGATGGATACCACATAACAGGAAATTAAAAATACAATAAATTTTAAAATCATTGGCGCCAACAACACAACAAATACGAGGTCGTTATAACTGGCGGCCTAAGAAAGCGTAGCCGTTTAATTCGTTCCATCAAAATTAAGCAATAAGGCACGTTGTTTATTTTACAGTACATGTAGACCGTACAAGTGTTGGTTCATTCCTGTTTTTTCGCGCTCTCAATCTCTCATAACGGGATGCCACAATCGTCTTTACTTCCTTTCCTTTCATCTCTTCATTGAAAAACACTTCTGCTTTCTTTTTTTTTTTCACTTTCTCACAACAAATAATTGCTCTCAGTTTGTTTTCTTTTTCTTTTTCTTTTCTTTTTTCTTCGTTTTCCTTTTTTTTTTCCTTTTTTTTTTTTTTTTTTTTTAATTTTGGTTTGGTTTAGGTTGAGGAGCATAATGCTATTGGAGCATTGGGCGGGGCTGGGTATAGAGTGAGAATGAAGGAGCTGAGTGGTGTGAGGAGAATTGGGGTTATGAAAAGATCAGGTTCATTGCCTCTGAGAAACGACATTGTAGTCGGATGCCGAATCCAATTGAGATCGGCATTCGATTCCTTTTTCATTACCTCAGAACACCAAAGTCTTCGTTTCGTTCTTATCGGCGTCGTTCTTTGATAGGTGAAATCCAAAATTTAAAAAAGAAATATATTAAACAGATTATTTTCCTTGTCTTTTTGGTGGCAGTTTGGTTCTTATCAGGAATGTTCGAGAGAGTAGATTCCTCTGGAGGCGACTCTGATTTTGTTGAAAAAGATCCCACTGGTCGTTACGCTAGGGTATGCAACTATTGCGTTGTTTTTTTTTTTTTTTTTTTTTTTTTTCAAATACGAAAAAAGAATGATTCAACTGTTCAAGCAGAGTCCCAGCAGAAATTTCTGTTAGGGAGGCGATTGAAGGATAGTAAGCTGAAAAACGAAAATAATAAAGTGGAAATTTTAGTTATTAATTTGTATTACTTTCATTTAATCCATTGCTGATTTTGATGTATGTAGAATGTGAGATTTAGACGCCCTAAACATAAATATCAGTATAATACTGAAAAGCCGAAACCAAAATTTTTGAATATCAATATCTGTAGGAGTGTGTGCCAGCACCTCTGCTATATCATTTACAGTATCAAAATATTGCAAAAGTTCAACCTATTTTAGAACTGATGTTATCAGGATCTCTTGATGTTGTATAAATTAATTAATATGATTTTTTAGTCAGTGATTTAACAAATTGTATTCGGAAGATTTAACTTATATAAAACAGACGCTGTTGTAACTTTTTAATCACACATCAAACACAAGCATTTCCATAATGCAAGGGTCTTGGGGCAAGTCTTCATTCTGGCCCTTACGTAGCTCCGTTTTCCGGTTCAAATAGCAAATAAAGGCGACTTCATGTTAAGGTTATGCCATTGAACTTGAAAAGGGAACTATGTGTCTTGTTTGGCCTTGAATCTTTTTTTTTTTTTGTTTTTTGTTTTTTGTTTTTTTTTTTTGTTTTTTGGTTAGAGATGGGAACTCCTTATTGATTTTTTCTTTTCTTTTCCTTTGTTCTTTTTCTAACAGTATGATGAGGTCTTGGGCAAGGGTGCTTTTAAGACTGTGTACGCTTTCCAACCTTATCTTCCACTCTCTCTCTCTCGGTCTCTATTTTGATCTGCGCATTAAGGATAGTTCTTCTTTTACTTGGTTGTATCATTTGCAGTTACAAGGCATTTGATGAAGTTGATGGTATAGAAGTTGCCTGGAGCCGCATGAAGATCGATGATGTTCTGCAGTCTCCAGAAGATTTGGAGAAGTTGTATTCGGAGGTTCATTTGCTTAAATCGTTAAAGCAAGAAAACATCATTAAGTTCTACAAGTCATGGGTGGATGACAAAAAGAGAACTGTTAACATGATCACTGAGCTCTTCACATCTGGGAATCTGAGGCAGTATGTTTTCTTGGTTGTTTCCCAATCTTTTCTTCTTATTATGTTCTGAGCTTTTGAAGTGATTGCTTACATTTTGGTTGTTAGATATCGTAAAAAGCATAAGAATGTTGATATGAAGGTCATAAAGAACTGGGCCAGGCAGATTCTCAGTGGTTTAGTCTATCTACACAGTCACAATCCACCTATTATTCACAGAGACTTAAAATGTGACAATATTTTTGTTAACGGCAATCATGGAGAGCTTAAAATTGGAGACCTTGGGTTGGCAACCATCATGCAGCAACCTACCGCCAAAAGTGTTATTGGTAAAATATTTATTCTTCAAATGCTATGTTTTAGATTAAATTGAATTAATGAGAAATGAATTTTTTTTTCCCTTCTTTATCTAGGAACTCCTGAATTCATGGCTCCAGAGCTTTACGAAGAAGAATATAATGAACTCGTTGACATATATTCTTTTGGGATGTGTGTAATAGAAATGGTTACAATTGAGTATCCATATAGCGAATGCAAAAATCCAGCTCAAATTTATAAAAAGGTTACCTCTGTAAGTTAACCAATCATCACTCAACAATGTATGGGTTCTTTTTTGTTGAAATTCTTTTCTGTGATAGCTTAATTTAAATTTTAATCAATTCTTTTGCATTTTGTTTCAGGGCATTAAACCTGCTTCCCTTGCTAAGGTGACTGATCCCCAAGTTAGGGAGTTTATTGAGAAATGTCTCGTTCCAGCCTCTGAGAGATTGTCAGCAAAAGATCTTCTGAAAGACCCCTTCCTTAAAGTTGAGAATCCAAAGGAACCCACCCGTGACCCTTTGCAGTTACCTAACCAAGACCTGAAATTGATTAATTTACCCAAGTCTGGTCCTTTATCCATGGATTTAGACCCCGAGTATAAGCAGCTCTCTTTAAGCACATTTACTGATAGCAACCATGGAAGTCCACATTCTCCAGTTTTGGAATATCAAAGGACCCATAGGAACAATGAGTTTAGGTTGAGTGGGACGAAAAATGATGACACCTCAATTTCATTGACCTTACGTATTGCCGACTTGTTTGGTATGTGATTTTGCCTATTGAAATGTTTGTTACTTATTCTTGTTTCATAACTTATGAAATGTTTTGTTTAAGTTAGGTCGAGTGAGGAATATACATTTCCTCTTCTATCTTGATAGTGATACTGCACTCTCAGTGGCGGGTGAGATGGTTGAACATCTAGAGTTGGCAGATCATGATGTGGCCTTCATAGCTGAATTTATTGACTATTTGATAATGAAACTTTTGCCTAGTTGGAAGCCTTCATCAGGTTACTCGGTTGGAGCAGCAATAAGTCTCAATGGTGGGTCCCCAGTCCAAGGAAATGGCAAAACTTCAATGACAACGCTCCGGGATACAACGCAAACTGGTGCTCCTTTTGAGTTTGCGGTGGAGCAAGATGTTTCTGGACATGGCACAAATCCTCGAGATCTTATTCCAGCCCAAGGAGAACGCATGTTTGATGGTGACTATCATTCTTCTCCCAGTTTGATTAATTTTGAAGATCAAGAATCACAAGCATCAATTAGTTCAGATATCCTTGTTGAAGGTGCTTCTGCCAAAAATGATAGATCAGCATCCGAACCTGCTGATTATTATGTTGGTGGAAGCTGTAAAGACTTAAACGGTTACGCCTTCGAATTAGACCTTGGAGATTTCTATTATGATCATTGTAAATTGCAAAGATACAATAGCGATGCTGGAGAAGGTACCTTCCTGAATGAATTTATGAAAAATTCAGAACTATCATTCCCTAACTTAAGTGGAGTATTGAGCATTACAAGCAGTTGTTCATCTCTGTGTTTGGCTGACAAAGATTACGATGAGCTAAAGATGGAAATGAATGCAGTTGTGGCTCAATATCAGCACTGGTTTGAAGAACTTTTTAAGATGAGGGAAGAAGCATTGGAGGCTGCCAAAAAGAGATGGATGGCAAAGAAGAAACTGACTGTAAATTAATTAAAAGCATTTGACAGAACGTATATCATTTCATTGATGTTCATATTGTCCATATTTTTTTTTTAACTTCCACCAGCTGTGATAATAACCACGATCTCCTATATGGGATTTCATGTCATTTGCTGCATTTTGTGGACGGCAAGCTTAGTTTTCAATTGAACTTGCATGTAGATAACTTAAATTTCTGGAAATTAAACAAACTAATGCCTAGGATTTTTTTATTTTATTTTTATTATTATTTCTCATTCTTGGTCTAGACCAGTGATAAGTTTGCTTTTCACATAATAAAATTTCATAAATTATTTGATATAAAATTCTTCTAAACAAGATCCAGATGTGCCTCTCTGTTTGCTTGATGAAGTCCTATACTGGCTTTCAACGCATTATATTGAAAACGATCAGCAGCCTTTATGTGAGTATGGACGAGCAGCTTTCATAAGCATATGCCTCACGGCTCAACCTTGCATCCCCAGCTCATTCATATGGGAGGTGATCGGTGATAGAGCGGTGAGATTCTGTATCTCTGGGTCTTCTTGTTGAGGAAAAAATGTTATGCATCTATTTTTCAATCCTGGAAAGAATGGACCGAAGATTGTCTTGGGTTGAACCCGTATTTGTAAAATCTTTTAAAACAAAATCAAATGAAGTCTTACTATAACTAATCAATCAGATCCAGGCCATATTACTACAAATTGAAGCATAAACTAAATTTGATTGCTATAAACTTTACTGGGGTTTGGCTATATGTCCAAACCCCAATAAATTAGAACCCTTTAATTGGTAGCAAAAATTCATTGGAATCGATACTTAGATACTCCAATGAACCATTTTTTATTAAGAAAATAAAAGAAAGGGTACAAATAAGAAACATTCAGTCTTCTTTACTTGTTTCCACATTTCTCATTCATTCCACCTGTGTTTACAATTTTTATTTGCACACATGTAAAATATTGTCATCGGCTCATCAGCTGATCGCGTCTGGAGTTCATGGTAAACAGCCTTCCCAAATTTGCAATTAGGGCATGTTACTGCCAAAAAAAAAAAAAAAAGGAAAAAGGGAGCAAAATGAATCAAATGATCCACAAACAACAACAAAATTGAGAAGACCAAGTTTTGGAATTAAATCTACAATCTTCTAATGAAATAAAACAATAGTAACCACCACTTAAAACACGAACTCTGAACTCCAGAACAAATGTCATTTACCCAGTTCACTGGTTATCACATAAAAATCTAAGCACTATAATCCCAACTGTTAATTTTTTTGGGTTAATGGCTATTCAAATATTATATGGCCTAAGATAACATAACTCAAGGTCAATAGAATTCCATTTCTCTAATGATCATTGGATCAATCTATTTCTATATAGAGCCAAAAATTGGTGTCGCGTACATATATATATGAATGAGCCTTTTCTTTTCCCTCTTTTTCTGGGGTAATGAGTATATGAACTTCACAATTCACATGAAGCCTTTCTCTTTAATTTCTCACAGCAAGTGCAAAAGAAATGACTGGTAATTTTGGAATTCCTACTGGCCACCAACCCATATGCACTACCAATAATAAAATTGGACACCGAAATTCAAACAAAAATATCAATGATCATGAATGAATCAAAATTGTAAAATATATAAGAACCGAGTATCAATAAAAAAACACAGAAACTTTAACATAGAAAGATGGTAACTACAAAAGGCAAACAGGTTAAACCCAGAAAATAGTAAATAAAAATCGAAATGGAGAACCGAAAACTCACCTTCAGTTTGGGGGCCATCCATCATGGCATCTTGTGTGAAAATTGGTTGAATTTCTTTCTTAACCAAACGTTGTTTTCTCTTGATTTTAACCTTGATAATATAAAGGCCATACAAACTAGATCAACAAGAAGAAAAAGAAAGTGCAGCAGCAATTAGATATTACAAAAAGAGGACATACCCTACTCTCCATGTTACAGACGTACGGACAAGAAGGACAAGCGAATCTTGAAGGACGATCCAAGTGTGGCAACTCGTATTGCAACATCGAACCACAGGTAGGACAAAATTCCATCTCTTTATATCAATCTGCATTGTAATTTCTTAATATTAACACCTCCTATTATCAAAACCCAAGAAGTATCTTAATTAAAATCAATAAATACATAAGCTAAAAATCCAAGAACGATCTATATAAAGATCGTATACATACGTTATGAACCGTTTATGCGAAATGCTTTTTTCTGGGTTTAATTGACGGATTTGGTTGGGTTTTACTAAACCCTAATTTCGGCAACTTTCGTTCCAGGGAATACAAATTGAAGGAAAAACGAGTGGGTGTTTAAGAATTTGGTAACTAATCTAAAGCCCCTAACTTTTGAGGAATCTCCTTATGCGTACAAGTTTTGTGAATATTTATTTGCACCAAGTATTTTTATCATTAATTGTGCACCCCTTGTAATTATTTGATTTAGGGAAATAACAAGTGTAGGTAACGGCTTAAAACTTTTAAATTCACTAGTTAAAACCTTTTATCTGCCCACAATTTGACAGGTGTGTCTAAAATTTGAGAAAACGACAGGCCTACCCATTACTTAAAAGTTAAAACCTATATTCACTGTGGTGCTTCATATTCTCTGACCTTATAGGTTCCATCTCTTCATTCTATCTCCAGGTCCAACTGAAGCCTACTTAACTTTGAGAAGAAATTCACATAGAGCCACTTTTTTCTGACTCATATGACACCTTACCACTCACCAATGGCTCACCATAAGACCTGACCATGAAAGAGCACTTTAGGTCTAGTGCAAATTATCATTGCTCCCCAGGCTCTTATAATCTCCGTACCAAAACGTTTCAAAATAGTAACATTTACATCCTTACTGTTAAGCTCCGTTATTAATACCTGATAAGATCGTAGCGAAATACAAAGATACCCTTTTAATTCTTACTTCCCATCGGCAACGCTAAGGGAAAACAGTAGAAAAAATATAAAACTACAAAAAAAATTAATCTCCGGCAGAAAAGCACTCTTCCCTTTATCCCCATTCATCTCCATCCATGGCAGCAGCCCCAGCAATAATACCACCATTCAGACCATGTAAACACACAACAGTAAACCTCCTCAACCCACAACGCCACCGGGAAAACAAATTTCAAGATCCAATAAGAATATCAAAAAAACTACGCAGGATCAAAATCAAGAATGAGTAACTCTTGGCTGTACAAGGGAACGGCGCCGGTTGGGCTACGCGACGCCGCGCCGCTGTAGCGTTGCTGGGGCGCTCACAGGCTGCAATGGGCCTCGCTACCGCCACGGATGGACAGTACCTGGCCTCGCTGCGTTGCCGTGCCTTGTGCCATCTTCCGAATCAGGTACGCCCCCTATGTTTAGTAGCCGGCATGGCGACAAGTTTAGACGGGGGATGAACTATGAAATCTTTCTAGGTTTTGTTTAGGTTTTGTGTATCATTGTGCCATTATGAAATCTCAGAGGTACCCTTTCTTCGTTAACTATTATGTAACGTCAGTTAGCAATAAGGAGGAAAAATCACTTTTAGAAAATGTTTTGGACTAAGTGATACTTTTACAAACCCTGCAAGTGCCAACGTGTCATAACACATTGATCAAAGACATGTTGGGAGTTAGGTACTGATTTTTCTTCGATGTGTTTGAGTCCAATCAGCTAACTTCTTTTCAATCTAATAAATTAAATTATACATCAAAATTTCCATTTATTAGTACTCTTGGGAACTGTAAAATCATAAGATTTATTTATATTTATTGTTAACCTGTAAATCTGTTGGGGTTATTGTTATCTTTATAAAAGAGACTTGTTTGGGAAAAGGTTTCACCATTCTTTACGTTAGCGTAATTTTTTCAGTAAAAGTCTATCATTTTGTTAACATATTTTTGCGATTTGCTTAGATTTGTTGATGATATCACCTCACGGTTCCAAAAACGAAGAAAATTATCACAACTCTTCCATAATTTGGCCATTTCTTCTCACTATAAATGAAGTAATATTGCAGTGGAGGATCAGGAAGTGCTTCTTTGATGCTTTTCTCAATGCCGCAGGTATGGACTTCGATTTTTATTGTAGGCTATTTTCTCTTTTAAAATTCAACTTTTTTTTTTTCTAAAATAGCGAGTTACGTGAATGAATTTTAGCCTTGGAAGTTTGATGATGTTTAGAATCAGGATTCTGGAATGTTCACAATATTCTCTACCAGATTGTGGTTGTTTGTGCTGAAGCAAAGTGCCAAGTATTTAATAAAAGTAACCCGTCAAGTTCTTGGATTAGTCATTAGCGACTAAATTAAAGTCACTTATGATTGAATATTCAAAATCTTTTGCAAGCGGCATCAGTTAGTTTTGATTTCATGTTTTAATCATTTTCAATCAAGACGTGGAGCCTTATTTATTAATTTTTCATCTTTACACCAACCCCACCTCTTAAATTAGTGGATAATGATCCCAAAACCTTCTTTATCATATTTAAGATATGCCCTACCACTAAGCGAGCGAAAACGCACTACATGGACCCTTTATGTTAATTATTTATACAAATATTATCAAAGATCATGAGGATCAAAATTCGTTATTTAAGTATTGCAGCAGTACCATGGAAACTGGGAGCACTATGCCACTATCCCAGTTCAGTCAAGTTTTGTGATGCTTCAATACATGTTTCTCAATTGATTATGTTATCTCTTTATCTACTTTTCAACTTGCCATTATGCTTCGTGGCTGTTTATCTACTGCAAATTTCTCGTCAAAAATTTTAATGATTGACTTTCTGCTAAGAAATTAGATGGAAGTAGAAGAGAAACTTCGTTAGGTTAGAATTGGAAGTTTTCTTCACGCAAACAAATAAAAGATGATTTCTAATTTGGTCAGCATTTGGCAATCAAATGTCTTTGCAGTTGAGTTGTCTATATCAAGGTGGCTAATTGTGGCTTAAACTTATGAACCCTGAATCAAATTGCAGTGTGTTCATCTTTTTTGCTTCCTAAGAGAAGAAGATAGAACAGACTAAGAGAATGATTAAATGAGAAAATTACAATTTTTACATTGATTCTTGTCTTGCTTTCTAGTCATAAATATAAAAAGAACATAATTCATGGCTACTCTCCTCGATAAAATTAGAACACGAAATATTTTTCTCTTCTACTTCTTTCTCATTCCACAGAGGTTTGAAAAAGAAAAACGCCTCATCTTAGTTTTCCCCGTCAAATCTAACCTATAAACTCTATCACAATTCACAAAAGGTCAAATAATAATAATAATAAATGATAACCACCCTTTGTCTCTGATACATATACAAGCAAGCACAGAAGACAAAATAACATGACAAATCTCTAGCTATAAATGATGATAATTCATTGGTTTTTGTTTTCTTATTTCCTTTTAAGTACAGGTGTGAGTTTCTTGGTGGACAAAACTAAGAGGACTTAGTTCTCCAACCACAAACAAGGGCCGATTGTAATAATTCCTCATCAATAGTTTTTGTATAACATTTTATAATCTTGGATGTTGCTTTTTAAATTTTCTTTGTAATATCAGAATTGTTGCCAATCCTGTCTTCATCAACCCCTTTTGTTTATTCCATTTCTAAATCTGTTTGGAATCTTCACTCAATCACCATCTAAATTTTTTATCTTTTGATATAATATTTCTCAATCATTAATCAGACCCACAATGTTTATTGTTGTCATATTTTCAAGGAAACTTTGTTTTAAAGGTGATCTACAGTAATAATTCTTCCAGATTCATTGGAGGAGAACTTTGTTTGCTAGTTGATTACACTCAGAAAGCAATTGAAATCCGACTCTTTTTCTTTTGTTTGATTTTTATGCAGCAATAAAGTGATCAGCTTCAGCAATCCGGCATTGAGCATATTCCTTAATGGCAGATTTGTTGGGAATAGGATGTACACTGCTACAAGTGTCGGATCTTGTATCACTCATGATGACATTGTTTCTAAAGGATTTCAGGTATCTCAACTCACTGATCAGAATTTTCTGCAAATCTGTAGTATGGGCCTATGGGGTTTAACCATATCATCACACTTAGAATCAACACCTGATCTGATATCAATAAATAGGTCCATTTACTAAACTGATCAGTTTAGACATTTAATCTGATTGAAGGTTATGTTAATTGTTGAGGTTTTTTTTTTTATATAATCTTTAAAGCTCTGTTATCTTTGACTTTGAATCTTGTTGTTGGGCAGGCAACCAGTGGTAGAGCTTTTCTATTTAGCCACGCAATAAACATCGTTGAAGGGCGAAAGAGAACCGGCATCTAATAACTGTCTCCATACAGTTGCTGATGTATTCTGCTCTGATTGTGGAGAGACTTTGGGTTGGAAGTATGAACGCGCCTATGATGAATCACAAAGTACAGAGAGGCAAAGTTGTGCTTGAGAATTTCAAGATTGTCAAAGAAAATTGGTAGCCATTATCAGTGATCTTGAGTCTGTTCATGTTGGACCTGTACAGAAGAATTAATTCTTTTCAGTGATGGTTTTCATCACATATGGAAGTAAGGCATAAGTGCCATATGTTTGTGTGATAATATGAAATGATGCTGGTGTTTATAAATTCATTCGGATTGCACACGGAATGAATATTAGCTGACAGTTACTTTTTGCTTTCATGCTGAAAATGGATGGAGGAAAAGAATTCGTTCAAAGTCAGTTCTTATTAACATGATCTTTCAGTCCATTTTCTAGTATCGAGCTGGATTACATTATATATTACTTTCATTTAGTGTTTTCCAAGAAAAAATATCAAACATATGCAGTTTTCCACAAGTTTAATTCACAATAAACAAAGCTAATTTATTTTCCGTGGTTCTGGTTCTGTCTGATGGAAAGAGATATTAGGGGAAATAATGTCAAGCTAAAGAGGAATCGTATAATTAAAGAAAGAAAAAACCAATTTAGTAGGCATATCCTTCTGTAAATTATTCTTTCTAAAATTAAACTATTTTATTTTACTCCTTAATTACATCATGTAGATGAATCTACTAAAAGGTTGAAAGGGTAGTGTAACGAATCCCATACAAAAACGTATTGGAGAGATCCTAGGCTTTAAATGGGGAGTCTCTGTACTATATATCTTTGGGTGTGAAACTCTCAACCCGTAACAAGTGGCATCAGAGTAGACCAATCTTCTTTTGATGTCCGTCAACGCCACTGTGATTGTGGGTCCAACAGAGTGAAATAGTTGGGTAGCAAAGGGTCTGACGAGACGTCACAGGATTGGGTGGAAAAAATTATGAATTCACATCGTATTAGGGAGATTCTGAACTTATAAATAGGGAGTTTTCTCACCTAATAGATTGGCGTAAAACTCCAGCCCGTAACACTAGCCAACCATAGCTTACCTCTGAAATCAGAAACTGATTCATTCAAATTATTTGAATTTCACACACAGCTACTGCATCGCATGTGAAATTGTGAACTGACGGGGGTGGAAGTTATTAAATCCTCCCTGCCACACCAACTTGAAGGAAACTTCCTGGTGATTTACAACTTCTTGCTTTTTTCTTTTCTAGGAAATTAATTTCCTCTTTCAATTCCAAGGCCCATCCCGTCCACTGACCGTACATCACAATACACATAGTATATGATATAAAGGTCTACACGGTGATCACTTTATTCAATAAGAAATTTTATTTGACGAATCATCAATCCAAATAATTTAAATTACATGGAAATTGGTAGGGCGGTGTTCTCAAATTCATGAATTGACGATCATTAGTCAAAAGAAAGTGTTTTTTTTTTTTTTGTTAAATTCTCGATAAGCATCTATTAGATGCATGCAGAACACATGAAGTTATAATGCACCATGTGATAGAAAAGGGAACGCCAAGGCCATGTCCAAAGTCTGGCTTTATTGTTTGTCTTTTTATTATATTAAAAATAAGGCGGCAAATAATAATTGACATAAATGAAGAATCCAAAATCAAATTGAACAGAAAGGAACCTCATAAGCAGAACATCGGACAATTTAAGCAATTCCTTAACTCCTCCATCAACATTACCTATCCCTATCCTATTCTCTCCTCCCTGCACTTTCCTCGAAACCCTTCAATGGAAATAAAATTCATTTCAATTTTCAAGAATGTTTATTAAGTGTGGCACCACCACAAACACATAATTTAGTGTATCATGAGCCATACATGTGTCTTGTTCTTATGGATCGAACCGTCCATTTCAAATGATCCTAGACGTGTAAAGTTGTAATTTTATCAAATTCAATAAATTAATAATTTATGATTTAATGCA
Source organism: Pistacia vera (assembly GCF_008641045.1). Classification (NCBI taxonomy): domain Eukaryota; kingdom Viridiplantae; phylum Streptophyta; class Magnoliopsida; order Sapindales; family Anacardiaceae; genus Pistacia; species Pistacia vera. The sequence continues at coordinate 1,345,477 of NW_022196230.1, forward strand.
AATATTTTAGGATTAAATATTCGGATTATATTTGCATTAAGCAAGTACTAAAATGGACGGTTAGATGAATGACACATACAAGTCAAGCTCAACTCACATCAAATATGGCGCATAGAAACTTTCTATGCTTATAAAGGCTGCTCGAACTCCAATGTGTACTTTCCATTTTACCTCCGTTTGTCATATCATAACATTTTCTTTTGTTTTTATTTCTTTATTGTAGGCAACCATTCTGATTTTTGATACAGTAGAAAGCAGGACTGTTTGACACCAAAAAAAAAAAAAAAAAGTTATGGACAAGAAGGAAACATCGACGAAAGCAACATCCATGACAAGCGAGTATGAAGATTTATTACCAGTGATGGCTGAGAAGCTTGACGTAGAGACGTTTGTGTCAGAATTATGTGGGGGATTTCGACTTCTGTCGGACCTGAATAGGGGCTAACGCCGGAGAGTCTAAGGAAAAATTCAGCATATCTGGGGATGGGGGTGACAAAAGAGGAGCAGAGGCCATGGTAAAAGAAGGAGATCTTGATGGAGATGGAGCACTCAACGAGACTGAGTTCTGCATCTTAATGGTTGACTTAGCCCTGGAATGATGGAGGATCTGAGGCCTGGCTAGACAAGGCACTTCAACAAGATTAACCAACCTTCATCTTGATTCTTTTTCTCTTTAAGTGTTATTATTTGGTGAGTGATTGAATATTTCTGTTGGTTTCATCATCAATTGGTTGTAATTGTAAGAAGAGTTGTTCGTAATGAATAATCAAATTCATAAAATGCATTGCCTGTCTTGTGAATATTGCACCTATTACCAAATCCAATCTTAGCTTTAGCTACACACAACCAACAACAGTCGCTGCTTTCAGATTCAGTTCAATTTTCTATTTTTGAAAAGGTAAGGGTGAAATTCTAACAAAGTTGCTATAGGGAGTAAATAATATCACCAGGAACATGTTTGTAGATTTTTCTAAGGTTAACAGCTTCCTTTCAACTTCTTAGATATTAAAACTGCATCTAGAAAAGAATACTTAAAAGGGCATTGACAGCGTTATTCTTTGGGTGATATATATAGACTTCTTATTATACCAAACAACAACTACGCCAAGGATGACTTGACTAAGGACTTTTCCCATACACCCACTCAATAAAGCAAAAACCGAAACAGACGCCTTCATGAAAATCCCATCAAAGTCGTTACCCCATTATCACAACACCCTGTAGCAAAAGATAAACAGTTATCAAACAAAAAGTTAGGAGACGTTCCGAAACCGCAATCTTCACCCATTATTGGGGTTAAAAATTCCACGTCAAGCCATCTATGATTTGACAATCAGCAAGTCATTTACAGCATTTGGGAATTCATATGCTGCAAAGTTGTTTGAATTAATGGAACAATAAGAGGGATTTACATGATCCAGACTTCACAGAGCATGAAGAGCTGATGCAGATTTGAATTTCATCAATTATCAAACCAAAACTTTATCAAGCAAACTGAAAAACTTTCATCGAACGGATCCACCAGAAATTAATGAGGAAATTAACCCAAACCCGCCTTGATTGGGCTAAAATCATTTATATTTTACCGTCAATCCCAAGCAATAGCTTGACTTTATTTTTTAAATTCTAAATCCACAATTAAAATTTTAACATAAAAGGAAAAAGAGTAAATAACTTGAATACAGGAAAGGGTTAGAGTTCCACAGGATTTAAAGCAGGCAATATCCCCATAAGTATTAAGCCACGAAAGAAAGATAACAATCAAAAACACACACATAACATATATTATATAGGTTTATTACTAATGTCTTCAAATCCAGGAAAACCAGTAACCAAACATACAAATACAATCAGTAATTGATATCTCAAACTGAGAAAATGCTAATTCTACAAGACTATCAGAACTACGCGGACGGCAGACAAAAAATGGTACGAGAGCACACTTCTTTCCCCAGAATGCCATTTTTCACGTTCTTGACCTTCTAACTGGTGATCGGCTGTTAAAGGAGATTCAACAAAAAATAAAAAGATTATAAGACGTATATGAATATGTATGTCAATAAATAATAAGAAACAAGCTCACCACTAGGTTCTGACAAGTGACTACTACCTGCGGTATCTGTCATACTCAGGCTCCTATTCCGCCCATAACAGGACTTCTCCGCTTGTAATACCTGGACTCCTGTTCCTCCCATAATCAGGACTTCTGCGCCTGTCATACACTGCCCATTGTACCGATCATAAACTGCTGCGGGCTCGCCATAATCGGACTTGGTCTCCTACGATAAGCAGGACTTGGTGATCTCCCTATGGACTATCCCCACGCTACCATAACTACCTCTTCTAGGCTATCATATCTGTCATCCCTCTCACTATCTCTTTAAAGCATACTCAACAGAAATAACCCTGTCCATAACTTACTGCACGTGCATAGTGGTTTTGTTAGGAGCAAAAACCATGAACACAATAAGTGAATAGACATGAACAAACCAAGCATATGATAAGAACCTTCTATTTGTAGCATCAAGGGCCTTGGTTGCATCTTCTTGGTCTCAAACTGCACAAATGCAAAGTTTCGTCGAATCCGAACATGAAGGACATTTCCATAGGGCTCGAAGTGTCTTTTTATATCCCGCTCCTTTGTTCGAATAGGATCAAAGTTAATCACAAAACAGGGTTTTAGTGGGCCTCTGATTGCCATTGACCTAGACCCTTCACTGCCGACCACGCCACCCACTGATGAAAGAGAGATTTATCACTTGACAGTTAAATGGAGTTGATCTTGAATAAGCCATACAAATAATTGATTACAACAACAGTAGGCCATAACTGTGAGCCATACATACAGAAAAATGTGAAACCTAAAGGAACCACATAGCCAGAAAGAACCATAACGCACCCTAGCCCACTCAACCGACAGCCTCTCGGTTGTAACCAAATGGTTGATTATCAAGTCCACGGATGGCATCTCAGCATCTCGATCATCCTCAAAATAAACAAAAGCAAAGCCTGCATAGCATGACCAACTCAGAGCAGAAGTATAATGCAGGACATTAGTACTACATCCACCAAACCTGTGGAACATCAGCCAAATCAGGGTTTCTTCCCCTGAATGGACCAAAAATATACGACACCTGCAAATACGTGAAGGCTGATGCACATAAGGATGAAGCGTTCATGATGAACTAAATCAAGATGATGCCTATTAAAGATTTAAAATCCAAGGTTTCAGGTCTGAGACGTCATTGCTAAGAATGCTTCACCTTCAGACAGCACGAATTCAGTAATGGAAGGCATGGCTGAAAGATCATTGATCCCACTATAGTGAAAGGTGGTAGGATGACATATGATTTGATTGCTCCCCACCACGACCATTCTTGTGAAATGGAAACTTGGCGGTGAGGTGGGTGAGTGACAGATGATCGTGTGAGAAAATGCAGGATGATGCCATCAGTAAATGGAAGAGAGCAGCAGGGAAGTTCCATTGCAATAAGATATTTTTGTAGAGAAGTTGGCGAGCCCGAAAGAAGCTCAATTTCCTTTAGTAGAAGTTCCTGCGTCAAAACAAACACTTAATATGGAGTTTTCTCCAAATAAATTAAATTTCAGGTTTCCATTTCATTTCGCCAGGATGCAGTGGTTTTTTTTTCATAAGAAAAGTGGCCCTGATATATCGCTACAACAGGTAGTGACATATCGCATCCAATGGTGATAAAATCAACACAATCCCTATCTATTCAAATATCAATTAACAACTATCCTGGTGCAAGGATATAAGATACTTGTCAACAGCGTGGTATAAGCCATAGGTCCTCAAAAGATCGGACAATTAACAACAATGCAAGGCCCTGACAAAACAAAATGAGGATGCTAACTTCGACCCAACAAAAAATTATCCAAAAAAAAAAAAAAAAAAAGAGTAAGAAAAAATATAAGAATGGGTCAAGAACAAACTCTACATGGACCGTAAAGAAAAGAAGTTGAAAACTCCGCATAAGCATGCAAACAAGGCGCACCTAATAGTCAGACACAAATCCACCTTTTAAACTACAGTATTCATATTCCAAGCTTCGAACCATAAAAAAGAAGTCCTGCTAACTTTAGTTTCGAAACGATTCAACTAAGATGCAAAACCTACAAGCCGTAACTGATCATCAAGATTCAGTTTCTTTACTTGCTCTGCCGCTATAGGCTTTTAAATGCAGAAATATACGCCCCTGACTACGCTGAATTGTAACTCTTTGCTGAAAATAATTTGCCTCTCAATTAAATCTCCACCGGAGTGGGCTGTTAATTTTTTTTTTTTTTCTTAAGGGGGCGTTGAGTGTTCCACAGTTCCATTGCATAGTAAAGTATACTGCAAAAGTCATTATGAGTGCAACGAGTTTTTTATTGAGAAACTACTTCGAGTAAAACCTAGTTCGTGACTGGAGTATACAAACCGTTTACAACTGAAACACGTATAATGACAAAAGTTTACCAGATTTCTGTCAACTCGCTCCACCCTTCCGTTTTTGGAGAAGACGCGCTCTAGCTCAGATTGGCAGTCTCGTACTCGAAGTTTCCAACGAAAATGGGTCTCGACATCGCGATTTCAGCAGCAACAACAACTTCACCCGAGCAAAAGTCTACAACACGCAAATATATTAAAAATCAAGCGAACATAGAATAATATTATTTTGATAATCTTTCACTACTCGCTAAAGATTCAGAATGAGTAGAAAAAATTACCTATAAAGTAGTGGTCAGGAAATAATTTACCTAAAAAGCATATTTCTAATCGACAGAAAGAAAACCCTAACTTAAGGCAAGTTGGTAAGCAACGTTGGTTGTGTGCTTATTTATAAACGCAGCCCTAATTTGACGCTAGCAAAAGTTTTCCGTGTCCGTATGATGATCCGGGTCGTTTCTTGATCCAGGTGACCAGTATAAGCCGTTGGATTTTATCGCTTGACCCTGATAAATGGTAAAGCATGATGTTTGGTTTGGGCTTATTTGTTGGGCTTAGACCGGAGACATTTCTTTTAATGGTCAATGGAAAGTTGTTTTTTTTTCCTTTAAACACCGTGATGAGTAAGCAAATAAAGATATATAAGCTACTTTTATGTTAACCTAATAGATAATGTTTTTTCTTTCTATCTTAATTGATTATTAAAGTAAAATGAGGGCACATAACACCCAATGTATATGGAAAATGCTTTAATTTTATTTCCTTTTTCACATGGTAAAAGACATGTACCCACCAAGATTTGGCAAATCTGAAAGTTTTCACATGGTTTCATAAATTCTAGATTTTCACCCTTAATTAAATTGTTAATGCATTTTTACTTATGACATAGTGCATTTTTACATACGTTTCACACAGTGCTATTACCATACGTCCTTAATTTTTTTATTACACCGCCACCACCACCTTTCAACACATCACAACTGAAACCCCAAAGTCACCACCTCCACCACCATCATCGCTCCTATTAACCTAAATTCACCTCGCCACACCAAATTTACTCACAAATCAACCACAAACCACCAACCCACTCACAATTTGGAAAATGAAGACAATGTGAGTAGAAATGGAACCATGTGACCTGGATGGTAATCGATGTGTAGGAGAAGAAGGAGTTGATGTTGGCGCTGAATGGCGGACTCAACGCAAACACAACAAACTGAGCGCGCGTCGCGATGGAGAGACACAGTCAAGGAGGTGGAAACGATAGATATTGGTGACAATGCTAGTGGGTTTTAAAGAGGACGGCGAGGGGAAGATGAGGATGGAGTCAGGTGGTTTAATTGACGCTGGAAACCGTCCAGATCACATAAGCACAATTGGTCGAGCAAAGGCTGGGGGTCGTACAAACAATGCAAAAACGATGCAAGATCAATCTGAAAACAAACCATTTAGGCTTGGGGAAAGGTGCAATCGGTGATGAGGAGATGATTTCTACCGATTTTGGTGCAAAATCTGGCTGAAATCCATCTAAAATCCCGAAGAGTAAGGAAGGAGAGAAAGGAGAGAGAAATAGACGTGAGACGGTTGTGTGCTGATCATTTTACCTTTTAACCATTAAATTAAACAATTTTCTGTTGATTTAAGGGTAAGAATATGGAATTTGTGAAACCATGGGTGAGAACTGTAGATTCGCCAAACCTTGGGTGGTAAGTGTTAGGGCTACTTAACGAACCGAGCTGCTTGAGAGCTGGCTCAGCTCGGTTGGAGTCTGGCTCGTTAACGGCTCAGTTCGTCTGATAATGAGTCGGCTCGACTCGGCTCGTGAGACAAAACGAGCCGAGCCTGGCCCGAAATATCGGCGGGTTTTTTTAGGTTTTCTAAAGTACTGGGATTTAATTGAAAGTTATGCAACACAAGTTTTAAAAAATAACAAAATGGCCCCGTTATTAAAATCCCCAAATCGTCGAATTCCTTCGCCAGATGAACCCTTGCCGTAAAAGTTGAAACTTGAAACTCCTCCCAAACTCACAATTTTCTTCTCCATCATTAGCACAAAGTTTCCATCGCATTTTCGTCAAACTTTCGTCATCTTCGTCAGATCTTCGTCATCTCATCGAATCTTTGTCATCTTCGTCGGATTTTAATCGGTGAGTATTGAGTTTCTTCAAAGTCTATAAATATTTTATGGGTAAGGTGTTTGTTTTGGCTTTGTTCTTCGGTTTGGTAGCTTGTAAAACCCATATGTGATTGAATGAGGCTGGCTCTTCTTGTTCCTCCATTTTCTCTTCGAGGGTTTATGGAGAACAAATAGAGTTACAATATGAACAAACACTAGGGCTTAAGAAGTGCGTTAAATCATTTTATGGGTACCAAAACGCAGCGTGCAGGTCACCAATTTTAATCGTTTCATTATCATTAAAATATCAAAAAGTAAAACTTTATATATAAAAATATTAATTTTTTTTCATATAAATTAATGTGTCAAAAAATGAACATGTAATAAATGCAAAAAGCTAATTAACAGATAACAGCCTTTAATTCTGCCCAACAAATTAAAAAAAAAAGTTTTGAATTTAAAAAAAAAAAAATTGAATTATTTGGAGTTGGCTTGCGAGCCGACTCGAAATGTGTCAAACCCTTTCACGAGCCACACATTATATGTGTGGCTCGGCTAGGCTTGAGTATTCTTCCTCTTTCACGAACCGAGCTTGTTAAACCAAAAATTCAGTTCGGCTCGGCTTGGCTTGTTAACACCCTTGGTAAGTGTTGTTTTCTTTATTCACATTATTCATAATATTGAACATACTNGTGATCTCAACTCACTGATCAGAATTTTCTGCAAATTCTGTAGTATGGGCCTATGGGGTTTAACCATATCATCACACTTAGAATCAACACCTGATCTGATATCAATAAATAGAGTCCAATTTTACTAAACTAATTTGGTGTAAACTAATCAGTTTATACAAGTTAATCTGATTGAAGGTTATGTTAATTGTTGAGGTTTTTTTTTTTATATAAATCTTTAAAGCTCTGTTATCTTTGACTTTGAATCTTGTTGTTGGGCAGGCAACCAGTGGTAGAGCTTTTCTATTTAGCCACGCAATAAACATCGTTGAAGGGCTGAAAGAGAACCGGCATCTAATAACTGGTCTCCATACAGTTGCTGATGTATTCTGCTCTGATTGTGGAGAGACTTTGGGTTGGAAGTATGAACGCGCCTATGATGAATCACAGAAGTACAAGGAAGGCAAAGTTGTGCTTGAGAATTTCAAGATTGTCAAAGAAAATTGGTAGCCATTATCAGTGATCTTGAGTCTGTTCATGTTGGACCTGTACAGAAGAATTAATTCTTTTCAAGTGAATGGTTTTCATCACATATGGAAGTCAAGGCATAAGTGCCATATGTTGTGTGTGGATAATATTGTAAATGCTGGTGTTTATAAATTCATTCGGATTGCACACGGAATGAATATTAGCTGACAGTTACTTTTTGCTTTCATGCTGAGAAAATGGATGGGAGGAAAAGAATTCGTTCAAAGTCAGTTCTTATTAACATGATCTTTCAGTCCATTTTCTAGTAATCAGGAGCTGGATTACATTATATATTACTTTCATTTTAGTGTTTTCCAAGGAAAATATCAAACATATGCAGTTTTCCACATAGTTTAATTCAACAATAAACAAAGCTAATTTATTTTCCGTGGTCCTGGTTCTGGTTCTGATGGGAAAGAGATCTTGGAGGGGAAATAATGTCAAGCTAAAGAGGAATCGTATAAGTTAAAGAAAGGAAAAACCAATTTAGTAGTAGGCATATCCTTCTGTAAATTATTTCTTTCAAAATTAAACTATTTTATTTTATCTCCTTAATTACATCATGTAGATAGAATCTACTAAAAGGTTGAAAGGGCTTAGTGTAACGAATCCCATATCAAAAACGTATTGGAGAGATCCTAGGCTTATAAATAGGGGGAGTCTCTCTACTTAATATGTTAGTCTTTTGGGTGTGAAACTCTCAACCCGTAACAAGTGGTATCAGAGTAGACTCAATCTATCTTTTGATGTTCCGTCAAGCGCCCACGTGTGATTGTGGGTCCATACGAGAGTGAAATAGTTGGGTAGGCAAAGGGTCTGACGAGAGCGTCACAGGATTGGGTGGAAAAGAATATAATGAATTTCACATCGTATTAGGGAGATTCTGAACTTATAAATAGGGGAGTTTCTTCACCTAATAGATTAGGGCGTAAAACTCCAGCCCGTAACACTAGCCAACCATAGCTGTACCTCTGAAATCAGAAACTGATTCATTCAAATATTATTTGAATTTCAACACCAGCTACTGCATCGCATGTGAAATTGTGAACTGACGCTGGGTGGAAGTTATTAAATCCTCCCTGCCACTACCAACTTGAAGGAAACTTCCTGGTGATTTACAACTTCTTGCTTTTGTCTTTTCTATGGAAATTAATTTCCTCTTTCAATTCCAAGGCCCATCCCATCGCACTGACCACGTACATCACAATACACATAGTATATGATAAAAGGTCTACTACGGTGATCACTTTATTCAATGAAGAAATTTTATTTGACGAATCATCAATCCAAATAATTTAAATTACATGGAAATTGGTAGGGCTTGATGGACATTTCTCAAATTCATGAATTGACGATCATTAGTCAAATAGAAAGTGTTTTTTTTTTTTGAAATTCTCGATAAGCATCTATTAGATGCATGCAGAACACATGAAGTTATAATGCACCATGTGATAGAAAAGGGGACGCCAAGGCCATGTCCAAAGTCTGGCTTTATTGTTTGTCTTTTTATTATGAAATTAAAAATAAGGCGGCAAATAATAATTGACATAAATGAAGAATCCAAAAATCAAATTGAACAGAAAGGAACCTTCATAGAAGCAGAACATCGGACAATTTAAGCAATTCCTTCAACTCCTCCATCAACATTACCTATCCCTATCCCTTATTCTCTCTCCCTGCACTTTCCTCGAAACCCTTCAATTGGAAAATAAAATTCATTTCAATTTTCAAGAATGTTTATTAAGTGGTGGCACCACCACAAACACATAATTTTATTGTATCATGAGCCATACATGTGTCTTGTTCTCTATGGATCGAACCGTCCAATTTCAAATGATCCTAGACGTGTAAAGTTGTAATTTTATCAAATTCAATAAATTAATAGATTTATGATTTAATGCAAATATTTTAGGATTAAATATTCGGATTATATTTGTCATTTAAGCAAGTATCTAAAATGGACGGTTGAGATGAATGACACAATACAAGTCAAGCTCAACTCACATCAAGAATGTGGCGCAATAGAAACTTTCTATGCTTATAAAGGCTGCTCGAACTCCAATGTGTATCTTCCATTATTAACTCCGTTTGTCATATCATAACATTTTCTTTTGTTTTTTAATTCTTTATTGTAGGCAAACCATTCTGAGTTTTTGATACAGTAGAAAGCAGGGGAGCTGTTTGACCACCAAAAAAAAAAAAGTTATGGAAAAGAAGGAAACATCGACGAAAGCAACATCCATGACAAGCGAGTATGAAGATTTATTACCAGTGATGGCTGAGAAGCTTGACGTAGAGACGTTTGTGTCAGAATTATGTGGGGGATTTCGACTTCTGTCGGACCTGAATAGGGGGCTGATAACGCCGGAGAGTCTAAGGGAAAATTCAGCATATCTGGGGATGGAGGGGATGACAAAAGAGGACGCAGAGGCCATGGTAAAAGAAGGAGATCTTGATGGAGATGGAGCACTCAACGAGACTGAGTTCTGCATCTTAATGGTTAGACTTAGCCCTGGAATGATGGAGGATGCTGAGGCCTGGCTAGACAAGGCACTTCAACAAGATTTAACCAAACCTTCATCTTGATTCTTTTTCTCTTTTAAGTGTTATTATTTGGTGAGTGATTGATAATTTCTGTTGGTTTCAACATCAATCTGGTTGTAATTGTAAGAAGAGGTTGTTCGTAATGAATAATCAAATTCATAAAATGCATTGCGCTGTCTTGTGAATATTGCACCCTAATTACCAAATCCAATCTTAGCTTTAGCTACACACAACCAACAAGAGTCGCTGCTTTCAGATTCAGTTACAATTTTCTGTTGTTTGAAAAAGGTAAGGGTGAAATTCTAACAAAGTTGCTATAGGGAGTAAATGAATATCACCAGGAACTATGTTTGTAGATTTTTCTAAGGTTAACAGCTTCCCTTTCAACTTCTTAGATAATTAAAACTGCATCTTAGAAAAGAAATACGTTAAAAGGGCATTGACAGCGTTATTCTTTGGGTGATATATATAGACTTCTTATTATACCAAACAACACAACTACGCCAAGAGATGACTTGACTAAAGACTTTTCCATACACCCACTCAATAAAGCAAAAACCGAAACAGACGGCCTTCATGAAAATCCTCCATCCAAAGTCGTTACCCCATTATCACAACACCCTGTAGCAAAGAGATTAAACAGTTATCAAACAAAAATGTTAGGGAGACGTTCCGAAACCGCAATCTTCACCCAATTATTGGGGTTAAAAAATTCCACGTCAAGCCATCTATGATTTGACAATCAGCAAGTCATTTACAGCATTTGCTGGAATTCATATGCTGTCAAAGTTGTTTGAATTAATGGGAACAATAAGAGGGGTTTACATGATACCAGACTTCACAGCAAGCATGAAGAGCTGATGCAGATATTGAATTTCATCAATTATCAAACCATAACTTTATCAAGCAAACTGAAAAACTTTCATCGAACGGATCCACCAGTAAATTAATGAGGGATAATTAACCCAAACCCGCCTTGATTGGGCTGAAATACATTTATTATTTTATTTTTACCGTCAATCCCGAGCTAATAGCTTGACTTTATTTTTTCAATTACTAAATTCACAATTTAAAATTTTAACATAAAAGGATAAAAGAGTAAATAACTTGAATAGCAGGAATTAGGGTTAGAGTTCCACAGGATTTAAAGGCAGGTCAATATCCCCAATCAAGTATTAAGCCAACGAAAGACAAGATAACAATCAAAACACACACACACACACACATATATATATATATAGGTTCTATTACTAATGTCTTCAAATCCAGGAAAACCAGTAACCAAACATACAAATACAATCAGTAATTGATATCTCAAACTGAGAAAATGCTAATTCTACAACTATTCAGAACTACCGCGGACGGCCAGACAATAAAATGGTACGAGAGCACACTTCTTTCCCCAGAATGCACATTTTTCACGTTCTTGACCTTCTAACTGGTGATCGGCTGTTATAAGGAGATTCAAGGCAAAAAATAAAAAAGATTATAAGACGTATATGAATATGTATATGTCAATAAATAATAAGCAAACAAGCTCACCACTAGGTTACTGACAAGTGACTACGTACCTGCGGTATCTGTCATACTCAGGGCTCCTATTCCGCCCATAATCAGGACTTCTCCGCTTGTAATACACTGGACTCCTGTTCCTCCCATAATCAGGACTTCTGCGCCTGTCATACACTGTCCCATTGTACCGATCATAAACTGGGCTGCGGGCTCGGCCATAATCTGGACTTGGTCTCCTACGATAAGCAGGACTTGGTGATCTCCCATATGGACTATCCCCACGCCTACCATAACTACCTCTTCTAGGGCTATCATATCTGTCATCCCTCTCACTATCATCTTTTAAAGCATACTCAACAGAAATAACCCTGTCCAATAACTTACTGCACAGTGCATAGTGGTTTTGTTAGGAGCAAAAACCATGAACACAATAAGTGATAAGCAATGAAACAACCAAGCATATGATAAGAACCTTCTATTTGTAGCATCAAGGGCCTTGGTTGCATCTTCTTGTGTCTCAAACTGCACAAATGCAAAGTTTCGTCGAATCCGAACATGAAGGACATTTCCATAGGGCTCGAAGTGTCTTTTTATATCCCGCTCCTTTGTTCGAATAGGATCAAAGTTAATCACAAACAAGGTTTTAGTGGGCCTCTGATTTGCCATTGACCTAGACCCTTCACGATGCCGACCACGCTCACCCTGATGAAAGAGAGATTTATCACTTGACAGTTAAAATGGAGTTGATCTTGAAATAAGCCATACAAATAATTGATTACAACAACAGGTAGGCCAATAACTGTGAGGCCATACATACAGAAAAATGTGAAACCTAAAGGAACCACATAGCCAGAAAGAACCATAACGCACCCTAGCCCACTCAACCGACAGCCTCCGTCGGTTGTAACCAAATGGTTGATTATCAAGTCCACGGATGGCATCTGCAGCATCTCGATCATCCTCAAAATAAACAAAAGCAAAGCCTGCAATAGCGTGACCAACATCAGAGGCAGAAGTAATAATGCAGGACATTAGTACTACATCCACACAACCTGTGGTACATCAGCCAAATCAGGGTTTCTTCCCCTGAATGGACCAAAAATATACGACACCTGCAAATACGTGAAGGCTGATGCACATAAGGATGTAGAAGCGTTGCATGATGAACTAAATCAAGATGATGGCCTATTAAAGATTTAAAATCCAAGGTTTCAGGTCTGAGACGTCATTGCTAAGCATGCTTCACCATTCAGACAGCACGAATTCAGTAATGGAAGGCATGGCATGAAAGATTTCATTGATCCCACTATAGTGAAAGGTGGTAGGTATGACATATGATTTGATTGCTCCCCACCACGACCATTCTTGTGAAATGGAAACTTGGGCGGTGAGGTGGGTGAGTGACAGATGATCGTGTGATGAAAATGCAGGATGATGCCATCAGTAAATGGAAGGAGAGCAGTCAGGGAAGTTTCCATTGCAATAAGAATATTTTGTAGAGAAGTTGGCGAGCCCAGAAAGAAGCTCAATTTCCTTTAGTAGAAGTTCCTGCGTCAAAACAAACACTTAATATGGAGATTTTCTCCAAATAAATTCAAAATTTCAGGTTTCCATTTTCATTTCTGCCAGGATGCAGTAGAGGTTTTTTTTCATAAGAAAAGTGGCCCTGATATTATCGCTACAACAGTAGTGACATATCGCAGTCCAATAAGGTGATAAAATCACAACAATCCCTATCTATTCAAATATCAATTAACAACTATCCTGGTGCAAGGAATATAAGATACTTGTCAACAGCGTGGTATAAGCCATAGGTCACTCAAAAGATCGGGACAATTAACAACAATGCAAGGCCCTGACAAAACAAAATGAGGGATGCTAACTTCGACCCAACAAAAAAAATTATCCACAAACAGGGGAAAAAAAAAAAAAAGAGTGAAGAAAAAATAATAAGAATGGGTCAAGAACAGAAACTCTACATGGACTGTAAAGAAAAGAAGTTGAAAACTCCGCATAAGCATAGCAAACAAGGCGCACCTAATAGTCAGACACAAATCCACCTTTTAAACTACAGTAATTCAGTATTCCAAGCTTCGAACTATAAAAAAGAAGTCCTGCTCAACTTTAGTTTCGAAACGATTCAACTAAATAGTGCAAAACCTACAAGCCGTAACTTGATCATCAAGATTCAGTTTCTTTAGCTTCTCTGCCGCTATAGGCTTTTAAATGCAGAAATATAGTCCCCTGACTACGCTGGAATTGTAACTCTTTGCTGAAAATAATTTGTCTCTCAATTAAATCTGCACCCGTGGAGGGGCTGTTAATTTTTTTTTTTTTTTTTTCTTTTCCTTAAAGGGGGCTGTTGAGTTGGTTCCACAGTTCCATCGTCATAGTAAAGTATACTGCAAAAGTCATTATGAGTGCAACGAGTTTTTCTATTGAGAAACTACTTCGAGTAAAACCTAGTTCGTGACTGGAGTATACAAAACCGTTTACAAACTTGAAACACGTATAATGGNAGTCCCCTGACTACGCTGGAATTGTAACTCTTTGCTGAAAATAATTTGTCTCTCAATTAAATCTGCACCCGTGGAGGGGCTGTTAATTTTTTTTTTTTTTTTTTCTTTTCCTTAAAGGGGGCTGTTGAGTTGGTTCCACAGTTCCATCGTCATAGTAAAGTATACTGCAAAAGTCATTATGAGTGCAACGAGTTTTTTTATTGAGAAACTACTTCGAGTAAAACCTAGTTCGTGACTGGAGTATACAAAACCGTTTACAACTTGAAACACGTATAATGGACAAAAGTTTACCAGATTTCATGTCAACTCGCTCCACCCTTCCGTGTTTGGAGAAGACGCGCTCTAGCTCAGATTGGCGAGTCTCGTACTCGAAGTTTCCAACGAAAATGGGTCTCGACATCGCGATTTCAGCAGCAACAACAACTTCACCCGAGCAAAAGTCTACAATCAGCGCAAATAATATTAAAAATCAAAGCGAACAATAGAATAATATTATTTTGATAATCTTTCACTACTCGCTAAAGATTCCAGAATGAGTAGAAAAAATTAGCCTATAAAGTAGTGGTCAGGAAATAATTTTACCTAAAAAGCTATATTTCTAATCGACAGAAAGAAAACCCTAACTTAAGGGCAAGTTGGTGAAGCAACAGTTTGTTGTGTGCTTATTTATAACCGCAGCCCTAATTTGACGCTAGCAAAAGTTTTCCGTGTCCGTACGATGATCCGAGTCGTTTCTTGATCCAGGTGACGCAGTATAAGCCGTTGGATTTTATCGCTTGACCCTGATAAAATTGGTAAAGCATGATGTTTTGTTTGGGCTTTATTTGTTGGGCTTAGACCGGAGACATTTCTTTTAATAGGTCAAGAAGCTTCTGATTAGGGTCTTTAACCAGCCTCATGAGTCATGAGTCATGAATCTACTTTTATCAGTCAAGGAGGCTTTGGGTTGGTCAATGATTTTTTTTTTTTCCTTTAACACCGTGATGAGTAAGCAAATAAAGAATATATAAGCTACTTTTATGTTAACCTAATACGCATATATGTTTTTTCTTTCTATCTTAATTGATTATTAAAGTAAATTAGAGGGCACATAACACCCAATGTAATATATGGGGAGAAATGCTTTAATTTTATTTTCCTTTTTCACATGAGTAAAAGACATATACCCACCCAAGATTTGGCGAATCTGAAAGTTTCCAAAGTTTTATAAATTCTAGATTTTTATCCTTAAATTAACATTGTTAATGCATTTTTACTTATGACATAGTTTCACACAATGCTATTACCATACTGTCCTTAATTTTTTTATTACACTGCCACCACCACCTTTCAACACCATCACAACTGAAACCCCAAAGTCACCACCTCCACCACCATTGCAATCCTTATTAACCCCAAAGTCAACCTCACCACCACCAAATTTACTCACAAATTCAACCACAAACTACCACCTAAACCCAACACCCACTCACAATCTGGAAAATGAATGACAATCACGAGTAGGAAATGGCAACCAGTGTGACCTGAGATGGTAATCGATGTGTCAGGGGAGAAGAGAGGAGTTGATGTTGGCGGTGAATGGCGGACTCAACGCAAACGCAACAAACTCAAGCGCGCGTCGCGATGGAGAGATGCAGTCGGGGAAGGTGGAAACGATAGCTATTGGTGGTAGTGCTAGTGGGTGTTTTAAAGAGGACGGTGAGGGGAAGATGAGGATGGAGTCAAGTGGTTTAATTGACGTTGGAAACCGTCCAGATCGAGCATAAGCACAATCGATCGAGCAAGGCTGAGGGTCGTACAAACAATGCAAAAACGATGCAAGATCAATCTGAAAACAAACCATTTAAGTTTGCGGAAAGGTGCAATCGGTGATGAGGAGATGATTTCTACCGATTTTGGTGCAAGATCCAACTAAAATCCCGAAGAGTAAGGAAGGAGAGAAAGGAGGGAGAAATAGACGTGAGACAGTTGTGTGCTGACCATTTTACTCTTTAACCATTAAATTAAATAATTTTCTGTTGATTTAAGGGTAAAAATATGGAATTTATGAAACCATGGGTGAGAACTATAGATTCATCAAACCTTGGGTGGTAAGTGTTGCTTTCTTTATTCACATTATTCATAATATTGAACATACTAAGAATAACGTGACTGTAAAGTCAATGTAGCAATAAAGGAAGTCACGACCATTACGGTTTGAGGAAGAAATGAGTTAATGAGAAGATGATAATTACCTTTTGAAGCAGCCAATCCTAAACCTTAGTTGGGCTTGTCTGGTTCCCCAAATGCACATTTATATGATGACCACTTTCAAATTCAAACGTCAAACTCGGCACAGTGTGAGTAATCTTCTCACCCTCGTCAACAAAAATAAAGTGGCCACATGTTTCCTTATGCACAGTTACCGTCAAACGCTGGTCCCTCGTTGTCGTTTTTCTTCTGGACTTGATAATTACATGACCAAACTGCCCCAACTTAGGTATTCTTAAAGGATAATGTAAATAAAAAAAAATATATAAAATAATTCAAGTCTCTGACTCCTTTTTCTCATTCTTTCTAAGAAAATTACAATGACGTTGAGATTGAGTTGAATCAAAGGAAAATAAAAGAAATGTACCTAACCCATTACATAAGGAAAACGTTGGCCCCTCTTCTTTTAATCGAATCTTATCGATAAAATATTAAAATCAAATTGTAAAAGATATATTCTATGTGATGGAACAACCAATTTAATTTCAATATAAATAGAAACTAAGTAACAATAGAGAATATGTTATTGATAGATTTATTAGAGTTTTTGAGTTGTAATGAGATGGTGGTTCATCTTCTTCATGTATGCGTATGATGTATAAATAATCTCAATCACAACGTATAATCATAATATGGAAATTGGAATACACTCAATCTGCACATACATTTCTTTATTTATTATAAATAATTAATGTATTCCGTCAATAATTAAGACATTATAACTAAAGAAAAAGATTAAAATTGATATGAAATGTATCCAACACTACCAACCCGAAAAAGTTGGGTAGCTTAGGCGTTATATATTAATTTACTTGCATTACACACTTCTTTTAAAAATAAAGTACCTAACAAAGTAGACTAATGGCTTAACGAGGCCCATGCCATTGACATTTGCATTATATAATAATCTCATTCCATTTCTTAAATATTTGCAGGCATTAAGTAAACACACAGAACTTTCCTGGAAGCCTGGTTCCTCTTAAACAATTGCTAATTTAATTTATTAATTCACATTCTATCCAGCTTGCCACCGTTCTCCATTACCTTTGTTTAATAAAATGTTCATTGCAATTACTTTCTAATGCATACATATTAAACTAAAAAGTTCATTTTATACCTAATATTTTAAAGATTTTAAAATACTCTATATATATATACTATTCTTAATTTCTTATTATACAAGTGCTTTGGCCTTGAAACCTCTTCTATTTATATGAAATTGGCCTTTCAATCACCTAAAAAGGATAAAATATCTAACAGGAAAAAGTGTTTAGAACTCCGACAACCACATAAAAAAAATTGATCACCCATTTGAGAAAAATCTTTTCTCGGAATGCGAAATAGAAGCAAGATCTCTTCTCTAGTTGGCCCTCTAGTATGAACCAAATATTTAAGATTATTATATATATAAAAAAAAGGTCTTAAGTTTCTCACCAATTATTGAATTAAAAAAACAAAACAGAACAGGAACAGAGCTGTCTGTTTAGTGTTTCCTACATACACTATACATATAGATTTCCGAACCAGCTTGCGGTCACAATTTCTTTACGGCTACAGCCTACAAGTAAACCGCGCCACGAGGGTCCGAATATGTAAATACTCTGAATTCACCAGGGTTGTTTCGTAAGGTACTTTTCAAAAAAAAAAAAAACCGACTGGCAAAGAAAATTCCAAAGCAAAGGTCTCAAATTCGAATTCCACTACATTATTATTTTTTTTTTTGAAAAAAAGAAGACTGGAGCCATACAAGTTCAAAAGCCTGCAAGAGAATTCTACATTTATTTAATTATGTATATATTCCTCTTACTTTCTCAGGCTAAATTTTAGTCGTAGATGACAATTCAACAAGATTTTTTTTTTCTCTTTTTGCTTTCTCTCCAAGCCACTATCTTACTTGTAAGTTATTTATTCTTCATCTTCTTTAAATGTTCTATTCTTATTTTTTCGTTTTGCTCTGTTTACGCTTAAGTTTGGAGTATTTAGTTGTATTGTGTGGAAACGTTTATACAAGATTTATGCTTCATAACAGTGGTTACTTCAAAGTTGGTAAGTGGTTATGTTTTCAGTTATTTTCTGGTTTTTACTTTGTTGGTTGTTTTGCAGACTAGTTTTGTCTGGTTTGTTGGCCCTTTAATTTCGTTAAACCACCTTTATATTTATTTATTTTGGTTTTGTGGGTGGGTGGATGGGCTTAACTCTAAGATTAGCCATTATCGTGCTTTAGTAGGGTGGTTGGTTTCTATATTAAAGAAGCAGTGCATAATTGTGCTTATACTTCATAATTATAACTTTTATATTCAACTTAAAATTTCCTGGTGAACTATATGCATTTTCGTTCTCCTTTATTCATAGTAGTTTTGAAATTATATTTTGAGTATGTGTCGTTCGTGCTTTTGCTGAAATTTTTGCTTCACGTGTTTGAAGGTTTTGTAGGAATTTGATGTGATTCTTCGGAATATTTGCTAATTTTTTGTTTGGAGGGATTATTTGAACTCCAATTGGAATCATAATGGAGGAAAAACCATTCCCTGCTTGGTCTTGGTCAGTAGAGCAGTGTTTGAAAGAGTACAATGTGAAAATGGATAAGGGACTGAGTTCTTATGATGTTGAAAAGCAGCGTCAGAGATACGGATGGAATGAGCTTGCCAAGGAGAAGGGGAAGCCTCTGTGGCAGCTAGTTTTAGATCAATTTGATGATACGCTTGTGAAGATACTTTTGGTTGCAGCTTTTATATCCTTCATTTTAGCTTATTTACATGGTAGTGAATCTGGGGAGTCTGGATTTGAGGCCTATGTTGAACCATTTGTGATAGTGCTGATTTTAGTTCTTAATGCCATTGTTGGGGTGTGGCAAGAGAGCAATGCTGAGAAGGCTCTTGAAGCCCTCAAAGAGATGCAATGTGAATCTGGGAAGGTTTTGCGAGATGGGTATCTTGTGCCAGACTTGCCTGCAAAAGAACTTGTTCCAGGGGATATAGTGGAACTGAGGGTTGGGGACAAAGTGCCTGCTGACATGAGAATTGCAGCTTTGAAAACCTCAACTTTGAGAGTTGAGCAGAGCTCATTGACTGGGGAGGCAATGCCCATTCTGAAAGGTACTAGTCCTGTATTCCTTGATGACTGTGAGTTGCAGGCTAAAGAAAATATGGTTTTTGCTGGCACGACAGTTGTGAATGGGAGTTGTGTTTGTATTGTTATTAGCACGGGTATGAACACTGAGATTGGGAAGATACAGAAGCAAATACATGAGGCATCTTTGGAAGAGAGTGAAACCCCTTTGAAGAAGAAGCTAGATGAATTTGGCAGCAGACTTACTACTGCAATTGGGTTTATTTGCCTTGTTGTTTGGATCATAAATTACAAGAATTTTCTTTCATGGGATGTTGTGGATGGATGGCCTGCAAACATCCGATTTTCTTTTGAGAAGTGCACCTATTATTTCAAAATTGCTGTTGCCCTGGCTGTAGCTGCAATTCCAGAAGGCCTTCCTGCTGTAATTACGACTTGCTTAGCTCTGGGTACCAGGAAAATGGCACAAAAGAATGCTATTGTGCGAAAACTTCCCAGTGTGGAAACCTTGGGATGTACAACTGTGATTTGTTCAGATAAAACTGGGACACTGACCACAAATCAGATGTCTGTGTCAGAATTCTTCACTTTGGGTGGAAAAACTACTTCTTCCAGGATTTTCCACGTTGAAGGAACAACTTATGATCCCAAGGATGGTGGAATTGTTGATTGGACATGTTACAATATGGATGCTAACTTGCAAGCCATGGCAGAAATATGTGCTGTTTGTAACGATGCTGGGATCCATTGCGATGGCCGTCTCTTTCGAGCTACTGGTTTACCCACTGAAGCAGCTTTAAAGGTTTTAGTTGAAAAGATGGGAGTTCCAGATGTTAAGGTAAGAAACAAGATCCGTGACATACAGCTTGCTGCGAACTATTTGATTGACCACAGCACGGTTAAATTAGGTGAGTGGAAATTTTTTTATTTGAGATTAAATTCTGCATTTTCTGCTATTTTTTTTATTTAAATTTCCTGAAATGATATTTCTATGTAAGGCTGCTGTGAATGGTGGACAAAAAGATCAAAAAGGATAGCTACATTGGAGTTTGATCGCATCCGAAAATCAATGAGCGTTATTGTCCGGGAGTCTACTGGGCATAATCGACTACTTGTCAAGGTGATTTGCACTTTTATCTTTATGCTAGCTTTGCTGTAAGAGAAGTGGCTATTATAGAGTTGGTATCCGAATTTTTATTTGTATCTTTATTTAAGGTTGCTGGTGGTTAAATGAGTGATGACAAAAATGCAGATATTTTACTTGTCAACGTTTTCTTTTGTAAGTTGAAAATTTAATGAACTGGAAGTAACAAACTTAACATATTTTATGTTGACATTGTTTTATTGCAACTGTTAAGACAGTGAAAATATTAAATGGAAGTAGTTAAGCTCCAAAGTTTTGTCATTTTCTGCAGCTAGAGCTTGCTAACTTGAGTAGACAAAGCATCTGAAATTTGTTCACCTGGACAAGTGATGCCTGTTCTAGGTGCTAGTTACATTTAGCTGAAAGTTGACAACGTTGACTTGTCTTTTGTAAGCTTTCACTTTTGAGTAAACTTTTTAAAAGGCTGAAACAATGATTTTTTGGGCATCCTAAAATGTTGTTCTGTGTGAAACATGAGATTAAGTAGTTTCAATTGACTGTATGCTTTGTAGTAAAACAATCAAAACCAAAATGCCTTCTTCTACACTTGATTTAATGATTGAATTTGCAGGGTGCTGTGGAGAGTTTACTCGAGCGCAGTTCACATGTGCAACTTGCAGATGGATCTCTTATTCCTATAGATGAACCTTGTAGGCAACTCTTGCTTACAAGAAACTTGGAGATGAGTTCAAAGGGATTGCGATGCTTAGGGTTGGCATATAAGGATGAGCTGGGAGAGTTTTCAGACTATTATGCCGAGAATCATCCCGCCCACAAGAAGTTGCTTGATCCAGCATGCTACTCCGCTATTGAAAGTGACTTAGTTTTTGTTGGGGTTGTTGGTCTAAGGGTGAGTACATGTCACTGTTTTTGTGTTTCACATCAACTAATATTGTTTGACTTGTGAATTTCAAAGATTCTTGCTTATTAAACACATCTTGACAGGACCCTCCTCGTGATGAAGTTGACAAAGCAATTGAGGACTGTAGAGCAGCTGGGATAAAAGTTATGGTGATAACTGGGGATAATAAATCCACAGCTGAGGCTATCTGTCAGGAAATTAAATTATTTTCTGGAGGTGAGGATCTTAGAGGAAGAAGTTTTACAGGTAAAGAGTTCATGGCTCTTTCACCCACACAACAAGTTGAAATTTTGTCAAAACCCGGAGGGAAGGTTTTCTCTCGTGCTGAGCCTAGGCACAAGCAAGAAATTGTGAGGATGCTAAAGGAGATGGGGGAAGTTGTTGCAATGACTGGAGATGGTGTGAATGATGCACCTGCACTCAAATTGGCAGACATTGGAATTGCTATGGGCATCACAGGAACTGAGGTAACGTAGCTCTTTAACGTTTCTATTTTGTTGCACTTTTGTACTTTTTGCCCAAAGGAAGGACATTGAATGTCTAGTTACTGTAGAATTAATAACTTGATTTTTTTTCCTAATTTGGGAACTCTTTGTGTTTAATATTCCAGGTTGCAAAAGAAGCTTCAGATATGGTTTTGGCAGATGATAATTTTAGCACCATTGTTTCAGCTATCGCTGAGGGTCGCTCAATTTATAATAACATGAAAGCTTTTATCAGGTAAATCTTTATTCTCTTATCNGCACTCAAATTGGCAGACATTGGAATTGCTATGGGCATCACAGGAACTGAGGTAACGTAGTTCTTTAACGTTTCTATTTTGTTGCACTTTTGTACTTTTTGCCCAAAGGATGGACATTGAATGTCTAGTTACTGTAGAATTAATAACTTGATTTTTTTTCCTAATTTGGGAACTCTTTGTGTTTAATATTCCAGGTTGCAAAAGAAGCTTCAGATATGGTTTTGGCAGATGATAATTTTAGCACCATTGTTTCAGCTATCGCTGAGGGTCGCTCAATTTATAATAACATGAAAGCTTTTATCAGGTAAATCTTTATTCTCTTATCGTCTTCCTTTGAGTGGTCTACAAATGCATATTCATCTCGTCAATCTGTAGGTATATGATATCATCCAATGTTGGAGAAGTGATATCCATATTCTTGACTGCTGCTTTGGGGATTCCAGAATGTATGATACCTGTGCAGCTTCTGTGGGTAAATTTGGTTACTGATGGTCCTCCTGCAACTGCTCTTGGTTTTAACCCTCCTGATGTTGATATAATGCGGAAACCACCCCGCAGAAGTGATGATGCTCTAATAAATTCATGGGTTCTATTGCGCTACTTGGTTAGTATAATCAAAATCCTTATTCTTGATAAGAACTTCATAATAGCATTTGGCATTTACTTGAACAAACTGGAATTTGAACCTCTTAATGCTGACAAATGGAACACTGTTTTTGATTTTTAATTTTGCCAATTGAAATTGTTCTTTTCATGGATTATTCAGAAACAATGAAACAATGAAGATTTAATAATAGTAAAATGTAGATATGTAGGATTGACTAATCAGCTTATAATATGGCTTTGGAGAAATGAAGGACCAGAGAAGTATTTGGTAAAGTAATTTAGCCTTTGAATTTTCATAATCGTATTAAAATATTGTTTTTCTATCTATTTATGTATTAAAGGAGTGTATTTTGATTAGAATATCTTCTGTATTTGCATATCATGCTGAGTTTTATAATGTTCGAATATAATGTACGGGATGTTTATGTGTTCTGATTACTTTGAATATTTTTTAATATTTTGAGTGGTCAATCGCAGGTAATTGGTAGTTATGTGGGAATAGCAACCGTTGGTGTATTCATCTTGTGGTATACTCAGGGTTCATTAATGGGTATCAGTCTTGTTGACGATGGACATACACTTGTTTCATTATTTCAGCTCCGGAATTGGGGGGAGTGCTCTACATGGTCCAATTTCACTGTGTCTCCCTACATGGTTGGTGGGGGACGGGTGATTACTTTCTCTAACCCTTGTGATTATTTTACCGTTGGTAAAGTTAAGGCAATGACTCTGTCACTTTCTGTATTGGTGGCAATTGAGATGTTCAATTCCCTGAATGCCGTCTCTGAAGATAACAGCTTGGTGACGATGCCACCTTGGAGGAATCCATGGCTTTTATTTGCCATGTCATTCTCATTTGGACTCCATTGCCTCATACTCTATGTTCCCCTCCTTGCAGACGTCTTTGGTATTGTTCCATTAAGTCTGAATGAATGGTTTCTGGTCATTTTAGTCTCGGCACCTGTCATTCTTATAGACGAGCTTCTTAAGTTTGTGGGAAGGAGTAGAAGACGTGGGGCAAAGAAAGAGAAGACATCATGATTGGGAATAGTCTGTGAACGGCTTGGGAGAATTTTCAGAATTGACACTGACAGATCAGAAGATATATCTTTCAGCGTTTTGTTAATTTAAATTCTTTGATAAATTATTTATTTATATTTTCATGTAAAGCATATGTTTTTATTTTGAAGAACAAAGATACCATTGACCTTTGTTTACTAGATCCGTAGAAGAAATGGTTAGTTAAAGTGTTCGACAGACATCACTGCTCAATTCAGCAGATTAATGTGGATTTACCATATTCAGTTCCTTTTCCAGAATTACTATATAACATTCAAGTTTGGTTTGGGTTTATAAAAATCAAATTTCTTTAATCCTGTGCCACATTCTGTGTTAACCATGAGGAAAAGTAACAATACAGGTGTAAAGCACGAAAAGGTATCATATTTAGAGTCAGATTTAACCAAGGCTTGAAAAATATAGGAGTATTCATTACACCCTCATGGATACACGAACCCCCTTTAATAAAGAGTGTAAAATCAAAAAGTCATAAAAAAATATAGGGTTAAAACTTCCAAGGCGTCATAATACAAAGGGGATTTCTACTCCAGCGGGTATAGCTCTTCAAGTTCAGTTTTAAAGTAAGTTACATATCTTGGTAGTTTCATTTTTGCTGAAACTTCATTCAGTAGGGCATATATCTCATCACATTTAGGATGCGTTTTATCCTCTACAATGAATTTATGAATATCACCTCCCTCTTCAATGAGACTATATCCCGCTCCCTTTGTAATCTGACAACGTTTCATTACCTTCCTTAACCTTGCAACCCCATCCCACCGTCCTGCTGATGCATATATATTGGAAAGAATAACAAAGTTCCCTGGATTCCAGGGATCTAGCTTAAAGAGAGACTCAGCCGCTATTTCACCCAACTCAACATTAACATGAAAACTGCAAGCTCCTAAAAGAGCACCCCATATCGCAGAATCTGGTTTCATAGGCATAGTTTGTATAAGATCATAAGCTTCTTGTAATTGGCCTGCACGACCCAGGAGATCAACCATGCATCCATAGTGTTCCAGTTTGGGAGTAATATTAAACCTTTTCTCCATTGATCCAAAAAGTTCTCTTCCTTTTCTTACCATGCCTCCATGAGTGCATGCTAAGAAAAGTCCGACAAATGTAACATCATCAGGTGCAGGTCCTTCCCTCTGCTACCACCCACCAAAAACATAAAGGTACAATACAAACATGTTAAAAAACTAAATTTCAAAATACAATAAAAGAAAAGAAATATCACAGTAACCAAAAAGACTGTACCAGCATTTGCTCATAGAGCTCAAGAGCGTCATTACATTTTCCATGGACAGCCAAACCCATGATCATAGAATTCCAAGAGCACAAATTTCTCCTCTTACCAATCTCATTGAACAACTTCTTTGCCACATCAATTTTTCCACACCTAGCATACATTTCCAATACAGCATTGCTGACGTATATATTCTTGAAAAAACCATTCTCTCTTGCATATTTTTCAATCCTCTCTCCAATCTCTAATGCACCAAGGTTTGCGCAAGCTGGTATTACACTAGCTATGGTAACTTCATTAGGCCTAATATCTTTCTCAGCCTCCATTTTCAAAAACATCGATAAGGCCTTAGCATACTGCCCATTTTGGGCAAAACCGGATATAATTGCTGTCCATGAAACCACATTCCTAGTTGGCATTAACCTAAATAATTCTAATGCTCCCTCCATATCACCACATTTTGCATAGCCCGCAATTATTGAATTCCAAGTGGGTACTTCTCTAACTAGCATTTCATCAAACATCTTGCGTGCTAATTCTATACAGCGTAGGTTCGCATACATACCAACCAAAGCAGTCAAGGTGAAAACATCGCTTTGAAATCCGGATTTAAGAAAATGGGAATGGAGGATTTGGGCATGAGGAAGGGAGTTTAGTGAAGCACAAACGGTGAAGAGGAAGGTGTAAGAGTGCTGATTCGGGGAGCATTTTTTGCTGCACATTTGGGTGTAGAGGGAAAGACATTGGTGAGGTTGGTTCTGAGAAGAGTAGGCTTGAATGAGCTTGTTGTAAAGAAAGACATTTGGGTTTGAAATTTGATTGAACAAGTTGTGCGCGTAAGGGATGTTTGGGATTCGAAGGAGCTCAATTATGAGGAACCTGTTATGGTCAATGCCATTTCTTAGGGTGTAGGCATGGATTTGTTTCAATTGGTTCATACCAAGTTCTCTTTTGTGCATCACTGAAAAACTTGTTAGTACATAACCAGTAATGTGATAGGAACTGAGGCAACAGGAATGTCCATAGTTTTGTTGATCGTTAATCATTTCTAGATGGGCATTTCTTCCCAAATAAAACGTCGTCGCCGTGTTTGGAAGACTAGAAAATAGACTGGGCTTACAAAAATCAAGAGGTATGATTGGGTCAAAACAGAAGAACGATAAGACGTTTAAGAGCTTTAGATACTTCAGAACTCAGAAGCCTGAAACCACGGCAGGTAAAATTGTAACTTACTATTGTAAAAATGCTTTGATGAACTCAAGTTCAATTCTAATAGAGATTGGATACATTCAAGACTTAAGACTTTATAAAACAAAAAGCAAGAGAAGAAAATAAATAAATAAACAATATTTTACGAAATTAAAAAAGGAAAAAAATAAACTATGAGTGACTACTCTGCTTCTGCTAGTGGTGGCCTCCAGTGATTTCTCGTCATCTTCTAAGAAATCCATCAGCAATTGAGCTTCAACTGTACAGACAGATTAAACTTCCCTTCTAACAAACCTTTTCTTTACAACCAAAGCATGAAAATATGTCCAGGTCACCTTGGGTACAAGTTTCCAACGGCCGAAAACCACAGTGCACAGACTGCATATGCAGTGCTTTGAACAGAAATATGGTTCAGCAAACTTCATTTGGGCTTTGAGATGAACTATCACCATCCATGGGGAAGTGCAAACTCTCGTGCTTTTTCGTGCATACTCATCCGCCAATTGGTCCATAATTCTGGCGCAGCTAGAGCATCAAGGAGACTTTTGCACCATCATCTGTTTCCTCAGCCCTATTATAACTATGTAATTCATATAGCTGAAAGCCACTTTAAATTTCTTCAAAAATAAGAAGACTGATCGTGAAGCACATCCAAGTGAGCAAGTACCCTGGCTGAAAGAGACTTCATACTACTGTTGCCCCGCTGTGTTAAGTCAACCAAAGGCATCTGAGCAGATTTCCCATACTTTTGTTTGAACTCTGGTAGTCGGAAAATCCTTTCTATAGCATGCAGAGCCTTTTCCTGCAGTCTGGGAGAAGAGGAACTCAGAAATCTTATCATCCGGTCTATGGCATTAGCTTCTTCAAGCACCTTACTGCCACTTTGAAGTTTTGTACCTTCAATTAAAGTCAGTACTGCATCTAAAGAAGCCTCACAGGCTCCAGGATCTGATTCTTCAAGAACCCTCACAAGTGGTGCAACTGCACCAGCCTCCAAAAGGCAAAAGGATGTTTCAACGGCACAGAATCCTCCATGAACCCTGCAGCCAGTTTCTGGTGGAGCCGAGAAACACCAGAAACCCTGGCGCTTTGGTATTGAACGGGTCAGCCGAAGTGAATTTTCTGAAAACCGAGCAAGAGAAATGGCTGCATGTTTTTTTGTCACGCTGGTTCCAAATTCCAGCAACTGAACCAATATGGGAATAACACCAGCTTCGGCTGCTCTCTTTTGCCACTCCAAGTTTGTCGGAGAAGTGAAATGCCGTATGGCTCCAACAGCATTTTCAACTAACTGACTTTTATTTGGATCAATTTGCCTGCCATTTTTCAAAGAATTCACAATTATTGAAAGTGCCTTCACGTCCAAAAGCCACTGAGTGAACTGGGACACTTCTGGAAGGTTAGAGATAATTCCCATTGCAAAGGCAATCTCTTCCTCATTGTCCGAAGATTGTATGATCTTGACTAAGGACTCGATGCATTTCTGACCAACATGCTCCAGGATTATAGCTTCATCACCATCATCTACCAAGCAGCAGAACAATTTCACAGCATTTGGTCGGATATTTTGGTCATCATGCTCACATAGCTGAACTAGTATTTGAATAGCTGAACACTGCTTCATGCCATTAAAACCAGTTAGTATTTATCCAATGATATTCTACAGAACTGATCATATAAAGAAAGTTAAAGCACGTAGAAGATATTCAGATGCGGTATGGGGCTCAAAACAAAAAATAAAATGATAATATATTACTAGGAGTCATCAAAAGTAGTCAATAAGGATCCCTACAATACAAAACACTGCCAATATTCATAATTCTTTTTAGTATTGAGAAGATAGAAGGACTTGACATATGCAGTATTCCAGTTTGTAAAGTAAAAAAGAAAGATGCCCAATGAAATGGTGCTTATGTATGAAACTGGCCCTTCTAGCTTCTCCCTCTGTCTTTTCCTGAAGATCTATCCGCAATCTTAAGAGTAGTGGGAAATGCTAACACCCTATCACTAGATTAAAATCTTCAGGAGCCAGATTTCGGATAAGTATAAAAAAGCTTTAATTGATTATACCAGGAACCACAGAACATACATTTGGTCTAAAATAAGTAGTCTGTAGACTAACAAATAATACTTCAATACAAACTTTACTCCATCTAACTTCAACTTGCAATCCATAAATTAGAGCAATTAACATTTGTCAGTATATAACAATTGCGCCCAACAAGAGACAACAGTTATTTCCTTCTGGATATGGAACACATACACAAACACAGAGCTCACAAGCACCTATGCACACACACATCTTCCACCATAAGAGATACCTGTATTAACATGGTCTTGATATTTCTTGCAGAGGGAGACTGACACAAGGCATTGAAGGTTTGGAGAATCCTTTGTTGCACATCAGGCCCTGTCAAATTTATCAAAGAGAATAGCATAAAAGTATCTTCATTGGATTCCAATAGTGACACAGGTGTCTGGCTGGATTCTTGAGACATTGTTGATACAGCAAGGTGCATAATAGTGGCCGCTGCGTGCTCACGCAAGCTTGAGGATGATGAGCTGTGACGGAGAAGGAGATCAAGCAATGGGCCCACTGCACCTTCTTTTATCATCTTCAATCCATTTTTAGGTACACTTGAAAGGTTCCGAAGAGCTCTAACAGCCCCTTTTTTCATTTGAATGTCACCATGAGAGACCAACTGAAGAAGTGGACCCAGTACTTCTCCTTCAAGCAAAGATGTTTTATGGTGATCAGTCAACTCCATTTCAGCTAACGTTGTTGCCATGAGCATTTTAACATCTTCAGGACCTGCACAAACAATGAACCAGTGACATTGAAACATGAGTAAAAAATTTTTGCGTATGAAATTGATCTGACAATTAAGTCATTAGATTACCCTCAACCTTTAAATCGTTTGTCATTATACTCTAAAAAGATTACAAGTGATGATTTAATTGGAGGCAAATGCTTCAGCACTAAATCCATCTTATAATCTAGACTACCATTATTCAAGTGGAAAGAAACTTTCAATCTTAAAAGTTCAAAGTTGAACAATCCCACATATTTTGCAGGCTAATGTTACATTTGGTTGCAAAAACCTCAGAAAACATAAGTGGTTACCTACCCTAAGCAGCTATTAAATTTGCACTGGGGACTTGCCTAATTTCCAACAGAAAATAAATAAAAAACTATTCAAAAGAAAATAACAGTACAAAGGCCACTCATGAAAAACTAAATTGACTGAAGTTGACAAAGAAGCTAAAAGGTCATGTGAAAAAAAAAAAAAAAAAGACCTGTTGAGAGTCGCTGCAGCAAATGTTTAAAATAATTTGCCTTTGCCATCTGAACCACATTTTGGTCAGAGAATGAGAGATTCTCCAATAGCTCCTGTGCATCTCTGGAAGCTTGACTATCATCACTACTTGACATTGTCACCAGGAGAAGAATGCAGCCCTGAACTTTGCCAATGCAGTCTCGTAACGCATCATAATGTGATAATTCCAATAATAATGCAACTGCTAATTTTCTTTCCTCAATACGGCGTCCAAGAGATCGAACAATACATTCAATTGCATTATCAGCTTTTGCTAGTCTTTCCTGCAGCATGTTTTCAGTTATTAGAGAAAATAAAATCTAAGAAAGTGATCAGCACTTTTGCTAAGTACAATCATATACACATCAGAATTGCAAATTATCACAGTTAGCAAAAGCAGCCTGTATATCAGGAGTATCCTAGACCAAAGTAGACAAAATTAGCATTGTCAGTATGATGAGCATTGAAATAAAGTATGATCCTAGAAAAATAAAATTCAGTCATTTTTTTTTTCTTCTAAGTTTCTATTAACAATTGTAACATAAATTGTACAAATTAGTATACCTACCTCACGTTACCCATTAGACAGATAAATTCACATGTGAGGAGAGAGCAAGAAAATACAAACATTTGTATCAATGCAAAGATAAAGATATTCTAAGTAAACATGTCCAGACTATCTAACAAATTTAAAAAAAACTCGTGAAAACACTTAATGACATATTGACCTTGACACTAAACAAAGTTTTGCAAAGCAACATTCTCACTCCTTGTTACAAAGTCAAACCACAGAAACAAAAAAAAAAAAAAAAGAGTAGTTTAAGTTAGGTACCTTTGCATCATCACTATACTTTGCTAAAATGCGAAGGATGACAAGAGTTTGATTCCTTACATCACGATCTTTAGAACCAAGTAAATTAATAAGACTTGGTATGTAGTTCTCCAAAATTATCCATTCCCGATGCTGGTCTCTTTGTTGACAGAGATCCTGTAGCTGTTCCAGGCAATGAAGCACTTCTCCCACTTCTTCGGACATCAGTTTTGATTTCATAGAAGCGATTGTAATCATGGTGTTTCTATCCTTCCATTCTTCAATTGACTGCCTCAAAGTTTTGTTTGGCCGAAGAATTGATGTATCTAGAACGGTCATGGTTAGGGGGCACAATTTGTTCCCATCTGAAAACCATTTTTCTATTGCTCTTCTCTCAAATGTCTGTCCTGACGAAGTCTCCACAGGGTCCACCATAACATCCCGAGTGATTGGGCAATAAAAAGATTGGAGAGGTTCTAAAGGCTGACTACCCAAAGACTTCCGCTTGGAAAAATACTTTATCTCTTTCTCCCTTGGGGATGAAGCAGCATCTGCTCTTTCTAACAAAGCAATAATCTGATCCATTTGTATAGCCTCAGCTTGATCCTTCCTCAGTCGGGCATTTTCAATCTCACTCTTAAATTCATTGAGCTCCTTCTTCAATGCTGACCTCTCAGTTGAGATACCAACAGCATCTGCTATGAGAGACAGTAAATGATTGGCATAAGAACGATCAATGTTCCTGTCCTGTATTCCTGATTCAACTTTCTCCAGAATTTCTTCTTCTGCTATAGCTGCCCTAAACTCAGCTGTCTGCATATTCTCACAGAGCTTTCCAATTTCTACAATTATACCTGTTGAAAGATCTAGAGAGGCTAAAGGAATAAGACTGAGTGCACGGCTGATTTCTCTAGTTGCATCCTCTAAGCGCTTAACTATTGCTCGACAATTCATCAATTGATACACTTTGTTTTTCTTGCTGCATTCCATCGTAAGTTGTTTTGCAGCTTTTATTTCTCGATTAAGAATCTCTATCGCATTGTTTAAGCTCTCAGAATTACCAAGATCTTTTTTATTCAGCTCTTTCAAGACTGGGACAATCCTTTTTAAATAAGTCGAAACTTCAATAAAACTCTCCTTGTTAACGAAGACATTGTTGGCAGCAACCACCATCTCAAGGATGGCCTCTATAATCTGAGAAAGGACTTCTGAAGCTGGAACAGCGGAGGCACTAGTAACCACATCTAGTGCCATAATGTTACAACCCAACTAAGTCTAGGAAGCAAAACGCTCTTTTCCCATTTATAACTGACTAGAAAGGATGCAAGGCAATAGTCTGAGCATTTTTACTGAGAACAGCTTAGATGCCTAAACCACCTTCAAGCTTTTCACAAAATATGCCTACACTGATTTCCAATTTGAAATAAAACTGTCAGCTATGAGCTTATAACTTTCAACTTCATGCTAATTATATATTCAAAATTAAACTCATATACTAATGGAACTACGCCATCAATTAGTTGCAAAGAACATGGTGGAATAGGGAAAACAAATAACTGAATGTCAAGACATTAAATGTTGAAGACAAAAAAAATTAAGAGTCTAAGATTCTACATTATTTGATAACCATTAAAACTGGTAACCCGCTATGCCGAATACTGTTTTGGGCCTAATTATTCATTTTAATAAAAAATAAAAATAAAAACCCAAAGCAAAAAAATATTAGCTTTTTCTTTTCCAGAACTATCTGACAGTACAAAAGACTATCTGACAGTACAAAAGACATCTGAATCAAATTTCTAAAAAATTTAAAAATTCAAATCAGCCGTGCCCAGATAATCTTTTATGTTGTTTTTTTTTTTTTTTAAATAAAATAAAATCCAAATCTAACATCAAGTAAAAATTGTTGTTCTTTTCCTGTATTTTCTCCTCAGCTAAGCAGCATCGGTAGCTTCAATAGAGTCCAACAACACAAACAGTGTATAAACGGTCAATTTGAATCTAAATTCAACATATGAGATCATAAAATCAAAAGTTCCAATTTTCTTTCTTCAAAATGCAACTTGCAAAACCAAACCAGAACAGAAGCGAAGACCAAAATGGTCAACAGAGTCCCAATAAGTTGAATTGTATTAAAACAAGAGCTTCTGACAATATAGGAGAAAGAGGGATACCTGAAACAATGAGTTAATGTCCGTGAAAAATCCCTGTACGACCGCCCGCTTCAGATGATATACCAAATTGTTTTTCCGGGAAAAAAAAAAATATCCCGATCAGCACGAGCCTTTGAGCAATCGCCGGACCAGAGAGACCCGAATAAACTAAACTAAACTAGAAGTCTAGGAAGAAATATAAAATTGACATAAAAGTATTTAATGTTTTTCAACTAAATTTAATTTATTTGTTGATTCTGCACAACTTGTCTTAAGACAGTAAAGACTCTTTCCCAAGTCTTGGCCCTGCGCTGTTCAAAGGGATTTTTTCATGTCCCTTTTTTGACCTGTGTAATAGATAACATAAGTGACTTCCCCTTACAAAAATACATATAAAAAAACCAATGGATCTTGTATAAATAACTACCTTGTCCTGAAAGAAGCAGGAGCACAAATTTTGTAACTGGCTCTTTCTTTTATTTTTTATTTATATATATATATATATATTGTCTGCAGTGTGTTGTCAGTTTGTGTGATGGTGTGCATCCTTCATTCTTTAAAGCTTTCAACAACCAAATGCCGAATGTTGAAATTTTATTCAGGGTAAACAAGATGAAGTAGGGACTTCTTAAATTGACTTGCATTATTGTAAATTAGTCTTTATGTGAAGTGGTACTATTGCTATTTTTTATTAGTGAGGCATTTAAGTTTGCGACATAAACATCATTAATATATACCTAATCTCCTTAATCAATATTTTGCATTATTATGGTAGAATCTCTTATTATAAAAAATTAAGGGTAATGTTATCTATATAAATAAAGAGAGTTTATACAAACTAATATGATATATCACAAAATATGTTATATAGTATTAGAATTTACATAATTTAATGTTATATGTAGACCCTTATATGATACTGATATCTCAAAGTTATTTTATACAAACTCTTTTTATCCAAAAATTAATACAGCTGTCCATATGGAAATTAAATTGTTCGTGTACCACGAAGCAAGAGCGGTAAAAGGGTATCTGTTTAATTTTTTATGCGGCTCTTTCCAGCAGTGACTTTACACGTTTATCGTAGACTGTATACATGTCAGATAGTGAATGAACGTTACAGTGCAGTGCAGTGCAGTGCAGGGCCACTGGGCCAGGCGCCCAGAAATGACTGGGTGGGTTACTAATTTGAAGGAGGGCCTTAGGTTGAAATTTTAGAACAATTGACACAGGTCAAAATGCCCCAGAACAGAAACACGCGGACTGGAAAAATAGTATCCAAGATGGCTGAGTCTTCACTATATTCCACAAGCGAATTGACTTGTTCAACGTGGAAATGAAAGTCTCAACTCAAGTCTGTTTCATCATATATAATATCAGTAACATTTCGTTATTAAAATTTAGTCCTATTTCACAAGACAAGACAAGAAAGATGGTATCATGGTATACGTGTACATTGATGTTAAGGGAGGACAGCTAATCAAAAGGTACATGTATCATTCCTCAGATAATAATGAAATGAAAAGTTTACTTGTAACAATTTATTATTAACGTGTTTACTCTTTCAAATGTTCAACAGGCAAGTCCTGATCAACAATTTTAGGATTAGTTAAAATACGTATAAATTGATTCAGACACATTCGGATACCCAAAAAAAAATATCCTAACCAACAGTATAGTTGAATTTGATAAATTAGATATCTAAACGGTTTTGAGATCATAAGGCATCGTATCCCCCATAAAAATGAATAGCCAGTTGGACTGTTGAATAATTTTAGGAAACAATGACTTAGTTTCAGAAATTAGTCTATGGCCACAATTGCGGCAATCCATTGTTTCTGAGGTAAAGTCGGTCAAACATTTCCTAGGAATGTTCATAACTGCAAAAAGAACCAACAATCTGATATGGACAAATGCATGAAGTCGAGTGTTTACTTGGAGGTTACCTGAATCCACAGCAAAATTGTCCTTTGCTCCATTTCGTTTTAATCATAATTTTCAGCAATTCAAACAGTTGCATTGTGAACAATCATAGCCGTTCCCACTAAATAAAAATAAAGCAACTTAATTTTGGAGAAACAATGACGCGTTTTATGTAAGTTGGCAAAAGCTTCAGAAAATCTAATAAACCACTGCTGCAGTCAATGCCAATCAACTTTCCATTGTCAGCAAAACGTCTGCTGTGTGTCTGCAATAATATATCTCCAACAGAATCTCCCTTCTAAATACGTCTCCGTCAAACTACGGTGAGCTACCACTACTCACCACTTCTCCTCTTGGTTCGTTGATTAAGTCCCTCATGACGAAATCTTGACACCTCAAAAAGGGCAATTCGAATGTCCACACAATTCAAGTCTGCACTCAATTACTTCACATAATTTGGATCTAAATGCTCAGTCATCAATCCAAATCGTCTTAGAAGTCTTTCTTTGAATGTCGTTCCAAATGCCGAAATTGAGGGCCGGGTGTAGGCATTTTCCAACTTTCTCCAGATGTGCAATTTACCATGAGCCCAAAGCTTATGTCTAAGTAGCATTCTCTACCAATAATCTATCCAGAGTATCAACCCCATTATCCAGAGTACCAATGATCCTAGTCAAGAAAAAATCCCAAGAATCACTGTCAACGTCTCCACTAGCCATTGCCATAGACACAACCTTACTAACCTCTCCTTCCTTTCCTGACTCAAAAAGACCCTCGATCAATAAAGAAAAAGTCGATTTATTGGGTAAGCATTTTTTATCCAACATTTCCTCTAAAACCCTAATCCCCTCCTTTGCATTACCGATCTTACAAAACCCTTTTATCAAAATGTTGTAAGTAAAAGCGTTCGGCTCGTGCCCTTTCTCCTCCATGTCATCCCACAGCCTGCCTGCCTCGGTCAATTCCCCATTCTCACACAATCCTGCAATCAACGTATTATACGTTAACAAACTCGGAATCGAACCTCTTTCAAACTCATCGAATAACTTCTTGGCCTCCCAAATTTTCCCTTCTTTACAAAGCCAATGAATAAGTGTACTTGAAATGGCATTATCCGGCATACAGTTCTTCTTTAAAAGCCTTTTCCACAACTCACAAGCATCTTCAACCTTCCTCTCCTCACACAGCAAATCAATTACCTTACAACAGAGGGATGAACTCGGCACATACTTTCTCTCAAGCATATCATCAAGCAAGTTACGTGCTTCACCGGATTTTTTTCCCTTACAGAGACCTTCAATCATAACCCCATAAGTAACATCATTAGGCTCAACACCGTTATCTTCCATATCATCCATTACCTTAACAGCATCAATTAATCGCTCTTGCTTAATATATCCATCCATTAAAACTGTATAAGTCGTCGCATCAGGTGCCCACCCACGATCCAAAATCTCGGCAAAAACTCCCTTAGCACCATCAATATCTCCTCTCCAAACAAACCCTCCTAAAATCGTGGTATATGTCACCACATTAGGTACCATCCCCATTGATGGCATTTCATCTAAAACCTTAATCGCGCCCTCAACGTCATTTTTCTTACAAAGCGCTTTAATCAGAATGTTACAAGTAAACACGTTGGGAACAACGTTAAACTTGTTCTTACAATTCTTGAACATTAAATGAACCAAATCGTACCGCTTATTTTGCACTAAAGCGTTTAACAATGTATTTAACGACCTCACCGAACGTTGGACGTTAAACTTTTTTATGCGTAAGAATGCTTTTACAGCTAATTCAGGACGGGAAGCTAGTCCGTAACTACGAATTACATCGATGAATAAATTTTCACCGCATTTAATTTCTGGTTTTTGTTGTAATTCTGAGAGGAGAGATTCGACGGCGTCAAAGGCACGAGCACGAGAGAGTTTGTATATGATTGAGTGGTATGTATCGTAAGTATGGGAAAAGTTGGGATGGAATTTGCCGGCGTAGACGAATATTTGTAGGGCAAGATCGAGATTTTGTTGTCGGGAGATCATGGAGACTAGGCGTTTGGGGTAGAGGCGTTGAGGCCAGGGTTTGATTGGTGGTGTCACGGTGGAAAGCGAATGACGAGCGGTCCGCATGGAGTGGACGGGGGAGGTGATTGTGATCTTGAAGAAGTGGTTACGCAACATCTCACCACCACTTTTGGGAGATGTGGTTACTTCTCAAGTTACTGAATTTAAGGGGTTATTAAGAAGACGTAAAGGGGAAAGGAGACTTGTAGCATAGGATAGAGTTAATATATACGACTATACAAAACTTAATGACATTTTCACACTCATGAGCTTTTAAAAATATTATTTTATTACTTAAATTTATATTTTAAGAATGAGCTAACGAGTCAGTTGGATTATAAGAAAGATTGATTTAATTGTTGATCAGATAGAAGGACATGCGGCTCTAAAAGTCAGATTGAGCTTTGAATTAGATACCTAACTTTGATTCATCTAACAGGATATACAAATTCAACTAGCTATATCAGAAATTCTCATTCAGCAGTAACGACATCAATTACAAATTTTTGCAGCAACTTATATGTTGCATTTGTTTTAAACAACAGAAGATGGAACTCTCTGGTCAACCAAATTCTTTATCTTCACCTTTGCAGCCCCACTAAACCTCTACACTCTCTTAGCAATCAAAAACAGTTCATCTTCCTCCATCTTCTTCACCGATGATACAAAAACAACTCTAGTCCCAATTAACTCATTGCAAATCCTCCCAAATTCCTCCAAAACCTCACTCACCATCCCTGCTTTATTCCTCTCAATAAGCATCCTCAATACACCCGCCAAGTATCTATTAATCTTCCCTGTATTGACCACTTCCTTCACAATTTCTCCCTTCTCTTTGTCACCCATAAGCGGTTCAATTAAGATAGCTTGAATTTTCTCATTCTTGAACAACCTTAATAATCTTTGTACGTCTTTCTGAACTGCTTCAAGTGAACCGTGGCATAGAGCTTTGTCAAGAAGAGCGGCGGCATAACCGCTGGCGGGTCTTCGATAGATATTAGGAGATACTGACTTGGGGAAGGAGGTCCCGGAGGAACTGATTAATGGAAAAGTAAGGTTCTTGTGAGGGAAGGAACTGGTGGTTTTGTTGGGTTTAGTTGTTGAAGAGATGTGGGAATGGTGTTGATGGAGTTGGTGAGATACGGGGGGAGCTTTGAAGTGATATAATTCACGAGGTGTTGCGTGCAGAACCGGGACTTTGAGAGTTGAAACAGAGCTTGAAAGAGTATCCATGGAGATTATCAGAGCACATACAGAAAACCAATCTTTTTGCTTGGGGGAGAAAATCTGGAATTTTGTTTTTTTTGTTTTTTGCAGCACGGAAAGATGTGGTTGAATTCCAGCCAGCGAACCGAAGTATACATCATTAGAAATCTTGATTTAATATTGAAGGAAAAAATGAGAAACCTTTTTTAAATAACAGAAATACTATACTTACTCACGAGTTTTACTGATCGGTATATTATCTTTGTTAAAATTATACATAATATTGATACTATACTTATAATATCTATACTATACGATATTTACAAAAGATAATAAGATGGTGAGTAACCATAGCATTACTCTTTAAATAAACATATTAAAATTTAAAAAAGATTTATTTCATATACAGTAATTTGGTAATTTTAATACACAATAGCAAAATAGTAATTAATTTAGACTCAAGCTATTATAGCATAAATTTTTGCTTAGATTAAAATAACTTATTGATCTTAAAAATAATTAGTTCTAACTTTTTATCCAAATCCATTTAATTTTATTGAATTAAAGACAAATAATTTTATTTTTTTTTTAATGACAGAAAGTGCCCAAACCAACTTAAGCGCACTTCAATTAATCTTTCGAGACCCTAAAACTATTAGTTGAATAAAAACTTCAATATCTATTCTTATTAACATTTGAAGAAGGATTCAAACTTAAGACCTCTTAAATAATACATTCAAAAATCTCTATCGAACTATTCAATTCAGTCAGAGATAGTTTAAATAATTTGTATTACAATTACTTAACCATTAAAAATAAATAAAAATTGACGAATAATAAAAAAAGATAATCCCTCCTCTTTGTTATAATTTAGGCAGGCCTACAACCGAAGCCCAATGAAAGTTTTCCGGCCTCACTCCAAATGGATTTGGGTCAGCGTGTTAATCTAATCTGTCAGCAGTTAAGCAACAGCAATAAGATTCACCTCAATCATTGACATGAGCAAATAATGTAAATGGTATGCCGATGTTCATGAATCGTGCCACTGCTAGGTTCATTTTGTGTGTGTTTTGGGTTCAGGTGGTTTACATGGAGCCAGACTGGACCATGATGGAAATCCACATAGAGATTTGCAGAGCCAGCAAAGGTCAATTGCACGGTGGCTCCCATTTGGCAATATCAGAAGCATTCCTTTCTCTTTCTGTCAAATGAAGTGTTTAAAAAGAAAAAGAAAAGAAAATGGCTGAATGTGAATGGCATTGCGAGTTGAAGTATAATTTTCTACATTTTACTTTCCTGCAACGGTGTAGGGTCCCTGGTGATTCACTGTAACAAATTCTGTCGGTGCAAACATTAGAAGGTCCACTTTTCCCATCTAAAGATAAATTAAATAAAGCTTTAGAAGTTTCAAATGTTGTTTATGTTATGGGTTCTCTCCCCCTCTTCTGTTGAACAATCATAGAACTTGCAGCCACCATGTTTGACATTAAAGCTAATAGCTGGAACCCATCGTTATAACAAATATTAATAGAAAAGGAAAACTAATAAATTTTGAATGTGATTTGTATTTCATAATTCATATATTGGTCATGGGAATAAATTGTTGCTTTACATTCCTTTCGTAAAATGGCTATCTCTGAACATTGAGACTTACTGATTAAGAGAATATAATGGCTGTCTCTTACCTCTCTTTTAAGAGTGATGCTATGGGTACTAATGGATGGGTACTAATCTGTGTACTAACTTATGCATAGTACTCGTACTATGTTTTAGTTAGTACACAGATTAGTACCCATATGTTAGTACCCAAAGTATTATTCCTCTTTTAATGCCAACTTGATTGATTAGTATGGGCAAGTCGCTGGACCAATCAGCTATCTACCAGTCGCTCTAATATTTTATTATCATACATGATATGATAACATGTAATGGATACAAATACAAATACAATATAGATAAGATTGATATAACATAAACCATATTAAAATGGCCGAACGACTTCCACCTACCCAAAGTTTGACATAGAGATAAATTGATACCCAGGTTTAAAAATAATAAACAAATACTTTCTGTCATATTCTGTTAGAGATTTATGTCTGCTAAAAGATAATATAGTAATTTCATCTACAATCACAAAATTTTTAAATTTTAAATCTTTTTCTCCGTATTCATTCTCACCCCAAGCCCGTTTGCACAGCCCTCTTGCATCATCGATTGATTTTTTGATCGGATTTAGTATTTTTCTGCTAAGTTCGTTGATAAACAGTGGCACTAGCTCTTGCTGGCGCGTGTTGGGAATGGAGATCAGTGGGTATTTCAGTCTTTTCACTATTTTTGTCTTTTAGTAGATATAAATTCCTAACAGAACATGACGGAAAGTAAGTGTTTGTCATTTCCAAACCTTTTGGATATCACTTTGTCTATACAACAAACTTTGGATATGTGTAAGTCGTTCCCCCTATTAAATAACTAGAAAATATGTTACTGATAAAATATTTAAATATTATTTAAGAAATAAAAATAGGAAGGTCTTGAAACTTGAAATGTCCATACTCCTCAACGGCATGACAAAATTCTACTATTCTGGAAAGTAGGATGCTGATCCCATGATTAAGTACCAACTCTTGTTACTTTATTACTTTTAAAACCGCTTTAAACCTTTGATTAAGCCATGAATTAAGACACGAGTATTTTTTTCCGCGTAATTCCAAATCCAAATTAATTCCCACTAACCAAAAATGCTCGGACTGAGGCCCCCCAATTTTTTTTGAACTAAAAAGTTAATTTATAAATTAATAAATTATCATTGCATGGTAACCTCCATGATAATGCTTTGAAATAGGAAAAGGACTGAACCACAACCTCTCTTTTTCACCATTCACCGGTCACTGAAATGAAATAGGAAACATTTTCCTTATTATAATTTTATTTAACTTTATATATTTTACATTTTTTTTCTTTTTATTGTAGATTAACAATTACTATAAATTAATGTTACTATGGTATATTTTTCTCGCATTTACTGCTCAGAAAGTAGAGACCACCCTTGAAACAAATTTTGTCTGCCAATCCTTTTTCAATCTTTCTTCTGACCCTTTACTTACTCCCACTTACCACCAAGCTAACACTAAAGGCCAAGACAGTAGAGTGGAAGAAAAGAAAGTAGATTCAAGAGAGTTCAGGTAGCTTGCTTCGTGTTCTAGGTTAACTCTGAGTTTGTGCAGTGAAAATGAATCAAGAGATGAATGGTGATCATGGGACTGAGAATCACCATCATCAACAGAATAATATTCTTCATGAGAAAATAGACTATGTGTTTAAGGTGGTGGTAATCGGAGACTCGGCGGTGGGAAAGACTCAGATACTGTCAAGGTTTACCAAGAATGAGTTTAGCTTCGACTCTAAATCAACAATTGGTGTTGAGTTCCAAACTAGGACTGTCACTATTAAAGGGAAGCTCATCAAAGCTCAGATCTGGGACACTGCTGGCCAGGAAAGGTTTTTCCTTCCATCCTTCTCTGTCTCTTCCCCTAAATTCCTGAGTATTTTTTTTATTATTGTTATTATTATTTTTCCTTGAATCCTCAACTATTGCTTAGATTTTAAATGTGAGTGATTCTAAGGTCTTAACAGGAAGTAATCAGTTTAACAGAAAATGGAGTCGAATTGTTGTGGAATTCATCTGGCCAANGAGACTCGGCGGTGGGAAAGACTCAGATACTGTCAAGGTTTACCAAGAATGAGTTTAGCTTCGACTCTAAATCAACAATTGGTGTTGAGTTCCAAACTAGGACTGTCACTATCAAAGGGAAGCTCATCAAAGCTCAGATCTGGGACACTGCTGGCCAGGAAAGGTTTTTTCTTCCATCCTTCTCTGTCTCTTCCCCTAAATTCCTGAGTATTTTTTTTTATTATTGTTATTATTATTTTTCCTTGAATCCTCAACTATTGCTTAGATTTTAAATGTGAGTGATTCTAAGGTCTTAACAGGAAGTAATCAGTTTAACAGAAAATGGAGTCGAATTGTTGTGGAATTCATCTGGCCAATTACCAATAAACCAAAGACATTTCTGTGAAATTGACCATCTTTTTAACATTTTTCCTAACACAGCTTAATCTTATCAGAGATCAGAGATGCCAGCATAACAAGTCA
This sequence comes from Pistacia vera, assembly GCF_008641045.1. Lineage (NCBI taxonomy): Eukaryota > Viridiplantae > Streptophyta > Magnoliopsida > Sapindales > Anacardiaceae > Pistacia > Pistacia vera. The sequence goes on from NW_022196230.1 coordinate 1,387,636, forward strand.
AAACCAATGTATAAAAGTCATTAAAAAAATCATCAATTAGATTAATTATTAAGAAAATAAGAAAATATTTTTATATTTTTATATCTTTATTTTTTTGTTTTTTCGCCTTTGTTAGTATATTGTCAATATAAATTTCTGTATTAGATAAATATTTGACATTTGGTTTCAATATCGAATTTAATTGCATAGTTTGTGTGTAATAGATACCGGGCTGTGACAAGTGCATACTACAGAGGTGCACTAGGAGCAATGCTAGTTTATGATATAACAAAAAGGCAGTCATTTGATCATGTTGCTCGGTGGGTGGAGGAACTCCGAGCCCATGCTGATAATTCCATTAGAATCATACTCATTGGAAACAAGTCAGATCTTGTAGACCTTCGAGCAGTTCCAACAGAAGATGCAGTTGAATTTGCTGAGGATCAAGGGTTGTTTTTCTCAGAGACATCTGCACTTAATGGGGACAATGTTGAAACTGCTTTCCTTAGACTACTAGAAGAAATTTATAGCGTGGTTTCTAAGAAGGAATTGGAATGTAGCAATGACAAAACTGATGCAGCCATGCTTAAAGGTTCCAAGATTGATGTTATATCTGGGCCTGAATTAGAAATTAGTGAGATGAAGAAATTATCCACTTGTTCTTGTGGATTTTAATTTCGAGGCGTCCCAGTGGCAATGTATGAGTCAGCTTCACTGTATATTTTTCTTTTTTGCTTGTCTTTTAAATGTCTTGTGCTTGTCTTCACATTTATACAAACGTTTTGAGTTTGGTAGTAGGAGTAACCAAGTGGGTCTTGGACATTCTTGGCCCAATTCTGTTTAGCATGACACCAATTCAGCCCAAAGTTTGAGCTGACAGCCTATCGAGTATTATTTCATTTTTTTATTTTTTAAAATTTGATACAAAGTGTGTGTTGATTACGTTGGATTGTCTTTCAAATGTGAAGATATAATTTTTAATAATGAGAATGAAGTTTAAAAAGGGTGCCAAGTCAAGTGTGTGTTGATTACGTTGGATTATCTTTAAAATGTGAAGATATAATTTTTAATGATGAGAATGAAGTTTAAAAAGGGTGTCAAGTCAAGAGCATAATTTGGGGTAGAATAGGCCTAACAAGGATGTAATTTAAGTCATCGACATCATTGAAACGAATAAAAATCAAAATTGATTAGCTTTATCTGTTTCATGTTAAAGCTTTGGGGCCTAGTTGTCTCTCTAAAGTAATGGGGGGGTGCTTTCTGCTTTATATGTTTCGCTTTTTTGATTAATTACCGCGTAATCTTGATAAATGGACAGAATACCCCACTTGAGTAACTTATAATGCATTGATGAAGGAGTCGTTAGGTCTGTAAATAATGATTGGTTCTCTTTCGCTTCTTTCTTATCAAAACAAATATAAAATGCAAAGTGTTTCCATCATGAAAGAAGCGATACCATCAGACAACCTAACTCAAGACAGCTTTTTCAAACCGAAAAATGAAGAAAAAAAAAAAATTATATTCTTAAATCATTTTCTTCACTTCAATTATATCTTGTTAACTGATACAACTATGATGTTTGTTGGAGTAGTGCTCTGTCTCTCGTCCTTCAAACCAAACCAACAATTATTATTTATATAATTGAATTATTTTTATTTTTTTCAATGACAAAAAAAAGAGAAGGTTTCTTGTAAGTACGTATAGAGTGGAGTCGAAGGTTCCCCATTGGGTAGGGATTAGGGAACCTTCTCATTCGTGCTTACGTGTATCGAATTATTATGCACGGTTCCGAACATGTTCTGGGATTGATTTCATCATTCATGTTCACAAGTATAGTAATTGAGATTACTTTATAGATTAATTTATATATAATGACTCATTTCAGGCAGGTATGTGCGTTAGGGGTCATTATTAAGGCAGTGCAGTTGGGAACCCACAGGCTGCTGGCTTTGAGCTCGTGAGGTGGTGGGGCATGTCTAGAGTGGCAGAAAAATTCAGTTATTCATGCTATTGCTAGCTATACGCTTGTACAACTTGCTCAATCTCTTTTCTAACACCAACTTGATCCAGTATATCAACTGGACCAACCAATTTCATTCATAATCAAAATATAGGCCTTTTTCATAATTTAATTTTAGTAAGTAAATTGACCATATTTGTCCAATACAATCTCCCAAATGTTGTTGATAGTGGGACATTATGAAGGTCAGGTAATGTCTCTGCCATTTTTGACAGGTAATAAAATTATCCATCGACAGCTAGTAACATCCAAAAACCAGAATTTATGAAACGCTAATCCCGTATTTATTTTACAATTAAATGAGCGTCTCTCACAAGGTTGGGTTATTTCATTTGCCGACGGGGGGTTGATTCTAAACGCCTAAACTCCAAAGACTAAAGAAACGTGACCAAAACAAGAGGAGTGAAATGATCATCAATAATGATGAGATGAAGAAAAATGTTGGATCTTCTTTACATTTCACATCAGAAAAGGTCGAGCATCACACCATAAATGAGGAAAAAACACCCATTTCCATACTTAAATCACAGTTCTGTTTTTGTTGATACGTGCCTCTGCCGAGTCCTCATTTGCAAAAAGCCAGCACAGTTCTCTATTTTCAGGCCCGTCAGTATCGCCATCTAACAACAAAACAAAATTACCCAGTTCCATCTTTTTAAGATATCCCAGTCCCAGCGTATCTCCATGAAGATTTTATTTCTTTTCAATCTCACTTTTACATAATCAAATTCAGTGTTAATGTAAAATTTACATGTAATATAAGGCTAATTCTACAACCAAAAACTCGTCAAAAAGAAACTGCTTTTTTGGAAGTGCTTTCCATATTAAGCATAAACCATTAATGTTACGCTGTTAAGGCCAAAAAAATTGAATACAGAATAATAATTACAACAAAATCTATTTCTGAATATTAGCTACCAACAAAACATTAAAGCAACAAGGACAGAATATCAACTATATGCTAAACTTTTGCCCTGTATAATTCTCCCCCTTTTGCCAGAGCATCATTGGATACATTTCATCCACATTTCTCGATTTACAATTGACAATTGAAACACGTGACCCCAAATATCCACCGCATGATCAGCCTTCCTTTTGCCCATCAGACAAATCACACGATTGAGCTTTTCTACTGCTCTTAATCCTTAACAAACCGTACAACTTTTTAAATTCCTTCACAGTATTTTCCCTAAACATCGAACTAGAATCACCCGTTTCATCCAATGATTTCCTCGACCAACTATCATACAATCGCCGTCCGATATTGGAAGACCCCCTGCCATCACCGTCTGTTTGCAAAGCCGTGATTACCGATTTCAGGGCTCGACTAGGCGAGTTTCTGTTGGCTATCATCAACTCACCAATCTCTGCTGGACTTAAACTTGCCCCACTTTGAAAAACCTCCTCTACTTGGGGAAACAATTTATGATCTTTAAGTCCCAAATAACTATTTGCTAATGTTTTAAAAGCTGAGAAATCACATAATGGAAAATGAATGTGAACATCTATGCGTCCAGGCCGAAGCATAGCCGGGTCGATAAGCTCTTTACCGTTCATTGTAAAGACCATAACTCTTTCTTCCAGACAGCAAGAATTTAATATTCCGTCCATAAAGTTTAATACCCCAGATAAGCTCACCGCCGTTGATTTATTAGCCAAAAACCGATCAAGATCCTCGATTAGGATCACAGACTTGCTTTTTGTTTGCAACAAAAGCATTTTGAGATCTGAATCATCTGAGACTCTTGAAAGATCGATGTCGTACACATCGTAGCATAAAAATTTAGCCATGGCTGCCACAAAGCTTGATTTTCCTGTACCTGAAGGACCGTATAACAGGAAACTTCGTTTCCAAACACGGCCTAGTCGATGATAGAATTGTTTGGCTTTAAGGAATGACTCAAGATCAGATTTTACCTTGTTTTTGAGATCAGACTCCATGGCAATCGTCTCGAAAGTTGAAGGGTGAGTGAAGGGGATAGATCTCCACCGTCCCTCTTGGCTATGATGATTTTGGATATTTACGTAGAGTCTCAAATCCTTCTTCTTCTGGTCGAGCTCATCGGATACAGTGTGTATGTGTTGGAGATAGGGACGCAGAATTCTTCGTTTATCAGCTTTTCTTACCTTCAAGACGAAGGTTCTGCAAGCATTTGTATCATTCTTTTCTTGGTTTATCCAAAAAACCCGAGCTCCAAGAAAATCATCTTCGATGATTTGGTTAGGATCGAGGCCGAGGATGATTTCGTTGGACTTTTTTCCGGTGAAAAGGTTGGTGAAATCTGAGTCTTCAATGGATGTTAAAGAATTTAAATAAACATAGACTTTGCGATACAGCTGATTCTCTTGCATGTTTTCGTTGAATTCTGGAACCTTGAAGAATTGATAAACATGAAAACAATCTTCGATCACTCTCCACCATTTCTTGGTAACGTATATCAACCCAGTTTTAAATAAAGCCACTCGAATAAAAAAACACAAACCAAAGACTGTTGAAACAAGAGACCAATCACAGAACCAGTATAAGGCAAAAAAAACCAGATTCAAGCAGCAGATAATAGAACATAAACAGCAGTTTTAAACCACATAATATGAAGCAAAATAAAGATGAAAAAAGAGAGACAGAGATTTATAGTGGTTCGGTAATCTTATAGATTACTACGTCCACTCTTCAGGGCAGTAAGAAAGTTTTCACTATGAGAATAAAGAGATTCTTACAGAGATACGCTCACCCTTTACACAGTGTATACCCCTCTGAAACCCAGATCTCGTACACCCTCATAAACACACCCAATAACAAGCATTAGTAAAACTATTTATACAGAAGAACAAAGAACCAGAAAAAAAAAACCAGCTAAGACCTACCACAACCGTAGATTCAATCAACGCTGTTCGAAACCTCAGCGCATCCTCATCTTGCAACAAACTTTCTCTCTCTGTTAACCAAGAGAGAAAGTTCCAGACCAAACGAAATGAACACAAAAAAACTAAGAAATTAGGTTTATTGAAGGCTGGAGTTTTACGGAACTGCCCTTAGCTTTTGGCAAAACACCTTTGACTGCCCTTTTCAAACTTTGTTCCACATGGCATAAATCAATGCCACCTCAACAACAAATTCCACCTTGGCACTTGATTATTGCCCTCACTTACTGCCCTGGAAATTCCTTCTACTTTTCTTCAATGTGAAGATGGCTCTTAAAGAGCCTTAACTTTTCCAAAACAACAGACTTGGTAAAACTGTTGCAGGGTTTTCACGACAGGAACTTCTCCACCTGATGCTTTATCTTCAATCAAATTTATAAAATGCAACCTGACATCAATGTGTTTGATCTCTCATGAAACACTGATTTTTACATAAGAATATTGCACTTTGGCTGTCACTCTTGATTGGAACTGCTGCTGGTTCAAACCCATTTCTTCAAGCATTCCTTGAGCCACATTGCCTCTTTAACAGCCTCTGTAATGGAACGTTTATTGCTTCCGTAGTTGACAAAGTAACAATTGCCTGCAGGTTAGCTTTCCAAGAAACCAGATTATTCCAAAGAGAAAAACAGAAACCAGTCATGGATTTCTATTGTCAATATTTCCTGCATAATCAGCATCCACATATCCTACATGATATTTCCCTGATTTTGCTCCCTACTGTAAACAATACCAGTAGTATTGTACCCCCCCATACCTAAGCAACCATTTTACACGCTTCCCAATGATTCTTCCCAGGATTACTCATAAACTACTTACAGAACTAACTGCAAAGGCTAAATCAGGTCTAGTACAACCCATCACAATACATCAAGCTCCCTATTGCATTTGCATACGGAATACAGTTCTTTCCGCCTTTTTTCGTTTCTGGGCATTGAACTGAACTGAGTTAAAGTGCTGTCCTAAGGGTGTTTTGACAGGTTTGGAATTGCTCATATTAAACTTCCTGATAACTTTCCAGCATATTCCTTTTGTGACAAGATCAATTTTCCAATCTTTCTATCCCTTTCAATATTCATTCTAGGATTTTCTTAGTGCCCTAAGTCTTTATTTCAAATGTCTACTCATCTCTTCCTTAAACTTAGCAATTTCAGAAAGATCTTACAAGCAACAAGCATCATCTACATACAAAGTAGATAAATGTAGCACTCCCATACAAACAATTAAATAAAACAACCATCAAAGCTACTTCGAATAAATCCAGCATTCACCATAACCAGTCAATTTTATTTTACCACTGCCTAGGTGACTGCTTTAAACCATACAGCGATTTTTTTCAACAAACAAACCGGTTTGTAGACCCTTTTCAAACAATTCAGGCTGCTCCATCAGAATTCTTTCTTCTAAATCACCTTCAAGAAGGCAGTTTTGATGTCTAATTGTTCCAATTCTAAATCAAACTGAGCTACTAAGGCTAGGAGAATTTGATAGTGGTATGTCTCACAACTGGTGAGAAAATTTCATTATAACAATCCTTCAACCTGTGTAAAACCTTGGCTACCAAACTAGCTTTAAACCTAGGTGCTTCTACCCCTGGTATTCCCTCTTTCCTTTTGAAAACCCATTTACACTTAAAACACTCTACTGCCTTCAGGTTTGTTAACTAGGATCCAGGGCTGATTTTTGATAAAGAATCATATTCTCCTGCATGGCAAGTTTCCATTCCCTAGACTCTTACTAATCATGGCTTCCTTAACAGTCCTAGGCTCATCATCAATCTCTTCAGCAATTTGAAGAGCAAATGCTACCATGTCAGCATGTGAGTACTCCAGGTGGTCTAATTTCCCTTCTTTCCCTATCTCTAGCTAGTTGATAATTTTGCAAGTCATGTCCATCAGCATCATTATCACCATTTTCACCTAAGCTAGACTCTTCCTCTGGGTATGGGAATCTGAAACAGGATTGTTCAGACTTGAAAATTCTCCACCTAGATCCAGATTAAGACCTCTGTCTGTTGCATTGTTACTCTTTCCTGACCCAAAATACCAACAATCTTCATTAAATCGACATATCTCTACTAATGATACACTTTTTCCCTCCAATATCCCAACATTTAAACCTTAATGCCATCAGGATATCCCAGAAAAATGCATCTAATAGCCCTTGGTTGTAACTTATAGTTTTTTCATGAACAAAAACTGTGCAGCCAAAAAACCTAAGGTTACATAGTTTGCAGGATGCCCAGACCATTTTCCATGGGTGTTTTTAAACTAATAGCAGATGAGGGTATTCTATTAATAAGGTAAACTGCAGTGTGGGCAGCCTCTGCCCAGAACTTGGTGGGTAACTTGGAACAGGATAATAGGCTTCTAACCTTTCTAGGATAGTCCTATTCATCCTTTCAGCTAAACCATTCTGTGGGGTGTGTGCCTTACAGTCCTATGCTCAGAATCCCACTTCCCTACACAGATTATCAAAATCTTCATTTATGAATTCTAAGCCATTATCAGTTCTAAGTTTCCTAATTTTCTTCCAGTTTGGTTTTCAATCATGACTTTCCAATCTCTGAATTTCTAAATGCTTCTCCCCTAGCTTTCAAGAATAGACACCAGACCCTCCTAGAATAGTCATCTATTATGCTGATGAAATATCTAAACCTCCCAAAGATGGGTGTTTAGTAGGTCCCCAAACATCTGAATGGATATAGTCTAAATAGACTTAGAAAGTGGTTCCCACATAAATCTGATTCTGTTCATCTTCCCATAATACAGTGATCACAGAAAGCCAACTTCTATTTTATCTCCTCCAAGAGCCTTTTGCTTACCCAGCAACTAAACCTTTTTCACTAATGTTCCCTAATCTCCTATGCCATAAGGTTGTCTATTAGACTTTTGGGTTAAGGATACTGCTGCTGTTCCAGTAATAGTTGAACCATTAAGACATACAGCCCATTCCTCATCTCACCCTTCATCACAACTAAGGACCCTTTAGTTACTTAAGAACTCCACCTTGAGCTTTATAGCAATAGCCAATTGAATCAAGACTTCCTAGAGAAACTAAGTTTCTTTTTAGTCTGGTATGTATCTAACATCAGTAAGCCATTTTGAGCTTCCATCATGTAGATTCAGCCTTACATCTCCATTCCTAAGACTCTACAAGCTGCATTATTTCCCATCATACCTTTCCAGACTCAAGTTTCTTAAAGTTTGACAGAAAACTCCTGTTTGGAGTCATGTGGAAGAACACCAGAATCAAGTACCCATTCAGCATCAGTTTCATTTTCAGAAAAAAACTAACACATCAGAACTCTCAACCATCAGAAGCTATGTCTACAATTCCCTAGCATCCTTTTCCCCTGACTTTTTCTTCTATCAGGACAGTCCCTCTTAAAGTGACCTTCCTTATGACAGTGAAAACATTTCCTAGTGAACTAGACTTAGACCTTGATCTACCCCTGAATTCCCCTTCTTGTGGCCTTTCTTATCAGGTCTTCCTCTTCATAAAAACCCCTCACCATCTAGTTTTCCCTCTTTTAAATTCAGCATCCTTAGTAGTTATTGCTACCACTACTTCATCTAGTTTAAGGGTTTGCCTGCCATACTAAGGGTATCCACAAAATTAGAGAAAATTTTTGGAAGTGAGTTAATTAGGATTACGCTTGATCTTCATCCTAACCTTAACACTAAGCCCTTCTAGATCCTGTACCAGTTTCATAAAGTCATTCATGTTGTCTCTAATAATTTGTTTTCATCCATTTTAAAAATGAACAGCTTCTGTTTTAAAACTAGCCATTAGGAGAGGACTTTGACAGGTATAAAGAGTCTAGTTTTTCCCAAATTTCAAATGGTGATTCCATTTTCTTAACTTCCCTTAAGACCTTATCCCCTAAACCTAGAATTAGGGTACGAGGGCTTTATCTAAAAAGTCTTTCTTCCTTCTCAGACAAAGAGTCTGGTAAACTATCCTCACCTTTAAAGTGTCAGCTAAACACCCTTAACTAAGATAGCCTCATTTTCATCTTCCACAATCCATAATCATTATCCCCTGTGAATTTCTCCACCTCAAACTTAGACATATTCCTGGTTCCTATACTTCACAGATGCTTAGAGTAAAAAAGCCCAATTTTACCTAAGACTTAAACAGAAACCCTAACTTGCAACTGTTTTGAAAAAGAACTCAAATCTAAGCCTAGATGTTCCTGATTGCAAAAGATCTCTTAACCTAGAGAAAACCTAGGTGCTAGAATGATAACCTAGCTCTGATACACACTTGTTGAAACAAGAGACAATCACAGAACAGTATAAGGCAAAAAAAACCAGATTCAAGCAGCAGATAATAGTAACATATAATCAGCAGTTTTAAACCACAATATATGAAGCAAAATAAAGATGAAAAAAGAGAGACAGAGATTTATAGTGGTTCGGTAATCTTATAGATTACCTACGTCCACTCTTCAGGGCAGTAAGAAGTTTTCACTATGAGAATAAGAGATTCTTACAGAGTACGCTACACCTTTACACAGTGTATAACCCTCTGTAAACCCAGATCTGTACACTCTCATACACACACCCAATAACCAAGCATTAGTAAAACTATTTATACAGAAGAACAAAGAACCAGAAAAACACCAGCTAAGACCTACCACAACGTAGATTCAATCAACGCTGTTCGAAACCTCCAGGCATCCTCATCTTGCAACAAACTTTCTCTCTCTGTTAACCAAGAGAGAAAGTTCCAGACCAAACGAAATGAACAAAAAACCTAATTGAAATTGGTTTATTGAAGGTGGAGTTTTACGGAACTGCCCTTAGCTTTTGGCAAAACACCTTTGACTGCCCTTTTCAAACTTTGACTTCCACATGGCATAAATCAATTGCCACCTCAACAACAAAGACTATGAACAAAAGAATAAACGAGTTCCAAACCATCCAATACCAGAGGGACGGGTTGGTTGGATTCTAAACAGGAATACAATGGAATAAAACAGAAGACGATTGGTTACAGCTTACAAAATGGAAATTTTTCAAGGACGTCTAACTTTTTCCTTTTCGAAGATAAAGTAATGTTAAAAGGAGAAATATGAAAAGATTTAAAGTGGTGGCATGGAAGAAAGAGGATTGGAGAAACGTGAATAGGAAGAGAAGAGAAGAGAAGAGAAGAAAAAAGGAGAGTTTAATGGAGACTACTAATTAAATTGAGAGACGGTTAACTGCGGCAAGTTTGTGGGTCAAAATAGAGGCGGAAAGAGAAGCTAAAGCAAGAGGAAGGACGAGATAGAGGAGAAAAGGGTTGTTTGTGTTTATTTTAATCGAAGAGCAGAGGAGAGGTTTTTTTCTCCGTCATTTCTAGCTGTAGCCAGCCTAGATTTTTAAATGATCAGATTCCGTTCCTTATTAATTTAATCTACACACGGTTTAGCCACGTCGGAATACCGAATATCGAACCTCCTCCTCCAAAAGCCATAATTATTTCATTAAACTATTTATTAAAATTTTCTTTTTTTTTTTTTAAAGCGCGTATACTTTTTTTTTTATGGAAAATTTTGCTCTGGCCTTTTAAGCATTTTATTTTATTTTTTTTTTTTTAGAAAAAAAAAAAAAAAAAACGTTATGGTTGTAATGATTAGATTTGCTTCTCATAGTTGATAAAAAGTTAAAAAACAAAAGATGTTAAATTCTATTGTTTATCTTAGAAGATGGTCGTTTTCTTTTTCAATTGCAAACAAGTTATGACGGTTATGAAACGTAATTTAAGGTAGATATTGATGCAGTATGGAAGAAATCATAGAAAAATAGAAAAATAATGTTCTTGTTACAGGATATGAATAAACCTCACGTATAAATTTGGTAGCTGAATTAGTAAAGATTGCATTACATGGACAAGTTGAAGTTAGGGTTAGCAACACATAGTTGTTAGTTGATTTGAATATGTTTTTTTCTTCTTCTATGACTTAAAAACTACAGAGGACAAGTAACCATTTATTATCAGACAATATTAATTTGCCATGTGGAGAAATATTGAAGAGAATTAGCTAACCAAATACCAAGGTTTGATGGGTTGAGTGGCATCAAATGGAGGCTGAAGAAAGTCCCCTTTGAATCAATTAAGTATATCCGCTTAGCTTTGTAAGAGTTGAGACTTAACCAAGTCCAAGATGGCAACATGACATAAGAAGAGCTGAAACTTACGACTAACGCTAGCTGTTATTATTTATTTGATTTTGCCTTCTCATCTCTCTACGTACTTGCTTACAAAAAAAAATTCTTTGTCTAGAGGGGGCAGTTCGCTCATTAATTGTACTGAATCATTACAAGTTTGAATGGTGATGTTATTCAACTAGAAAACTTTGGGGAATATTTGAATTTCGTATCTGCGTATTAACTGGCATCAAAGGAATAATTAATTTTTACACTAGCAGGCAAGTGACAGCCTATATATATAAATACTTACAAAAGAATAAATTCGGACATGAAATCTCCGTCCGGTACATTTTTTAAAATGTTATTCTGATTTTTCTAATAAAGTTAAACAGAAAATTAACCCAAAAATATATTTATTTCAATATTCTTAAAATCATATTCTATTTTATTCATCTCATAAAACATTAATAATTATCTTTTTCGTAAAGATAATTCAATTTTGCTTTTTTTTTTTTTTTTCCAAAATACTATTATAAAAATCATCCCCAAATGAAGCTCAATCTTTTTCCCTATTTGAGTTGTGCGGCTAAAATGAACCCAAATGGAAGCTTTAATCAGTGGCTGAGACACTGTTAGTATAGAAAAATACATAAAAGCATAATACATGACTTATTTTGGGTGTTCAAACTGCATATTTCAAGGAATTTTAGAAATTAAAAAAAGAAAACTTGAAAGTCATTGGAGTCGGAGAATAAGACAAAAGCGCTTTTACAAAGATAAAAACTTTAGTGGTAACATGATTAATGTAAAAGGTTAACCACTAAAGCAAATTTATTGTTGAGCTTTAAATTTCAAACTCCTTTATTCCCATATCCTAATTTGAAATGAATATATTCTCTATCACTTTGCCCACTCAGATGTTCAACTACAGTTGGCTGTTTTTAGACTTCCGTAAGCCTTATCGTTGGTGCTCATACATACAGCATCGATTTATGCTTCAAACAAATTAATATAAAATACGCACGTACGTAGATTTGCTCCCATAAGCCCGAAATTAATCTACATGTCTTTGAGCTCAAATTTTGTGGCCCCAAGATAAGCCTACATCAACCATAAATATTAGCAATACATGCCACAATTGAAGGGGAGGTATAATATCTCCGCCTATAAACTAGAACCACTGAGTAAAGTTGTTGGCGTTGGTACAGTCTAATCTCGATTTTAGTCCACTCACGGGCTAGTGGTTTCGTTTGTGTTCATTGCTGCTCAGGCGTCATTAGCATGATTGATTTAGAAAAAAGGACCGTTCGTGAAAAAAACATTTGTAGGAGAGAATCTCTTAGCTCTAATTTGGCACTTTCTATTGGTGATAGTGAAATCTAAGAGCAACGAAATTGTCAGATATGCGGTAGATGTGGCTGCAAATCACCTAATCCCATAAACTATAAATTAGGCGAAGACAAATGTTTTTTCGCTTTCTGTTTGGTTAGCTACTAATTTTATATACATATACTATCAAATGTAATTTGGGGATTTTAGAGAGCTTTATTATTATTTTGAAAAATTAATTACATGCAAAACATAATCAGCTTAGCACACGGAAGGTGGGTGTTTGAAGTTCAATCGAAATTGACATTTTATGATGAAATCACCCCCCTTTGGATTGAGTGGATTCCTTGTTAAGTTTGTGACACTTGTCAATTGCTTAAACCACAAGCTATATTCAAGTTTTTGTCTTTACTCGTTACACATCATAAGGTTGATAATATTATCGAACAAAAAAGAAAAAACCCACAATCTTCATTATGATAAACCAGCACGATTAATTAAATTCTCTTTTTATTCCCTAATTCATTTCCTGGTATTATTCAAGTAAAGAAATAAAATATGACGATACTTGTCAATATTAATACTAATATTTCATATGTTTGCGGGAAAGACCAGATAAAATATGACCAGAGTCAAGTCAGCCCACCTTAACCATATTGAACGTAAAAGAAGGAAATGAAAACGACCTGACCGCTGCAGACTACATGCATGGTTTCTCAAGTGGATATTGATCAATTGTGCAGCCAAGTTAGGCAGATCAAATATGTTCATATATTGTTCTTCATGGCTTTAACCAATCCCATATCTTTGTTCACTTTCTTAAAGTTGGGCTACCTATCTTTACACGTTAAGAAGTGGAAAATAATTTAATGCAATTGGACCCGTTTGATCAAGTTGATCGCTAAAAACTTGTTAGTATTCAAACTCAGATAAGTCAAGCTTATAAGTCGGTTTAAGATTTAAAATTAAAAAATGAAAATAAAATCTATCACATTGAATTACTTGGTTGTTTTGACAAAGATCATTATAAAATATTTGATTATGGCGAATCAAAAAGATTTAATTAGCTGATTTTCCTTTAGCTTCTTATTTGGGCTAGATAGGGTAGATTTCCGTTGGATCTAGATTCTGGGCTAGTCGTTCTATCATTTCGCTCTATGGGCCTCTTTTGAGTCCTTGTACGACAATAACTTTTTGGGTTGTGATTTTTATCTTCAATATAAATTTTAAGAGTAATGCTACAGCCACCAAAGGTTGTACACTGAATATGCATATCGAATGATGTGATAAAATCCTGACCGTTGATTCATTATCAGTTAATATTAATCAATGATCAGAATTTTGTCACGTCACTCGGTACACAGATTCGATGCGTAACCTTTGGTGGCTAATAATGTTGACTTTTACTCAACAAAATAATATAATATAAGAAAGAGCAAACGACTTTTTCCCACCCAAATAATGGCTTAATAGCACTTTCTCACCTTCAGACTTTTAAAATACCACTTTATTAGCCAAATTTATATTCCATTTATGATTTCGGCATCATTTCAACCCCACACCACCACCCTTCTCTTTTTCGATCATCACTTATCAAAACCCCTCAAACCTTACTCCCATCGACCTTGCAATCGTCAACAATCGAGTTATTAGGGTTTTTGTAGCCGCCTCTCTCAAGTTAAATTTTGATCAATCCTAACCGCTAAAATCCAACCTTTCACAACTAAAAGACTCATCGGTCTCTCCTCTTCAAAAGCCCCAACAACTTGGAACAAGTTTGCTCTTTGTTCATTGTCGGAATATGAATTTGGATAATAAAGTGGTATTTTAAAAATATGTGGGTGGAAAAGTGTTATAAAGCCATTATTTGGGTGGGAACAAGTCATTAACTGTATAAGAAATCTTAAAAATTAAAATGTGTATGATAGACATATGATAAGAAGTCTGCAAACATAATATTTTCATTACTTTAAGGCTGTGGAAAGATAACTCCTGTTATCAATCTTTGATTCTAGACATTCCTTTGTTTGATTTGACAGTAATATAAGATTACAGGAATGTTTCCTTCCCAATAGTGAATACTGTTGGTGATTTTCAGGGTTATCAAATTACCTAGTCCAGGGGTGTTAATCTTTTTTTGCTGGGGTTATTCTTTTTTTTATTTATTTACCAAATTTGCCCTTAAAGAAAAGCCATTTTGGACTGAATTGCCCTCAAATGTCTACCAAATAATAATTACCCAAACCCCTACATTTGAGAATTTAGCTAAAACACCCTAGCCACAAAAGTTTGAAAGTTAACAAAATACCCCCAACTACTATAGGCCATCGGCAATAGTCGTACGACCGACATGATCTGGCTGATGGCTGTTTTTGACCATATCGAAGGTCGAAAACATCTAGATCGCTGTGGATTTGGCCAAAAACGGCCATAACAGATCTGGTTGTTTGTGGTCGTTTTTGGTCAGATCCATGATATACTGGTTGTTTTTGGCCTTTAATCTGGTTGGAAACAACCAGATTGGAGTGGATTTGGTAGTTTTCAACCAAATCTATGACAATCTAGCTATTTTTTACCTTCAATCTGGTCGAAAACAGCCAAAACGACGCCTAATAGGCCAAATCTCTCCTATTGTGCGATGTTTCGGTGACTGCCGCCAATGACTAACAGTGGTGGCTGGCTGTCGGTGGTGGCGATGGGTGGTTGGGGGTATTTTGTTAAAATTTGAATTTTGTTATTGGGTGTTTTAGCTAAATTCTCAAATATAGGGGGTTAAAAGGATTTATTTAAATAATAATAATAATAATAATAATTATTATTATTATTATTTTAAAAAGGAAAGACGGTTCAGTAAAAGCTGCTGTTAACAATATTATTATTATTATTATTTTAAAAAGGAATGACGATTCAGTGAAAGCTGCTGTTAATAATATTTTGTTCTTTCCAACCAAACTTCTTAATTATTTATACCCACTAATCTAATCAAATTTATTGATATAACACCCCCATAATTTTTAGTAATCTATCTCACTGGTACTCTTGCGTTTTCAGCAATAAAACATTCCTCATACCGAACGCACCTTAAATGCATCCTAACATGTAATGTCGTTTCCAATGAGTATAGATATGATCATAATTTTTATTTATTTACATCCTATATATATATAATTTTAATGAAAATTCCTACATAAGTTTCATGCAAAAATTTATAGGGGCCCTTTTATACTATCAAACGGTAAAAGAAGGAAATGAAAACGACCGACCGCTGCAGACTACATGCATGGTTTCTCAAGTGATTATGATCAATTGTGCAGCCAAGTTAGGCAGATCAAATATGTAATATATGTTCTTCATGGCTTTAACCAACCCCATATCTTTGTTCACTTTCTTGAAGTTGGGCTACCTATTCCACGTTAAGAAGTGGAAAATAATTTAATGCAATGGACCCGTTTGATCGCTAAACTATTGTTAGTATTCAAACTCAGATAAGTCAAGCTTATAAGTCGGTTTAAGATTTAAAATTAAAAAATGAAAATAAAATCTATCACATTGAATTACTTGGTTGTTTTGACAAAGATCATTATAAAATATTTGATTATGGCGAATCAAAAAGATTTAATTAGCTGATTTCCTTTAGCTTCTTATTGGGTAGATAGGGTAGATTTCCGTTGGATCGATTCTGGGCTAGTCCTTCTATCATTTGCTCTATGGGCCTCTTGAGTCCTTGTACGACAATACTTTTTGGGTTGTGATTTTATCTTCAATATAAATTTTAAAGGGGGTTAAAAAGTAATCTCATTTTTATATCTTTATTAATTACTTTTAAGATGGTTTGAAAAATTGTCGTTTTAATATAATCAAAAATATTTATAATGAGATCACTAATTAAGTTAACAGTTTTTTCGATAAAATCTATTAATTAAAATGTTGCTGTATATAAATATAGAATCTGGGCTTATCAAAAGTTAGTCATAAAAAATATTATTGTTTTAGCCACATTTTTTTTATTAAAAAGGGAATTGATTTTTAGACCCATCAATTGTTCATTAGCCCAACGCTACTCAAGAGGACAAAATTATAAAACTATTAAACAAAACAGAAGGATTATCCATGAAGGCTTGAGTAAGGTGGACTACAAATTGAATTTCTGGATCCTTTGCCCCCATATTCAAATTTCTACTCATAAGACCTTTGACGTTCTTCATGGAGTTTTAATAATTGCTGGGTGCCTCGTTCCAACTCAAACTTTTTTAATTGGTTTCCATTGTTTCTTTAATTAAAATCCAATTGCAGATGATTAAGTTTTTAAAGTAAAATTATGTAATAATAGTATATGATAAGTCTTCCAAAAATCACACCACAAAACCAATTAAAATTTCAAAGAAAAAAATATTTATGGTTTTCAATTAAAACCATTCTTGCATGACACTGAAAATTCTTTAAAATTTTGTTAATTAATTCCACTATAAATATTATTTTTATAGATTAAAGATGATAAATTTTCATCATAAACGGCTTCCTCAGAGTATGTCATTTTCAAAGCATTGCAATGGTGTGAGTATGAAATTACATTTTTAAACTCTTTTATATGAGACGGGGTAAAGTAAAGATAAAATATAGGGGGGGAAGGATCACCTCTTGAAAAAAAATAATGGATACTAATCTTCATTTTTTATTACATGGGTGGTATACAAGATTTGCACCAATTACAGCGATCTGATTGATCATGACGAAATCAGAACTGATTAGTGCGTAGTTACGGATAACTAACAATGTTATTAATATAAAGCGTAAAGTAAATAAATAACACAAATTTTTTTTAAGTGGTTCGGCGAGTTATAATCTTGAGCATACCCACTGTTTTGTATTTGCTATGAGAGCTTACAATAATAATTCTTGAACAATTTGCTAACCCCTTTTCTCCGTTGAAGGGGGGTTTATATACAGATTTTATACAAAGGAAATATGTGAAAATAAATGATTACAATTAAGATTGAAATGCAACTTCGATATTCTCACGATTGAGTGTTGAGATTGCGCCAAGAACTATCGATCTGATCCCTTTTGAGTATCCAGGATCTGAAGTTATCTGTGAGTTGGTTGAACAACTGTAGGGATTGGTCGCGACTAGTTATGTTAGGTCGAGCTACATCTTGACGAGCTTATGCTGGGTTGGATATGATTGAGTTGAACTGATCTTTGGATTGAGCTATAGCTTGCGATTCTCCGAGCTTAATGGAAAAATCACACACAACAATGAGCTTGAGCAAAAGAAAGTTAATAAAAATCAACAAAATGAAGGAATTTCAAATAGAATGATCGTAAAAATAAATTTCCAGTAATTACAATTTTTTTTTTTTTTGAGTGTTGATTTAAAAGTCAAATAATCCATCCGCTCGATACTTTTTGAAAATATGGGATAATTGTTTTTCCCCATTAATTTTATGTCTAAACTTAATCCATATTAACTGGCATCAAAGGAATAATTAATTTTTACACTAACAAGCAAGTGACAGCCTATATATATAAATAATTACAAAAGAACAAATTCGAAAAGAAATCTGGTTTGGTACACTTTTTAAAATGCTATTCTGGTTTTTCTAATAAAGTTGGTTTCGTTGGGTTCAAAATAGGGAATATTACTCTTAGTATTCCCAAAAAAGTTAAACAGTAAAATACCCAAAAACTCTCATTTTTGGGAATACTACTTTCAATATTATTCAATTTTTTTTAAACCCTCTAAATTTGTTAATTTAATTAAATACCCCTAAATATTTTTAAAAAAATTACAAAAACACCCCAACAATCCACATTTACCATATTCCGGCCACCACCACCGGAAAATGGCCAGAATCTGGTAGAATGGCGCACTACCGGCTGAATCTGGCCGGTAGTGTGCCGATCTAGTGGATCTGACAGGAAAAGGCCAAATCTAAGACCAAAGATCTGGTCGTTGACGGCCAGATCTTTGGCCGTAACAGTCGGTCACAACGGCCAACAAACAGTCATCGTTGAACACGACCGTTTGTTGGCCATCGTTGAGAGCAAATACGTCGGCCAGATCTGGCCGTAGATCTGGCCGGAAAAGGCCATAGCGGCGCATGACCGGCAAGATCCAGCTGGTCATGCGCCGATAAGACGACTCCGGCCACCTCCGGTGGTGGTGGCCGGCTGGGGGTATTTGAGGGTGGGTTAGGAGTATTTTTGTTAACTTTTAATGTTTTATTATAGGGGGTATTTTGTAAAAAAACAAACATAAGGGGCATTTTATTAATTTATAAATCCTACCTCGTAATACTCGCCCAATTCAATTTTTTTTAACTTTTTTCAAAAAACTTTTCCCAAAACCCCCAAATTTTGAACCAAATAAAGCCAACACTTTTTAAAATGCTATTCTGATTTTCCTAATAAAGTTAAACAGAAAATCAACCCAAAAATACATTTGTTTAAATATTTTCAAAATCTTATTCTATTTTATTCATCTCATCAAACATTAATAATTACCTTTATTGTAATGGTAATTTTTTTTTTTTTCAAAATACTATTCTAAAAATTATCTAATAATGAACCAAACGAAGCTCAATCTTTTTCCCTATTTGGCTATTTGAGTTGTGCGGCTAAAATGAACCCAAATGGAAGCTTTAATCAGTGGCTGAGACTGTTAGTATAGAAAAATACATAAAAGCATAATATATGACTTATTTTGGGTATTCAAACTACATATTTCAAGGAATTTTAGAAATTTAAAAAAGAAAACTTGAAAGTCATTGGAGTCGGAGAATAAGACAAAAGCACTTTTACAAAGATAAAAACTTTAGTGGTAACATGATTAATGTAAAAGGTTAACCACTAAAGCAAATTTATTGTTGAGCTTTAAATTTCAAACTCCTTTATTCCCGTATCCTAATTTGAAATGAATATATTCTCTATCACTTTGCCCACTCAGATGTTCAACTACAGTTCCGTAAGCCTTATCGTTGGTGCTCATACATACAGCATCGATTTATGCTTCAAACAAATTAATATAAAATACGCACGTACGTAGATTTGCTCCCATAAGCCCGAAATTAATCTACATGTCTTTGAGCTCAAATTTTGTGGCCCCTAGATAAGCCTACATCAACCATAAATATTAGCAATACATGCCACAATTGAAGGGGAGGTATAATATCTCCGCCTATAAACTAGAACCACTGAGTAAAGTTGTTGGCGTTGGTACAGTCTAATCTCGATTTTAGTCCACTCACGGGCTAGTGGTTTCGTTTGTGTTCATTGCTGCTCAGGCGTCATTAGCATGATTGATTTAGAAAAAAACATTTGTAAGAGAGAATCTCTTAGCTCTAATTTGGCACTTTCTATTGGTGATAGTGAAATCTAAGAGCAACGAAATTGTCAGATATGCGGTAGCTGTGGCTGCAAATCACCTAATCCCATCAACTATAAATTAGGCGAAGACAAATGTCTTTTCGCTTTCTTTTTGCTTAGCTACCAATTTGAGTATCTCAATGGATTAAATGTAATTTGGGAATTTTAGAGAGCTTTATTATTATTTTGAAAAATTAATTACATGCAAAACATAATCAGCTTAGCACACGGAAGGTGGGTGTTTGAAGTTCAATTGAAATTTGACGCTTTATGATGAAATCACATCTCTTTGGATCGAGTGGATTCCTTGTTCAGTTTGTGACACTTGTCAATTGCTTAAACCACAAGCTATATTCAAGTTTTTGTCTTTACTCGTTGCTCATTGATAATATTATCTAACAAAAAAGAAAAAACCCACAATGTTCATTATAATTAAATTCTCTTTTTATTCCCTATTTCATTTCCTGGTATTATTCAAGTAAAGAAATAAAATATGACGATACTTGTCAATATTAATACTAATATTTCATATGTTTGCGGGAAAGACCAGATAAAATATGACCAGAGTCAAGTCAGCCCACCTTAACCATATTGAACGTAAAAGAAGGAAATGAAAACGACCTGACCGCTGCAGACTACATGCATGGTTTCTCAAGTGAATATTGATCAATTGTGCAGCCAAGTTAGGCAGATCAAATATGTTAATATATTGCTCTTCATGGCTTTAACCAACCCCATATCTTTGTTCACTTTCTTGAAGTTGGGCTACCTATCTTTCCACGTTAAGAAGTGGAAAATAATTTAATGCAATTGGACCCGTTTGATCGCTAACTACTTGTTAGTATTCAAACTCAGATAAGTCAAGCTTATAAGTCGGTTTAAGATTTAAAATTAAAAAATGAAAATAAAATCTATCACATTGAATTACTTGGTTGTTTTGACAAAGATCATTATAAAATATTTGATTATGGCGAATCAAAAAGATTTAATTAGCTGATTTTCCTTTAGCTTCTTATTTGGGCTAGATAGGGTAGATTTCCGTTGGATCTGGATTCTGGGCTAGTCCTTCTATCATTTTGCTCTATGGGCCTCTTTTGAGTCCTTGTACGACAATTACTTTTTGGGTTGTGATTTTTATCTTCAATATAAATTTTAAAGGGGGTTAAAAATGTAATCTCATTTTTATATCTTTATTAATTACTTTTAAGATGTTTTGAAAAATTGTCTTTTAATATAATCAAATAATAATTTATAATGAGATCTACCTAATTAAGTTAACAGTTTTTCGATAAAATCCTATTAAAATTGTTGCTCGTATAGTAATATAGAATCTGGGCTTTATCAAAAGTTAATGTCATAAAAAATAATTATTGTTTAGCCACATTTTTATTTTAAAAAAGGGAATTGATTTTTAGACCCATCAAATTGTTCATTAGCCCAATAGCCTACTCAAGAGGACAAAATTATAATAACATATTAAACAAAACAGAAGGATTATCCATTGAAGGCTTGAGTAAGGTGGACTACAAATTGAATTTCTGGATCCTTTGCCCCCATATTCAAATTTCTACTCATAAGACCTTTGACGTTCTTCATGGGATTTTTAATAATTTGCTTGGGTGCTTCGTTCCAACTCAAACTTTTTTAATTGGTTTCCATTGTTTCTTTAATTAAAATCCAATTGCAGATGATTCAAGTTTTAAAGTAAAATTTATGTAATAATAGTATATGATAAGTCTTCCAAAAATCACCACAAAACCAATTAAAATTTCAAAGAAAAAATATTTTATGGTTTTCAATTAAAACCATTCTTGCATGACACTGAAAATTTCTTTAAAATTTTGTTAATTAATTCCACTATAAATTATTATTTTTATAGATTAAAGATGATAAATTTTCATCATAAACGGCTTCCTCAGAGTATGTCATTTTCAAAGCATTGCAATGGTTGAGTATGAAATTACATTTTTAATCTCTTTTATATTGATGACGGGGTAAAAGATAAAATATATGGGGGCGAAGGATCACTACTCTTTGAAAAAAAATAATGGATACCTAATCTTCATTTTTTACTTATCATGGGTGTTCATACAAGATTTTGCACCAATTACAGCGATCTGATTGATCATGACGAAATCAGAACTGATATGTGCGTAGTTACGGATAACTAACAATGTTATTAATATAAAGCAGTAAAGTAAATAACACAAATTTTTTTTTAAGTGGTTCGGCGAGTTATAATCTTGAGCATACCCACTGTTTTGTATTTGCTATGAGAGCTTACAATAATAATTCTTGAACAATTTGCTAACCCCTTTCTCATCGTTGAAGGGGGTTTATATACAGATTTTATACAAAGGAAATAGTGAAAATAAAATGATTACAATTAAGATTGAAATGCAACTTCGATATTCTCACGATTGAGTGTTGAGATTGCGCCAAGATTACTATCGATCTGATCCCTTTTGAGATATCCAGGATCTGAAGTTATCTGTGAGTTGGTTGAACAACTGTAGGGATTGGTCGCGACTAGCTTATGTTAGGTCGAGCTACATCTTGACGAGCTTATGCTGGGTTGGATAATTGATTGAGTTGAACTGATTCTGGATTGAGCTATAGCCTTGCGATTCTCCGAGCTTAATGGAAAAATCACACACAACAATGAGCTTGAGCAAAAGAAAGTTAATAAAAATCAACAAAAATGAAGGAATTTCAAATAGAATGATCGTAAAAATAAATTTCCAGTAATTACAATTTTTTTTTTTTTGAGTGTTGATTTAAAAGTCCAAATAATCCATCCGCTCGATACTTTTTGAAAATATGGGATAATTGTTTTTTCCCCATTAATTTTATGTCTAAACTTAATAATAATGTTGACTTTTACTCAACAAAATAATATAATATAAGAAAGAGCAAACTGACTTTTTCCCACCCAAATAATGACTTAATAACACTTTCTCACCTTCTGACTTTTAAAATACCACTTTATTAGCCAAATTTATATTCCGTTTATGATTTTGGCATCGTTTCGACCCCACATCACCACCATTTTCTTTTTCGATTATCACTTACCAAAACCCCTCAAACCTTACTCTCATCAACCTCGCAATCGCCGGCAATCGAGTTATTAGGTTTTGTATAGCCGCCTCTCCCAAGTCAAATTTCGATTAATCCCAATTACTAAAATCCAACATTCCACCACTAATAGACTCATCGACCTCTCCTCTTCAAAAGTTCTAACAACTTGGAACAAGTTTGCTCTTTGTTCATTGTCAGAATATAAATTTAGGTAATAAAGTGGTATTTTAAAAGTATGTGGGTGGAAAAATGTCATAAAGCCCTTATTTGGGTGGGAACAAGTCATTAACTGTATAAGAAATCTTAAAAATTAAAATGTGTATGATAGACATATGATAAGAAGTCTGCAAACGTAATATTTTCATTACTTTAAGGCTGTGGGCAGATAACTCCTGTTGCCAATCTTTGATTCCAGACATTCTTTTGTTTGATTTGACAATAATATAAGATTACGAGAATGTTTCCTTCCTAATAGTGAATATTGTTGGTGATTTTCGGGGTTATCAAATTACCTAGTCTAGAAGTGTTAATCTTTTTTTACCAGGGTTATCTTTTTTTTAAAAAAACCAAATTTGCCCTTAAATAAAAGCCATTTCAGACTAAATTGCCCTCAAATGTCTACCAAATAACAATGACCCAAAAACCCCCCTATTTGAGAATTTAGCTAAAACACCACAGCCACAAAGTTTGAAAGTTAAAAAAAAATCCCCCAGCTACTGTAGGCCATCGGCAATAGTCGTACGACCGACACGATCTGACTGTTTTCGACCATATCAAAGGTTGAAACATCTAGATTGCCGTGGATTTGGCCGAAAAGAGCCATAAAAGGTCTGGCTGTTTGTGACCGTTTCTGGTCAGATCCATGATAACTAGTTGTTTTTGGCCTTCAATCTATTTGAAACAGCCAGATTGGTCGGGATTTGGTAGTTTTTCAACAAATCCATGACAATCTAGTGTGTTTTACCTTCAATCGGTCGAAAAAAGCCAAAACGGCACCACACAAGCCAAATCTCTCTTATCGTGTGACGTTTTGGTGACTGCCGCCAGCTAACAGTGGCAGTCGACGGTGGGTTGGGTGGTTGGAGATATTTTGTTGAAATTTAAACTTTGTTGTTGGTGTGTTTAGCTAAATTCTCAAATATAAGGGGTTTAAAAGAATTATTTAAATAGTAATAATAATAATAAAATATTATTATTATTATTATTTAAAAAGGAAAGAAGATTCAGAAAAAGCTGCTACAATAATATTTTATTATTTCCAACCAAACTTCTTAATTATTTATACTCACTAATCTAATCAAATATTGATATAACATCCCATAATCTTTAGTAACTATCTCACTGGTAATCTTGTATTTCAGTAATAAAATATTCCTCGAATCAAATACACCTTAAATGCATCCTAACATGTAATGTCGTCTCCAATGAGTATAGATATGATCATAATTTTTATTTATTTACATCCTACATACATATAATAAAAAAAAAAAAAAAAAAAAAAAAACTATATAATTTTATGAAAAATCCTAAATAAGTTCATACAAAAATTTCTAGGGCCCTTTTATACTATCATGTAAAAGAAAAAAAAAAAAAAAAAAAAAAAAAAAAGGAAATAACACATGAAAGTGGAGCCTGGAAGGTGCTGTGTCTAAACAGCCCAACTTTTCAGAGCGTTCCAGATTTTCCACGTGGTTAAACGTCTATGGTAAGAAGCCCATTTTACATCGAAGCAAATACAGCAAATTATTTCCAAGTCCGAGCAATCCTCTCTGGCATCTCACTTCCTTATCCATTCTGTTATCGTCTCAATCACACACACACACAAAGAGCATGGCCGCCACACTTAGCCTCCCAGACTTCCTATTCTTTCTCAGAAACAACACCATTCCTACTCCGATCCCCGATCTAAACTTCCAGTTATCGCCAATGCTACTAAACTAAACATTCCAAAAGGCTTCACTCACCACCAACACCCTTCAATGAGACCATCCATCATTTAAAATCAGTTGTCCTTCCCTCCAACTGTCGCATTGCCTTTCTTTTTAGATACCAAGGCAAGTCAAACGATAATTTTGAAATTAATATTCTTATCACTTTTCTTTTTAAAAAAATGAATTATTTACTCTGTGGGGTTATTTTGTTTTGGTTCGTCAGGATGCACTTGCTGTTGGGGGGGATGTTTGGGATATTGGAAGGGAGACTTTTGCACTCATACACCCATTGTTATGGGTAGTTTCTTTTTCTACACTCTTGGGCAGGGTATTGGGTTGGCAATGGAGGCGGGTTCGGACTGTCCAGAAGAGATCAATGACCTCAAGAAGCAAGTGAAGCCTACCCCAGTTACTCCTGATGGAAAACCCGTTGAAGTAGCACCATCACCTGTGAAATTAAAATTCAGCAACTCAATGAGGTTCGCTTATTCTCACTATTATTGTTTCAAAAGTTCCTTATTAGAAACATGTTGTGAAAGAGAATGTAATATGAAAAAATAATTGAATCACGTTAGTTGGTGAAAATTTAAGTAGAAAATTCATTGTTTAGAAGTAATCATTTTGAAATTGAAGCTGAACAAATAGTAGTGCTCAAATATAATTAGTTCAAGTAGCAGTGGAGGATTCCAAACTGCTTGCTTTGTTACATATGTAAGTGCACATAAATCTATCAGATTGACATAGTGATTCCCATGTACAGGAGTAATGTGACAATGTTATTTTCTTTCCGATTGAAAGGAAGTGACGTTGGCCGAGTCATTCTGGATATATTTACGTAACAGATGTTTTCATAAAATTGATGCTTGTGCTCCATAATCTGATCATGAGTTTTGAGTTCAGTAAATGATCTGAACACATTGGTATTTGAAATAATTCAGGAGAGGAAGGAGTTAGTGAAAGGGTCTTACAGGGATAGACACTTCAATGCAGGATCTATACTGTTAGGTTTTGGAGTTTTCGAGGCTATTGCTGGAGGAGTTAACACATGGTTTAGAACAGGAAAACTATTCCAGGGCCCCATTTGTTTGCAGGAGCAGGTAGAATTCAAGTTCCCAATTCTTTTTAGCACTTGTATTTGCAAAATGGACTGTAGAATTTGCAGTTCAGAGTGGGGATCTTACTGGTTTGATATTGTACAACAGGCATAACAAGTTCTATGGGCGCAGCAGCAGCTTAGTACCTGCAATGCAGAAAGGGAGTGAGACTGCAAGAAATCTTCACATTGTTTGAATGCAATAAACGTTCTCCTATTTATATGGCAATTACACTGGAATTGATATGCTTTAAAGTGTTTGAATTCACTCAATGGCCTTGAATTTGATTTACCTATGTTGTAAAAAATGATAGTTTCTTTTGTCGCTATAGTATACTAGGTATCTTTTATAATCTGTGGTAACCATTGCTTCAAAGAGTTAAATACCATATGAGTTTCAATTTTCACATATTGCCTTCATTTATTGAACATTAGAAATGGAACAATATCACTTGCCTTTTGCTTTCCCTAGCAGATATTAGTTTTTTGTTTCTGGAATGGTTATCAATTACTTAAATCACTCGCCCAAACAAATGAGCTTCATTGCTAGAGCCCTAATAATCATTGAGCTATAAATGGTAAGTAAAAGTTCATATTATAATTCTTTTGATACCCATAAATTCTTAGGTGTTCTTTGAGTTTTGAATCGACGATAATTTTGACACTGTACAATCTTGATAATCAAGCAACTTATAAAATATAATGTCCCAGGTAGATGGATCCAAATAATTTAACATTTGATCTCTTTATTCAATTAGGGATTCATATATTCAACTAGGGATGACAAATCCTTTAGTCACTGGGGTAGTATGTCTAAGAGTCTTGTGTTCGAGTTGCAAGAGAGGTACCTAATACATTTATACAATTACCTTAGTCCATTAGGTTGTAGAATGTTTCATGGCTTGATGATAGGCAAACTAATATGGGCCTGGATACTTCAAATACCTTAAAAAAAAAAAAAAAAAAAAAAATATATATTATATTATCGATATATCCAAACTTTGAGAATTCCATATATAAATTCATTAAATACCAATAATGGGAAACTATAAAATTTAGGTTTATACAATCTAACACACTCTGCGGTGTTAGATTATATAATCAAGTTTCAGCCTTCAAAGTCTCCGACTAATCTCCATCCAATCTTTGATCAGTAATAAAATATCAGCAGTTACCACCAATGCTTGCATATAATAAAGTAGCAGAGTGCTGAGGCACAAGTTGATTAGAATTTAAACCATTTGATATTTTTTAATTGCTTAAAGAGGCTTAACAAGAACGACTTGCTTTTGAGACATAGAAAATTAGAAACATTGTATTTTTTCCATTGACAACTTTAGATTTAACATATATTAGTGAAAAAGATAAAAACAAATAACTTATATGGATACTCCAATGGCCCACGTAAAATTATATTCTTTTCTTCTCTTGTGTAGCAGTTGGGAATACTTTAGAATCTTTGGAGTTTCAATCCGAGGATTGTCACCTCTCCTCTCTCTCTCCAATCAGACGTCCTTCTTACAGACATTGAATTGTTAGAGCATTACATTTTTTTTTTTTTTTTTTAATATTCAGGTTGTCTGAACCAGTTTACGCATACTTCAATTAATCTTCTGAGTTTATTGATCACTTTATAAAAAAATAAGTCACAAAACAATATTATTATGACAGGTAATCATAAAATTTAAACTTAAAAATTTAAAGAAAAGAGCAAATCTCCTTAAGCACCGGCCACAAGCTGGAAATTGTTAGAGCATTTAACTAGCAATTAAAGTTGAAACTTGAAAGTCACCCCATCCGTACGATTATAGGCAGCCTCTTCAAGTATCCCAAAAGTGAAAATAAATGGTTGAAAGAGAGAAAGTAGCAGACAGCATCTCAATCTCTGCAAGCAAAGTCAGCAAGACGATACAGACAGCTACGGTAATAAAATCATCTGAAGATTTGCAAGAATCCAATAACAGTTAGTTAAGTTGTTTTGTGAAAACCAAGCATTTTCAAGAACCTTGAGGAAGTCAGAATGAGTATTATGTGTGCAATGTTATAACTGTTAAGCACGAAATTGGAGTGGCAGAGAGCCGCTAAATGCACAGCATGGGTATGCATGCTAATCAGCCCATGTTGACGGCTCTTTTAGTGGTTAATATTGAGAGACAGAACAGGCCGCCATTAGCAATTGAAGAATATGCCAGATCGCACTTCTCCTTGATATGGAAATGACATTTGATACCAACACTCGAATATTAACGACTTCTAAATAAATATCATTTTATAGGTGCAAAAGTTATGTACATTCTTTTGTTTAACAAATGTGACAACATAACTAAAGAGAGTGAAAGATAATGATCTTCCCATTCGTTTAATTAAATTATATCATATGAAAACAACTTATGCCAATTATCAAAGAGATGATTATGTTTGCTTTTAAAATAAGAGTAGAAATGGCAATGAGCTACCTAGCAAGTAGAATCATAAAACCGGTGTTTGCATCACAATTATTCTAAGCTAAAATTCAATTCAATAGATCCTAATGTAATTATACAGAGCAGAAGTCATCCTATCATGGATGCGAAAAAGCAAATAATTCCAGTGACTCTCAAGTTTAAACCCATTTTGCTTTTGTGAACTTTTGTCTGCTGTGGGTGCCCCGCCGAATCGGATGCCTTACCTTATTCTGTAACTGTGTAAGTTGTGTTTCTGACGGCTTTTTAATCTGCTATTTCCCTTCCAAATGGGTTAAAGCTTCGTTGCTCATGACATGTACATTCTATAAATAAGAACTCGTAAGAGCCATCTATACCTGTGTTCATTCCTTCAAACTTTAGTTCTCTATACAAGTCTTAAGTAAAACCTCTCTCCTTATTATGGCAACCAACCAACCTCCATCTCGTCCTTGGTTCCGTTTACCATCCATAGCCCGTCCAGTGGCACCCACTGCCCCAACCCCCGAGCCCCCTGCTCCGCAGCCAAGGCCCCCTTTGGCTCTACCTGCATTTAGGCCATTAGTTCAGCCTCAACCTCAAGAGCCTACTGCACCTGGAGCACCACCGACGACGGGTTTGTCCTCAGTTCCTTCCTCTCCAACTAGAAGAACCTCAGTGCCATCTTCTCCTGTCACTAAAACAACCCAAACTACCACTTCAGTTCCATCCTCTCCTATTAAAACCAAAGATTCTGCTTCCCTTCCAACTTCTCCTTCCCAAAAACCAGCCCCATCTTCTACACTTCAATATTCTCCTCCTTCTCCCCCGAAACCCTTATCTACATCTCCAGTCAGACAACTTCCAACTTCTCCGGTCAAAACAGTTCCAACTTCTCCTGTCAAAACAGTTCCAACTTCTCCAGTCAAAACAGTCCCAACTTCCCCAGTCAAAACAGTCCCAACTTCCCCAGTCAAAACAGTCCCAACTATCACCCACACCTTCATCAATGGGACAACTACCACGACTCGTCTGCCCACCCCAACGCCATCTCCAAGAACCATAAAGCCTGCGGTTCAAACCCCACCCCTGTCTCCTAAGCAAAAGCCCACTGCTCCCCCACCTTCTCCTTTAATTCTACCACCTCCACAACTGAAATCCAAACCCGAGCTTGAACCCAAAATCCCAGTAGAGGCTGAGCAAAAGGGCGTGCTGGTTCAGAAGACCATTGAAACTCCTAAGCCTCGGGTCAGTGGCCCCCAGAAGGATTTGCACGAGAGTCACAGGCCCCACATTGCTCACCTTCATCATGGGAAACGCGAAGAGCACAAAGACTTTGAAGCAAAGAAGAAAGGTGGTCATCACAAGAAATTCTCTTCAGATTCTGAGGAGGGTGGCATGAAAGTTATAACAATTGCAGGTGAGAACAAAGGTGCTTTCATGGAAGTAATCAAGTCCCCTGTGAAACATGGGTTTGATGGCAGCCCTCATCCTCTGGGCCGCATTGACCCTAAAACAGAGAAGGGTGGAAGCGTATGGCATAAACATGGCAGCAGCAGCAGTAGCGGTGAGGAAGAGAATTCCAAGAAGAAGGACAAGAGTCACAAAGGAAAGGGAATGCATTCTCCTCCCATGGATGCATACATGAACAGTAACGTTCAAGGTGTTAACAACTCAATTTTATTCAATTCTTCATGCTCTCATCATGACCCTGGAGTGCACCTTTCGCTATCAAGAAAGCCATTTGCCAAAGGATTCCATGTCAAGGATAAGAACAGCAGCAATGGTCATCACAGCTAAAGAGATTAAAGAAAAGCTTAAATAAAGATAATGTTTTACTACTTTTGTGGTTCAATTTTAGTCTATTTATCGCAATTATGTGATGTTGAATGAATAAATTAATATGAGTGATTGAGTGAAGATAAAGCGAGCATGGGTTCTGATTCTTCATTGTTATATTCCACTTGATGTGGAGTGTAATTGAAGATTATCCCACACCCCTGTTTGGCTTGAGTGAGAGAATTATATATGTGCGTTAAATGTAATAAAGTGGTCATTTATTTACTTCAATTTGTAACCAAGCATGCATTTGTATGACCGACTAGTAATTTACGTTTGTATAAAGTCTTTCAGAATTTTCCTATTTATGATTCTGTTTTCTAATCATACAAACAATGTTTAACAAGTATATGTCATCACCTGTCTATTCTATTCTAAATCATGATCAAGATAAATTTAAAAATAAATAAATTTATGGTGTGTAATTGACCTGGTGCCATTTTTGTCTCACCTAAAACTTCTTGTTTCATATTCATATTATCCATGCTCTCATATAGATTTATATATTCATGTTATGAGATGAACTAAAGTAACCGCACCTGGTGTGTATAAGATGAACGTGAACGTGAAAGTTATTGGAAAATGTGAATCCGATGTAAGGGTTGTACTGCGGTTTCTAGAAGTTTTCAGTTCCCGTATAGTTGTATATTCAGAAAATGCACGATAACACTCTTCTGCCCAAATTCAATTTTAATTATTTTAGGAATTGATTTTGAAAAAACTCTTCCAAGCCAATTTCTTCTATAAAGAGATCACACAAATGAGATTCGTACTTTTAAGATGAAGGGGGTGGTTTCTGACTCTCTGTCAGGCATATATCTCTGCATTTTTCTTGGCCGAGCATAAGCAGCAGATCAAGCATAATTTATACACAGTATATGTGTCTCATACATGGTTGGTTTTTGTTGTGC
The DNA here is from genome assembly GCF_008641045.1 of Pistacia vera. Taxonomy (NCBI): domain Eukaryota; kingdom Viridiplantae; phylum Streptophyta; class Magnoliopsida; order Sapindales; family Anacardiaceae; genus Pistacia; species Pistacia vera. The sequence continues at coordinate 1,418,663 of NW_022196230.1, forward strand.
ATGCTTTTCGACGGTCAGATGTATGCCACCTGTCCTCTTCACCTTGTTGACATCAAGTGGTCAGGTTTACCCCATGTGTCGCTCCTGCAACAGATGACTTCTCTAACAAGCTCATCAGTGTTAAGTATGGGTGTTCAAACTTAATAAGCATGGACGGAGCTGACTCAGATCCAGATTATGAGAGATTGTGTGTGTAACCCACCCTGTCAGACAACATATATAAAAGGGAAGCACCACCTCCATTTTGAGGGATCGATCATTTATGCAAGCATAGAAAACAACTTAGAAAGAGAGTTTTAGCTCGTTATTACGTATTTCTTGTTAGTGTATGCTCTAGGAATCAATCGTGTCGTCAGTTCTAAGACATTATGTTTTGTATATATATGTCAATGTATATATTTTATATATACATTTTATCTTATCAATAGAAGAAATTGTTCTTATTTCACATGTGGTTTATTGCTTCATTTATATATATGTATTACATGTGAAATGTTCGAATGATACAAATCTTTAGAAGATCAAAATCATCAAATTATTCCCTACATAGGTAATATTAATTAGGCAATAATTTTACATAGTAGGTATGCTGAATGTCTCCGTAGAATATCATGTGATGGTATTAGTGTGGGTGATTATAAAAGTTATATCAGTAGGGCATTAGCATGGATAAGCAGTTAGTGAACTGTTTATCGAATATGGTCATTTACGATGAATCACATGGACATTTAAAATATAGTCAACAATTTATCATAAGCTCGTTCTAGTTTATTATTAATCCTTAGACCTGAGATACCATGGTTGGATTATGCATAAACGCATATGGTTCATATGGTGTATAAACACGAGGCTAATCATGTCATGTGTTAATAAGCCAATTTAGCCATGTGTTGTTTATGTGTGAGGACAAGTGATAGTCAAGACGGGATCCGTTGACTTGGTATATATTAATATCAAGTTCCTAGACAAATGTCAAGATACATTGGAAAAGAGAAATCTCCGATCGAGTTATATAAAATGTTACTTGAAAGGTTGTTTTATGGTGACACGTTCCATATGTATTGATTGTCAATTTGATATAAAATTAAGATAAGGATTTTGACATACCATGAATCCATTCTTAATTGGGATTAGGCAATTGAATGATTTGATTATATAGCGCGTATGATTATAAAAGGGTTCATTGAAGTATATCTTCATTGTGACTTAGGGGTTATGGAGCATTTCCATCTATCCGTGTTGAAATTAAAATCAGCAACTCACTGAGGTTCGCTTATTCTCACTATTATTGTTTCAAAAGTTCCTTATAAGAAACATGTTGTGAAAGAGAATGTAATATGAAACAAATAATGAATCACGTTATTGGTGAATAATTTAGTAGAAAATTCATTGTTTAGAAGTAATCATTTTGAAATTTGAAGCTGAACATGTATGTATGTGCTCAACTATAACTAGTTCAAGTAGCAGTTGAGGATTCAAACTGCTTGCTTTGTTACATATGTAAGTGCACATAAATATCAGATTGACATAGTGATTCCCATGTACAGGAAGTAATGTGACAATTGTTATTTTCTTTCAATTGAAAGGAAGTGATGTTGGCCGAGTCATTCTGTATATATTACGCAACACAGATGTTTTCATAAAATTGATGCTTGTGCTCACATAACTTGATCATGAAATTTTGAGTTCAATAAATGATCTGAACACATTGGTATTTGAAATAATTCAGGAGAGGAAGGAGTTAGTGAAAGGGTCTTACAGGGATAGACACTTCAATGCAGGATCTATACTGTTAGGTTTGGAGTTTTCGAGGCTATTGCTGGAGGAGTTAACACATGGTTTAAGAACGGAAAACTATTCCCAGGGCCCCATTGTTTGCAGGAGCAGGTAGAATTCAGTTCCATTTCTTTTAGCACTTGTATTTTGCAAAATGGACTGTAGAATTTGCTGTTCAGTGTGGTGGATCTTACTGGTTTGATATTTGTACAACAGGCATAACAGTTCTATGGGCGGCAGCAGCAGCTCTAGTACCTGCAATGCAGAAAGGGAGTGAGACTGCAAGAAATCTTCACATTGCTTTGAATGCAATAAACGTTCTCCTATTTATATGGCAAATTCCCACTGGAATTGATATAGTCTTAAAGTGTTTGATATTCACTCAATGGCCTTGAATTTGATTTACTATGTTGTAAAAATGATAGTTTCTTTTGTCGCTATAGTATACTAGTTTATCTTTTCTAAATCTGTGGTAACCATTGCTTCAAAGAGTTGATACACATGAGTTTCAATTTTCACATATTGCCTCTTTCATTTTATTGAACATCGAAATGGAACAATATCACTTGCCTTTGCTTTCCCTAGCAGATATTAATTTTTGTTTATGGAATGGTTATCAATTACCTAAATACTCTGCCCAAACAAATGAGCTTCATTGCTAGAGCCCTAATAAACATTTGCTATAAATTGGCAAGTAAAAGTTCAATTTATAATTTAATTCTTTGATACCCATAAATTCTAGGTGTTCTTCGAGTTTGTGAATCCACGATAATTTTGAAACTGTACAACTTGATAATCAAGCACTTATAAAATATAATGTCCCAAGTAGATGGATCCAAATAATTTAAACATTTATCTCTTTATTCAATTAGGGATTCATATATTCAACTAGGGATGACAAATCCTTTAGTTACTATGGTTAGTATACCTAGAGAGTCTTGTGTTCGAGTTGCATGAGAGATACCTACTACATTTGTGACATTACCTTAATCTATTAGGTTTGTAGAATTTCGTGCTTTGATGATTGGACATGCTTAAATATGGGTTTAGATACTTCAAATACCTAAAAAAATATATATATCCAACTTGAGAATTCCATATATAATTATTAAAATCCAATAATGGAAACTATAAAATTTAGGTTTATACAATCTAACACACTCTGCGGGTTAGATTATATAATCAATTTTCAGCCTTCAAAGTCTCCGACTAATCTCCATCCAATCTTTGATCAGTGATAAAATATCAGCAGTTACCACCAATGCTTGCATATAATAAGTAGCAGAGTGCTGGACAAGTTGATTAGAATTTAAACCATTTGATATTTTTTAATTGCTTAAAGAGGCTTAACAAGAACGACTTGCTTTGAATGGACATTAGAAACATTGTATTTTTTACCATTGACAACTTTAGATTTAACATTATTAGTGAAAAAGAAAAAAAAACAATAACTTATATGGATACTCCAATGGCCCACGTAAAATTATATTCTTTTCTTCTCTTGTGGAGCATTGGGAATACTTTAGAATCTTTGAGTTTCAATCCGAGGATTGTCACCCTCTCTCTCTCCAATCGGCACACATTGAATTGTTAGAGCAACTTTTTTTTTTTTTTAATATCAGGTGTTTGGATCAGTTTACATATATTAACTAATTTTAGAGTCTATTGCTATCTGTAAACCAAAAACCAGATAAATATAAAACAATGTTAATTAGTAGTTCTAAGGTTAACAAAAAACTCAAAGAAAGACAAATCTCTTAAACCGTTAACCAACGCTTAAAATATTGTTAAAACTTTAACTAGCGATTAAAGTTGAACTGAAAGTCACCCCATCCTACAATTATAGGCAGCCTCTTCAAGTATCCCAAAAGTGAAAATAAATGGTTGAAAGAGAGAAAGTAGCAGACAGCATCTCAATCTCTACAGCAAAGTCAGCAAGACGATACAGACAGCTGCGGTAATAAAATCACTGAAGATTTGCAAGAATCCAATAACAGTTAGTTAAGTTGTTTGTGAAAACCAATTTTCAAGAACCTTGAGGAAGTCAGAATGAGTATTATGTGTGCAATGTTATAACTGTTAAGCACGAATTGGAGTGCAGAGAGCCGCTAAATGCACAGCATGGGTATGCATGCTAATCAGCCCATGTGACGGCTGTTTTAGTGGTTAATATTGAGAGACAGAACAGGCCGCCATTAGCAATTGAAGAATATGCCAGTCATCGCACTTCTTGATATGGAAATGACATTTGATACCAACACTCGAATATTAACGACTTCTAAATAAATATCATTTTATAGGTAAAAAGTTATGTACATTCTTTGTTTAACAGATTAACAAATGTGACAACATAACTAAAGAGAGTAAAAGATAATGATCTTCCCTTCGTTTAAATTAAATTATATCAGAAACAACTTACGCCATTATCAAAGATATGATTATTTTGCTTTTAGATAAGAGTAGAAATGGCAATGAGCTACCTAGCAAGTAGAATCATAAAACCGGTGTTTGCATCACAATTATTCTAAGCTAAAATTCAATTCAATAGATCCTAATGTAATTATACAGGGCAGAAGTCATCCTCATGGATGCAAAAAGCAAATTAACCCCTTTGCTTTTGTGAACTTTTGTCTGCTTGGGTGCCCGCGAATCGGATGCCTTACCTTATTCTGACTGTGTAAGTTGTGTTTCTGACGGCTTTTAATCTCCTATTTCCCTTCCAAAGTGGGTTAAAGCTTCGTTGCTCATGACATGTACTTATTCTATAATAGAACTCGTAAGAGCCATCTATACCTGTGTTCTTCATTCCTCAAATTTAGTTCTCTATACAAGTCTTAAGTAAAACCTCTCTCCTTATTATGGCAACCAACCAACCTCCATCTCGTCCTTGGTTCCGTTTACCATCCATAGCCCGTCCAGTGGCACCCACTGCCCCACCCCCGAGCCCCCTGCTCCCAGCCACGGCCCCTTTGGCTCTACCTCATTTAGGCCATCAGTCAGCCTCAACCTCAAGAGCCTACGCACCTGGAGCCACCGACGACGGGTTGTCCTCAGTTCCTCCTCTCCAACTAGAAGAACCTCAGTGCCATCTTCTCCTGTCACTAAAACAACCCAAACTACCACTTCAGTTCCATCCTCTCCTATTAAAACCAAAGATTCTGCTTCCCTTCCAACTTCTCCTTCCCAAAAACCAGCCCATCTTCTACACTTCAATATCTCCTCCTTCTCCCCCGAAACCCTTATCTACATCTCCAGTCAGACAACTTCCAACTTCTCGGTCAAAACAGTTCCAACTCTCCTGTCAAAACAGTTCCAAACTTCCTCCAGTCAAACAGTCCAACTTCCCAGTCAAAACAGTCCCAACTATCACCCAGCACCTTCATCAATGGGACAACTACCACGACTCGTCTGCCCACCCCAACGCCATCTCCAAGAACCATAAAGCCTGGCGTTCAAACCCCACCCCTGTCTCCTAAGCAAAAGCCCACTGCTCCCCCACCTTCTCCTTTAATTCTACCACCTCCACAATGAAATCCAAACCCGAGCTTGAACCCAAAATCCCAGAGACTGAGCAAAAGGGCGTGCTGGTTCAGAAGACCATTGAAACTCCTAAGCCTCGGGTCAGTGGCCCCCAGAGGATTTGCACGAGAGTCACAGGCCCCACATTGCTCACCTCATCATGGGAAACGCGAAGAGCACAAAGACTTTGAAGCAAAGAAGAAAGGTGGTCATCACAAGAAATTCTCTTCAGATTCTGAGGAGGGTGGCATGAAAGTTATAAACATTGCAGGTGAGAACAAAGGTGCTTTCATGGAAGTAATCAAGTCCCCTGTGAAACATGGGTTTGATGGCAGCACCTCATCTCGTGGGCCGCATTGACCCTAAAACAGAGAAGGGTGGAAGCGTATGGCATAAACATGGCAGCAGCAGCAGTAGCGGTGAGGAAGAGAATTCCAAGAAGAAGACAAGAGTCACAAAGGAAAGGGAATGCATTCTCCTCCCATGGATGCATACATGAACAGTAACGTTCAAGGTGTTAACAACTCAATTTATTCAATTCTTCATGCTCTCATCATGACCCTGGGAGTGCACCTTTCGCTATCAAGAAAGCCATTGCCAAAGGATTCCATGTCAAGGATAGGACAGCAGCAATGGTCATCACAGCTAAAGATTAAAGAAAAGCTTAAATAAGATAATGTTTTACTACTTTTGTGGTTCAATTTTAGTCTATTTTCGCAATTATGTGATGTGAATGAATAAATTAATATGAGTG